>NC_136429.1:366529064-367225064 GCF_052849685.1 Lactuca virosa | reverse complement strand
GGGTAGATGAATGATGAGAGATAAAAGATGATGTGAGTAAACATTGGCATCTATAAACTTAGTGCCCAATAAATAAACATCGGCAGCTATGGACTTAGTGCCTATTGGACAAACGATGGTAGTTATGGACTTAGTACCTATTAGGTAAACGTAGGTAGCTATGGACTTAGTACTTGTTAGGTGTTGGTAGCTATGGACTTAGTACCTGGTGGCTACGGACTTAGTACTTGTTAGATAAACGTTGGTAGCTATGGACTTAGTACCTACACTGGTAGCTATGGATTTGGTACCCGATGAAGGAACTTTTGCAGCTATAGAATTAGTGCATTGGCAGCTATGGACTTAGTGTCGGTCGTATAACCCTGGAAGCAAGGGACTTCGGAATAAACGAATAGATGACTCTTAGGGTAGACCCTTGAGAGTAAGGAAGATAATGGGGATGGGTAAATGGGGTTGATTGTTTGTTGTTTAAACATAATAATTATATTATTGTGGGTTGAAAACCCTATTTACTCACCAGGTTTCCCAACCTGACCCACTCAAGCTTATTTGTATCACAGGTGTCGATATGAAGCTACTTTACACTGAGAGATTTAAAAGAGATGTTCACTAGTGTAAATGAATGTAAGTTCTGTTTATGCTTATGTTTCTGTATTGACGATGACATCCCAATGTTTTGAAAATGAATGAAATACATTTCTTCGGAAATGATTTGATAACGTATTTATCATGTTTTTCTGGAACAAATTCCGCAACATTTTTATTAAAAGAGGTACTCTGATTTTTATAAAGCATAAACAAAATCGGTCTTTTCTGGCCGTGAAAATGGGGATGTCACAGTTGGTATCAGAGCATTAGTTTAAGCGAACTAGGAATTTGTAGGAAATTTCTAGACTTAAACTTAGAGTGCTAAGCGATGATTGTGAGATGAGTGTCTGCTATATTTTAGACACGAGCACTAGTTTATTTTAGGAAACATGCCTAAAATGTTTTATGTGCTAAATGTTTTATGTTATAGCTATAAAGATGCCTTATATGCTATTATTTATTCGGATCTATGGTCTATTGCCGACCGGATCTGGAAATTTTATGTGTTCAGATTTCTAAACGTTTAATTACGATATTAGAACTGGCATGTAACTTTTCGGAGTAATAGGGAGATTTATATGTCTATCGTAAATAAAACTTTCCTATCTTAAATTCTCGCCTCGGTACACTGAATTTCTGCTTTGGTGTACAAAACGTCATGGTGAAGACAGACTAGGAAATATCCGAGGAAGATGACAACCTGAGCCAAAGAATGTGATGGGTCATGCATCGGTCGTTAAGCTTGCACCCGAACCTATCACAATGGCAGAAGTTCAGGAAGTGATGCGAACCATGATAGACTGATAAAATAGAGGAAATAATAAGGCTTACGATAGTGAATGATACCTATCAGAAGATATCGTAAGAGAGGTATCTTGCCTTTAGAATGCGTCTAATAAATAATACGTCTAGTACGGGAGAAGTACGCTTTCGATTGGCAGAAAGAAAGAATTTTTGGTATAATCCATAAAGTTATCTCATGGTCTCGAATTTCCAATACCAACCGAGTTGAAGCAGAATTAATGATTGAAGATGTGCATGGAAGAAGTCTTAGTAAAGTCTAGGGAAAAAAAATTGATTATTTGGACACACTCGTATGAGTTAAATTGTTTTGTGATTTTAGGACTTGGGGACTGCGAGACAATACTTGGGATGAGTATGAATAGGTGTGAAAGGTGGTATATGCATATACTACCAGAAGCACAGGACTCGCACTTGGATCAGGGAAAGTCACAAGGTTACCAAGGAGCTAGTAATTGAATTCGTTTTATTCAAGTATGTCGTTACCATTGTTTCGGTAACGATTAAGAAGATGATTGTTATTCCAACCATAGTGGTCATACCAAATTGAGTCCGACTACGACGAGTATGTTACGTGGTTTCGAGAATCAAGTTCGATGTACCATCTGACTTAAGCCGGAATAATTAATCAAAGCGATCAATAGAGGTATCGGGACGGTTGTTTGTAGGCAGAAATGCTACCTTTTAAGATGAGATTAGAACATGAAGGAAGGTATAGTCTGTTCCGGAATTTGACTCTAAGAGACCTGAGTCTAAGCATTGCAACATACGATGAGAAGTCATTAGAACGTGATCCATCGGTCTATTATGGAAGTCAAATAACAAGTTTGAAGAAGGAGTCTCTAATAAAGAGCGAGATTGTGACATGAAGGCCATGATTGAAGGTCTAACATGAGACAGAGGGCGGGAGCAAGATCGAGCACCACCTGCAGTCAAGGAGTCCAAGAGTTAGATACTAATTCGAAACTGTAACACCGCAAATTTTCATATAAATTTTTCATTTTTAAAATTACATAAATATCATCAACACATATCACAAAATCTCAATATTTCAATTATCAAAAACACGTGTTCATAATTATTTAAATAAAATCCAGGATCCTCGAACACAACTCCATCTCGTGTGTACAATCAAGCCGTCGCCTTCCCGTGATCCTGAGAAGTACCTGAAACACATAACATATAACACGGTAAGTACGAAGCTTAGTGAGTTCCCCAATATACCACATATAATACATATTAGCCACTCGAGGCTATAACTCTGTGGGCCCACTGGCCCTAACTCTGTGGACCCTCTGGTCCTAACTCTGTGGACCTTCCGGTCCTAACTCTGTAAACTCTGGAATACACACAGCATAAATCACATAGAAATAATGCAGTGCAACACATCACATACATAGCATACAAGATACTCAGTCACATAACTCTACTTACCACTCAAGGTAAAGTATACTGAGAAGACTCACCTCGGATGGCGAACAGATCCTATAAATGCTGCTGCTACACTCCGGCTTCTATCACTAAGCCAAACCCACAAATAACCCCATTAGGATATAAGACAAACCCTCACATTATTAGGTCTAAATATGGTCCACCAATCCGGCCCATAAAAAAATCCAAGCCCAATGGGCCCACCAAGGCCCAATACCAAATGGGTTCACAAAAAGTCCTCTAATGGCCTAACTATGGCCCAATTTTCCAAATTGGGCCCAAACCCTCACATGGGCCGTACCCTAGAGCCCATCTAAATATTCAAGTCCACATGACTGCTCTTGGATGGCTCATCAATGGCCTAATCACCAAAGCCCAATAAAAAGCTCAACACACGGCCCAAGTAAAAAATTGGGTTTCCACATAAAATGATGATTAGGGTTAAGTGTTTCTCACTTAACCCATTAAGGACTTAACCCATTAAGTCCATGATTCCACTAAGTCATCATATAATAAAATCGTCATGAGTTATAACTTCAGTCCATTGGTCTAAGTGCGGGTCCCAATAGGCCCAAACCAACAAACCCAAAAATTAGGGTTTTCCAAACCCTAATTAGGGTTTCTAGTCCAATAGCCATCCAACAAGCCCAGATCAAGCATTTGGGCCGATTAGGGTTCACTGTGCCAAGCACCACCCACTACCACCCCAGGTAGTGGTGGTCATTGGCGGCTCATGGCGGCGGCCACCACCTCACGGTGGTGGTGGTGGTTTTTCCCTCAATTCCTCCACCAAAAATGCTAATACGAGACTCATCTCACAAGACATACTCATACTCATCACAACAAATACACACAGCCACCACCATATCGCGGCTGGTGGTGGTGACGCGGCGGCAGGAGGCAAAGCTAGGTGGTAGCCACCACCTTGAGGTGGTGGTTGTGGATTCTCCGGTCTAATAATTCTCATATAACACCACAAATGCCGAGAATAACTCATATACTCGACCATACACAGCTCAGCCACCCTCACCGGCGGCTGCCATAACCGAGATGAGCAGAAACGGTCACCATGAGGCCACCGGCAGCAGGCGGCGACATCCCACGACGTCCAGCCGGTAGAAACGAAAAAGAAGAAAGAAGGTGGGTGGTTGGCAGTCTTACCGAGAGCCTCCAGGTCACGTCGGACCCACGCAGCGACGAACGCGGCTGTAGCCGTCGATCTCGATGACTCCTCCGGCTCCCTAACGTCTCCGACAGCAGTAAGGAGGTGGTGCTCGTCGGCGCTTCAATGGTGAGGCAACAGCAGCGGTCCTGGAGCTTCTCAAGGCGGCTGAAAGGAGTTTACGTGATGGTGGCGGCCGATAAGCAAAGTTGTAGGGTTAGGGTTTTCCATTATCCCATCCAAATAGAAGGAAAGAAACATACGGGATTAACCCGTGTCCATCCTAAACTATAATGCCAATTAAACACTTTTGGTCCCTCCCCATTAAGTTATTTTCGAAGAAAATCCAAAAGTTACCCTTTAGCCCCTGGCTCAATAAATTCCTTTCATCTAAGGTCCAAAACATACCATTCAGCCTCCTACCATTAATAATTCATAACAATACAAGTCCCAACAATTACCAACCAGCCCCTACCTCCAGAAATATTTACAAAGTGGCCCGAAAATTACACTTTAACCCTCAAAATCTATAATTAACTCAATTTTCTCCCCAACACCAACACCCCCGCTAAATATTATTTATTTTAAGGCTAGTAACCTTTATCTACTTATTTATTCAATAATCGGGATGTTACAATTCTCTGTTTCGTCCTCGAAATCTTTCCTTACCATCCCCTGCACGCACGACAACTCGAACGGCATGGCCACAAGCCCGAGCATAAACCCAACCGTCCAATCCAACAGAGCTATCTCAACCAACCACATGACCAAGCAACCACTAAGTTCGCTTTACTCTAAGCTATATCACAACTGCTCTATAGTCACGCCCCATTTCCGACCTCTGTCGTCTAATAACCACTAACTCCATGCATGTTGCGGTCCTGCTCAACCCAAACGAACCGACCCTCCCAGGTCTATATCATCAGATGCAAACCATAACCACTCAAAATGAAATCCATTAGTAATCTAGAATCTCAACTCATCTATCCTATACGCCAATAGGGCCAAACCCCAACTCATGAGTCTTATTCGACAGCAGAACTAGGATAACTCATATCCAATCTGATACTCAACCCACGACCCGTGATCTGCGAATCTACGCGTACATTACTCTCAAATTCCTTCCGAATTATGACAACTTCTTCCCAATTCGAGATATAACGGATCTCAACCATCATGGAGACCCCAGTCTTGCTTCTGGTCCGGCCACCAGGTTCCCAAAGACTCAGTCGTCAAGGCTACTTAAGCCTAAGAACTCCTCTGTGTCATGACCTAACCAGGGAATACTACGGATTCCCATAGTCTTACGATACTCTCGCACTGGCTCGTGAATGCTACAGCTCCCTGCAGACTAATATCACTTACTCACTCATCCCTGAATGCTACGGCTCCCCGCAGGCTTACATCACTTACTCACTCACTCGTGAATGCTACGGCTCCCCGCAGGCTTACATCACTTACTCACCCACTCATAAATGCTACGGCTCCCCACAGGCTTACATCACTCTCTCACTTGCCATGGGCTCTCCCCATGGTTTTTCCCTGATATTACAAAGTGATGACTCTCACCTGGATCCTTCCACTCTCTTACCACCCCACAATTTCACTATTAAGCCATTACCCTATTGCGCTCATTGAACTCATGCTCCGCGATCCATCATGGACAGGTGCACCCACCCTTTTCTGACGACAATTGTCGTAACAACGCACTTTCTCTTGATACAATTCACATTCTTGAACCAACCGCCTCGAACTCAACCATTGCAACCCTGAAGAGTCCTTGACCACAATAAGATCCCTGACCAACGGCTACTCGCCGTGGATACACTCGTTCTTTCCTGGACACGTACAATATGCATAATCTCGCTCTGCGCCTTGCCTCATCCACCACTAAACCCAAGTCTCATATGACCATACCGCAGGTTCCTGACACCCAATCCTCTAATCCCCAAATCAAACAGAGTGATGATCCTACCAACAAAATACCACGTTCTCCCCCACTTAGGGTTCGAACCATCGTCCAATGTCATACCCAATTAACCACACTACAGACTGGCTCTCCAGATGTATCATTCCCAACGTAGGGGACGTACCACATAGCACTCGATGACTTTCCGGAGAATGGCCAAATAACTCCAAGTACCCCGAACCCCATATGTAAACCTCGGAATCCTTCCCATGTGACTGCCCCGGTCACCTTAAAGCCTCAGACCGACGCATCGCCGGATACCCCACTGTTCCGCATTAGATCTGATCCAAAATATGAAAACAATACACTATCACGCACTTCGACTCTGACTCCTCGCCCCGCTTCCCAAATCAGGAAATATTCATAAAATCAATAGACCTTATTCTCATTGTCGATACACAACGTAGACCACGAGGGCCACCGCCCCGATATACTCCTTTAACCATCCGGGAACTGCTAATAAAAGTACATTCCCCCCAATAAGGCACATCCTTGTTCTCATAAATCTTAGTCCCACTAATGACTCTTTCCTGGTATAAGAATACCTCGCAGCAACATACTGCCCAAATACTCTGGTGAAAAGGTCACCACTCTTGCTACCCTACAAGGTTTACCTCCAACTCGGGACCAGAAACTCAATATCCCTTCTGCTCCTCACAGAAATAGCACATTGCAGTCACAGGGAGTGGCATTTCCACTACCGGCCGACTGCGTAGCTCAAACCGTAATCCTCCATGAAGTACCACCTCTACTCATCCCTGAGTCTTGCGACTCTGACTGACATCTCATTTTCCCACCTCAAGTACACTCCCTTGAATTTCATCAACATGGCCCTCTGGCCCCATACTCTTTCACATCTGATCTCAGTCTAACCAATCACCACGGAATAACTGGTAGAACCAGTAACACTAACCGCCACGGGTCATGGTACTCGAACCATGTGGCCACCCCTCGATCTGCTATGACTCATGGTACCCGAACCATGTTATCTCTTCTCAATCCGCTACGAATCATGGTACTCGACCCATGACATCACCTCTCGATCTGCTACGGATCATGGTACTCGAACCATGAAATCACTTCTCGATCTGCTACAAATCATGGTACTCGAACCATGAAATCACCTCTCGATCTGCTACAAATCATGGTACTCGAACCATGAAATCACCTCTCGATCTGCTACAAATCATGGTACTCGAACCATGAAATCACCTCTCGATCTGCTACAAATCATGGTACTCGAACCATGAAATCACCTCTCGATCTGCTACAAATCATGGTACTCGAACCATGAAATCACCTCTCCATCTGCTACAAATCATGGTACTCGAACCATGGAATCACCTCTCGATCTGCTACAAATCATGGTACTCGAACCATGAAATCACCTCTCGATCTGCTACAAATCATGGTACTCGAACCATGAAATCACCTCTCGATCTACTACAAATCATGGTACTCGAACCATGAAATCACCTCTCGTTCTGCTACAAATCATGGTACTCGAACCATGAAATCACCTCTCGATCTGCTATAAATCATGGTACTCGAACCATGAAATCACCTCTTGATCTGCTACTTATAACCTCTGGAATGTTCTCTGTATCGAGTATGGGTCCTCTGCTTTCAGTAGTACGGGCCCATACTACCTGTCACATCTACCCATACTTTCCACACGGACCATCCCTGAGTCCCTAAGTAGCGGCTCGACCTTCTCACTCACCAACCCCGTCATGCGTGTTCGCTCCTCTGCGAAATATCCAACTCTGTCAGTGTACTCATCTGACTAGGGTCACCCTTTCCTAGACTCTTCCTAGGTTCTCACACTTCCCGCCATCAGCTGCTGAAGAACTCCTTATGATGCCAGCCATCTACCTCCTGAATATCGTCATATTCACTAAGTAGTTGGCTCTCATCATCAAGAGTTCCACAAAGCACGAAGCAAGCAGCATTCGGGCATCGAATAATCTCTACTAACATGTAAACCACTCTAGGTCATTACCCACTTGCTCTCCTCATACTCTAAGGATACCACCGAACTCAAGCAACTTTACCCCACGCGGGCATCTGACTACTCTCTCAGTAGACTCCTCAAATGCTCATCTAGGTATCTCTCCTAGATTACCCCTTTACTCAAAACCCTCTCTAGAGGACTCCTGCTGGATACTCTTACTCAACACATGCTTGAAAGCACATCACAGATAACAATAACTCCAAGGCTAAGGCATCACAAATCAGGCCACTCTAGTCCTAATATATGAAACACCTAGCCTATCTCTAGCATGTATAATATCTCATAGCATATCTCATAATACAAATGTAAGGGTATTTTGGTAAATCACCGTTCGGGCTCTGGCTGATTGTACACACTGCTCCAATTCGTATCCTTTTAGAAACTCTTGCTTGTTTTAGAAAAAATCATTTCCTTGAAAATTTTTCTCAAATCCTCAGTTTGAGTCCAGATCTACCCGAAGGTGCATCCGAATCCCTCAAACCAAGGCTCTGATACCAACTTGTAACACCGCAAATTTTCATACAAATTTTTCATTTTTAAAATTACATATATATCATCAACACATATCACAAAATCTCAATATTTCAATTATCAAAAACACCTGTTCATAATTATTTAAACAAAATCCAGGATCCTCGAACACAACTCCATCTCGTGTGTACAATCAAGCCGTCGCCTTCCCGTGATCCTGAGAAGTACCTGAAACACATAACATATAACACGGTAAGCACGAAGCTTAGTGAGTTCCCCAATATACCACATATAACACATATTAGCCACTCGAGGCTATAACTCTGTGGGCCCACTGGCCCTAACTCTGTGGACCCTCTGGTCCTAACTCTGTGGACCTTCCGGTCCTAACTCTGTAAACTCTGGAATACACACAGCATAAATCACATAGAAATAATGCAGTGCAACACATCACATACATAGCATACATGATACTCTGTCACATAACTCTACTTACCACTCAAGGTAAAGTATAGTTAGAAGACTCACCTCGGATGGCGAACAGATCCTATAAATGCTGCTGCTACACTCCGGCTTCTATCACTAAGCCAAACCCACAAATAACCCCATTAGGATATAAGACAAACCCTCACATTATTAGGTCTAAATATGGTCCACCAATCCGGCCCATAAAAAATCCAAGCCCAATGGGCCCACCAAGGCACAATACCAAATGGGTTCACAAAAAGTCCTCTAATGGCCTAACTATGGCCCAATTTTCCAAATTGGGCCCAAACCCTCACACGGGTCGTACCCTAGAGCCCATCTAAATATTATAGTCCACATGACTGCTCTTGGATGGCTCATCAATGGCCTAATCACCAAAGCCCAATAAAAGGCTCAACACACGGCCCAAGTAAAAAATTGGGTTTCCACATAAAATGATGATTAGGGTTAAGTGTTTCTCACTTAACCCATTAAGGACTTAACCCATTAAGTCCATGATTCCACTAAGTCATCATACAATAAAATCGTCATGAGTTATAACTTCAGTCCATTGGTCCAAGTGCGGATCCCAATAGGCCCAAACCAACAAACCCAAAAATTAGGGTTTTCCAAACCCTAATTAGGGTTTCTAGTCCAATAGTCATCCAACAAGCCCAGATCAAGCATTTGGGCCGATTAGGGTTCACTGTGCCAAGCACCACCCACTACCACCCCAGGTAGTGGTGGTCATTGGCAGCTCATGGCGGCGGCCACCACCTCACGGTGGTGGTGGTGGTGGTTTTTCCCTCAATTCCTCCACCAAAAATGCTAATACGAGACTCATCTCACAAGACATACTCATACTCATCATAACAAATACACACAGCCACCACCATATGGCGGCTGGTGGTGGTCACACGGCGGCAGGAGGCAAAGCTAGGTGGTGGTTGTGGATTTTCCGGTCCAATAATTCTCATATAACACCACAAATGTCGAGAATAGCTCATATACTCGACCATACACAGCTCAGCCACCCTCACCGGTGGCTGCCATAATCGAGATGAGCAGAAACGGTCACCATGAGGCCACCGGCAGCAGGCGGCGACATCCCACGACGTCCAGCTGGTAGAAACGAAGAAGAAGAAAGAAGGTGGGTGATTGGCAGTCTTACAGAGAGCCTCCAGGTCACGTCGGACCCACGTAGCGACGAACGCGGCTGTAGCCGTCGATCTCGATGACTACTCCGGCTCCCTTACGTCTCCGACAGCAGTAAGGAGGTGGTGCTCGTCGGCGCTTCAATGGTGAGGCAACAGCAGCGGTCCTGGAGCTTCTCAAGGCGGCTGAAAGGAGTTTACGTGATGGTGGCGGCCGATAAGCAAAGTTGTAGGGTTAGGGTTTTCCATTATCCCATCCAAATAGAAGGAAAGAAACATACGGGATTAACCCGTGTCCATCCCAAACTATAATGCCAATTAAACACTTTTGGTCCCTCCCCATTAAGTTATTTTCGAAGAAAATCCAAAAGTTACCCTTTAGCCCCTGGCTCAATAAATTCCTTTCATCTAAGGTCCAAAACATACCATTCAGCCCCTACCATTAATAATTCATAACAATACAAGTCCCAACAATTACCAACCAGCCCCTACCTCCAGAAATATTTACAAAGTGGCCCGAAAATTACACTTTAACCCTCAAAATCCATAATTAACTCAATTTGCTCCCCAACACCAACACCCCCGCTAAATATTATTTATTTTAAGGCTATTAACTTACTTATTTATTCAATAATCGGGATGTTACAGAAACAACATAAAAGTTACGGTTATTACCTAGGATGAAGAGATAACGTATGGAGTCCTTATACAATCCTGTTTCGTTGACGATTCCGGGACGTAATCATCCTTAGGGGGAGATAATTGTAACGCTCGTAGATTCGGGCTAGTCAATTTAGAGACAATGAGCATCAAAAATGAGTTTTTGATGGAAGACTATTTAGAAGGAGTAATCTTAACCAAGTGGTAGTATATGTTCCAAGGGTTCCGTACATATAAAGAACGCGGAAATCCGAGTTATAACGAAGAAGTTATGGCCCGTCGAAGTTTCGCTGCAAAACCGGCACGACACCGGGAGACGTAAATAGTGAATTTACGATAGAGGACTTTTTAGCCTTAGTGATCTAAACAAAAGTTGTAGTATATGTTAAACCGAGAACATACAAAAAAAGAACGCCCAAATCTGACTTCGTATGAGGAAGTTATGATTTTTCTAAGATTTTGCATAGCAGTGCACGGCCCGAAACTCGAATTTTAGTTCGAGCGGTTTTTGGCTTACGCAACCTTAATGAGAATTGAATATCTCATTAATAGGAACTCAACAGTAAAAAGACAGACGAAAACGGAGTCCGTATGAAGGAGTTACGAATTCTTCGTGGTCATTTAACAGTCTAATCTCCTCCTACTGTTAAATTTAAGATCGGATGAGAATTAGCCAATGAAGTCTAAATGAAAGCTGTAGATCTTGTTTTTACCTACGCGTGGAAAAAAAGAACGTCAAAAACGGAGATCGTATGCGAAAGTTACGGGGTTTAGAAGTCGGCAGGGTGCTGCTACAAAAGGGGTGACGTGGCTGATTATGGGCCAAGGCTTTCTCCCCAAGAAAAGCCATCAGATGATGACACGTGGCACCGAATCGGCGAGTCAGTGAACCGACTCGGCGAGTCCATCAGGATTTCACCCTATAAATAGAAGTGTCGGGTCATGCCATTTCCTCACACCTTCAAACCCTTCTTTCTCTCTCTAGAACCTCTCTCTAAGCCTCCCTAACCCCCCAAAGCCTAGGGTAACTCCCTAGCACGAGGCGGAAGCCCCAGAGCGCCTGACGGCTTCGAAAAGGAGAGCCCTCGGCTCAGAAACTCTGCTCCGGCGGAGCCCGGTTTTCGAGAAAACCCGCTGTAAGTGAGCTACGACTACCCTATCTTTAGTATAGCTTATGTTTTAATATAGTAACATTATTAGGACCTTAAAAGAATTATTTGGGCTATTATTATGAGTTATATAAGAGTGTTGCTTAACGCTTATATAATAGTAATAATAGCTAGACTATTAATTAGTCGCAGTTAACGTTAGACTAAACCCTAGTGGTATTGATACTAGGTTTTGTCAAGGGAAAATTGTTTTGAGATAACGAAGTGTTGTCCGAGTACCGAGTCACCACCTTTTCAAGTGAGTGCATAGTTACTTTCATCTTACACATAGATATGAAGTATTTAATATAAATTATGTGTTGTGAGTGCATAGTTACTTTCATCTTACACATAGATATGAAGTATTTAATATAAATTATATGTTGTGAGTGCATAGTTACTTTCATCTTACACATAGATATGAAGTATTTAATATAAATTACGTGCTATGTGTGCATATTATCTGTATACTTACTATCTATGCTGGATGAACGTTTTTATACATGTTTTAACTGATTTAAACTGTATACGAATTTTATATCTACAAATATGTTGGGTATAACATGGGTAGATGAGTGATGAGAGATAAAAGATGATGTGAGTAAACATTGGCTATAAAGTTAGTGCCCAATAAATAAACACCGGCAGCTATGGACTTAGTGCCTATTGGACAAACGATGGTAGCTATGGACTTTGTACCTATTAGGTAAACGTAGGTAGCTATGGACTTAGTACTTGTTAGGTGTTGGTAGCTATCGACTTAGTACCTGTTAGATAAACGTTGGTAGCTATGGACTTAGTACCTACACTGGTAGCTATGGATTTAGTACCCGGTGAAGGAACTTTTGCAGTTATGGAATTAGTGCATTGGCAGCTATGGACTTAGTGTCGGCCGTATAACCCTGGAAGCAAGGGACTTCAGAATAAACGAATAGATGACTCTTAGTGTAGACCCTTAAGAGTAAGGAAGATAATGGGGATGGGTAAATGGGGTTGATTGTTTGTTGTTTAAACATAATAATTATATTATTGTGGGTTGAAAACCCTATGTACTCAATAGGTTTCCCAACCTGACCCACTCAAGCTTATTTGTATCACAGGTGTCGATATGAAGCTACTTTACACTGAGAGATTTAAAAGAGATGTAGATCACTAGTGTAAATGAATGTAAGTTCTGTTTATGCTTATGTTTCTGTATTGACGATGACATCCCAATGTTTTGAAAATGAATGAAATACATTTCTTCGGAAATGATTTGAAAACGTATTTATCATGTTTTTCTGGGAACAAATTCCGCAACATTTTTATTAAAAGAGGTACTCTGATTTTTATAAAGCATAAACAAAATCGGTCTTTTCTGGCCGTGAAAATGGGGATGTCATAAGATATACTTTTAAGTAATAAAAAAGATTTAGTGCATATAAATTTCAGAATTCTACAAGCACAAAATAAACATACTCACGAATATATACCAACCATGGTTAATATACGTAAGTACCTCCTTCATAGGCAAAAAATGCATCAAGAACACCTTGATAAAGCTTTAAACTCAGTTTCAGAATTCAGAAAAAGGATTTTAACTTGTTAACATTTCTTAAACATGAATAAAGAAATTTTCAACAATTCTGAAGAAAATGATTCAGAAGAAAAACAAATCCTAACTTATGTTGAGGATGAAGACGGCTTTCATGCAAACCTCTTAATAAAACAAGATCTTCTCTCTCGGGTCAAGAAAACAGATTTAAAAATAAAGAAAGAAAACATTTTCAAAAATGTTCCTTCTAAACTTAGTATTTTAAATCCGCTTAAAAGGAAAAATGAAATTTTCTACTTTGTTAGTACTAAAGAAATGTCTGTAGACATAAAAGACACAATAGGAGCTGTCTTTCTACCCCTTTTGACTAAAGAACAAATAAACAATAACTTAAAAAGTATTCCAGTTGAGATTAGATCAAAAGTAAGAATGGTCCATATCGGAGCTGTAAAATTTTTGATAAAATCCCAATTCCAAGCAGGAATAAATTCTCCCATAAAAATGGCCTTAATTGACAACAGAATTACTGACAGACAGGACTGCATCTTAGGTGCTGCTAGGGGAAACCTTGCATACCAAAAATTTATGTTTTCAGTCTATCCAAAATTTGCTCTAGATTTGAAATCTGCAAATATAGATAAAACTTTATCTTTTATACATCACTTTGAAAGAAGTGACCTTATGAACCCAGGTGATAAACCATTCACCATAACCTATCTCATAGGATATGCCCTGACCAATAGTCACCATAGCATAGACTACAAGAAAGACGAGTACATCGAACTTGATGATGTCTTTTCAGAAATAGGCCATGTCAAAGATAAACAATTCTGCGACATAAATCCTCAAGAAAACTCTTGGGTTTTAAATATAGCTAGAAACAAAAAAGCTCTAGGAGAAACTCTTAGACCAAGAATTTCTATGGATTCACTCCATATAGGAGAAAGCTCAGAAAGAAAATATAGTAACTTAATAAGAAACATGTCTTTAAAAATTGATAGTCTACGTCAGAATATCAAACAAATCTCTGAGGTAATAAATGAGTAATAAAATAGATTTTCCTCATTTTTATAAAAAAGGTAAAACAGTAAAAATCAAAACCCTTGACGACAATACTGAAAAGAAAGAATACGTTTTCTCTACTTCTGGAAAAGCTGGTATTCAAACAATTGTAAATCATTGCAATAATCTCAACCAGATCATTGCAAGATGTCTCTTAAAAACTTCGAAAATATGCCATTACCTTGGTATTTCAAAAGATATTTCTAAAGATATTTCTAAAAATAAAATACCTTTTAACCAATTTAAAAACGATTTAGCCATTTTGGTTAAAAATAATCTTGATAAAAATAATTTTGAAAAATTCTTCGAAGTTATTGAAAGACAAAATAAACTAACTATCAAGCTAACCCAGTCTATTGACAAACATTCTATTCTTTTAGAAAACTCTTTAAAAAACAACCATTTTGTTGAAGAAGTCGCCAAAAAGGCAAATATTGAAGGCACTCTTAAAGAAAACAACCTTAAGATCACTAATATACAAGAGCAGTTAAAACAACTGATAGGATGACCTCGATACCCGAGCTAAATAGATCAATCAACCTCCTTAATGAAAAAATAGATGGGCTGATTATAAACTTTGACTTAACGGCCATTAAATACGTAACCACTACACAGTTAGAAGTAGCATCTGCATAAATTATTGCAGACATTACTAAAGAGTTATCTGAAAAGATTGACTCTTGCCCTTGTAATAAAGACATTCTTGAACACATCAAGAATATTCCCATCATAGAACAAAAAACCAAAACTGGAAAATATTCAGGTCTTAAGAAATACTCACCTCCCAATCCAAGTATTGGAAACCCTGACTTAGGAAGCTCAAAAGACTCCCAGAAAATCGATATTTTCAAAAAAGAGCAAAAATGAAAGAAACAATCTCTGAGAAACTTGAGAAATATTTCTTTAACCTTCAATATGAAGATTATGATAAGGCTGACCAAAAACTTATTCAGCTTTTATCTTTAGAAACTGAAGAATGCGAAGAATTGTATCAAAAAGAACCCAAACTTTTTGATCAATATTTTAGAATGACTAAAATAGATGAACCTGATACTGAATCAGAACAAGAAGATAACTTTAAGACTAATACAAAAACTGTAAAGTTCGAATATTCAGATATGGAAGATGATGAAGCAGAATCTTCTTATACAGCCGCTAGAAGAAGCAATAAAAAGAAATATGAGTTCAAAATGCCTGTCCACAATGGTATTCCAAATAGTGGTCAAGGATCCAATACGATCAATGTACTCAATATTGATTGTATCCAAGATCTAAAACTCAGAGAAAGAGTTGTAGAAAAATGGGTTACTGAGATTTCACTAATCTTACAGACAAACCCAGATGAATTTGAAAAAGCAAAAAATGTTCTACTACTTTTAGAACACAAAACTGATGGAATTGTGCAAAAATTCCTAAGAAACAATAATTGGAATGAAGAAATGCATGGTTCAGATCTTTTTGATAATATCATAAATGTCATATACACTACTTTCTTAGGTCTTGATTATATTTCTAATAAAGACTTCACCACTAATAAGAAAGTTGACATAGCAAGAGTTTCAATGACAAAACTCCAATTACATGATATTAGTCTTCTCGACAAATACACATGTATGTATGAATCATATCTGTATGATATTCCACAAAGAAGTGAATATGCGCAATGGATATCTGCTTACCTCATGAAAATTCCAATTATTGGAGAAACCTGTACAGACAGATGGAAAAAAGAAGTTACTGGAGAAATCCAGCAAACCAGTCTTTCTTATGCAACAAAAATTGCAAAAGAAGAAATTGATAGAATCTGTCAAGACAGATATAAACAACAAAAACTTAAAACAATAAGCAAAGATTGTTGTAGCATTCTCTCTGATTTCAAAAACTTTGATATTGGAAAGAAAAATTATAATAAGAAAAAGTATAAAAACAAAAAGAAATTCAAATCTTTTTGGAAAAAGAAAAGAAGAAAATTTTCACCAGGAAAATACTTCAAAAAACCTTCAAAAGAAACACCTAAGAAGAATACTTCCTGTCCGCAAGGAAAGAAAAAATGTAGGTGTTGGATCTGCAATGAAGAAGGACACTACGCCAATGAATGTCCAAATAGAAAAAAATACCCAGACAAAGTCAAGGTTTTACAAACCGCTAACAATGGGGGATTTGAAGCTCTTGAAGAAGAGTATGATGGTACACAACATGTTTTTATATATTATGTTGAGACAAAATCTTCATCAGACACTGATGAATACGAATCAACAACGGATGACTCAGACTAGTCCCATACAAACCCCACTTTTCAGAGAGGAGGAGATTAACCATTTTTGCGTAAACCTCCAGAAGATTGATGATTCCCTTATCATGAATCTTACTAATCCAAACTCTATCTATGTTTCTACTTTCCTTAACTTTAAAGGATATAAAAAATTTAGAGTACATTGTTTTGTAGACACAGGTGCATCTTTATGTCTTGCAAGCAAATTCATCATTCCGGATGAACTCTGGGAAAACGCTCCCAAAGAAATTAGTGCCACTATTGCAAATGGTGAAACCATAAAAATTAATAAAGTTTGTAGAAACATTAATCTCGAACTTTCAGGAGAACATTTCAACGTTCCCACTATTTACCAACAAAATTCAGGAATTGATATCATAATTGGAAACAACTTCTGTCAAGTTTATGGACCATTCATACAATGGATAGATAGAATCGCCTTTCATCTTAATAATGATATGGTAATTATAAAAAAGGTTACAGAAGCCTATAGCAAAGGAAAACCAGGTTTTCTTGAAACTCAAGAAAAAGGTTCTAAAGAAAAACAAATTCCAGGTACTAATATAACCCATGAAGGGATTAATAAAGAAAAGATTATTTCTATTCAAACTACCAGGTTCAAACAGATTGAAGATCTTCTTGAAAAAGTTTGTTCTGAAAATCCTATTGATCCAAATAAAACCAAAGGATGGATGAAAGCTTCAATTAAGCTTATTAATCCCAAGACGGTTATTAGAGAAAAACCTATGGTTTACTCTTTACAAGATAGAGAAGAATTTTCCAAACAAATCAAGGAATTACTTGATATGAGACTAATTATAGAATCAAAATCCCCTCATATGTCTCCTGCCTTTCTTGTCAATAAAGAAGCAGAGAAAAGAAGAGGAAAGAAGCGCATGGTTGTCAATTACAAAGCAATCAATGATGCAACTATTGGAGACTCACATAATCTTCCCAATATGCACGAACTCTTGACTCTTCTACGAGGAAAAAACATTTATTCAAGCTTCGACTGCAAGTCAGGTTTCTGGCAAGTTCTACTTGATGAAGAATCGCAGCTTCTCACTGCCTTCACATGTCCTGATGGACTCTTTCAATGGAAAGTACTACCCTTTGGGCTTAAACAAGCTCCTAGTATTTTTCAAAGACACATGCAGAACGCTCTTCGAGGCCTTGAAGGTTTCTGCACTGTATACGTTGATGACATCATGATCTTCAGCAAAAATGAACAAGAACACTATGTTCATGTCACACAGGTTCTCAGAACTATTTTAAAATATGGAATAATACTTTCAAAAAAGAAAGCTCATCTTTTCAAAACAAAAATAAATTTTTTGGGTTTAGAAATAAATGAAGGTACTCATTGTCCTCAAAAGCATATTCTTGAACATTTACATGACTTTCCAAATGTTTTAGAAGACAAAAAACAACTGCAAAGATTTCTTGGTGTTTTAACTTATGCTGAAACATATATTGAAAAACTTGCAGCCATGAGAAAACCTTTACAGGTAAAATTAAAAAAAGATGTCATCTGGAATTGGTCAAATGCTGATACAGACTACATCAAAAAGATAAAGAAAGTTTTAATCAATTTTCCAAAACTTTATCTTCCAAACATTGAAGACAGTTTAATTATTGAAACTGATGCTTCTGATGAATTTTGGGGAGGTGTTTTAAAAGCTAAAAACCCCAAAAACGAAGAACAAATTTGCAGGTACACCTCTGGCAGTTTCAAAGCAGCTGAGAAAAACTACCATAGCAATGAAAAAGAATTACTCGCTGTAAAAAGAGTTATTACAAAATTCTCTGTATATTTAACACCAGTAAATTTCCTGGTTCGTACAGATAATAAAATTTTTACTTATTTCCTCCGAACGAAGATTGCAGGAGATAACAAATTAGGCCGGCTAATACGATGGCAAGAGTGGTTCTCACGATATACTTTCGCTGTTGAACATCTCGCAGGAAACAAAAACGTACTGACAGACTGCCTCACTCGTGACTTCAGGTATGCCTTACATCATCCATGATCTCACTCGCTCCTCTCGAGCCCTATAAAAGGATATGATCCTCATGACATATTTCCTCACAAAAAACTTCACCTACAAAAAGTGAGGAGGAGATTAGAGAGAAAAGTAAACAAAAATTGAGTTTACAAAAATGGAAGACCTCAACATTTTGAGGATGAAGAAACAAATGCTCCTCATAGAGCTATCTGCAATTGAGCAGAAAATCAACTTGTATGAACAAGTAACAACGGTCACCAATGTACCGGAAAGCGAAAGCTCAAAAACAAAGGCTATTCCAGTGCAAACGGCACCTGGTAAAGAATCAACAAATCCGTTGAAAGCTGATGCTTTGCTAAAAAGCATAATAAAGGAGACAGCTACTCCTCTTCCTAATGGAAAAACTAGCTTATTGGTTGATCCCAATCCTTGTACTGAAGGAATCAGTAAAATGACAACTTTGTCACCCACTAACAAATCTGTGCAGGAGTTCACACCAGATTACAAAAAAGCTCTTAACAAAGAAGCTGAAAGATTTTATGTAATCTATAAAGGACCCCATGCCGGTGTTCATACTGACTGGGGAATTACAGAAACCTTCTGTAAAGTTGATAAAGTTACTTGCAAAAAATTCAGAAATGGAACATCTGCAAGATTAAGCCTTGCCACTTATCAAGACGATACAAGCAAGACTAACCAACCACTTCTTCGACCAAAAATTCAAAAAGTCAAAGAAGCCCACAGAGACCAAAGGTTTGACGTTCCAATTGACGTTCAACAAATGGTTAACTATCCTGAAATCTCTTTTGAAGATTTCAGAACAATCTGGAAGAAAGCAAGAGCTGCATGCCCAGAAGACCTTGTTCATGAAAAGTTTTTCACTACGGACAAGAAAACAAAAAGTCTGTTCAACTTTCTCGAAGGAGCAGATGCAAAATTAGTCTACCAAGCCTTTCAAGCTGGACTAATCGACAATATCTACCCAAGCTGCAACCTTCAAGAACTCAAATTCTTCCCAAGCAGCATGGTAGAATCCATTAAGAACTTTCGAAAGAAAGTACTTAAAGCAAAAGATAATCCGATCTACATCAGATGCATCTCTTCACTCCCAGAATGGATTCAAGAATCAACTCTTTCTCCATACCACTTTCTGGAAATTGGTCTTTCTAAAGCCAATAGAGAGATTGAACAATCTCAACCAATGGAAGATAAAGATCTACCTTTCACAGAAATTCTTCATCCTAACCGCGTCAATGGTTTAAGAAGAATATCAGAAAAAATCATTGAAATTATCTCTGGTTCAAAAAAGAAGATTAATTATACCGATTCACATTGTATAATTACAAGCTGGAGTTACAACAACACCAGCCAAGAAGATCTTCGTCAAGCCTCCAAGTTTGGAGAAAAATTCATGAACAATAGCATGGAAGTATCCAATGCTACACGCCAACACTTCTGCCGACATGCAGAACAACTTTTCGAAGAACATCTTTGTCACTTTTGCGATTGCAAAGATTCGGAGACAAAGGAGGGACCCCCCTCTGAAGATGACAAATCCTCATCATCTTAAAGAAAGATGCTTCACGTGTCAAATGGCCCCACCACTCAAAATAATAATGCCTTTTCTCCATTATTAAAAGCTTTCCAGCTGTCCACAATAATGTAATCTTTAGTGGATAAAAACGTCATGCCTGACATAATAGGCAAGGATCAGACCCTCTCAATATATCTATAAATTGAGAGTTATGTTTTGTAGAAAAGATCATCGCAATAACGAGTGCAACACAAACACTCTCTATCTTGTAAATTTTTAGTTCAATGTCTTGTGAGTAAAAATCTCCCTTAGAAGGGAGAGATGTAAAATATTATAGGAGTACTCCCATTTCGGGAGCTCTTTTATCAATAAATCTTTGTTTTGTTATACTTGAGTGTTCTTACAAAATAGAGGCATGAAACCTGTAAGTGACAGAGTGTCAGGTCGACGAAGGTCAACAGTACCACAGGCATGAGGCCAACAGGGAAAGCAACCACATAGACCAATGATTGACACAAGCTGGCTTGAATAGTTTCTATCTATGTAAGTAATACTCCTACTACAAAACACTTATTGATTAATGAGTTTTCTCTTTACAATTTTTTGCATCTATTTCCTTCTAAACATACAAAATATAATAAACAAATTCCGTACACCAACACTGGTCACAGTTGGTATCAGAGCATTAGTTTAAGCGAACTAGGAATTTGTAGGAAATTTCTAGACTTAAACTTAGAGTGCTAAGCGATGATTGTGAGATGAGTGTCTGCTATATTTTAGACACGAGCACTAGTTTATTTTAGGAAACATGCCTAAAATGTTTTATGTGCTAAATGTTTTATGTTATAGCTATAAAGATGCCTTATATGCTATTATTTATTCGGATCTATGGTCTATTGCCGACCGGATCTGGAAATTTTATGTGTTCAGATTTCTAAACGTTTAATTACGATATTAGAACTGGCATGTAACTTTTTAGAGTAATAGGGAGATTTATATGTCTATCATAAATAAAACTTTCCTATCTTAAATTCTCGCCTCGGTACACCGAATGTCTGCTTTGGTGTACAAAACGTCATGGTGAAGACATACTAGGAAATATCCGAGGAAGATGACAACCTGGGCCAAAGAATGTGATGGGTCATGCATCGGTCGTTGCGCCTGCACCCGAACCTATCACAATGGCAGAAGTTCAGGATGTGATGCGAACCATGATAGACTGATAAAATAGAGGAAATAATAAGGCTTACGATAGTGAATGATACCTATCAGAAGATATCGTAAGAGAGGTATCTTGCCTTTAGAATGCGTCTAATAAATAATACGTCTAGTACGGGAGAAGTACGCTTTCGATTTGCAGAAAGAAAGAATTTTTGGTATAATCCATAAAGTTATCACATGGTCTCGAATTTCCAATACCAACCGAGTTGAAGCAGAATTAATGATTGAAGATGTGCATGGAAGAAGTCCTAGTAGAGTCTAGGGAAATTTTTTTTAAGATTATTTGGACACACTCGTATGAGTTAAATTGTTTTGTGATTTTAGGACTTGGGGACTGCGAGACAATACTTGGGACGAGTATAAGTAGGTGTGAAAGGTAGTAGATGCATATACTACCAGAAGCACAGGACTCGCACTTGGATAAGGGAAAGTCACAAGGTTACCAAGGAGCTAGTAATTGAATTCGTTTTATTCAAGTATGTCGTTACCATTGTTTCGGTAACGATTAAGAAGATGATTGTTATTCTGACCCTAGTGGTCATACCAAATTGAGTCCGACTACGACGAGTATGTTACGTGGTTTCGAGAACCAAGTTCGATGTAGCATCTGACTTAAGCTGGAATAATTAATCAAAGCGATCAATAGAGGTATCGCGACGGTTGTTTGTAGGCAGAAATGCTACCTTTTAAGATGAGATTAGAACATGAAGGAAGGTATAGTCTATTCCGGAATTTGACTCTAAGAGACCTGAGTCTAAGCATTGCAACATACGATGATAGGTCATTAGAACGTGATCTATCGGTCTATTGTGGAAGTTAAATAACAAGTTTGAAGAAGGAGTCTCTGATAAAGAGCGAGATTGTGACATGAAGGCCATGATTGAAGGTCTAACATGAGACAGAGGGCGGGAGCAAGATCGAGCACCGCCTGCAGTCAAGGAGTCCAAGAGTTAGATACTCATTCGAAACAACATAGAAGTTACGGTTATTACCTAGGATGAAGAGATAACGTATGGAGTCCTTATACAATCCTGTTTCGTTGATGATTCCGGGACGTAATCATCCTAAGGGGGAGATAATTGTAACGCCCGTAGATCCGGGCTAGTCAATTTAGAGACAATGAGCATCAAAAATGAGTTTTTGATGGAAGATTATTTTGAAGGAGTAATCTTAACCAAGTGGTAGTATATGTTCCAAGGGTTCCGTACATATATGAATGAAATAGATTTCTTCGGAAATGATTTGATAACGTATTTATCATGTTTTTCTGGGAACAAATTCCACAACATTTTTATTAAAAGTGGTACTCTGATTTTTATAAAGCATAAACAAAATTAGTCTTTTCTGGCCGTGAAAATGGGGATGTCACATCTGAAAAGGTGTCTATCTGATGAAACTCTTGTAATTCCACTCGAGGAGATCGAATTGAACGAAAATATTAACTTTGTGGAAGAACCCGTCGAAATCATGGATAGGGAAGTCAAACGAACAAAGCAAAGTCGCATACCAATAGTGAAGGTTCGCTGGAATGCTAAGCGAGGACCTGAATTCACCTGGGAGCGAGAAGATCAGATGCAACAAAATTACCCGCATCTCTTCCCTAGTCCATAAATACTTATTTTATAAATAATTTTGGGACGAAATTCCCTCTAACGGGGGGATGATGTAACAACCCGATATTTCAAGTCAATATAATGATCTAAAGTCAAGTATTGTAACCTATTTTTGAAATAATAAAAATAGCGTCAAAAATGAAATGTTCAAAAATCTCAATTGGGATGTATAAAATGATAGATACCGTGACAAGGTTTTCATAAATATAAAGAACACTAAAATCCGAGTTATAACGAAGAAGTTATGACCAATCAAAGACCCGCGACAAAACCGGTAAAACACTGTTAAGTGTAAAAAGCGAAATTTCAATAAAATACTTTGTAGCCTTAGGTATCTAAATGAAAGTCGTAGAATACATTAAACCGTAAACATACATAAAAAGAACGTCCAAATCTGACTTCGTATAAGGAAGTTATGATTTTTCTAAGTTTCGGAATAGCAGTAGACAGCTAAAAACTCGAAATCAAGATCGAGTGATTTTTATCCGACGCAACCTAAACGTGAATCGAAGGTCTCGTCAATAGTAATACAACGGTAAAAAGACAGACGAAAACGGACATCAGATGAAGAAGTTAAGATTTTTTAACAGACTTTTCCTGTCCCGGCCTGTTAAAAATATAACATTAAAAATAAAGTCAAAATTAGCCGACGGAGTCTAAACGAAAGTTGTAGAGTATAATCTCACCTATGCGTGGATATAAAGAACGTCAAAAATGGAGCTCGTATGCGAAAGTTACGGATTTTTAAAGATCTAGGCACACACTTCGAGGCTTATCCGAAGTGAACGTCCTGCGTTCCGAGGGAACGCCCCGCGTTCGCAATGCGGGGCCTCGGATTGACCACGTCACCCCTCTAGTCGCATAGTCGGTCAAGTCCGAAGCTCGGCCATCGATGATGCAAGACGTCTGCCAGAATGCGCTGCGTACGAGGGTGCACCCTACGCTCCGGAACGCCCAACGTTCATCGCAGGAACGCCCAACGTTCTTCGCAGGAACGCCCCGTGTACGAGGGTCCGTCCCAGCCTATAAATAAGATGCGAGGCCTCTGGTTTTAGGGCCAATTTTCCAACCTCTCTCCTATACTTTCTTACTTTCAAGCCCCTCGAGACTACCCCGACGCCCCGATTACGTATCCAAGTTCTGACGAAAGCCCGAAGCCCCGAAATTCTCGAAAAGCCAACGTCTCTCTAGTCGAAGTGCTGCCCGAGTAAAGCCTCGTTTTTTTTCATCAAATCGTCACTCTTACCAAGTGAGTTCATACCCCTACAACTATATTTTAAATGCTTTTAGGGGGGAGAGGGGGGGGGATACAAGTAAACACATAGATAAATCTTGTTAAAATATCAATATTTTGCTATAATTTTTGTGTTGTTATAACTATTATATAAAATATTAGCATGGAAAACATCTCATGATACCATTTTACCCTCTCGGGATAAAATAATGTTTATATATATAAATATGACTTATCTTATGCCTTTATAAACATCGTAAAAAGGGTAATCATTTCAGACATAACCATATTCATTTCAAGAATACGTAATCTCGTTGGAAATTTGTGAGCCATTCGTCTTCCTAGTACCTATCAATGTATACAAGAAAGTCTTGTTTTATAACCAGAGTCTCTGTCCGGAGAACGTGATAAGTGTGTATAGATCTATACGGGACTGATGATCCCACACCCTGGTTGTTAGCTACAGCCCGACCGGCAGGTTATGGGTGACAAATGTCATAACATTTCGACGCCTGAAGAACGTCGCTACAGGAAAACCCATCTTAGTACAGTTATGAAAACTCACATGATGGCGATTTTTTACGGTATTATGTTTTACGTAAACAGTAATAATACAATTATTTTTACGTGAAAATACAAAACTTCAGATAGTTTTATTTACTAATAAAACTATATTTTATCAGATTAAGTATGTCATATTTACTTACAATTTACGGTCTTGGAGCATTAAGACTACTTCTCAATTTTAGGAAAATATAGGATTTTCCGGGTTCAATAAATACATTTTATACAACAACAAAATCATAACTCATTTTATAGAAAATATCGGATTTTCTGAAAACAAACGTGAACTACGAATGGCATGCATTTATTCAAATAACTACTTATGAACTTACCAACTTAATTGTTGACACTTTTTCTTTAAAATAACTTGTATTCTCAGGGAATCGCTAAATCAGGTTAGCAACCACTTTTGAAGATTGACGCTCAGACGTTAATAAAATCTTTTGGATATCATATTGTAATTGACTTTTGAAACATGTAATACTTACAATCATGTAAACTTTTCAATTATGTATATGATGGTTGCGTGTACTTTCTTCACTATTCAACTGTTATGATACTATACATGACGTCCTCCGCCCCCGAATGTTTCCGCTGTTCAGGTTTGGGGGTGTGACAGATTGGTATCAGAGCATTGTTTATAGTGAACTAAGTATATTAAACCATTTTTGATATACAACTATAAATACAATTGCGCAAAAACACTCTGATTAAGAGTTATACTTTTTAAAATATAATTTTTATAAAAGTATACATGCATACATTACATAACAGGAGCAGTGTCGTAATAAAAACAATATAGAAGTATTATAGATAAGTGGTGCACTACAAGTATGCCTTGGAATATGTAATCGGGACTGGGATGAATATAGCCTGATCAACTATATTTATCTGAGAGCCGACTAACATATGCCAGGTGATAGTTGTAGTGGACAACGAGTCTAAAAACTTACCAAACTATTAAACTTTAGAATCAAACATAAAAGTTAAAATACTATAGGAGTATTTTATAAATGCAACAGTTCGACTTCGATGTTTAAATTTATATGCTTTAGTTTTTCATGCAATTCTCATATCCCTATTCTCGTACAGACACAATGGCCAGATTTCATTTACCATGGGACCCTTACTTCCCGAACCAAGGAAATGGAGGATGGATAGAAGATGATTCGGAAGAGGATCCAGAAGAAATTGTGGATGAGGGGGAAGAAGAAGAGGAACCCATGGAGGAAGAAGAAGATGAAGAGTCAGAGGGTACCGATACAGAACCCGAAGTGTACAATCCTCCACCAGCCATCCCACCTCCTGCAATCAGGAGAGGTTTTCAAGGACCGATGCTAGTTTGGGCTAATCTCATACATCACTGGAGCCGACAACAAGGCGTGCGCCCACCATATGGAATGTGTCGAGACTTTTACAATGTTAGCTACAGAAGGTCAGCCGACGGGGCTCTTCCTGTCATAGTTCATGGCATTGATCGCCAGACGGATCAGGCAAGGGTTTCGATAAACCGGATCCTGGAAGTCAATGCAACGACACAAATCAACAGGGCAAACATTCTTCGCCTGGACGAAGTTCATGATGAAACCCGAACCCACACCGAGGCACTACAAGGCCAAATGGATGCGGCCCTGACTGAAATAAAAGAATTGAGGAAGAATCAAACTACCCTGGAAAGGCAGTTAATGAGAACCAAACACCAGGAAGCAGAGTCTAGTACTCGGCGTAGTACACGTTGCAAGTAGTGCTTACACTACTTCCAATTTTGTTATAGACTAGGACTTTGGCTAAATGTTTTACTTTCATTAACTTTGTGTACTGTAGACCTTTAGAAAGGTCCAATTTTCCCAACGTCTTGATGTATCCAATATATATATATATATATATATATATATATATATATATATATATATATATATATATATATATATTGATGTATCCAATATATATATATATATATATATATTAAAGTATTTGCTTTGCATTATACTTCATTACACATCACTTGAAATTCATAAGTTTATCTTTTATATAAACTCTTATTATGAATTGAATACAAATCACATTTTAAGTCGAACATTAATACATGAAGAATCCAAAATAGTTATCTTATTAACACTCGACTTTCAATCATGAAAGACTTATTGTCTTTCATTGTTAATTTTTTGGCAGAAAGATGCCTCCTCATAGATCTTCTAGACGCGTCAACAATGCAACACCGACACCACTGCCACCACCTCCACAATATGATCCCGTTATGGTATTAGCTACGATAACTGCAGTAGTAGCAGCTGCTTTGACACAGACAAACACTAATGGCGCTGGTGGAGCAGGAAATAGTACTAACCACATAAACCAAGGAATTGGTCATGGTCATTCCAGAGAATGCACATACAAGGATTTTACAAATGCGAAACCAAAAACTTTTAACGAAATCAGAGGAGTCATTGCACTTATGCAGTGGTTCGAGAAGACCGAAACGGTCTTCGAAATTTGCGTATGTCCTGAACCAAGTAAACTCAAATTCGTTGCTTGTACTTTCTCCGATCGAGCCCTCACTTGGTGGAAGGGCCATGTGAAAGCCTTATCTCTCCCGGTTGCTAATGCCATGAGCTGGGAGGATCTAAAAATCTTAATGCTGGAGGAATATTGACCAAGGGGTGAGATTCAGAAGTTAGAGCAAGAGTTGTGGAATCTAAGGATGACTGGATCTGATCTTGCCGCCTACACGGCCAGGTTCAGTGATTTAACTGCTTTGTGCCCAGGGATGGTGAGTCCGGAACTGAAGAGAGTGGAGAGGTATATATGGGGATTGTCAACCCAGATCCAAGGGCATCTCCTAACATCTAACCCGATCACATTTGATAGCGCGAAGCGCTTGGCTCAACGACTGGTTGACCATGGGGTTCGCCAGGGCACAATCGCAATTACTCCTGATCAATCAAAGGAGAACGAGAACCGAAGGAAGCCGTGGAACAAAAGGAAGGGGCAAACAACACAAGAAAACCCAAAGAGACAACAAATAGTGACAGCTCACATCGTTACTATCCCAACCACCCAGCACCAACGAAGCCGTATTCTGGAAATCGGCTGAAGTGCAACAGATGCAACTATCATCATCACGGACCCTACCGTGAAATGCAATGCATGAGGTGCAATAAGAAGGGACATACTGTCTGTTTTTGCAAGGAACCAACCCAACCGGCCGCTACAACCACAAATTTCGGAGTGGGCCGTACTTGTTATGAATGCGGAGAAGCGGGGCACTTCAAAAGGGACTGCCCAAAAGCAAACAATAGGAATGTTGGTGGAATGGGCAGTGTTTTCGCAATGAGACAAGAGGAAGCCATTGCAGATCCCACGGTGGTTATGGGTACGCTTCTCCTCGATAACTCTTATGCATGCATTCTATTTGATAGTGGGGCGGAGACGAGCTTCGTGAGTCACAAGTTTAAAAATCTACTCAAACAAACACCCCAATCATTAAACGAAACATTCATAGTAGAAATGGCTAACGGAAAAACATAAGGCGCTAAAGAAATATACCTAAACTGTACCCTCGCACTAAACAACAATTCTTTTTCAATCAACCTCATGCCGGTTTCAATAAAAAGTTTCGACGTTATCATAGACATGGATTGGTTGAGTTCTCATCGTGCGAACATTTTATGTTATGAAAAGGCCGTTCGCCTTAATCTGCCGAATGGGGAAACCCTCGTTATCTATGGCGATAAACCCAGTACAAATCTTCGTATCATCTCTTGCGTCAAAGCTAAAAAATATTTACGCAAGGAATACCATGCATTCTTGTCACACGCCGTGGATGTAAAGCGAGAAGTAAAAGACATCAAGAGCGTTCCTGATGTCTGTAATTTCCCCGACGTATTTCCCGAAGATCTTCCAGGAGTACCACCCACAAGACAAGTTGAATTCAGAATTGACCTAATTCCTGGAGCCACCCCCGTAGCCAAAGCACCGTATCGTTTAGCCCCAGCAGAGATGCAAGAATTATCCAGTCAACTAAACGAACTGCTCAACAAAGGATTTATCAGACTAAGCTTCTCACCTTGGGGAGCACCAGTCCTGTTCGTGAAGAAGAAAGATGGATCGTTCAGAATGTGCATCGACTACCGCGAAACAAACTCACCATTAAGAATCGATATCCTTTGCCGCGCATAGACGATCTGTTCGATCAACTCCAAGGAGCAAATTACTTTTCAAAGATCGATCTAAGATCCGGATACCACCAACTACGAGTCCTGGAAATTGATATTCCTAAAACGGCATTCCGAACTAGATACGGTCAGTACGAGTTTGTAGTAATGCCTTTCGGACTAACCAATGCACCCGCTGTGTTCATGGACTTAATGAACCGGGTATGTCGTTCTTTCCTGGACAAATTTGTGATCGTGTTCATAGATGATATACTCATTTATTCAAGAAGTAAAGAAGAACATGGTCAACACCTTAGACAAGTCTTGGAGACACTACGAGCAGAAAAGCTATACGCAAAGTTCTCGAAGTGCGAGTTTTGGATTAGGAAAGTAGATTTCCTAGGTCACGTGGTCAGCGAAGAAGGAATTCACGTGGACCCTTCCAAAATCCAAGCAATCAAGAATTGGTCCGCACCAAAAACGCCAATCGAAATTCGCCAATTTTTAGTCCTTGTTGGTTATTACAGCAGGTTCATACAAAACTTCTCCAGTATCGCCAAACCGCTTACTACCCTGACTCAGAAGGGCGTAACCTTCAACTGGGGAGAAAAGCAAAATGCTGCATTTCAAACTCTGAAGCAAGCCCTGTGCATCGCACCCATTTTGTCTCTTCCAGAAAAATGACATAACAATATCGTGATGAGGAAGCCACGTCGGATCTTATGTACCAGGATTAAATTACATATATAGTGTTTGTATCGAACCCAATTTCACATATCTTCTTCTCTTCTTCTCCTCTTATCGTCAAAGTATTTCTTCATAAATGACATCTTAAGGTCGATCTAGTTGTTCAAACTTACTTATAAGTCAACAAAAAAGGCATACTCACCCTTTCAATAGGTTGATATTGCAACCAAATTATGGTGTAATGGCATAATTGAGAAAAACAAAACACGGTGTCAAAACAAAAAAATTTGGTAAATTTGGTGACTTTATTGCATTTTGGGAAAATTTATTACTAGAAGAACATGAAGAACCGGTCATTTGGTTAATATTGCCACAAAATTTTAGATATAATGACATAATTGAGAAAAACAATGATATCAAAATCAAAATTTTCGATTATCTTAGTGATTTTATTGAAACTTGCCCATAATTAAACATAAGCTTTTTTAAACAAATATCTACATGACATGTCTCACAAATAAATATAGAATCCATACAAAATCAACCAATGGTGAGTAGTCACCGCTAAGACCGATCGGTATGGAGACAAACGATATAAAGCGGTGAGTGACGTGTCACCACGGTGATACGGTGAACACGACACCGTCCAATTGTGTGGTGATGTGGTGGGTATACCTCGCAAGAACATTTTCCTACACCTGTTTTGTTGTTTCTACCTTATGACCATTACGCGTTGAGTATCTTTTTCATATATATATATATATATATATATATATATATATATATATATATATATATATATATATATATATATATATATATATATATATATAATTTTTCTCTATTATAAATACATATTCACACTTCACATTTCAAACCATCAAATACCAAACACTTATAGTATTCATATTTACAATTCAAAAATGTCTTCATTGTCATCCACTTCGTCGGATATGTTAGCTTTACAAGAATCGACATTTTATCAGGAACATTATGCGAACAACACTCACTTATCTACAAGAAAATGAAACCAAAAGGTTGCACCCTAAAAATAGTAATCCTCCTTTACAGAGACATCGTGAAGCCAGACACAACCACTTTGTAAATGGCTATTTTTACAATGATGCAGTCTATACTGAAAAATTAAGACGTTGGTTCCAGATAAGGAAAAAATTATTTCTATACATTGTTAAAGATGAGAAAATTTGATTTTTATATTTTCAACAGAAGATTGATATAAGAGGTCAAAAATGTCTCTCTTAATATTTTGAATAATACCAAATTAATAAATTAAAAATTAATGAGAACTCTTTACAAATAAGATCGGAGGGTGTACTTACACTTTACTATTCATTTTTTCTGTGTCACGTCAGTTTTCCACTCATTCGCATTTCATTCACGAAAAGCCTGAAAATTGTCACCTTTAACTACCTTTTACTTTTTTAAAAAAAAATATTTTATACAAATATTATACTTGTTAAAACCCTGAATTTTAATATATTTCTTAATTTTTTAGCACGATATAATTTAATGAATGTTAAAAAAACTGAAAAAATAAATAAATAAATAAGTCGGTTAATCACATGAGGAGAGATGAGGAGAGAAGGCAGAGTATCCTCCCCTCATCCTTTCCCGGACAGCCTAAACCACAACCCCGGTGTGGTGTCCTAGGGTGAGGTTTCGGCTCAGGTTACCTTCTCACACCACTCTTTCTCCGCCTAATGAAAGGAAAGAATAAGTAACTCCTTAATTCTTCTTTACAACTTAACCGTTGGACAACGGGATTCAGAACACAAGAGCCCGACAACTGAATTCAAATATCCGACAAACAACGAACAAACAAAAGCAAAAGTTACCCTTACCTTTATTTATTTATTTATATTTATATTTATATCTATATCTATATATATATATATATATATATATATATATATATATATATATATATTTCACTTCAAACCATTCACATAAACGTCTTAAACTTCTCTCTCACACACTCATTTCTTGCTGTACCCATTCTCGCGTCTGCAACTCATTTGATCCCAAATGGGTTGTTGCATTAGCAAATGCAAATCAAAGAGAAAGCGGCCAGATGTCAACCCAACCAATATCCAAGACAAGCTTGTTATCTCCCAATCTCCTTCGTCACCATTTCTGCCTCCAAAACGGCAGAACATCATCCAATATCTGCCTTCATTTACATCTTCTACCCAAAGCAGTACTTGCTGTACTTCTTTATTGTTATCAACCTCATCTTCATCTTCAGTTGGATTTTCCAAAGTAGAGTGCTCATTTTCAAACGACTTTGGGTAGAAGATGTAAATGAAGGCAGATATTGGTTGCTGGAAGCACACAGAAGAGGGCACGTGCGACCTCTCCAACTCTTACACAACAAAAAAGCATTCGAGTAGAAAAGGAAAGATCTCCATCAAATACATACCTGAATGGACGAAGCACCTTGAGATCATCATCTCCGAGTAGAAGATTCAACGAACATAGTAACTATCAGATACCCCCAGTTTTGTATACAGCAAGTGCATAGAGTGAGATTAAGTGTTTGGTAAAGGCCAATAGCAGGCCAGCGAGTCCCAACCGCAATGTTATTAGTAAAGAAAGATCCATATATCCCAAGAACAAAGAGAAACAGAGGTATGGAATCGGTTCACAAGATGAAAGTGTTGAAGTTGACGAGGTGGTATCTAAAGTGAGTAGTTATTCAGAGCCTGTTCCCATGACGGATATTGATAATGCTCACGTGGCTTTGGATTGCTTCATTTTTCTATAAGTACGTCGGCGTAAATGCGTATATATAAAACATTATTTTGATGTGTTGGTCCTGCTGGAGGATTTCTCGGATTTATTTTGTTTGCTTCTTTTTTTCTAGTTTTATTAATCTTATTAGGTTATAACTCGTAGAAATTATTTTTTTTTATTAAATTATAACTTATTTATTTAAAATTGATAATTGATAATAAAATCTTTACTAATTAAAGTGTATATGTTTTGTAGTAATATGATAATGACATAACTATTGGTTGAAATTACGAACTGGTAGTGGTTTTGAATATGTAATTGACATTTTATATTTGTAGATATGCAAAAAAAGTTATAATTTTATAAACTTGAATACACGAATTGAGTAATAATGAAATAGCAAATAAACTCGGTCCGAAACGGATTAAAGAATATTTATAGGATAACCATATTAAAATAAACAACCTTAGATTTATGGTAGGTTGAAGATCTGAGAATATCTATTACCTATATGATGATGTGAAGTAGTAGTCAAAAGTAAAAATAGTACGTGAATGATAGTAAAGTTGTTGGGTTGTAAGATGAATAAAGTTATCCAATATACAATATAGATTGTTAATTTTAAAGGTTGTTTCTTTTACAATTATATTAATTACCAATAAAAAACATAAATAATAATATTACAATAATGTAACATAAGTTCTATTTTTAAAAAATTAGCTTAACGTTTTCATTTCTTTCTTATGTTTTAAATAAAAATATTATGTTATACTTATTGATGAAACAATATGAATGACTTGAGTTATTATTATTATTATTATTATTTTGAGAAATCATATATTAATATTTTTTTTGTGAACCGACAAACTAACATACTTCTAAATACTACGTATGTCTCCTAACGATAAAAGAAAATTAAAGTTTAGAAGGAATTAATTGTACTTGGAATAAAAACTAATAAATAGAAATAGTTAAAAGCTAACTAGCCATGAAAATATCAATGGATGTTGTGACTATATGGGTGGGAAAAGTAGATATGAGATTGACGGTGGAACGACACGTGGCAGGATATAGTGTTAAAAAAAGGACACGTGGCATTTACGAGAGTGTTTTATTAAGCATGGAGACTAGCACTGTGATCATTTGGAACATGTGATATATATATATATATATATATATATATATATATATATATATATATATATATATATATATTCAAGTTAATTTGAGACCATACTAATTTTGTGAGACCGTGAGATGCAATCTAAAAATAATTTTAAAATGCAAAATAAAAGGAAAAATCCAATTTTTTTTTAATTATTATTTTCGTCACTTTTTTTACATAAAAAAATAAAAAAATTACCGTTTTTTTTAAATACGTTAAATATTCTAATAGAATATTACACTGTAAATATTCTAATGTGATTTTTTGAATGTTACAATTTGTCAGATATGTAAAATATTCTAATATTCTACTACAATATGTAAAAAATGGTATATTTTATTATTTTTTATTTTTTTGGTATATTTTTTAATATTTTTTTGGAAAATATAAATGACGAAAGTAATACTTGAAATTTTTTTTCGAAATTTTTTGATTATTTTCTATTTTAAAAATGTTTTTTTTATCTACAAAATAAATGGCTAGGATTGCATCTCACGGTCTCACAAAATTAGGTCGTCTCATATGAACCTAACCCTATATATATATATATATATATATATATATATATATCTATCTTATTTTATCTTATCTTACTACTTTATAATGCATAAATAATAGAAGTCCAAAAGTTTTTAAGACAAAAATATTCAAGGAGATGAATTTTTGATCACTAGATTAAATTTGAATGGCTAAGATAAGGATCCATGTCAATAGAAACCAACCAATCAAAATAATTGTATCGAAAACTCTCACGTATTATCATATTATATATTCTTCCAAACAATCTCATTTTATTTACACTTTCTCTGTCTATATCCCACTTCATGTGAACCTCTGACTAGAAACCTAAATTGTAACACCTCCAAACCCTAAAACGCAACAACCCCAGTTGGCTACATCATCACCACCTTGAGCCTTAACCACCATCACTTCCTAAACCAAGAAGCACCACGGCACCACCCCATTCCACCAGTATGCTATTGTCACGTCATATTTGTTACGTCCCAAACATCCAAGATCCACCATCTGACCCCTTCTACCATCACATTTATCTCTCTGAAATAACCCTAGATCTTAAACACTGATGCCAACATCGTCTTCATCACTATTGTATATTGTCGTCACCACAACACTATAATACTTTTTTCTTCTCCCCTTAGTTGCATCAAACAACTAACACCATACCTCTAAGACCACTGCTGCTATGACACCTTCTCCAGACGTATATGTATCTATGTATATGAGTAGATGCGAGCTTCTACTCATCTTCACATCTTTTAGATGTAAGAAGCACGAAGGTAAGAGAGAAACATGAAGAGAGGGTTTGGAGAGAAAATAGTCACAACAAAATTATAGTTCACCTTTACGTCTTTCAGATCTAAGAAATACATTATTTTTGTTGTTCTTTTCGTTGATCTAGGGGGTTTGAACATACTACATGTTTGTACATGAATCTCTATTGTGTTTTAGATATGTGTGTGTATCTAATCTGGTTTGTATATGATTTATTGTGTGTGTATATGTTGGAGATATATATTATCTATCTTTTCATCCATATTTTTTTCTAGGTTCTAGAAATGTTTCTTGGTTATCCGTCGTTCTTCATCATATTTATATTTTGATAACAGTTTCATTATTTATTAAATATTACCTAACAAATAATGAAATAAATATTAATTATTTACCTTAGATTTATGGTAAGTTGAAGATCTGAGAATATCTATTCCCTGTATGATGATGTGAAGTAGTAGTCAAAAGTAAAAATAGTACGTGAATGATAGTAAGGTTGTTGGGTTGTAAGATGAATAAAGTTATCCAATATACAGTGTTAATTTTAAAGGTTGTTTCTTTTACAATTATATTAATTACCAATAAAAAACATAAATAATAATATTACAATAATGTAACATAAGTTCTACTTTTAAAAAACCAGCTTAACGTTTGTTTTTCTTTCTTATGTTTTAAATGAAAATATTATGTTATACTTATTGATGAAACAATATGAATGACTTGTGTTATTATTATTATTATTATTATTTTGAAAAATCATATATTAATATATTTTTTTTGTGAACCGACAAACTAAGATACTTCTAAATACTACCTATGTCTTCTAACGATAAAAAAAGTTAAAGATTAAAAGGAATTAATTCTAATTTATGTTAACAAAATGTCTACTTTGACAATTATTTCGCTAATTTGTTTTCAAATTATTGCTGTGTATGATTAATTTTTTTTGTTGTTTTGTTTTTTATTATACAAAATTATTTTGGAGTTGTATCGGATTTGTACATTAGCATTCATTGTATTTGTTTTAGATAGTGAAGACGTATAAGAAATTTTATGGTGTTCTTCTATTGAATGGATAAATTCAATAGAAAAAATTAAGGAATGGACAAACAAGAAAAAAACATGAAAAATGAAAAATAAACAAGTGGCTTGGAGTTCTCTCTTCGAAAAATCATTTGTCAAAACAGTAATTAAGAAAACTATAGGTAGATGTAGTTTGACAATTATTTTATATAGACATAATTACTACATAAATACAAATATTGACTTAATATTGAATATTAAAAATGTATTTTATTATGATTTTTGATGGTGTTTATGGTATAAAACAATAAATCTCGAAAATGACTTTGCATTACCCTATTTTATTTTGAAAACAAAATTGTAAAAGTAATAGTTATACCATAAAATAGGTAAAGTGTCATCAATTGATACATAAATGCATGCTATCTTTTAAAATGTGGTTTACATACCGAGAAATATACTCTGTAAAAATCTAAAACTATTTAACTTCCATGGTAGGAGCGATAGAAAAAATAGAACCGATAATCCGTTTGTAAAGGAAAGTTTTATAATAATTTCGGATTACATATTTTCATGATATTCTTTTGATTATTTAAGGTAATATCCTACATTTGTATTAATTTTTATATGTTTTATATTTGATATTTTTTTTGTGTGTTTGGATTGCAAAAAAAAAAAGATAAAAAAAAAATGGTATAGAAATGATACTAAATTCTATGTAATTTATAGTGTGTAAAATTTACACTTAGGTATTCCGTTATGATTTATGGATATCAAACTGAGTACTATTGCCGACATAAGAGAACAAAAACTGAATAAACAAAAGCTAAAAGTATATTTTTATATACTGAAATTTAATTGGTTATTATAAAATTATCTTAAAAACTATAGTGGTAAAATTTAAAACTTCAACTCATCTTTTAATGACTATAAACAAAAACAATTTTGTTTTAATATATTAACAAAAAACCAATATCAAATAAATTTATTAACAAAAAACTAACACAATTTTACAATTTTACTATAGTGTTATATAAAAAATGCAACTCATTTTTAATGAAGAAAATCGGCACCGACAAGGAAGAGTTAAAAAGGATTTATTTTTTATTTTTTATTTTGTTTTTGTAAATCAACAGGTTTTTAAAAAGTATTTTTTTTTTGTTTGAATACGTGTATGTAAAAAAGGCACTAACAAGGAAGAATTAAAACCATTAATATAATCAAAATTCATCCAAAATATATTTTGCCTTTTATGAATTCTTAAATATATTGATTATTAAAAATAAATATTATTTAATTTTATCTTTATAATTAGATTTATTCAATAACCGATATATAAATTTTAAAAATATGTAAATAAATATCAAAAGGACCAATTGATCTAAGATATTTAGATAATTATTGTATGTATGAATTGACCAATAAGAATTTAACAATAATTATTTGCTTATTAAAACCCTACACCACCGTTTCTCCAAATACGCACATACACCCCCATCTACCAAATCCTTGATTTCGTCTCCGTCAATACCATCAGACGTAGCCACCGACGACACCATCCTCCGTCCTCATAGCCACCGCCACCGACTTATTATTTCCCCATAGCCACCGGCCAACAACACATCAAAACCAAGGTATGTGCTCGTTTTTTAGAGTGAATCGAGGAAAAAAACCATCGCCTAATTCTAATTTCTAATCAAAATAGAAAACGGGGAATTAGATACATAGCCGATCACACAAAAATCAAGAATCATATACCCTCTCTTCTAATAAATTAAGAATCACATCTCCACTTTTCCTTTGATAAAATCACCACCGACTAGTCAAAGGTGAGTTATTTTTTGTTTTCCCTTCAACGCGTCTCAATTATCTATTGGTTTATCCCAATTCCAATATATGTGAAATAAATTTATTTGAGTTTTCCTGTGTGCACAAAAGGAATACTAGGTATTTACTGTTAAAAGATCTTTAATTGGGTATCACGAGTAATACACCCACACCTCCCTTTTGATTTACACATGTAACATTCTTAATTTTTGGTATACGAGATTATTAAATTATAGAATCTAATTCGGAAAATTTGTAATGTCAAATGATATTGATCATCATTGATTTTTTTTGTTTGACTAATTGTAAGTAATATATTTTAATGACCTTTCATGAGCAACTAAGGTGATTGGGAGCATCTAGAGCAAAGAGGTATGCATTGATTATGATTTGGAATTAAGCATTTGATACATTATATGGAATCATTTTTGTATCATGGAATCCAAAATAGATTCATGATGTCTATGTACTAATAAGTATTGACTATATTATTATTACAAAGATAATTATGTTTAAAAAATTCCGAATTTGATGAATATCGATTATGTGGCATATATGTGGTGGCTAGTTGTATGATAATATGTTAAACCTGTACTTTGATTCATTCATTAGCTTACCCAACAAATATAGTGTTACATGTTGTCATTGTTGTTGTTAATCTCTTGTTAAGAATCTTCACAACCATTCTAAGAGAATATTTACAGAATCATTCTTGCAGAATATTTATAGAATCAATCATTATTGCAGGATATTTACAAAATGCTGAATGTTTAAAGAACATACAAGCACATACAAGAGATGGTGAGCCTCGACGAACATAATTCTCACAGAATGTTATTCTTATATAATTCGATTTTTATGGCAATTATTCTCATAGAATGCTAGACTTCATGGCAATTATTCTCATAGAATCTTAGTTAATTAGTTATATGTTTAATTTGTAGTTGTTACACATGTATCACCACAAAATATTTGGCACTGCATTTGTGAGGAATGGCTTGAAGACCTGATATGTATGGCTTGAAGAATGAATCAAAGATTGATCACACTAAGAGTTTAAGAATGTTGTTATTTTTTAAGAATTATATTTTTTATTCTTTCAGAATGTTATTATTCAAGAATCGATTTTGTTTATTATTTCATAATGTCTTTATTCATGTTTTCTTTTTATATATGTTTTCTTAAATGATGTTATAAACTATCATTGTAACAGAATGTCACAAAATTTCATTTTGTTAATGTCATTCTGACAGAATAAAATAGGTTATAATTTGTTATGATTACAAATTAAATTATGATAACTTACTTGATTAAAAAAAATCTGTATTATCCCTTCAAATTTGAAAACTTCCTTTTTTATATATAGTTAATTGTCTAAAATACCATTTTAATTAAATTTGAGTGATATTATGGTACATGATATTCCATTGTAATATCATAGACCTATCATAGTCATTCATTAGTTTTCATCCATTGATCCAGAATTCTCCTTACATACACACAATAGGTATTTAAAACAAAATAACCTAACCCTATATATATATATATATATATATATATATATATATAAAGAGAAGGAGAGAGAGAGAGATTAAATTACAGAAATGGTCCCTGTGCTTTGGTCAGATTCGCAGTTTTGGTCCTTAAGTTTAAAAATTGATAGGTTGTATCCCTATGGTTTATGAATATTGTAGTTTTGGTCATTGCCTCTTATAAAAAGACTAACATACCCTTCATTTTTCTATTTCATTTTATTTTAACAATTTATTTTATTATTATTATTATTATTATTATTATTATTATATAACAGTTTTATTTGCTCTTTATTTTAATAGAATTTTAATAGATTTCTTATAGAATTATATTTATTTTTTAAAATTAATTATCTAAATATATGTAAATATGTGTGTGTGTGTGTATATATATATATATATATATATATATATATATATATATATATATATATGTAACACATTGTTCCGAATCGTTTATTAATGATGGGCAGTAACCCGAAAAATCGGTTATCATAAGCCATAGGGCCTTTGAGGAAAAGAGATTAGACCAATTTGGGGGTGGTTATGTGATTTAGATGATCCGGGAGTTCGGTTGGTGTTTTGGAGCCAAGAGCTATTCCGGTAAAGTGTCAAATCGGGCTTTTATGGAAATTGGATTTTTGTTCGGGAAATTTTAAGGCGGGTATAAGTTGATAGAGGTGTAGAGCTCTCGTTACCTCTTTGTGGATATAAGGATCGTCGGAAATGGACTTGAAACGAAGAAGTTACGGCCTTCGGAAGGTTGAAGAGTTTGAGGCTAACCCAAGTACGCGGGGAGTATTTTGGTTGTACGCGGGGCGTACTGGTACTAAGGTCAGTACGTGGGGCGTACCTCGGTATACGTTGGGCATACGAAGATGAAGGATCGAAACTTTAAGAGGAGTACGCTAAGCGTACTGGGAGTACGCGGGACATACTCCACATTCATGCAAACCCTATTGTAGGGTCTTCGACCCTATTTAAGTTCATGTTCTCTTCACCAAATCCTAATACCTTCAGCCTCCATCCCTTTTTAACCCTAGAATCGAACCCTAAGTGCAATTTGGTGATTTTGGGCTTGGTTTGTGCTTGATAGTGTTTTGTGAAGAAGAAGAAAGAGAGAATCATTTGGAGTTGTGGCTAGAGCTTCTAGATCTAGGAGTATCTTTCCATTTGCAAGATTCCTAAGTCAAAAAAGCTTTAACCTTGATGATCTTTTTGGTTGGATCTACTTTATGGAGTTCGTTGGCATTTTTGAGTCCTTTGATGTAATGATGAGCTTTTCATCTACTTCAGAAGTAGTGGATGTTAGATCTAAGCTCCAATAAGGTCCCTTGTGCATACAAATGGAAACCTTATAAAAGATCTTGGTCCATGCATGTATTAAGCTCTTATTAATTTCCTTTTAAGTGTTGAGTCCCATTAAGACGTATTTATGAGTAAAGTTGGAAACTTTATTGATTAAGACCTTGACTAGGGACCAAATCTATGTTTTGGACATCTTGACTTAACCCATTAAGATCAAATGTGGGTTTTTGGACTCATGGCTAGTACGTTGGTCGTACGAGGAAGTACGCTCAACGTAATGTGAGGATCTTGCATCAGGAAGTTATACTTTGTGCATTGTGGTCGAGTACGCTGGGCGTACTCCCAGAGGGTCGTTTTAGGCTTTTGAGATTTGGGCCATTGTTGGTTTTTTTCAGTTTGGGCCATTAAACGTCTTTTTGGGCTTCTAGTTTGTACCTTTTGGGGCTCCTTTGGATTTTAGGCCCATAAAGGGTTTTGGGGGCCCAGTTTGGAAAATCGGACCATAGTTGGGTCGTGGGTGATTATGTTGGAATTTGGGTCTTTGGACATTAAGGCTTGGGCCTTAGGCCAAGTATAGGGAAGGGTAAAAAGGTCTTTTACCCTAGGTTGGACTCGTAGGGCCTTAGGCCAAGTATAGGGAAGGGTAAAAAGATTCTTTCTGTGAGATTCGGTAGTGCGAGGTGAGTGAAATGCTAGTTGTCATTGTGATACTTACTTGGATGTCCCCGGGGGTAGCCCGTGGCATTTGTCTGGAAGACCATGGGGGTAGTTCATGGGACTTAGATGTCACACCCCCAAACCAAGGATGGCGGAAACGTCCGGGGGTGGAGGACTTCATGTATAGTATCACAACAACGAGTATAATAGTGCTCAAAGTAAATACAACCATCATAAATATAATTGAAAAAGTTACACCATAGTATGTGTTTACATGTTTCAAAATCAATTACATTATGATGACAAAATGAACTGTTTGACAGTTTAACGCCCCATCCTCAAAATGCTGTTGATTTCCTGTTTCACTGATTTCCTGAGAAAACAAGTAGTTTTGAAAAGTGTCAACAATTAATTTGGTGAGTTCATAAGTGTTTTATTTGTGGAAGAAGCCGTTTTCCTTGTAAAAGCGACAGAGTATGATTCTAGAAAATCCAATATTTTCTTTATTTAGTGTGAAATGAAAGCTCCTATGTTATGCAATAATGTACCCTAGAAATACCCGTAGATTCCTTCCATAATCACCCAGTGTATATAAGTTATATAAAATTTAAGTTAAATAAACTGTCAAATATAATAGGTCTGCCCTAGGTCCACAACCAAACAAGGAACAGGAAATAAGGCGGACCCACCAATTCTAAGTCGATTGTGACTAGAGTCTTATATAACTTTAGCATATACACTTAACAATTATAGCTGAAGTCTAACAATTCTAGATGAAATGTAGTGTCAATAGAAATGTGATTCCAAAGACAATCCAATATTTTCTTTATTAAGTGTGAAATGAAAGCTCCTATGTTATGCAATAATGTACCCTAGAAAGACCCGTAGATTCCTTCTATAATCACCCAGTGTATATAAGTTATATAAAATTTAAGTTAAATAAACCGTCGAATATAATAGGTCTGCCCTAGGTCCACAACCAAAAAAGGAACAAGAAATAAGGCGGACCCACCAATTCTAAGTCGATTGTGACTAGATTCTTATATAACTCTAGCATATACACTTAGCAATTATAGCTGAAGTCTAACAATTCTAGATGAAATGTAGTGTCAATAGAAATGTGATTCCAAAGAAAATCCAATATTTTCTTTATTAAGTGTGAAATGAAAGCTCCTATGTTATGCAATAATGTACCCTAGAAAGACCCGTAGATTCCTTCTATAATCACCCAGTGTATATAAGTTATATAAAATTTAAGTTAAATTAACCGTCGAATATAATGGGTTTGCCCTAGGTCCACAACCAAACAAGGAACATGAAGTAAGGCGGGCCCACCAATTCTAAGTCGATTGCAACTCAATTTTATATAACTCTAACATGTACACTTAGCAATTATAGCTGAAAACTACCAATTCTAAATGATATATAGTTTTAATACCATAAAACAATTTTGTGTAAACCCGATACTTTGTATTCGTACCCCGTTTATATGAAAACCCGGTACTTTGTAATGTACCTCTTTTTGTATAAACCCGATACTTTGTATTCGTACACCATGTATATGAAAACCCGGTACTTTGTAATGTACCCCTTTTTGTATAAACCCAGTACTTTGTATTCGTACCCCATTTATATGAAAACCTGGTAGTTTGTAATGTACCCCTTTTTCTATAAACCCGATACTTTGTATTCGTATCCCATTTATATGAAAACCTGGTACTTTTTAATGTACCCCTTTTTGTATAAACCCCGTACTTTGTATTTGTACCCCATTTATATGAAAACCCGGTACTTTGTAATGTACCCCCTTTTTGTATAAAACTGATACTTTGTATTCGTACCCCATTTATATGAAAACCCGGTACTTTGTAATGTACCCCCTTTTTGTATAAACCCGGTACTTTGTATTCGTACCCCATTTATATGAAAACCCGGTACTTTGTAATGTACCCATTTTTTATGAAATGAAAACCTTTTGTAATGAGTGCGTAATGTAAATGAAAAATAAACTATACATATTATAGTTTATCATAATGTTTGTAATGTATATGCAACCTAACTATACCTATTATAGTTTAGCATATTTGTTTGTGGTGTATAATAGACTTAACTATATTTATTATAGTTTATTATAATTATTTGTAGTGGTAGTAACCCTTTGTATATGATTCATACCTTTAAACTAAGGTAAATAATATGTACAATCAGCAACATGTATTCAAATAATACTACACACCTTGCTCAGCAAGTTACAAGGTGTAAATACGATTGTTAACTATTTTATAGTATTTAACTTTTCTGCATTGTTTTAAAAATATCATAGAAAAATCATACGAAGTCGAAAACTGAATCCGTAAAATCTGAGAGTTCATAAAATGTGTCTAGTTTATTCATAATTTTTATTATAATTTTAGAAGTCTTTAACTTGTGTCAAAACGTTCATATTCCCAGACTGGTCCGAATTCGTTTATGAAATGATAGGAAGTTTTGTAAAAATCACCATAAATCGAAGAAAAATCGTATGGAGATGTACAAGTAGTCATTTGAAAGGTATGAATCTGAACTATTTGCGTATTAAACAGTTTTGAAAAATATTAAGCTTAAGATGGTCAAAATAGTCCGTGAATGGAACTAAACTTTCGTGATGAAAGTTGTTGTTTGAATTTAGTTAAGTTTTTGGTATTTTAACTTGTATTCCCCCCCTAAAACTTGAAGAAAACATGAAAATGTAGGGGTATGAACTCACCTTGAGTGATTTCAGTAGATGGATGATGAAGAAAAGAAGTGTTCAACTCAAGAACACTTAGAAGATGCTTGAAGATTCGAAGATCTAACAACAAATATGATGGTATTTGTGTAAGGAACTCTTGAATTGAGTGAAGAGGTGTAAGATAATCAAGTGTAGGATGAAGGTAATTACCAAAAGTGAAGAAAGAACTCAAGAACAGCCCTTGAATCTCGAGTTTTTGAGAGAGGAAGTGAGAGAGAAATGGGTTTGATTCTTCTTGGTGGAGAGTGAGCGAAATGGGAGGAGAGATAAGGATTTCTCCAGCCTTTGATCAAGATTATGGCTGGAAAAGAGTGGGAAAAGGACGATGAAATGACCAGGTAAGGTGGAATAGTGACTAAGGCTGGTCATGGAGTGGGTATGGGAGGTAACTTGTGTCCTTGCCCAAATGATAAGTCAACACTCCACATAAATATCTCACCTATTACTTTTGGATAAAGATTGCACTCAAAACGTGATTAAATTATGAAATATGGGGTCATATATGTTGAAATATAATTTTGGGTGAAAATCCTACGTTAAAATAATGAAAAACGGGCCTAAAACGAAGTCGTGGTCGAAAACCGGGTGAAATGGGCCTTCCTGCGAAGTTGCTCGGATAGGGCCGAAGTTCGGTCCCTGCTGCTGGGTCCGAAGGCGAAATAGGCCGAAGAGAGGGTTCGGTCCGAAGTGACTTGACCCGATGGCGAAATGGAGCGAAAGGGAGGCTTCGGTTTCGGTTCAACAGGGTTCGGGTTCGGATCAGTAGAGGTCGGTCCCTTATGGTCTCGGTCCTTAGCAGCTTCGGTCCCTATAGGGAGGCTTCGGTTCTAAGGGCTGATTTTTCCATCATTACTCCGTTTTAAGTGGTTTTTGACCCGGTTAAGGGTCGGGATGACTCGAATGATTTTAAAAAGTTAAAAGAGATTTTGAGAGAGATGTGGGAGAGATTTGGGAGAGATTAAGATTGATAAAGAGAGATTGAAAGAGACTTTGTTTGTGACCTTTTTGAGTGTTTAGCTTCGCAACTCAAGGTTCGTAAACTCCGTTAAGCCATGTTTAAGGGTCTTACACACCCCCGAAGGGTATGCAATAGTGTTTTATCGTTTTGTTACCTCACTTACCCCGTTTAGGGTTTTGAATCCCTGAACACATGACACTTCTAAGTGATACTTTGTATTAATTATCGCGAGTTGTACAATAGGAAACATAACGAAAACCCTAATATACAAGGGTTAACGGAGTTGACCGGTTTGACTTGTTGACTTTATTTGACTTTGACTTGACCGGAAATTGACGGTTGTCACATCATCCCCCCGTTAGAAGGAATTTCGTCCCGAAATTAGCGTTTTGACAGGGACTTGAATAGTTTGGGGAAAAGATGTGGGTACTTTTCGTAGCATATGGAATTGATATGGTAAGGACCAAGCCATCTTGCGTTAATTGACGACGCTTGGACATCTTTTTGTAACCGGTGTTAAGTCGATTTAAAACCACCAGTGATTGTTTTGGAATGGTGGTGTATTCTATGTATATGCCTTTCTCGAATTTGTACTAAGTCATAAGTGATAACTTCTCCTCGGAGCATTGCATAGGGCCTGCTTTAGTGTTTCTAGTTTGATTAGATCGGTAGGGAACATATGGGTTCGGTTTACGCGACTAGACTTATTCGGATGGTAGAACGTTCACTCGCACTCCGGGGTAGCCTTGTCCCGAAGTTCATGGTAGGACTCGTACCTGGTCCATCTATCATTAACTTGCGTATATAGGTCGTATGTAATTAAGGTTGGTAAGACAGTTGGATGGGTGACTCGGCCCCAAGTCCACAACCAGACAAGGAACGGAAAATAGGGCGGAAACACACATCCAATGTCCGTAGAATCTTAATTATATATTATCCTCGCGTATACACTTAGTAGTGATAGACAAACCGTATTCGTCCCAAGCTTATGTGCTTGAACCTTATCTGCTGCATGTGTGACATTCCCGAAGGGTCTTCTAGAAATACTTGTGGAAAGGTTTCGGAAGGTATAATACTCCTCTGGTGAGTGTTTTGGGGTTTCGCACCGAGAGATGACCCGGAGGTCTGTGTCGAATTTGTGTTTATGAGAGACGAGGGTTTCGATGTTCAGTGGGTTAGGTGAAGGGTCCTTTCGTAGCCGTTAAATCGGGAAGGGGAGGACTATACCAATCGAAATCGAATGACGACAACAATATCTTTTTAGGTAAGACATGTGTTAAGCTGTATTCGCACGAAATGTTCGTTAGAGGGATAGTGCATCCTGTGTTTCTTTTCAGTGTGTTCCGTTTTGATCGATGTTATTGTTACTGCAATTGATTCGCATTGATGTTACTAGTACTGATAGTAGGAGTGTTGCAAAACTAGGGCATTAGTTTTTCAAGTATAGTATTTCCCGATTTTTCGAATGTGGCAATCAATTCATAGTAGAGGTCTATATAAATAAACTTATGAATTTAGTAGTAATGACTCGAATGTAACCTTGTAATCTTTGTTCCACGCCTGATCCACTCCTAAGATCACTTGGCATATACCAGTTGTGTATAATTAAGGTCCAATAGGCCGTTGAACTTAATGAGTCTGCCCTAGGTCCACAACCAAACAAGGAACAGGACCTGAGGCGGACTCATCATTTCTAAGTCGATCGTCTCTTAATTACACATAATCTTGAGGTATACATTAAGCAATCTTAGAGTCACCATAAGCAAATCGTTTGTAATACCAGGTTATAAAGTATGTGGTAAACTCCCAATGAAATAAAATGCATGCCAATTTTATTGATATACTCTAGTTCATAGAGTTAGGGAAAGTTTGACCTTATATTAGGTCTATATCTCGTTAATGTAAGGAAAAACTTCGACGGTGTCACGACCCCTCGAATAGTGTCGTCTCTAAATTTGAAGGGTCGAATTTATGTATATGATGGGGCAGTGTTCAAACGCACGCCAGGAGTTTGAGTCTGTAATGGTATGTTAGTAGTGTACACACTACTCGTGGCGGGTGATGTTCCGTGGGCCATAGAATGAAGACATGAAAGTTTGCATTTCCCTGGCTTCTGCCATTTGATGTTCTGTTTTTACCACGCGTTTTCTCTAACGCTGTTTGACGTTCCCGATACTCTCTAATCTCGGCTTGAGTTGCGGTCACTTCCCTATGAAGGCTTTGATGTGTTCTTTGATCTGTTTGTGGCCTCCATCCAGGTGACGAAGGCGAATTACAGCGATCTTGGTGGTAGCGCCAACCTCCATGATTTCGGCTGACCATTGCTTGTGTTTGTACGCTCAAGTGAGTGATGCGGCGTATTATGATAAGGAGAGCCATGTCTACTAATCCTCCTCTGCTGAGGTTGTAGAAGCCTCATCCATGTCATAGGGAGGGTGGTAACCTTGTTCCTAACTCCATCTCTTTAAATCTACGGCTTATCGAGGCGTCGGACCATGGAAGTCTCGTCGGGGTCTTCTCCCATTTCTTATTTTCCTTTGCTTTCCTTCGGTTTCTCTTCCTCTCGCTTCTCTTCCGAATTGTCTTTGGGATCTTCCTATATTATTTCTTTAGAATCCTCTTCGAATTCCTCTCTGATCCAACCACCATTTTCCTAGTTAGGAAGAATAGGGTCTCTTGGTAGTTGAGCTCCCGTCACGTTGCTTGTGCGAGAATAGGGGTAGAAGAGATAATTAATAGGCGTCTAATCCTATAATTACTTATAGGGGGTGATCCTTATTAGTCACGTCTATAATCACATAGTGCATACCAGTTATACATAATCTGAGATAGAATAGACCTTCGAATAAATGACTCTACTCTAAGTCCACAACCAAACAAGGAACAGGAAGTAGAGCAATAGTCATAGATTCTAAGTCTATAATATCTTTAATTATGCATAACCTTAGCGTATGCACTCAGTCATTATAGACCTACTAATAGGGGTCTTTAGTTTTTCGCATAAGTTGGTTATAGTATCATAAAAAACTCCTATAGTATTTTAAATGTTTGTCTTATGTTTTCAATGTTTCTTTGTAGATAGAGTTGGTAAGTTTTTAGACTTGTTGCAACACCACAACCATTCCCGGGCATATGCTAATCACTTCTGGGATAGACATTGTTGATCAGGCTATGTCATTCCCAGACCTGACTATACATCCCCAAGATTACTTGTGCCGTTCAACAATCACCACTTTTGTTTTGTTCTAGTATGATGCTGACCTTAGTATGTATGCATGCATGTATACTTTTAACAAGAAACTATTTATTTCTAAAAGTATAGTTATTTGAAAATGTTTAATCAGAGACTTTAGTCCCAATGCATTTATAGTTTGTATATCTTATGTGGTTCGATATACTTAGTTCACTATAAACAATGCTCTGATACCAATCTGTCACACCCCCAAACCAAGGATGGCGGAAACGTCCGGGGGTGGAGGACTTCATGTATAGTATCACAACAACGAGTATAATAGTGCTCAAAGTAAATACAACCATCATAAATATAATTGAAAAAGTTACACCATAGTATGTGTTTACATGTTTCAAAATCAATTACATTATGATGACAAAATGAACTGTTTGACGGTTTAACGCCCCATCCTCAAAATGCTGTTGATTTCCTGTTTCACTGATTTCCTGAGAATACAAGTAGTTTTGAAAAGTGTCAACAATTAAGTTGGTGAGTTCATAAGTGTTTTATTTGAGGAAGAAGCTGTTTTCCTTGTAAAAGCGACAGAGTATGAAAGCTTCTATGTTATGCAATAATGTATCCTAGAAATACCCGTAGATTCCTTCCATAATCACCCAGTGTATATAAGTTATATAAAATTTAAGTTAAATAAACCGTCGAATATAATAGGTCTGCCCTAGGTCCACAACCAAACAAGGAACAGGAGATAAGGCGGGCCCACCAATTCTAAGTCGATTGTGACTAGATTCTTATATAACTCTAGCATATACACTTAGTAATTATAGCTGAAGTCTAACAATTCTAGATGAAATGTAGTGTCAATAGAAATGTGATTCCAAAGAAAATCCAATATTTTCTTTATTAAGTGTGAAATGAAAGCTCATATGTTATGCAATAATGTACCCTAGAAAGACCCGTAGATTCCTTCTATAATCACTCAGTGTATATAAGTTATATAAAATTCAAGTTAAATAAACCGTCGAATATAATAGGTCTGCCCTAGGTCCACAACCAAACAAGGAACAGGAAATAAGGCGGGCCCACCAATTCTAAGTCGATTGTGACTAGATTCTTATATAGCTCTAGCATATACACTTAGCAATTATAGCTGAAGTCTAACAATTCTAGATGAAATGTAGTGTCAATAGAATTGTGATTCCGAAGAAAATCCAATATTTTCTTTATTAAGTGTGAAATGAAAGCTCCTATGTTATGCAATAATGTACCCTAGAAAGACCCGTAGATTCCTTCTATAATCACCCAATGTATATAAGTTATATAAAATTTAAGTTAAATAAACCGTCAAATATAATGGGTCTGCCCTAGGTCCACAACCAAACAAGGCACAGGAAGTAAGGCGGGCCCACCAATTCTAAGTCGATTGCAACTCAATTTTATATAACTCTAACATGTACACTTAGCAATTATAGCTGAAAACTATCAATTCTAAATGATATGTAGTCTTAATACCATAAAATCATTTTGTGTAAACCCGGTACTTTGTATTCGTACCCCGTTTATATGAAAACCTGGTACTTTGTAATGTACCCCTTTTTGTATAAACCCGATACTTTGTATTTGTACCCCATTTATATGAAAACCCGGTAATTTGTAATGTACCCCTTTTTGTACAAACCCGATACTTTGTATTTGTACCCCATTTATATGAAAACCCGGTAATTTGTAATGTACCCCTTTTTGTACAAACCTGGTACTTTGTATTCGTACCCCATTTATATGAAAACCCGGTACTTTGTAATGTACCCCTTTTTGTATAAACCCGGTACTTTGTATTTGTACCCCATTTATATGAAAACCCGGTACTTTGTAATGTACCCCTTTTTGTATAAACCCGGTACTTTGTATTCGTATCCCATTTATATGAAAACCCGGTACTTTGTAATGTACCCCCTTTTTGTATAAACCCGGTACTTTGTATTCGTACTGGTACTTTGTAATGTACCCCCTTTTGTATAAACCCGGTACTTTGTATTCGTACCCCATTTATATGAAAACCCGGTACTTTGTAATGTACCCATTTTTTATGAAATGAAAACCTTTTGTAATGAGTTCCTAATGTAAATGAAACATAAACTATACCTACTATAGTTTATCATAATGTTTGTAATGTATATGCAACCTAACTATATCTATTATAGTTTAGCATATTTGTTTGTGGTGTATAATAGACTTAACTATACTTATTATAGTTTATTATAATTATTTGTAGTGGTAGTAACCCTTTGTATATGATTCATACCTTTAAACTAAGGTAAATAATATGTACAATCAGCAACATGTATTCAAATAATACTACACACCTTGCTCAGCAAGTTACAAGGTGTAAATACGATTGTTAACTATTTTATAGTTTTTAACTTTTCTGCATTGTTTTAAAAATATCATAGAAAAATCATACGAAATCGAAAACTGAATCCGTAAACTCTGAGAGTTCATAAAATGTGTCTAGTTTATTCATAATTTTTATTATAATTTTTAGAAGTCTTTAACTTGTGTGAAAACGTTCATATTCCCAGACTGGTCCGAATTCGTTTCTGAAATGATAGGCAGTTTTGTAAAAATCATCATACATCGTAGAAAAATCGTATGGAGATGTGCAAGTAGTCATTTTAAAGGTATGAATCTGAACTATTTTCATATTAAACAGTTTTGAAAAATATTAAGTTTAAGATGGTCAAAACAGTCCGTGAATGGAACTAAACTTTCGTGATGAAAGCTGTTGTTTGAATTTAGTTAAGTTTTTGGTATTTTAACTTGTATTCCCCCCCCCTCCCCCCCTAAAACTTGAAGAAAACATGAAAATGTAGGGGTATGAACTCACCTTGAGTGATTTCAATAGATGGATGATGAAGAAAAGAAGTGTTCAACTCAAGAACACTTAGAAGATGCTTGAAGATTCGAAGATCTAACAATAAATATGATGGTATTTGTGTAAGGAAGTCTTGAATTGAGTTAAGAGGTGTAAGATAATCAAGTGTAGGATGAAGGTACTTACTAAAAGTGAAGAAAGAACTCAAGAACAGCCCCTGAATCTTGAGTTTTGGAGAGAGGAAGTGAGAGAGAAATGGGTTTGATTCTTCTTGGTGGAGAGTGAGCGAAATGGGAGGAGTGATAAGGATTTCTCCAGCCTTTGGTCAAGATTATGGCTGGAAAAGAGTGGGAAAAGGACGATGAAATGACCAGGTAAGGTGGAATAGTGACTAAGGCTGGTTATGAAGTGGGTATGGGAGGTAACTTGTGTCCTTGCCCAAAGGATAAGTCAACACTCCACCTAAATATCTCACCTATTACTTTTGGATAAAGATTGCACTCAAAACGTGATTAAATTATGAAATATGGGGTCTTATATGTTGAAATATAATTTTGGGTGAAAATCCCACGTTAAAATAATGAAAAACGGGCCTAAAACGAAGTCGTGGTCGAAAACCGGGTGAAATGGGCCTTCCTGCGAAGTTGCTCGGATAGGGCCGAAGTTCGGTCCCTGCTGTTGGGCCCAAAGGCGAAATAGGTCGAAGAGAGGGTTCGGTCCGAAGTGACTTGACCCGAAGGCGAAATGGAGCGAAAGGGAGGCTTCAGTTTCCATTCAGCAGGGTTCGGGTTCGGTTCAGCAGTTCGGATCAGTAGAGTTCGGTCCCTTATGGTCTCGGTCCTTAGCAACTTCGGTCCCTATAGGGAGGCTTCGGTTCTAAGGGCTAATTTTTCCATCATTACTCTGTTTTAAGTGGTTTTTGACCCGGTTAAGGGTCGGGATGACCCGAATGATTTTAAAAAGTTAAAAGAGATTTTGAGAGAGATGTGGGAGAGATTTGGGAGAAATTAAGATTGATAAAGAGAGATTAAAAGAGACTTTGTTTGTGACCTTTTTGAGTGTTTAGCTTCGCAACTCAAGGTTCGTAAACTCCGTTAAGCCATGTTTAAGGGTCTTACATACCCCCGAAGCGTATGCAATAGTGTTTTATCGTTTTGTTACCTCACTTACCCCGTTTAGGGTTTTGAATCCCTGAACACATGACACTTCTAAGTGATACTTTGTATTAATGATCGCGAGTTGTACAATAGGAAACATAACGGAAACCCTAATATACAAGGGTTAACGGAGTTGACCGGTTTGACTTGTTGACTTTATTTGACTTTGACTTGACCGGAAATTGACGGTTGTCACATCATCCCCCCGTTAGAAGGAATTTCGTCCGGAAATTAGCGTTTTGATAGGGACTTGAATAGTTTGGGGAAAAGATGTTGGTACTTTTCGTAGCACATGGAATTGATGTGGTAAGGACCAAGCCATCTTGTGTTAATTGACAACGTTTGGACATCTTTTTGTAACCGGTTTTAAGTCGATTTAAAACCACCAGTGATTGTTTTGGAATGGTGGTGTATTCTATGTATATGCCTTTCTCGAATTTGTACTAAGTCATAAGTGATAACTTCTCCTCGGAGCATTTCATAGGGCCTGCTTTAGTGTTTCTCGTTCGATTAGATCGATAGGGAACATATGGGTTCGGTTTACACGACTAGACTTATTCGGATGGTAGAACGTTCACTCGCACTCCGGGGTAGCCTTATCCCGAAGTTCATGGTAGGACTCGTACCTGGTCCATCTATCATTAACTTGCGCATATAGGTCGTATGTAATTAAGGTTGGTAAGACAGTTGGATGGGTGACTCTGCCCCAAGTCCACAACCAGACAAGGAACAGGAAATAGGGCGGAAACACACATCCTCGCGTATACACTTAGTAGTGATAGACTAACCGTATTCGTCCCAAGCTTCTGTGCTTGAACCTTATCTGCTGCATGTGTGACATTCCCAAAGGGTCTTCTGGAAATACTTGTGGAAAGGTTTCGAAAGGTATAATACTCCTCTGGTGAGTGTTTTGGGGTTTCGCAGCGAGAGATTACCCGGAGGTCCATGTCGGATTTGTGTTTATGAGAGACGAGGGTTTCGATGTTCAGTGGGTTAGGTGAAGGGTCCTTTCATAGCCGTTAAATCGGGAAGGGGAGGACTATACCAATCGAAATCGAATGACGACAACAGTATCTTTTTAGGTAAGACATATGTTAAGTTGTATTCGCACGAAATGTTCGTTAGAGGGATAGTGCATCCTGTGTTTCTTTTCAGTGTGTTCCGTTTTGATCGATGTTATTGTTACCACAATTGATGCGCATTGATGTTACAAGTACTGATTGAAGGAGTGTTGCAAAACTAGGGTATTAGTTTTTCAAGTATAATATTTCCCGATTTTTCGAATGTGGCAATCAATTCATAGTAGAGGTCTATATAAATAAACTTATGAATTTAGTAGTAATGACTCGAATGTAACCTTGTAATCTTTGTTCCACGCCTGATCCATTGCTTAGATCACTTGGCATATACCAGTTGTGTATAATTAAGGTCCAATAGGCCGTTGAACTTAATGAGTCTGCCCTAGGTCCACAACCAAACAAGGAACAGGACCTGAGGCGGACTCATCATTTCTAAGTCGATCGTCTCTTAATTACACATAATCTTGAGGTATACATTAAGCAATCTTAGAGTCACCATAAGCAAATCGTTTGTAATACCAGGTTATGAAGTATGTGGTAAACTCCCAATGAAATAAAATGCATGCCAATTTTATTGATATACTCTAGTTCATAGAGTTCGGGAAAGTTTGACCTTATATTAGGTCTATATCTCGTTAATGTAAGGAAAAACTTCGACGGTGTCACGACCCCTTGAATAGTGTTGTCTCTAAATTTGAAGGGTCGAATTTATGTATATGATGGGGCAGTGTTCAAACGCACGCCAGGAGTTTGAGTCTGTAATGGTATGTCAGTAGTGTACACACACTACTCGTGGCGGGTGATGTTCCGTGGGCCATAGAATGAAGACATGAAAGTTTGCATTGCCCTGGCTTCTGCCATTTGATGTTCTGTTTTTACCACGGGTTTTCTCTAACGCTGTTTGACGTTCCCGATACTCTCTAATCTCGGCTCGAGTTGTGGTCACTTCCCTCTGAAGGCTTTGATGTGTTCTTTGATCTGTTTGTGGCCTCCATCCAGGTGACGAAGGCGAATTGCAGCGATCTTGGTGGTAGCACCAACCTCCATGATTTCGGCTGATCGTTGCTCGTGTTTGTACGCTCAAGTGAGTGATGCGGCGTATTATGACAAGGAGAGCTCTGTCTACTAATCCTCCTCTGCTGAGGTTGTAGAAGCCTCATCCATGTCATAGGGAGGGTGGTAACCTTGTTCCTAACTCCATCTCTTTAAATCTACGGCTTATCTTTAAATCTACGGCTTATCGAGGCGTCGGACCATGGATGTCTCGTCGGGGTCTTCTCCCATTTCTTATTTTCCTTTGTTTTCCTTCGGTTTCTCTTCCTCTCGCTTCTCTTCCGAATTGTGTTCGGGGTCTTCCTCTATTATTTCTTCAGAATCCTCTTCGAATTCCTCTCTGATCCAACCACCATTTTCCTAGTTAGGAAGAATAGGGTCTCTTGGTAGTTGAGCTCCCGTCACGTTGCTTGTGCAAGAATAGGGGTAGAAGAGATAATTAATAGGCGTCTAATCCTATAATTACTTATAGGGGGTGATCCTTATTAGTCACGTCTATAATAACATAGTGCATAGCAGTTATACATAATCTGAGATAGAATAGACCTTCGAATAAATGACTCTACTCTAAGTCCACAACCAAACAAGGAACATGAAGTAGAGCAATAGTCATAGATTCTGAGTCAATAATATCTTTAATTATGCATAACCTTAGCGTATGCAATCAGTCATTATAGACCTACTAATAGGGGTCTTTAGTTTTTCGCATAAGTTGGTTATAGTATCAAAAAATACTCCTATAGTATTTTAAATGTTTGTCTTATGTTTTCAATGTTTCTTTGTAGATAGAGTTGGTAAGTTTTTAGGCTTGTTGCAACACCACAACCATTCCCGGGCATATGCTAATCACCTCTGGGATAGACATACTTGATCAGGCCATGTCATTCCCAGACATGACTATACATCCCCAAGATTACTTGTGCCGTTCAACAATCACCACTTTTGTTTTGTTCTAGTATGATGCTGACCTTAGTATGTATGCATGCATGTATACTTTTAACAAGAAACTATTTATTTCTAAAAGTATAGTTATTTGAAAATGTTTAATCAGAGACTTTAGTCCCAATGCATTTATAGTTTGTATATCTTATGTGGTTAGATATACTTAGTTCACTATAAACAATGCTCTGATACCAATCTGTCACACCCCCAAACCAAGGATGGCGGAAACGTCCGGGGGTGGAGGACTTCATGTATAGTATTACAACAACGAGTATAATAGTGCTCAAAGTAAATACAACCATCATAAATATAATTGAAAAAGTTACACCATAGTATGTGTTTACATGTTTCAAAATCAATTACATTATGATGACAAAATGAACTGTTTGACGGTTTAACGCCCCATCCTCAAAATGCTGTTGATTTCCTGTTTCACTGATTTCCTGAGAATACAAGTAGTTTTGAAAAGTGTCAACAATTAAGTTGGTGAGTTCATAAGTGTTTTATTTGAGGAAGAAGCTGTTTTCCTTGTAAAAGCGACAGAGTATGAAAGCTCCTATGTTATGCAATAATGTACCCTAGAAAGACCTGTAGATTCCTTCTATAATCACCTAGTATATATAAGTTATATAAAATTTAAGTTAAACAAACCGTCGAATATAATAGGTCTGCCCTAGGTCCACAACCAAACAAGGAACAGGAAATAAGGCGGGCCCACCAATTCTAAGTCGATTGTGAATAGATTCTTATATAACTCTAGCATATACACTTAGGAATTATAGCTGAAGTCTAACAATTCTAGATGAAATGTAGTGTCAATAGAAATGTGATTCCAAAGAAAATCCAATATTTTCTTTATTAAGTGTGAAATGAAAGCTCCTATTTATGCAATAATGTACCCTAGAAAGACCCGTAGATTCCTTCTATAATCACTCAGTGTATATAAGTTATATAAAATTTAAGTTAAATAAACCGTCGAATATAATGGGTCTGCCCTAGGTCCACAACCAAACAAGGAACAGGAAGTAAGGCGGGCCCACCAATTCTAAGTCGATTGCAACTCAATTTTATATAACTCTAACATATACACTTAGCAATTATAGCTGAAAACTACCAATTCTAAATGATATGTAGTTTTAATACCATAAAACCATTTTGTGTAAACCCGGTACGTTGTATTCGTACCCCGTTTATATGAAAACCCGGTACTTTGTAATGTACCCCTTTTTGTATTAACCCGGTACTTTGTATTCGTACCCTATTTATATGAAAACCCGGTACTTTGTAATGTACCCCTTTTTGTATAAACCCGGTACTTTGTATTCGTACCCCATTTATATGAAAACCCGGTACTTTGTAATGTACCCCTTTTTGTATAAACCCGGTACTTTGTATTCGTACCCCATTTATATGAAAACCCGGTACTTTGTAATGTACCCCTTTTTGTATAAACCCGGTACTTTGTATTCGTACCCCATTTGTATGAAAACCCAGTACTTTGTAATGTACCCCCTTTTTGTATAAACTCGATACTTTGTATTCGTACCCCATTTGTATGAAAACCCGGTACTTTGTAATGTACCCCCTTTTTGTATAAACCCGATACTTTGTATTCGTACCCCATTTATATGAAAACCCGGTACTTTGTAATGTACCCATTTTTTATGAAATGAAAACCTTTTGTAATGAGTTCGTAATGTAAATGAAACATAAACTATACCTATTATAGTTTATCATAATGTTTGTAATGTATATGCAACCTAACTATACATATTATAGTTTAGCATATTTGTTTGTGGTGTATAATAGACTTAACTATATTTATTATAGTTTATTATAATTATTTGTAGTGGTAGTAACCCTTTGTATATGATTCATACCTTTTAACTAAGGTAAATAATATGTACTATCAGCAACATGTATTCAAATAATACTACACACCTTGCTCAGCAAGTTACAAGGTGTAAATACGATTGTTAATTATTTTATAGTTTTTAACTTTTCTGCATTGTTTAAAAAATCTCATAGAAAAATCATACGAAGTCAAAAACTGAATCCGTAAACTCTGAGAGTTCATAAAATGTGTGTAGTTTATTCATAATTATTATTATAATTTTTAGAAGTATTTAACTTGTGCGAAAACGTTCATATTCCCAGACTGGTCCGAATTCGTTTCTGAAATGATAGGAAGTTTTGTAAAAATCACCATAAATCGTAGAAACATCGTATGGAGATGTGCAAGTAGTCATTTTAAAGGTATGAATCGGAACTATTTTCGTATTGAACAGTTTTGAAAAATATTAAGTTTAAGATGGTCAAAACAGTCCGTGAATGGAACTAAACTTTCCTGATGAAAGTTGTTGTTTGAATTTAGTTAAGGTTTTGGTATTTTAACTTGTATTCCCCCCCCCCCCCCCCCTAAAACTTGAAGAAAACATGAAAATGTAGGGTTATGAACTCACCTTGAGTGATTTCAGTAGATGGATGATGAAGAAAAAAAGTGTTCAACTCAAGAACACTTAGAAGATGCTTGAAGATTCGAAGATCTAACAACAAATATGATGGTATTTGTGTAAGGAACTCTTGAATTGAGTGAAGAGGTGTAAGATAATCAAGTGTAGGATGAAGGTAATTACCAAAAGTGAAGAAAGAACTCAAGAACAGCCCTTGAATCTCGAGTTTATGAGAGAGGAAGTTAGAAAGAAATGGGTTTGATTCTTCTTGGTGGAGAGTGAGCGAAATGGGAGGAGAGATAAGGATTTCTCCAGCCTTTGATCAAGATTATGGCTGGAAAACAGTGGGAAAAGGACGTAGAAATGACCTGGTAAGGTGGAATAGTGACTAAGGCTGGTCATGGAGTGGGTATGGGAGGTAACTTGTGTCCTTGCCCAAAGGATAAGTCAACACTCCACCTAAATATCTCACCTACTACTTTTGGATAAAGATTGCACTCAAAACGTGATTAAATTATGAAATATGGGGTCTTATATGTTGAAATATAATTTTGGGTGAAAATCCTACGTTAAAATAATGAATAAACGGGCCTAAAACGAAGTCGTGGTCGAAAACCGGGTGAAATGGGCCTTCCTGCGAAGTTGCTCGGATAGGGCCGAAGTTCGGTCCCTGCTGCTGGGCCCGAAGGCGAAATAGGCCGAAGAGAGGGTTCGGTCCGAAGTGACTTGACCCGAAGGCGAAATGGAGCGAAAGAGAGGCTTCGGTTTTGGTTCAGCAGGGTTCGGGTTTGGTTCAGCAGTTCGGATCAGTAGAGTTCGGTCCCTTATGGTCTCGGTCCTTAGCAGCTTCGGTCCCTATAGGGAAGCTTCGGTTCTAAGGGCTGATTTTTCCATCATTACTCCGTTTTAAGTGGTTTTTGACCCGGTTAAGGGTCGGGATGACCCGAATGATTTTAAAAAGTTAAAAGAGATTTTGAGAGAGATGTGGGAGAGATTTGGGAGAGATTAAGATTGATAAAGAGAGATTGAAAGAGACTTTGTTTGTGACCTTTTTGAGTGTTTAGCTTCGCAACTCAAGGTTCGTAAACTCCGTTAAGCCATGTTTAAGGGTCTTACACACCCCCGAAGGGTATACAATAGTGTTTTATCGTTTTGTTACCCCACTTACCCTGTTTAGGGTTTTGAATCCCTGAACACATGACACTTCTAAGTGATACTTTGTATTAATGATCGCGAGTTGTACAATAGGAAACATAACGAAAACCCTAATATACAAGGGTTAACGGAGTTGACCGGTTTGACTTGTTGACTTTATTTGACTTTGACTTGACCGGAAATTGACGGTTGTCACATTAGATGTCAGACCATTGGGGCAACCCATGGTATTTGGATGTTAGACCATGAGGGTAGCCCATGGCATTCCAGGGAAATGACCGTGGGGGTAGCCCATGGCAAATATATGTATGTTATGTGGTATTTTAGGGAACTCACTAAGCTTTGTGCTTAGGGTTTTCAATTTATGTTTCAGGTACTTCTATTTTCAAAAAGAAGAACCCGGGTTGATTCAAGTGCACACACCACCTCGTTCGGCATTTTCTTGATTTACTCTGATGTGACATGATGATTGATACATTTGCTTTATCTGGAGTTTTATGATGATCTATTGGGATATTGGTTTTATTAATTTAGAAATAAAGTTTTTAGGTCTTATTTTTGGGACGTTACAAGTTGGTATCAGAGCCTTGGTTTGAGGGATTCGGGCACACTCTCGAGTTTGACTGAACTGAAACTGAGGAGTTAGTAATTTTTCTAAAATAAAGAAATAAATAAAACGGGTTTTAGAAAGAGATTTTTGTAAAAGGAAAGAAATTTCAAAAAGGATTTTTGTAAAGACAAAGGGGGGTGTTGCGTGCAATCTGCCGAGCTCAAGTAAGTGATTCCCAAGAATACCCATACATGATTGTTATACCTTTATGTTATGGGAATTGCATGCTAGGATGAGGCTAGGGATACTTTCAGGAATTGCATGATAGATTGGTCTGATATGTGATGCCTTGTAGCCTAGGGAGCATTAGATGTTATGCGAGATTGGGAATATGTATTGGTATCAGTAATTGCTAATTGTATGCTTTAAAAATTATATACGGTTAGGATCATATAGCCCCTAGAATGATTGACTTGGTCTTATTTCCTGTTCCTCGTTTGGTTGTGTTCCTAGGGTAGATTCTTTTATTTGACAATCTATTTGATCTTGTATTGTGTATAATTTGCATGCATAAGGCAACCGACAGTGAGAGTGGAAGTTCCTAGCTTGAGTTGTGCTATGTAAGATTGGAATGTTGCTGCACGAATGTTGCTTGCTTTGTGCTTTGTAGAGCTCTTAAGTGATGTGAGATAGCTATTGAGTGAACATATTATGCCACATGTGACAAAGGTTGAATAATCTCAGAGTGATGGAATTGACACTATTGCGCAGCTCTTGTTTGAGTCTAACTGTTGTAGGGTTGAGTTTATTTTAGAACAATGTTCTAGTAGGATCGATTGATTCTAAACAGAAAAACAATAAATTACATAATAAAGAACACAAGGATGGTTTAACTGATGTCGAATGATTAAGCTTTAACACCTTAGAAGAGCTCGATTAAGAACTTCGACTGTAGAGGTGTTTAGGGTTACAAAGCAATAATGATAATAATCACGACCGTATCTATGGCATACATGGATGCACTATATATAGCTTAACCTTAATTAATAATCACGGATGGACAGGCCCAATCCGGATATACAAAATAAAGCCCATGACGCAACATAAAATACCCAACAATCTCCCCCTTTGCGTCAATGGAGCCGAGAGCTCAGTTCGGTTGAGCTATAGAAGACTTCTTGACAGTCTTGAGTGTAAAGAATGGGAACCCTTGTAGTGGATCCAATGCTGTTGGAGATGTTAATGGGATTAGTTTGTGAATCATCGTGAGACATGATGAGCCTTTCCTTGGAACTGCTAGAATCAGACCTGTAAACTTGAGATTAGGGTTTTATCAAACACAAGAGTTACCGTCGACAGGAAGAAGACGACTTCTTTATATTCGATAAAAGCGGAAACCCTTAAGAATTCTTCAAACAGAAGGAATGTGTATTGATTACACAGTCTCCTGCTCTGATACCAATTTTTAGAACAATGTTCTAGTAGGATCGATTGATTCTAAACAGAAAAACACTAAATTACGTAATAAAGAACACAAGGATGGTTTAACTGATGTCGAATGATTAAGCTTTAACACCTCAGAAGAGCTCGATTAAGAACTTTGACTGTAGAGGTGTTTAGGGTTACAAAGCAATAATGATAATAATCACGACCGTATCTAAGGCATACATGCATGCACTATATATAGCTTAACCCTAATTAATAATCACGAATGGACATGCCCAATCCGGATATACAAAATAAAGCCCATGACGCAACATAAAATACCCAACAGTTTATTACTCGAAGGATTATCTAAGCTTAGTTACATGTGACTGTATTCATGAGGTAGCTAACTGATGTTATGTGAAGTTCTTCAGCAATTGATGGCAGGGTGAGGTTGGGAACATAGGAAATCCTAGGAAGTGCTTCAGTGGGTTTAGTTGTGTTGTTTGGCGATCCCGTGGATTAGCAATTTGAGAAGGTGACTTAGAGGATTTGGGATGATTCTTGAGGAAAGTATGGATAGGTGTGGAAGGTAGTATTGGGCCCGTACTACTGAAAGCACAAGATCCATACTCGAATCGGGGAAAGTTTTGAAGAATCTAGGAAGCCTATGGGATGAGGATTCTTGGCCATATTCTAATCATGTTCATGTTGTCTTTCAGTAGGGTGTTGAGCTTTCAATATGGAGGTTCGGGTTTGGATTCAGGCTGGGTGCAGGTGCTTAGCCAATCGGTGAGCGCATGTGGGGGTTCATCTCGTCGGAGATCACCCACGATATTTTTGAATTGACTCCGGTGATCTTTGGTTCAGTCAAGGAAGGGATTTTGGAGCTCTTGGATGGTCGTCTCGGAGCTTTTCAGGCCGAGATTGTAGCGGGGCAGTTGGGGGCTCATTTGGAGCCCAGAGCTTGTGGTACTCTAGAATCCTTCGGGAAGGAGGATCCTACTGCTAGCTCGTGTCATATGGGATCGGAGGTGGGTTATGCATTATGTTCTCAGAAGGATCGATCCCATCTTTCGATTGCCGCAGAGGTTTTGCAAGCTCTTCGTGAGGAGCTATCCGACATCATTGGTCGTGTCTCTGATAGATTGGTCGCCAGGTTCAAGGGTTGGACCTTGGTTGTTCAGGCGGTTGATGAGATAGATAAGGTAACCCAAGAACAGGAGATTGGTTTGGAGAGGCGTCTGGGGAAGAGGAAGCGGACTCATGGTCTGACTCAGCGATCTGTGTAGTTGGATGTTGCTAGGTCTAGCATTAGGGGCCCGAGGGGCCATGATGATTTCACAAAAAATGAAAGAGCACATGAGCAGGTGCGCGACATGTCTAAATGTGGTAGGTGCGAATAGAAGGTCCATCCCTGCCAAGAGTTCACACTGGAGGTAGACGTGTGTCATCGTTATCACCAGCCTGGCCATATCAGGGTGAATTGCCTGCGCTTATTAGCTGGGGCAACTCGGGTTCCATCACAGGTGTTGCGGCAAGAAGGGGAGATCGGGATTTCATCAGATGCTATTGCAGGTATGTTATCATCTGTTTTCTTCATGCTTATTATCGATATTTATATTTTGCTTTGGAATCTTGTTTTGGTTTGGGTAAGCATTATCTTCGGTCTAGTTCTATGTCATTGCTTGGATTTTATCATTGGTATTTGTTATATGCCTTTTTGCATGCCATGAATCATTAGTGGGTCATATCTTGCTGAACGGGTTTCAGTGTGTTCGTTTGTTGTTCCGATCTTTGATGGAATTAATTCAGGGGTATTGTTTGGAAAGTCTATGGTCGGGATTAGCGGGTTAGTTCTCTAGTGAAGTCAGGGTTCATTTGTTTTAGCATTTGATCAGGTGGTATCGGTGGTCGTCTATGGAAGAACTTTTGGGTTCAATCACTATTGTTGCTAGGGAAGGAGCGGTAGCAAGAACATGGTGGTTTGGTTGGCCACTGGGAGTGCCAGGGGAATTGATATATTGCAAGGGTTATGGTCCTTGGCACCAGCATAAAGGACTTAAGGATTGGGTGATGTATCATGGGAAGCGTTTGGGGTTGTCGGACTTGTTGGGATCTTGGGGAGTATCTATCTAGATTTGAAGAGTTGGACGATCATCGAGATCGGCTAGTAATGGAAAGCTAGTATTGTTAAGCTTAGATCATAGTCAGTGCATGTTATATGAAGATTTGATAGGTTGGGAATCCATTAAATTTTGTGGGATGGGGGAGTATTGATGAAACCAAGTGGGGGAGAATCGATCAGATTTTTTGGGAGCTAGATCGGGGGTGGAATTAGGGCAAGTTTCACATCCTAGTCAGGAGGAGAGACGACCCAAGTGGTCGTCTGGATTAAAGTTGTGTAAGTTGGGAGTTCAGGAAATTTCCAACAGATGGTCAGCGTCTTCTTTGTGAGGTGTAGCAGGCTTGTGGATGGATCCAGGTTGAGGGTTGTGTTAGAGCCTCGCTGCCTTTTCTTGGTTGATGAAGGCTTTGGGATTCGAAGCATGACCCGAACACCCGATTGGAATTCAGTAGGACGCGGGTTAATATCAAGATAATAAGGGTTGAGATGGTTTGGGTATGGTAAGACCATGGGTGGTAACCATGGTTGGTTAGAAGTGTTATAAGACTGCGATGGGATCGTAGCGTTCACCAGTTTGAGGTAGTCTATCGATGAAATGGTTATGAGTATAAATGAGGGTCAGTTCGTGCCTTAGGCATCATGGAAAGTGTCACAACTAGCATCTGTGGGCTAGGAAATTCTATGTATATGTAATAATTCTTGATGCATCTTGTAACTTCAAGTTTAATATTTTACAAATTACTCATTCAGCAACGACTATTCGAAATCAAATTTCACTCAAGAAGCCCATAACCTAATTCAATACATTTCATACACTCGACTTTGGGTTTGTAACCCTAATTCGTCCGGTTCAAACTCTTATTGGACTAGAACCCTCTTATTGGGCCTAATGGGCCAATAAACCTTTAACTTGATTCTTTTGGGCTAAGAATCCTTATTTGGGCCCTAATTGGACCCACATTCATTAAACTATAGCATTTTGCGCCAAATTGGGCCAAGAATATCTCACATCATTTTCATGGGCCTTATTGGGCCAAAACCCACATAAATGATGCTAATGGGCCGAAAACCCATTGTTTTACCTCTTTGGGCCGAGAGCCTTAATGGGCCGATAAACCTTATTGGGCCTATGTGTTTTTTGGTTTGCATTTTATACCTAAGCCCAAAACACTCTTTTCTTCCACCCTCTCTCCTCTTCTCGGTTGTAAAAAAAAGAGAATTGGAATGGGTTTGAAACTTGGTGACACCTCACCATTAACCCACATATAACCATGCAATTTACATTGCATGTATCTAATTAAGGTGGTAATTAACCAATAAGTATTACCCTAATTTTTCTCTCTCTTTTCCATATCTTGGCCGAGACTTCAACTCCTCACCATTCAACACATCAAACTTTCTTCAAACACTCTCTTACACTATCTCTTAAACACAAGAAGGTTTCATTCACCCACCCTTTGCAATTTTTGTGATCTTGTGGGAAATACCAAGGATTTTACATCAAGCATCATCTACTTAGTAAGTGATCATCTTACATAAGTTGTTGTTCTCTTTATATACTAAGAATACTTCCTCACATAGCTTCACTTCGTGTTCTAGCTTCTTAGAAATGTCCAAGCTTCGAAAACTCTTCCTAAGAAGCATTTTAGGCCGAGATCTTTCTCCTTCTTCACCAAAAACCGAAATCTTCAATCCTAAGTGAGTTCATACCCCCTTATTTTCGGTTTTATATTGTTTTTAGGGTAGGATACAAGTTGCTTTGTGTTAGATCTATGTGTTTATGCATGTATATGTGTGTTTTATGTTATGTGTTGTGATTTATGCTATGAAAACTTGTTGACACATCACAAAACTCGAAATATTCACTAAACATGGTAATATTTACAAACAAAAATTTATTACATGTAACATACTATGAAGTGAAAGGTAAAAACATGTTGAAGAACACTAGAAAACTAAATAAAATCGTGATAAGGGCCATTTTTGACAAGATAAACAAAAAGTGAGGTTCTTATGTTAACTCAGAGTTTTTAGGAGGTTCAAAAAGAGTCATTTTTAATAAAATTGGATCTTATAATAATTATGGTTTTAAAAAGGGCCAAAAGTGTAAACTTTCACAAAATGGGCCTCAAATTGGGCCTTCACGGTTCCATGGCTAAATTTGTAAAATTTTGACTTTTGTGGATTAAATTGTCATTTTTAAACAAATTTGAGCAAAAAATGTTACTTTTCGGTTAAAAGGGATGAAAATGCCAATTTTATTAAATTTGGGCCGAAAGGGTAAAACTATACACAATTGGGCCGAAAATGTAAATTTTCATACAATTGGGCCGAAAATGTCAATTTTCATGAATTTGGACCGAAAATGTCAATTTTCATGAATTTGGGCTGAAAATGCCAATTTTATTAAATTTGGGCCGAAAGGGTAAAACTATACACAATTGGGCCGAAAATGTAAATTTTCATACAATTGGGCCGAAAATGTAAATTTTCATAAAATTGGGCCGAAAATGTTATTTTTTACAAAAGTGGGCTAAAAATGTCATTTTATTTGACGTAAGCCCTTAAATGTAAACTTTTGGTCTTAAGGGACCTAAAGTGTCAGTCTTATAAAAATGTGCCTAAATTGTAAATTTTCGGCTTAATGGGCCAAAAATGTCATCATTACAAAAAGTGGGCCTTTTATGTCATTTTGGTAAACAATTGAGCTAAAACAAACAATGTAATAACAAACGAACTAAATACACCATTTACATGCTTATTGGGCCTGGAATATACATTACATGTTTATTGGGCCTTAGTGGACCATTTACATGCTTATTGGGCCTGGAATATACATTACATGTTTATTGGGCCTTAGTGGACCATTTACATGCTTATTGGGTATGGAATATACATTACATGTTTATTGGGCCTTAGTGGACAATTTACATGCTTATTGGGCCTGGAATATACATTACATGTTTATTGGGCCTCAGTGGACCATTTACATGCTTATTGGGCCTAGAATATACATTACATGTTTATTGGGCCTCAGTGGACCATTAAATGCTTATTGGGCCTGGAATATACATTACATGTTTATTGGGCCTTAGTGGACCATTTACATGCTTATTGGGCCTGGAATATACATTACATGTTTATTTGGGCCTTAGTCGACCATTTACATGCTTATTGGGTCTTGTAAACTTAAAACATACACGGAAACATTATTTAATGCATTACATAGTATAATACAATACTCGCGTAAATTCAGTTAAGGATCTAGTGAGACATGTCGGTTGACACCTCTCGAGTGTACGATCGTAGCCTGTAGTTATAACCAGAGTCTCCTGGAGGGAGAGCGAGAGTTTTTGTATAGATCTATAAGGGGGTGACACCCCACACCTGAGCTATTCGCTACAGTTAGACTAGGTCAGTCTCGGGTGACAAACCTTACCTTAAACAAGTCGGCGCCTGAACACGCCATGACAGGCGAATGACTCATATCAAGTATGGTTATAACGACTCACATAGAGATTAACTCCATCATAAATTTACGGAATACATATACAATTTTGACGATACAAAAACATACATACACTGATACTCGGTCTTAGGGTTTTAAGACCACGATACTTTTATAAACAGAAAATATCGGATTTTCTGGAAAAACATACAGTTAAACAATACCTTCTACTTACAACAGAAAATACAAGATTTTCGGGAATACATTTGTATATACATTTCCAAAACAGAAAACACACATGCATTAATACTCGATTTGATACATCACTTTCAAACCATTTTACATAAAATATCGGATTTTCTGGTGTTTTACAAACAATACAAAACTTTTCATTCAAACATGCTTATGAACTCACAAACATTATATATGTTGACGTTTTCCAAATAACTTGTATTCTCAGGAAACCGTTAAGCAGGTAGACTACAAGAACATGTGGATTTTTGTTGCATTTGTTGCTATCGTACACTTTATGTTTTTGGGATGTAACTTTTATAAACAATTACAATGTTGTAAACCCAATATGGTTGTATTATGGTATGTGTGGTGATGATGATGTTATGTTTCAATTATATTCACTGTGATGATATTCCAAGATAAAGTTACCCAAGCCCCCGGGCGTTTCCGCCGTCTGGTTCGGGGGTGTGACAGAAAGGAGTGTCGGGATGCATTTCTCTGTTTTAGGTAGAGGACCATTGGGGTCCAAGGCGTAGTCGGGCCTGTGTAGCCCTAGTATGGGTGGGATCCCAGGGCAAGGACCATGTGTTCATGGCAATACGGTTGGAACCTGATAGAGACCGTTGGATCGAGATATTGGATTTTGGTTTGGTAGGAATGGTTATGCGGTCAGTGAGTGGCATAGAGGGATGCTTAGGCTAGGGTAGCCTTGTCTTTTGGACTCTTAGGAACCTGGTGGTTGGACCAGGTGTGAGGCTGGCAGTCTCACGGTGGCGGAGGATGTTATGTCCAGGTTTAGCAAACGGTTGTCGTGAATCATAAGATTTCGGATGTATGCAGGTGTAAGTCTTTGGATCTCCTGTTGCGATTTAGGTACCGAGTTAGTTTTTGGTGGGAACACGTGTTGAGAATCTCGAGTGTTTAGGTGCAAGGCCTTAATTTAAGAAGGATATGAAATAAGGTATCTGTATGCCAAGGGCATCGGTTGAAGGGTTCAGGGTTAAAGGATGTTTTCAGTTTTTATGGTAGAGCAGGCTCGTGTGATTGTGTTTTGGATTGGTTCTATCTGTATGGAGGTCAGGCTAGTATGAGATTTAGGGATTTTAGCAAAGGTGTGTTGGTTCGACAGTTAAAGGAAGTAGTGTTTTGTGCAGCAGTAGAAGGTTTATCTCCCAGTGTGTCTCGCATTGTTCATTATACTCATGGAATTGTCAACATCAGGATGAGCCTTTCCTCGAAGGAATATCTAATCCCTTTGGTCAAGTGAAAAGTTGTCGGCAACAGCATATGGTCTGTCATTCTGGTTCTAGTAATCAACAGTTGAGTAGTCAGTTTGGGAGACAAGTGGAACAGAATTAACATTGGTTCAGCATGGTCGGTCTGTCAGGGAGTCAGAACAATTCGAGACTTCAGATTTCAGGTTGATTAGATGTGGTTATTCTGCATGGGAATGTTTTAGGCTGAGAAAGGATTTGTTCATCTTCGATTTTGGAGAGCCCTGCTAGAGTTGGTTTCGGTTGCCTTTGGAAATGATTTTTATGCTCGGGGTTGTGGTTGTGTTACTCAGGATGTCTGGCGTGCCTAGGATGGTAAGGAATGATTTCGAGGATGAACTCTAATTTAAGTGGGGGAGAGTTGTAATGCCTTGTTCCGAATCGTTTCTTAATGTGGGGCAGTAACCTGAAGATCGAGTATCATAAGCCATAGGGCCTTTGAGTAAAATAGATTAGACCCATTTGGGGGTGGGTAATGTGATTTCGATGATCCGAGAGTTCGGTTGGTGTTTTGGAGCCAAGGGGTATTTTGGTAAAGTGTCAAATCGGGCTTTTATGGAAATTGGATTTTTGTTTGGGAAATTTTAAGGCGGGTATGATTTGATAGAAGTGTAGAGCTTCTCGTTACCTCTTCGTGGATATAAGGATCGTCGGAAACGGACTTGTAACTATTAAGTTACGGCCTTAGGAAGGTTGTAGGGTTTGAGGCTAACCCTAGTACACGGGGCGTACTTTGGGTGTGCGCGGGGAGTACTGGTGCTAAGGTCAGTATGCAGGGCGTACCTCTGTGTATGTTGGGCGTATGGAGATGAATATCCCGACTTTGAGAGGAGTACGCTAAGAGTACTGGGAGTACGGGGGGCATACTTCCGATTTATGTAAACCCTATTTTAGGGCCTTGGACCCTATTTAAGCTCATTTTTTCTTCACCAAACCCTAATACCTTCAGCCTCCATCACTTTTAACCCTAGAATCGAACACTAAGTGCAATTTGGTGATTATGAGCTTGGTTTGTGCTTGATGGGTGTTTTATGAAGAAGAAGGATGAGAGAATCATTTGGAGTTGTGGTTAGAGCTTCTAGGTCCATAAGTATCTTTCCATTTGCAAGTTTCCTAAGGAAAAAAGCTTTAACCTTGATGATCTTTTTCATTGGATCTACTTTATGGAGATCTTTGGCCTTTTGAGTCCTATGATGTAAATGTGAGCTTTTGATTTACTTCAGAAGTAGTGGATGTTAGATCTAAGCTCCAATTAGGTCCTTTGTTCATAAAAATGGAAATTTTATGAAAGATTTTGGTCCATGCATGTATTAAGCTCTTATTTAGTTCCTTTTAAAGTGTTGAGTCCCATTAAGAGGTGTTTGTGAGTAAAGTTGGAGACTTTATTGATTAAGACCTTGACTAGGGACCAAATCTATGTTTTCGACATCTTGACTTAACCCATTAAGAGAAAATGTGGGTTTTTGGACTCCTGACTAGTACGTTGGGCGTACGAGGAGGTACGCTCAGTGTAATGCGACGATCGTGCATCGGGCAGTTGTACTTTGTGCATCGTGCTCGAGTACGCGGGGCGTACGCCTCGAGTACGCCGGACGTACTCCCCAGAGGGTCGTTTTGAGCTTTTGAGGTTTGGTCCATTGTTGGGTTTTCTTAGTTTGGGCGTTGTTGGGCCATTAGACTTCTCTTTGGGCTTCTGGTTTATACCTTTTGGGCCTCCTTTGGATTTTAGGCCCATAAAGGGTTTTGGGGGCCCAATTTAGAAAATTAGGCCATAGTTGGGCCTTGGGTGATTATGTTGGAATTTGGGTGTTTGGACATTTAGGATTGGGCCTTAGACCAAGTATAGGGATGGGTAAAAAGGTCTTTTCCCCTAGTTTGGACTCGTAGGGTGAGTCAGGATCCAATTATTGATTTGATGATTATTTTGTGATTGATTGCACGAGAATTTTAGCGGGCCAGCAGCCAGAGATTCTTTCTATGAGATTTCACCGTGCGAGGTGAGTCTTCTCACCATATCCATGGATCGAATGCAGCAATGTCGGCCCATTACTCGCTAAGTGGAATGTTACTTGTCTTTGTGATACTTGTGTGGAAGACCCCGGGGGTCGCCCGTGGCATTTGTATGGAAGACCATGGAGGTAGCCCATGACACTAGGATGTCAGACCATGGGGGTAGCCCATGCCATTCAAGGGAAAAAACCACGGGTATAACCCATGGCAAATGTATGTATGGTATGTGGTATTTTAGGAAACTCACTAATCTTTATGCTTATGATTTTTCAATTTATGTTTCTGGTACTTCTATTTTCAAAAGGAAGAGTCTGGGTTGATTACAGTGCACACACCACCTCGTTCCACATTTTCTTAATTTACTCTGATGTGACATGATGATTGATACATTTCTTTTATCTGGAGTTTTATGATGATGTTTTGGGATACTGGATTTCTTAATTTAAAAATGAAACTTTTGGATCTTATTTTTGGGACGTTATAATATATATATATATATATATATATATATATATATATATATATATATATATATATATATATATATTAAATCGTATATTCTAACAAGACGTCAACAATATTAAAAGATTTATAAACCACAAAAACAAAAAAAAAAATTAAATAAAGCTAAGATTAACTAAAAATAAAAAAACAAATAAATTTTTTATATAATAGTAATAATAATAATAATAATAATAATAATAATAATAACAATAACAATAATAATAATAAATTGTTAAAAGAAAATGAAAAAGAAAAAGGAAGTTTTTATGTGAAACCAAGACCAAAAGTGCAATATTCATAAACCATACGGATGCAACCTATCAATTTTTAAAGTTAGGGACCAAAACAGTGAAACTGACCAAAGCACGTGGATCAATTATGTGATTTAATATATATATATATATATATATATATATATATATATATATATATATATATATATATATATATATATATATATATATATATAAGCATGTTCAAATGAGAACATTTTTAACTTTGAGAACATTTGAGAACAATTGTCAACAAGTCAACAATAATTTATTGTTTAGAAAATAAAAAAAAAATACGTCACTATCATACCCACACCCCAACCTTATAGTATTCTATTTATCAGTATTCATAATATGTGCTCCACCAAGACTGTCGGACCGCCTCCGGAGCCCCAACGACCGTCATCGAAATGCCACCAGCCGTCGTCGGAGTGCCACCGCTTCGAATCTTCGTGAACCGTCATCACGAACCACCTCCAATCGTCTCTTCTCTTCCTGAACTAGCTTCTAATTCCTCTGATATTCTTCCGCCCGAAAAGCAACTCCAATCGTCGAAAACTACCTTGTCGGAAATCATATCCTTCTCGTCTCCTTTCCGATCTCGTTTTCATCATCAGATCTGGCTTCATCGGTTCAGATCTGATGCATAAAACAAATCGATCTAATTCCCGATCTAGTTTCACCGGCCACTACCTTCACGATATAGAGGTTTTCCGGTTTGCTGTAACAAGCGAACATCGAACTAAGATTTGTGCCTGTTTGAAGCTTTGAAAATTGTGTCAACGGAGAAGAAGTTGAACGATGTAAGAGATGTAGATGAGGAAAGGACGGGGACTAAACGGCGTTGTTTAAATCGAGGTGTAAGCATAGCTTGCGCCATTAATGAAGAAGCCCTGGTGCTACCATGTCTCGACTGGGGGTGATCGGAGTTGATCTGCTGCCAGAAAAACAATGTTTTATAGGTTTGATTTTCTTCTCCGGTTTTAAATAAATAGCTAATCGATATGGAGACTTGATAATTGGTTACTTCAATATACGATCCAATTCAAGTTATTTTGTTCCATGAAAAAAGACTTGATATTTGCAATTTAGTCCATGAGCTCCAAAATCGAGGTTTTGAAACTGATGCTATCTTTTTATTCATAGGGAGAATAAAAAATACAGTACATGACTAGTAAGGAAGACTATGATGATAAAAAAAATAGACCTGACGGTACCACATAAATGTTGATATAACATGAATATTTAATTACTTTCATCTTATTGTCCTTATGCACAACAAGTGAATCCAAAGACTTTTTAGACATAATATTATTATCATACAATACACCGAATATACAATTTTGTTTGATATTTATTATCATATAATAAAATAATACTTAAAATTGATATTTCATTAGTTAAAATTTTATTAAATTATTAGTGGGCAAGTTTTATTATCTTATAATAAAATAATATTTAAAATTAATATTTCATTAGACATATTTTTATTAAATTATTAATAGAACAACTTTTTGAGTGACAAAACGATATATAAAAATACATAATATTTAAAGTATAGAAGATTGCATTGATTAAATACTTATAACAAAATGCGATTAAAACAGGAAAACCACTATTGAATCGAAAATGAAAAAACGAATTTTGTGCATATAAATTATATGTGATTAAAATAAATATAATCACATGCGATTAAGTACACGAGACCAATTATTGAATAAAAAAAACGAAAATAAATATTGTCCATATAAATCATATGTGATTAAATACATATAATCACATGTGATTATATGTATCCAATCACATATGATTTATATAGACAAAAAATAATGATGTTTATATAAATAATGTTATAATTTTTTTGTAGGTTCTCGGAAAGGCAAGGATCCATCTTGCTCATGCTAGCTAATTTTCAAGATCAAGGAGGTGAGCACTAACTCTCCTATTACGTAGGCATTACTTGTTTTATGTTGTTGTTCATTGAACCCTAATAACATGTGATTATGCGTATCGAATCACATATGATTTATGCGGCTAAGATTCTTTTACACGTTCTCGATTCAATAATTGTTTTTTTTCCACTTTAATCATATGTGATTAAATACATTTAATCAGATGTGATTATATGTTTCTAATCATATATGATTTTATTTGGAAAAAACAAATATTTTCTATTTAAATCATATGTGATTAGATACATACAATCACATGTAATTATATACACGTTAACAAATATTAAACCAAGAACGCGAAAACAAATCTTTATCCAAATTAATCATATGTATTAAATACAAATAATCACATGTGATTATATGAATCTAATCTCATATGATTTATGTGGACATAATTCATTTTTGCTTTTCTGATTCAATAGTTGTTCTAATGTATTTTATCGCATGTGATTAAATGTATAATCGTATGTGATTAAGTACATGAGCACAACTATTGAATCGGGAAGGAAAAAATGAATCTTGTCCACCTCAAATCATATGTGATTATATACATATAATCACATGTGATTAATTAAACAAAAGTAATTATTCAGTCAAAACCGAAAAAATAAATATTGTCTACATAAATAATATCTGATTAAATACATATAATCACATGTGATTATATGTATCCAATCGCATATGATTTATACGGATAAAAAATAATGATGTCTATATAAATCATATATGATTAGATACATATAACCACATATGATTATATACACAAGAACAACTATTGAATCGAGAACACAAAGATAAATATTGTCCACATATATCATATGTGATTAAATGCATATAATCACATATGATTATATGTAACTAATCACATATGATTTATCTAGACAAGATTCATTTTCACGTTCTCGATTCAATAATTGTTTTTTCCACTTTAATCATACGTGATTAAATACATTTAATCATATGTGATTATATGCTTCTAATCACATATGATTTTATTTGGAAAAAATGAATCTTGTCTATATAAATCATATGTGATTAGCTATATACAATTACATGTGATTATATACACGATAACAAATATTGAATCAAGAACGCGAAAACAAATCTTTATCCACATTAATCATATGTGATTAAATACATCAAATCACATGTGATTATATGAATCTAATCACATATGATTTATGTATCTAATCACATATGATTAAATATAATTAAATACTTATAATCATATGATTAAATTTATGAGAAAAATTATTGAAACGAAAACTCAAAAATGAATATCGTTCATATAAATCATATGTGATTGGATACATATAATCACATGTGATTATATGTATCTAATCACATATGATTAAAGTTGACAAAAAAATAATTATTGAATCGAGAGCGCGATAATGACATATGCGATTAAATATATCTAATCACATTTAATCACATGTGATTATATGTATCTAATCACATATGATTTATGTGGAAAAGATTCATTTTCACGTTCTCAATTCAATAATTATGTTTTGTCCATTTTATTCGTATTTGACTAAATACATTTAATCACTTGTGATTAAATACACGAGAACAACTATTGAATCCAGAACGCGAAAACGAATCCTGACCACATAAATCACATGTTATTAAATACATATAATCACATGTGACTAAATACACATGTGATTATATTTATCTAATCACATATGATTTATGTAGACATGATTTATTTTTATATTCTTGATTCAATAGTTGTTCTTTTACAACGTTAACCATATGTGAATATTGTACATATAAATCATATGTGATTAAATGAGTAATATATATATATATATATATATATATATATATATATATATATATATATATATATATATTATTTTCATAATCTATATATTATAAATATAGAACTTAAGTATTTTCAGTACTTAGTCAATGTTTTACCTTATATGTTTTATATTGGACATAGGAAATCATATATAGCGTATATGCATATTTATACATGCCATGTTCACATTACGTTAATTTCATGAACTCATCGTTACATATCGTATAAAATTATCATTATCATGCGTATAATCGACTAACCGTTATAATATCTTTTAAACATGTTAAGTACACAATAACGAGATGATATTCCATTTTGGTCCTAGCAACGTCACACAAAATTATCGACTTCCTTAAATCTAAATTTAAGGGTTGTTACAAGATCCGAACCCCATTCCGGATTTTTGACCATTTCGGACCTGTTTGTAATTTTAAGATATTTTAACGCCGAAAGTTTCCCCAAACTCGTATTTTCATGACTTAAACCCTCTAAACTCCTATTTTATGCCAAATTTGAAGGGTTAGAACACATTTTCCTAAGATAATATCTAAGATTATATTATAAAGAATATCACCCACTTGGCCACTTGTGTACCCACTTGGTTTGAGATTTACCTTAATGTCACTTCTTATTACATCATCTTATCTCCTTCCCTTCATATATAAACATGAGTGGGGTCATTTTTCAATCCTTACTTCCCTTCTCTTACCTTCAACATTTGTTATTTGAATATCAGGTAAGATCATCAAATCTAGTGTTATTACTAATACATTTCATGATTAGTCCAAATAATCACATTATTATGTGTTAAAAATATTAGGATACGACTACCATTACGTATTCTAAACTCGAAGATTATCATCTCTATCTCGTTATCTAACCACAATCATCACATAAGGTGAGCTCATACTCTACAGTTTTCAATGATCTTTCTATGTTTTAATGTTAGGTCATGATTTTGTGGTTTGAGCTAGGCATTCTTTTGTATGAGTCTTGTTAGTCTTTGTGTTTATTGGGTTTGCGGTTGGAGCTGTTTACGGCTCATGGTATGTTTGCAGCTGTGAATAGTTTACGGTTCATGTTTCCTATAAATAGTGTCAGTCTTGTCAGAGTTATGTACGGTTGTGTGTGTGTGTCTATTGTACCAGACGTTTGCGGCTGAATAGAAACGCGTGCAATTTGGATCATTCTTGCTTCTACTGCTTCTTGTTCTTATCGTTTATAGCTTGATTTTGTGTTTGATCACTAGTTGGTTCCAAGTTTGGGGACTTACAATTGGTATCAGAGCCATACTAGTGTCAAATCTGATCATGTTACGTTTACTGTTGGGTAGTTCTTCATTTTCGTGATTGTTCAAGCTTAGTTACTGGGTTTCTGCTGTTGTTCGTGTATTCAAGGCCAAAGGGATTGAAAATCCGCTTGAAATTTTTTGTTTTCATCAATTTATGGGTGTTTTCGGCTGTAAACTGTTCATTTGTTACAGTTGTAAACTCGTTTTTGACTGTAAACCTTGTTCGTTTTCAGCTTTGAACCACTCTTTGACCGTAAACCACTTTGACCGTGAGCTGTTTTCAGCTGTTATCTGTGTACAGCCGTAAACCCCTTTCAGCCGTAAACCTTCTTTAGCCGTAAACCACGTTTTCGGCTGTAAACCCTTCTCAGTTGTGAATCCTTTTTGATTGCGATTTTCTTCATTTTTAAACAAGTTTTATTTTTTTAAGAAAAAATTATAAAAAAATGGAGCCACAAAATAGTGCAATTCATCAGGAGCTGGACTCAATCATGGGAACAACCACAAGAATTCCGCATCTACTGTCTGCTGAAGGATTCCCTGAATGGAAGTACATAATTGAAAAATACATCAAAATGAATGATTTCAAAGTACGGCGTAGCATTCTTAGAGGCTCTGTCAGAATTACCACTACTCTTGCTAATGGAGTTATAATTGACAAACCAGTGAAAGATTACACGGATGAAGATTTTGAGAAAATTGAAGAACAAGAAAAGGCACTGGCAACTCTAACTATGGCTCTAGCACCTGATATTGCTCAAGTTTTCAGAGAGTATGACTCCGCTAAGGCACTGTGGGAAGCATTGATTGAAGTTTATGAGGGTAACGATGACATGAAGCAGTGTAGAAAAGACATGCTTCGTCAAAAGTTCAATCTATTTAACCATGTTCTTGGCGAAACTCTTGAGGCACAACTCCAACGATTCATTACATTGACCACTGAAATGAGCACAGCTGGAATTTCTGTAACACGATCGGAAATTAACAAGAAGCTTATGAATTCTCTTCTCAAATCATGGGACATGAACGTCTCAGTTATCAAGAAAACAAAAGATCTCAATGGACTCACTCTGGCAGAAACGATGACTATCATTAAAGCCTGCAATTTGGATGACAAGCAAAGACAGATAAACCATGTGAACTCCTACTCAACAGCCAATTTGGGCATTTCATCAAACAATGCCTTCTCTTCATGCACTGTCCCACAGACCCAAGCTTTCACCATTCCACAGAACCATGCCATTCCCCAAACCCATACCATTCCCCCAAACCTATTCCATTCCACCTAACATGGCTTATCAACAATCGTATCCTCACCCCACCTCTTCATCAAAGGCTCCTATCAACACTCCAGCTCCCAAACAAACTGAAGAGAATATGGCTTTGGCCACTGGTCTAGTGAATTGCTATAATGCTTTCGTAGCTGGTGATTTGCCTCCCCAAATTTCGTTTGCTGGTCTTGACCAGGTTCACCCTGAGGATGTGGAGGAAGTGGAGATTACTTGGAAGATTGCTATGGCAGTATTTAGGGCAAAACAGTTCGCCAAGAAGACAGGGAAAAATAACTGGGGGATGAATGCTGAGAAGAAGGTTGGGTTTAACAAAGGGGAGCCGAGATGTTTCAACTGTGACGAGCCAGGGCATTTTGCTTGTGAGTGTACGAAGCCAGATAAGAGAGAGAACCATGACAGGACGATGGTACCGGTGATGAACAACAGGGGATCATCATCCAACAGTGAAATTGCGAATTTGGCAGTTGTGGCTTAAACGTTTGGATGGGAGGATCAAATCCAGACCTTGAACATTTCAGGACCTGAGAATGCTCATCTGGCGAAGATCAATGAAAGTCCAGAGGAGAATAATGAAAAGGATCCTGAAGCAAAGATGATGGAATTGCAGTTCGCCTTCATGGTATCTACCACACCTGAGCCTGAGAAGAAAGAGGTTAGTGAAGATTCTTTCTCTCAACAATGCATTGAAAATGTTAAGTTTTTGCGTGAACAAATTGATTTATCAACTAGAGAAAATGAGGACCTCAAGTACGAAAGATATACCCTTAGGAAAGGCTAGAAACCCTTGAGAGAACAATTAGAGGCCAAGACTAAGGACTTTAGGAAACTTCAGCAAGAGTATAGTAATAAGTGCGTGAATTATGATTATGTTACTGAACAACTTGCCATTTTAACTGCTGAACTTGACACATTGAGAAACAAATTTGAAAATACAGATTTTAATTTCAAAAAAATTGATGTGTCAAGTCAGAAAGTTGAAACCATGATTGAAAAACAATTGAAGTTTAAGGATAACCAGAAAAAGGGTCTAGGGTACGATAGTGTTCCTCCTCCTTTTAATCACAATTTTCTGTTTAACCCTATGACCAAAGAAGAAATGGACAGAGAGGCACATCTTGAATATGGCAAACCCGCTGTATTTGTGCCTGATATTAATCCTAGGATTGAGAATACTAATGTTTCTACTTCCTATGCAGATTCACCATTAGTTCATGACAGGAAAGCAGTTGGAGAGAGTATTTATGGTAATAATTCTGTTTTACAATCTGATGTTTCTGTTACAAACAATGATGTTTTTGATTCTCACTTGAAAACTGATGTTCTTGTTGTTGATGATTCTGTGTTAAAGCCTGATGATTCAGATGCTTCTGATATGTGTGGTGATGTGTTTGATAAACCTGATGTACCTGTCACTTGCATATACACTCCACCTTCACTTGTCACACAACCTGAATCTTGCACATGCACTTGTGGGAAAAGTAAGGAATTCAGTAAGGGCTCAAAATGAGGAAAGAAAGATACCAACTCCTATATGAAGAAACAAACTTGTTTCAATTGTGGAGTTGTTGGTCATATAGCACGATATTGTCCAAATCATGCATTTGTTCCTTTTTATGCACAAAGAAGAGAGAACGAGCCACGAGGAAGATCTCTCATAAGAAAATTCTCGAGATATCGTTCTAGTGATGGTGATTGGAATGTCAATAAAAACAGAAAATGGGCTGAGCTTGAAAAGAATAAACAGGTTTTATATAAAAATTCAACAGGTACTTTAACAAAACCGAACGTTGTTAAGCCATGATCGGTTTCGTCAAAGTCATCGTTTGGGTCTTCAGCTAATCTTAGACGGAAACCCAAACAATCAAAACCAAAGAAAAATGTTTCAAAATCACCTGTAAATGTTTCTAAACCTAACTATAAGTGGGTGCCTAAAAATTTACATGTCCAATCACCTCAGCCTTCTGTATGTGCATCTGGTAATCAATTGAATTCAAAATCTAAAAAAGTTAATTCTGTTGCTAACAAGGGAAAACCCAGTGTTGTTATGACCTGGGTTCAAAAATCTAATTAATCCCGCGCATCGTGCAGGAACAGTTGCGGAGGAATGTCGTCAGACCTTGTGTGACAACCGTCAAAATTTGAGTTGGTTCTAGATTTGACTAGACTTAGTTGCACATATAGGCACAACACATACTAGACTTAGTAACTAGAAGCTAAGTTATAACCTAGTAGAAACTTGGAAACAGATAGAAACAATGGATGGTGTACTTAGATTTCACATTGATATGTGAATTCTATAACTACTTAACTGTAGAGACTATCCATATTCGGGTCACTCTTTGACTCGAACACCTTTTCATGAATCATATACACACATCATGCACTTGACCTAGTAGTAGAAATTAGGTCAAAGCCTCATAGAAACTTAAGTCAAGGTTGAAGACTAGAATTAGTATACTTGATTCCTCAATTTCGCTTGAATATTGGAATCACTACATAGAATGCCAATAAATCGATAAAATAAATTATAAACATAATTTATAACTATAAAAGAGTTATAATATCATAATATAATTTGAAGTCTCAAAGATTCTATTTATTTTGATATCCAAAGATTTACAAACTCTCAAAAACCCTAAATGCCCTAAAAATCTAAATTTATAGAATTTGACCTCTAACATTCAATTAAAATAATTATGAACCTTATAATATCACTTTAAGATAATTAAATTCAGGAATATATCACCAAGGAGAAATAAAATTTAAGTCACTAGTGTTTAATCTTATTTTCTAAGCGAAAATTTAGGGTTTATGAATAAAAATTTGATTAAAATGCATTTTATAAAAATTTGGTATTTTTATAACGGAAATTTAATTTTATAAAGATAAAAGAGAATGTGATCCTCTCTCTTACTTAGAAATTCCGCCCCCTTCTCCTAAGAAAGACCATTCCCCAAAACTTGAATCATTTCTCTCTTCTCCACATTCCACCTCCTACTTCTCTCTCTAAAAACTTCTCTCCTACTTCTCTCTAGAAATGACGAACTTAGAAGAACAATTTGTGGGAGAGATTTAGCCATACAATTATTCATAAGTTGAGATACGTATCTGTATATTGGTGGCTGATTTTGGTTATGCATAACCCCAAAGAGATGACGAGCGAGATGAGCTATCCAGAGAGATAGAATCTCTCTTTTCTCTCTTTTCTTCTCTCTAAAACCCCGACACATTTTCTCTCTTCCTCTCTCTATGAACCATGAAATTTTTCCAGAAAATGAAGCCAAAAACACACCTTAAACTCTAAATCTTCATCATCTAGGGTTGTTCTTCAAGGTAATCACGAAAAGCCTTCAATCTTCCTTCCAAATCTCAAGTTTTCTTCAATATATTCTTCTTCTACACCATTCTATGGATGGATTATGAATCATATGTTCATAACCACGATTTTTATGATTTTGGAGGTAGTATTTCACCCAAAAACCAACATGCATGTGACGATCTTCAAGCTTAGAGGCTTGATCATCAAAGCATGTTGTTAAAAAGCTTTCAAATAGGTTTATAAAAAAATTATTCCCAAATAAATATCTAAAACAACCTTTCTGATCAAATCCTATTTTTCCCAGTATTCCACCAATAAAATGAGATGTTCTACAAATTTTCAGAAAATAATTCATTTTTCTCGTATTATTATAATTATTGCAAGAAAATAGGGCAATAAATCATATAAAATACTTTATGAGATCTATAAATCATAGGTAAATTCGTGGATGACCCCTAAAGTAAATGATGACATCTCAGTAAGTTTCATCGATTTTGGTAACTATTTAGTATGGTTTTGAATTTTCTTTTTGTTTAATTCAAATAAACCATAAAACCACTTTAGGGAATGTGAAAAGGCTATATAAAATTTTTCGCAGATCCTACCTCCTGTGGAATACTCAGAAAAATATTTTCAGAATTTTTCATAATGAATACCTATTTTTCCCCGATTTTTGTATATATAATGGACTAATAATGGGAAAAATAGTTATACTCATCCAAAATTCATGAAAATTCACCAGAAGACCTTGAAATATATTAGAACTCTAAATAAAAATTTAGAAGATTTGTATATTCATTATGCTATTTTCTTCTATTTTCTAAGATTAAATACACTTAAATCCACAAAATCTGATTACACTATATAAAAATCACAATTGGTATTTTTTTCCAGATTATGTACACTGTAAATGAAGTTGAAATTTTTTTTGTTAATTTACTCTAACTGTTTGATGATTATTCACCAATTAATGATTATTCAAGAGAATAAAACAAAGAAAAATAACAAAACTAATTGAAAAATATCTTTTATATTTTTCACAGCTTCTATATGTATAATAACAGTGTTACAAAAAGTTTGGGCAATTTTGAAAACTGTCTTCTATTTATTTCTATTTTGGTTAGAATAAATGCACAAAAACTCTAAAATCGGGTTAAACTATTTAGAAACCCATTTTTATATTTTTCCCAGCTTAATTATGTTCAGTGGCAGTATTATAAAAAGTTTGGGGAATTTTCTTAACTGATTTCTATTTTTCATGAATTTTTATCTATTTAAAGAATTAAATATAAGAAAAATGGTTATACATATCTATAATACATGATAACTTATCTCGAAGTCTTCTAATGTAGGTAGAACCAAAATCTAAAGTTTGGTAATTTTTATTAACTGTTTAGTATTTTTCATGATTTTATGGTTATTCAAGAAACTAAAATGGTGAAAAATAGTTAGACAAATCAAAAATTCAAGAAAATCTATCTTAAGATCTTTAACTTCAATTAAAACTAAAATGCAAAGTTTGAGAAATTTTAGAACTAAAATGATTTAGTTTTTGAATATTTAATCATTGGAACACCTCTTAAAATGTTAAATATCAACATTTCAATAATGAGAATTTTCCACTTAAATTGTTATATAACAATTGATCCTTTGAAATGTAATTTCCACAGAAAAATGTTTGTAAATTATCAATATTAAAGTTTGACACAATATTAGCATAATTCTATTGTAGTAGTAAGTGTACTAGTGTTAGATTTCGATTAGAGACTCACTAGCGAATACCATTATTGTAGGAATCGGTAGTGGTGCAAGTGGAGCGTAGTTCAAGGCATCATTTGCATCATCTTAATGTATTGTGAGTATTCACGCACTCCCTTATTTTCGGTTTTTATGTTTTGGGGTGAAAAAGCATGTCCGAAAAACTATTTATTGTTCGTTGTATTTAAATTGATTTGTATCAAACATAATTGCTATATTTTGCTATGTATGTCTATGCAACTTGAAACATGAGGCCTTATCGTCTTAAGTCCCTTCTCTTACACTTTTATCCAACCATTAACTCTTTGAGCCAATGGTCATTAAGGATAGCGCTATTAGGAATTGACAACTCCTCACTCGCCCGATTGCTTGAGTGCATGATACCATATAATCTATGGAACGATAAGCATAGATCTTGATAGGGCATCAGTCATAGGCTTGGTTGTGAACTCATTGTTTTCTCATACACATACAAACTTATTACTTATTATAGTAACAAACTTGTTTATTAATTATAGCAATGAACTTTGTTTCTCATTATAGCAATGAACTTTGTTTCTCATTATAGCAATGAACTTTGTTTCTCATTATAGCAATAAACTTTGTTTTTCATTATAATACGAACTTTTATTACTGGAAAATTATATACATGTTTTAGCAATGAAATTGTTTGCTCCTTGTAGCAACGATATTGATTGCTCATTTTAACAATGAAACTTGTTTACTCGTTTGAGTAACAAACTTTATCTTCTATGAGAATATGAACGTTGCATCTCATTTGGGCAACATACTTTATCTCTCATGATGACAAAGAACTTTGTTTTTACAAACTTATTTACTCATTTTAACAATATACTTTTATTATTGGAAACTTTTATCAAAACTTTGATTTCAATTCATGGAACCAATATTATTTTGTTTATCTGTGAGTACTCACCAACTATTTTTATAGTTGACGCTCGTTTTACATGCTTTTTCAGGAATCATCGAGTAAGTGGCACTTAGGGACACATCACTGTTAGGAGCATTCACATGTGTTGTATATCAATTTACATTGTAATTTCTTTTAAAATTTGTTCAAACCCATTGTAAAATTGCAATGATTTTTAATACTATGGTTGGTGTTGTCTTTTAACTTTTGATATGAAACCCTTTATACTGCCACGCCTCGTGTTTCCGCTTTAGCGGGGTGTGACACCTTGGTATGTCGAAAGCGGTTGTTCCAGGCACATGACTGGAGACATCTCCCAACTGCACGACATTCAGACCTTTAAAGGGGGATATGTTTCCTTCGCGGGAGGAGAAGGTAGGAAGATCACCCAGAAGGGAACTGTCACAAACGGAGTGCTTAGCTTTGAGAATGTTAATTATGCTCCCAAGCTGAAGCACAGTCTGTTGAGTGTCTCACAGATTTGTGATAAAGGCTATTCAATACACTTCACAGACAAAGAGTGTCTCATCTTGAAGCTTGGTATCATTATACCTGAAGATTGGATCTTGGTGAAATCGAAGAGGGATGAAAATGCTTACATCATTGACATGAATCATAATATTCCAGAACAAGTCACATGTCTTTTCTCTAAAGTCTCTTAACATAATGCCATGCTTTGACATCGTCGTCTCGGCCATGCGAATGCCAAGAACCTGAATCATCTCGCTAAAAACGAGATTGTACGTGGCCTTCCTGTCAAAGACTTTATCACTTTTGAAAAATGTGTGACGTGTGCTCAGGGAAAGCATCATCGCAAGACACATCTGCCGAAGTTGGTCAATTCAATCAGCAAGGTTCTCCAATTGTTGCATATGGATTTGTTTGGTCCAGTGAATGTTCTCAGCATCAACAAAAGTTCTTACTGCGTGGTTGTGATAGATGACTACTCGAGATTTACATGGGTTTTCTTCTTATCCAACAAGAATGAGATTGCTAACATGATCAAGAAGTTCATTGTAATGATTAAGAATCAAACAAATGAAAAGGTGAAGGCGCTTAGAACTGATAATGGCACAGAGTTCAAGAATGCGGTTCTGGACCACTTCTGTGCTGAAAAGGGTATATTGTGTCAATATAGTGCTGGTCGGACACCTCAACAAAATGGTATTGCGGAACGGCGAACCGTACTTTGATAGACGCCGCAAGGACGATGCTCTGTGATTCTAAATTACCGGTCTTCTTTTGGGCGGAGGTGATAAATACTGCATGTTACGTTCAGAATCGAGTCCTGATCAACAAAGCCCAAATGAAGGCCCCGTACGAGATATTGTACAATCACAAGCCATCAGTTGCTCATTTCAAGATATTTACATGTCCTTGCACCCTTCTTCACCTCGAATCCAACCCCAAGTTTAACTCGAAGGCAGATGACTGTTACTTTGTGGGATACGCCGCACACACCGCCTACCGAGTATACAACAAAGCTACCAAGAAGATTGTGGAATCTTATGACGTGCGCTGGCTGGAGGAGAATGAGACAGACGCCCGAGTCGGACCTGACTAGTTATTTGATTATGCTTCTCTATTTAAATCATTTAATATGTTTTTAGATGATGTGTCAGGATCTTGCTCAGGTTCGAAGGTTATACATGAAGATGAAGAGGAAGATGTTGTGTATAGACCACCTTCGGTGCCTCCAACGACTCCTACGGTGGATGAAGTTGTTCCCAGTACTCCCTCAGATTCTCCAAGTCAAAGAATCAGTCCTGATGTTGATGCCATTCCTCTTACTCCTGCTAATAGAGAATTCATGACTAGAGATACTTCCGATGCTACTCAATCATTCATGGAGCTTCTCTTTCCCGATCCAATCGCAAATGAGTACGTGGAAAGCACCTCTCACGGTTCCAGATCTTCTGAGGCGGATGATTCAGTAGATGATGGATTACTCAATATCAATAACCTTCCTGTCACACTCAATGACATCAGCCATGAGATCCCAACTAGACTTCAACGCGATCATCCTATCGAAAACGTCATCGGGCCATTGGGAGACGAAGTTATAATAAGAAGTCAGAGTGGAGATGTCAATGCATGTGTCTATTCTTGCTTTATCTCTCAGATCGAGCCAAAGAATGTGGCAATAGCATTAAATGAACCGAGTTGGGTTGATGTGATGCACGAAGAGTTAAATCAATTTGAGAACTGGGTGTTTGGAAGCTGATTGAATTACCGAAGGGAAAAAAGTCTTTAGACACACGCTGGGTGTTCAGAAATAAGCAGGACGATCCCGGGGTGATTGTGCGAAATAAGGCTCGATTGGCGTCCGTGGATTCAGGTAAGTTGAGGGTCTCGACTACACGAAAGTATATGCTCCGGTTGCGTAATTGGAAGCCATTCGTATATTCCTTGCGTATGCTTCCTACATGAACTTTACTGTTTATTAGATGGATGTAAAGACCGCCTTTTGTACGGTGCTGTGAAAGAAGAAATTTACGTTGATCAACATCCTGGGTTTGTCAATTCCAAGCTTCCAAATCACGTCTACAAGTTGGACAAGGCTCTATACGGGTTACATCAGGCTCCCAGAGCTTGGTATGCAATTCTTATAGAGCACTTGCTCGCGCACGGATATACACGGGGGACGATCTATCAGACCTTATTCGTCAAGCATGTGGGTGCAGACCTGATTCTTGTGCAAATCTATGTTGATGACATCATCTTCGGGTTGACAAGTTCCAAGCTGTGCAAAGAGTTGGAGATTGTCATGAAGAAGAGATTTGAGATGAGTTCGTTGGGAGAAATTACCATGTTCTTAGGACTTCAAGTTAGACAAGATTTAGCTGGGATCTTGTTACATCAAAGCAAATACGTTGAAGATATGCTGGAGAAATTTGGGTTTAAAGATTCAAAGATCGCCTTGACTCCAATGGCAGAAAGACCGCTGTTGTCTCCCGACCCTGACGCGAAGCCTGTTGATCAATTTGACTACCGCTCGATGATTGGTTCCCTGATGTATCTAACTGTTGGATTAGTGTCTAAGTCCATAACTATTTTGGTATGTACTTGACCTGATTATGAGCATGATCCTTTTGGGTTGCCTTCACCATAGCAACTTGTAGGATAAATTATGAAGAAAGAGGATTAATTATGATTTATTAATATATTAAGAGAATAATATATTAAGAGAAATCATATTATTTAATTAGTATTGATCAAAAATTAATTTGGTGGTCAAAAGAGACTGTTTGAATAAAGGGGACTGTTATGCAAATCATTGATAGTTGCATAAATGGGCTGATGGACTCCATAGAGTTGGAGTGGAGGAAATTTATGGGGAAGCCCATAAGATTTTGTCCAAGGCCTCTATGGAGGGAGTCCATGGACTGCTTAGGGCCTAAGCAGTTAGATTAGGGTTTCCTAGTTGAAAACCCTAATAGCCTAACTATAAAAGGAACCACTAAGGTCCTAAAAACGAGGCTAGGCTTTCTCTAGAAGATCTTGGACGTTTTTGGTGCTCCTATACTCTCTCTTGTTCATCGTGCTGCTAAGTGGTGTTTGTGACTCCATTAGTGGTGCAACACTTGGGGCACTAAGCTTTCAAAAGTCATAGATCAAAAGGATTGTGATTGTTATTGCTATATAACGATCAAAGGTAAGATCTAAACCCTAATTTCAGTTATAGTATACTAGATCTAGGGTTTATGCGCTTTGGATCATTATTGCATGTTCATTAGACAAACTATATCCAAAGCTTTAGGGCTTGCATGTACACCATAAGATTGATGTAGTGCTCAAAACCCATCAGTGGTATCAGAGCCTAGGCTGTTTATCTGATGTATTTGATGCTTTAGATGATCATTCAAGCAGAAAATCACGAAAAACTAAATTCTGGAGCCTAGACTCGCTGAGTCCATATGTGAACTCGCCGAGTCCACTAGGAACTCGACGAGTCCAGTGTTCAGTCAGAGGTTCAGATTGCAGATTTTTCGGTATTTTGACATGTTTTGGCTTTGGTTAATTACCAAAAACATTTTTAATTAATAAAATCCGATTTTTATTAATATTGTATGATTATCCTTGCTAAAATAGAAGATAATTGTCAATTAATTAGATAATCATTGCCTTATATGATAAACTTGATTTATTTAAATTATTTGATTTGAACTATCTTATAAGAAAATTGAATTAGGTCAAATTTAGATAATCACTAATTAATTGTTTAATTAAATTATTTTGTAATTTGATCTAGAAGATTTTGAAAAAGTTTTAAAATTTGCCCTCAAGTTTTGGAATTTAAATTTTTGATTAAAAGTTTAATTTAGAAATATTTAAAATTCTTAAACCCTAGTAATTTGAAAAGTTTCAAAAGTGTAACTCTTTGTTTTGTAATTTAAAATTTAATTAAATAGTTTTAATTTTGAAATCTTAATTTTAGAACCTTGATGTTTTGAATAGTTCAAATTACACCCTTATGGTTTTATTATATTCATTAAAATTTTAATTAAAAGAGAAAATTAATAAAACCACCTAGTATTTTAAAAGTGTAAAATACACCCTTATACTATATATAAAAGTAAAAGTTTAATTTATAATGTATGTATAAGTAAAAGTCAGTCATACCGTTAGTAGGCCTCATTTACGAATCTGGTCTATAAGGGGTGTTTAAGGAAATTGCCTATAAAATGACGATTGAATGGGTGTCCACTCTCACCCACCGCACTCTTGACTAGTGGAGGGTCGTTAGCCGAATGGGTAGGATTGGACACAACCTTCCATTATAAGTATAATGAAGTACAAAGTAACTAAACACCTTTTATAAATTCCCAAATCTTAGTTACTTTAGGAAAAATGTGAATTTGGTGCTAATCCATGAAATTACACTTTGCACTTTGCTGAGACGTTAGTGGAGAGTGTGCGGTTAACCAACACACTAATTTGGTACTGGCAAGGGTGGCAAAGACTAACTCGATGTTTGTCATAGATCAATGGAGCGTGTGTGGCTAACCGGCACATTGATTAGGTGATGGTAACATGAGGGTACCAAGTACATTTGCATGGTTATTCACACCTTCTTTGTGATCCTCGGCATCCCAGTCACAAACTTGAAGGGCATAATCGAGATTAAACATGCCATTGAAAAGTTCAATGAATCTCAAAAGATCTAGGAATTTCAATGCATTTAAAACTTAAACTTCTTTTTTTCGTTTTTCATGGTGGAAATTGGTAAATCGTCATTTACCTACCTTCAAATGTTCTGCAACTGGATTACGGCATCCCTCTTCCAAGTTGTAGATCATTGTGTTGGGTCCTAGCCTTAATATCTCATTTTGGTGTTTTATTAAGGACTCAATCAACTAACTTGAATTTTTCCCGTTTTGTAGATGTCTGATTCTAACTATGGTCTTCCCAAATCCATTGGAACAAGCCTTCCAAATGAAGATGATATTCCACGATTCGATCGAGGAACACGAGATCATTCTTAATTTCCTCCACCCCCTCCGATTGTTCTCCCTGACCCACAAGTTCAAAAGCTTGAAAAGTTCAAGCTCACTCAAGCCCTTTTGGCAAGCAAACACGAAGATGGAAAGTCTGTGTGTGCACACGTCTTGGAGATGAAGTTGCACATTGACAGGTTGGGTATGTTAGGTGTTATTGTCTCCAAGGAGCTGGCTGTTGACTGGGTTCTTCAGTTGCTTCCTGAATCATATAGTGAGTTCGTTAGAGAGTACTATATGATGGACCACGACGTGACCCTCATTGATCTCACCTATTTGCTTATTGCTGCTGAATCAGCGATGACTTAGCACACTAGTCAAGCAAATTTGTCTGGTTGATCAACATCCCAAACTTCCATGGACATTGAAAATGGTGACACTGGAAATCCAGAAAAAGTAAATTCTGAGATAGTTCCTTGTGCCATTCCCAAAGAGTCCATTTGTTTCTATTGCCAAAAGAAGGGACATTGGTTACGAAGCTGTCCTAACTACCTGAGAGATCTAAGAGATGGGAGAGTCAAGATGCATGGGTCTACTTCAGGTAAAATTCACTATCTAACTCTATTAAGTTCCTATTTTTGGATTCTTAATACATGATGTGATAAGATTGCATTTTGATGTTTTGTAGGATCGAAGAAAAGAGAGGAAGCTTAAAGGAAGAAGTTAGCTGAATCTGATTGCGAAGAAATGGATTTTGATTGCATGGTTCGAAGATCGGATTTTTGAGCTGCTACTTTAGAGTTAGGATAGATTGCTAAGGAATATTTACATAGTTTTCATTTGTAATCGCATTGTAAGGAAAAGTATTATCGCACTTTTAAAAATAAAATAAATTTTTGATTTTGTCTTATTTATATGTTTCCTTGCAATGGCTTTCGTGAAAAATTGATGTTTGTATGTTTCTATTGTTTGCAATATTGTGAATGGATTTGACTCTTTCGTTTGTGGTAGTGTCTAAGATTTACCAAATAAGGAAAGATTCTCATCACCCAAGTTTCAATTGGACAGAAACTTGGAATCATACAACTGGTATTGTGTGATGAATGAGAGCCTTTGTATTTGGCAAATTGAGACTAATTCCTTGAAAAAGTGTCAAGTGAAGGACTAGGGGATCGGGTACACTTGGTTGTGCGCTGGTCAAGTCCACCACAAAGAACATTAAGAATATTCGTCATGATTTACTAAGAATTTAGTAAATATGGTTCTACTTATGAGATTAAGTTTAATTCTGAGTGATTGGAAAAGTTTCAATGAATAGCAGAACGAATAAGAAGAATCAATTAGGCAGAAAGATAAAAGTTTCTCCAATCTGAAAAGATGGGAGAGTACTTGAGTATCATGTTTTATGATCATCTTGGTGATTATGAAACCATATAACAATTGATCCTCTAAGGAAATCTTAGTGCATTTGTATGGCTAAGAAGAGGAATCGTGAATTGTTAAAATGGTTAAATAAAAAAGGTGAATCATACTTCGTTCGAAAATCAAGTCTTAGAGTCATACTCCAAGATTGTGACTTGAGTGACATGTCTTAAGAAGGTTTATAACACTCATCAAATGTGGAGTTTGAAAAGTTTTCTTATTCTTGCACATTTAAAATTGGTAAGTTGTGATGTCTTGATAAGACAAAGACCAACTAGGACCAATTGTGTGAAGTGTTTGTCTTGATAAGAACCCACACTAACTCTTGAATATTTTTTTGTCAAGGAATGTTTCTTGACAAGAGAATCTAATATGTCAAGAGGTTAGTAGGAGTCTTAATGGTCTTGAATAGCTTCAAGAACTAATCAAAAGTAAACCAATAGTTGATCACTAGCACACGACTTGAGGTTTGCAACCTATCGTGTTGACATATTCTTGTTTCTGCGCCATTATAGTTGAGTTAACTATGCATGTGAGTTCTATGAGTTCTCATTTGGATGCATCAAGGCAAAGCAACTTAATCAATGAAAGTTCATTGATCTGTAGGTGAGCTGCTAATGAACTTGGAAGACATGCACTTGTGGTGCCAAGTGGCAAGAAATTGAGATTAAACGAGTTCAGTCCATCTGAGATTGATTTTGTCATAAAGCTTGTCTTATGATAATGGTTAGAATTGACAAATTCACATGGATAGGAACACATACACTATAAAATCTAAGTGTTATAAGGTTTCTCTACGCTTCATGAAAATGATTGTGAGGAAACGCTTTCACTAAGAGAGATTTTAAGGAGATAGCAGTTGTGTAAATTGCATTCTCAAATTCGATTATGATTACGACATCCCTATTCATAGTTTGAATTGCGAGAAGTGGCAAATAGTTTGAAAAATTAAGACTTATTGTTGTAAGTTCTGAAATTGTTTAGACACACATTTGAGCTTTCTAAAGGGTGTACGAGCTTAGATATAGATTTATCGAAGCATCTCGTATCAGAAATATGAACTTTGGTTAGAAAGTCAATAAGTATTGATTTCTAGAAGTCCAACTGATTTCTGAATACATGTAAAAGCTAGCGGGAGCATAAGTGTTATGCTGATAAGAAAATAATTATCATGTTAGTGGGAGCATGATTATTATGCTAAGTATTGCAAGTTAGCAATATTAATTATAGAAAAACAAAAGTTTCAATTTGCAAAGTTGCAAGGGTTGAAAAGTTGTTTTGCTATAATTAAGGGAGAGAATATTATACTTCATTTCGAATCTAAAAGCTTAGATCGAGGAATTATAATCAAATTTAGTCAAATATATATGAATGTTATGTTTGAATGGTTCAACATAAGGAAATTCTATATATGAAAATGTTAATTGCGTACTCAAATTCAATTATGATTATGGTATCCCTCTTCATAATTCGAATTGTGAGAACATGGCAAATAGAAACATTATAGCAGAGAACTGGTCTAGTATCATGTCCTTATGTGAGACATCATGAACCGTGTCCCATATGCTTCGGATATAGGATCGATTATATGTGCTATAAAGGACAATCCGTTCTAAATTTTCCAAATGCCTAGGGTATTAAGGGGAAAAAGGTGTAACGCCCCGATTCCAGGTATGGATTTAAATAAAAGGTTAATTGGTTTAATGTCCTACTCGACGAGTTGGTTACCCTACTCGTCGAGTAGCAGCGGGGTTGGAACGCTTGGATTTAGAGCCCTTATAGCCATGCATACACGTAAAGTTCCATTAAGAACTTAAAATAGGCATTTAGAGCCCTTATAGCCATGCATACACGTAAAGTTTGCAACTTTACGTGATAAGCATGCCCTGGAAGCTTGGATCTGTGATTTGGAGCCGCTGCATGGCTCAAAACAAGTCTGTATGGAAAAAGGACTGAATGGACTCGGCGAGTCGCAAGGTTGACTCGGCGAGTCACATGAAGATGGCCGTGGACTCGACGAGTTGGATGAACAACTCGGCGAGTCCGATGAAGATCACCATAAGACTCGGCGAGTTGAAGAACAACTCGACGAGTCGGATGAGTTTTCCCCAAGTTATGAATGTGTGTGTGTGTTCGTCGTATGCAAAAAGGAAAACTCGACGGGTGGCCTTAGAGTTTGGTCGAGAATCGGAGAAACTCGACGAGTCACCTCGATGACTCGGCGAGTGGGATAGTGTTTCAAGGAACTCGACGAGTAGCCGAGGGTACTCGGCGAGTAAGGTCAACATGGACTGTTGACCTTGACTGAGGACTTTGACTTTGAGCAGGGGTTGACTAGTGAGTTATGGAGTACCTTATAAGGTTAAGGACTTATGAGTATATTGTGCTATGGTATTAGGTGGTGGAGCCTGTGCCAAGTAATTCGAGAGTTGGGTTTAATCTTCCGGGTCGACATTTGCGAGGTGAGTTATCCTCACTATACTAAGGGGTCTAAGGCACCAAGGCCGACCCATTGGATATGATATCCTAGTAGTTGTATTATGTTGTGTATAAGTTGGTTATGCATGCTAGTTTGATATGCTAGAGGGTAGGTTTGTAGGACTACCTGTGATACTGATTGATTACCTGTATGTGCATTATCTGTTACATATTGATATGTTATGTGGGATGGGTTGAGGTTGTACTGCTCCGTGCGGTAGCCAACAAACCCTAGGGTATTCCAGATATGTGCTGAGGGCCCGGTAGGCATTCCAGACTCATACTGAGGACTCGGGAGCATTCCAGATACGAGCTGAGGGCCCGATAGGCATTCCAGACTCGTACTGAGGGCTCGATGGTATTCCAGATACGAGCTGAGGGCCCGGTAGGCATTCCAGACTCGTACTGAGGACCCAGGGGTAATCCATCTTGTAAAGCTGTGGACCCATTGCATGTTGTTCTGTTCAGTTTGTTATGATTTGTCATGGTGTGACATGGTTATGTGGACTGTATGTGTATTGGTATTTTGGGGGGTAACTCACTAAGCTCTCGGGCTTATAATTTCAGTTTATTGTTTCAGGTACATCAGGGGATCGCGGCAAGGCGGGCATGATCGTACAGCTCCTCCTATTATGTTTATGTTTCTGGGAATACTCTGATAAAAATGTATTTTGAAAACAAAGTTGTAATGTTTTGATGAACTTGACATGTTTTGAAAGATAAAATTGGTTCGAAATTTTTGGGTGTTACAAGTTGGTATCAGAGCCTTGGTTTGAGTGAATTGGAGGAACACTCGTGTAACTCAAGTCTCAAATCAAGGAAAGGATTTTCAAAATGATTTTTCAAAGAGGTTTCAAAATAAATAAAGGAGGATGCAGGGCGTACGATCAGCCGGAGCCAGTAAGTAGACCCCAAAATACTATACAAGTGATCTGATTATGTGATATGATAGAACAACATGTTAGTGCTAGGCTAGGGATCTTCAGGAATTGCATGATAGAATTGCTTGATTACATGATGCCTACTAGCCTAGGGTTTCCTTTATATGAGATTGACATCATTACTGTAGTTGCTTAGTGTATGCATCACAGTTGTACATAATTAAGATCTTATAGCCTGAGAATATTTGATTTGGCCTTATGTTTTGTTCTTGTTTGATTGGGAGCTTAGGGTAGGATTGGATATTCGAAAGTCTATCGGGTCCAGCGTTATGTATGGCTAGCATACACTAGTGCTGCAGGGTTGGTGGAAGTTTCATGGATGGGTGGGTTGTGTGAGGCCGGGAGGCCAGTTATGAGATATTTAGCATTCCTCTAGGAGTGAGGATTGAGCGCTCGCCATGTTGTGTATATTGTTAGGGTGTTGTGGTGATACTTGAGACAAATATGGGTAGGTGTGGAAGGTAGTAGGGGCCCATACTACTGAAAGCACATGACCTATACGCGTGTCAAGTAAGTCACAATCCCTAGGGTTAGTAGGGAGTTGGTTCCCAGTGATTTATATGGATTATCTGATATCTTGTGGTATGTTTCAGAATGGTGATGACGAGGCGCTTCGTGGCTGGATCCGGTTCGGGATCAGGATCCGGGGACAGAGGCCAAGAGAGGCCGACAACACCTGAGCCAGTGGTGCATATGGGTACAGAGGAGTTGGATGCCAGGATTCGAGAGATCCTCCATGATGAGGTTGCTGCTGCATTCCGGGCTCAGTTACCGGAGATGTTCGGGTCGATTAAGACCGCCATGGTGGAGTATTTTGATGAGCGCTATGCAGCCCTTGCAGAGACAGCCGCCGCAGCAGCTGCATCAGCTGTATCCGCGGCAGGAGGAGGAGTTGGTAGAGGTTTTCAGTACAGGGACTTCAATAACACGAAGCCCCCTACTTTTGATGGGACGCAGGATCCCATCAAGGCCATGAGATGGATTTCAGACGTGGAGGGGTGTTTCTTCACCTGCTCGTGTCCTGCTGACCAGAAGGTCAGGTGTGCTCTGAACCTGCTTAGGTGTGGCGCCAAGGACTGGTGGAGACTTGCGACTGGGTCGTACACTGATGATCAGAGAGCTGCTGTTACTTGGGAGCAGTTCAGGGATATGTTTCGCGCCCGTTACATTCCACGGGTTGAGCGGGAGCGGTTGGCACAGGAGTTTCTGAGTTTGAGACAGGATGGGGAGTCGGTGACGGAGATCACCCGGATGTTCACTGAGAGGGCGATGTTTTGCTTGGAGTTTGCTTCAGAGCAGGCTCAGATGACCCGTTATCTGAGCATGCTCAAGACGGATATCCGTCAGTTTGTGTCTACCCAACGATGTGATACTCTTCTAGAGTTGCAGGAGGCCGCCAGACGGCGTGAGTTGGAGATTGAGCAGCAGTTGAGAGAACAGCGGCAGGCCCCTGCACATTCTCAGCCGGCGCCGAAGCGGTCTAATACCGCTGATACTAGGACCGGGGGTCAGCAGAGCCGCACTTGTGGGAAGTGTGGCAAGGGTCATTCTGGTGTGTGTCGATTTGGTAGTGGATGCCACAAGTGTGGCAAGGAGGGGTATTGCACGAAGGACTGTCGCCAGGCCGCCCCAGTTCAGGGTATGAGGTTGTGCTATCACTGCGATCAGGTTGGTCACATGAGGGCCAACTGTCCACTACTTGCCGCCAAGCCGGCACAGGCTCCTGCGCCGGCTACGTTGAGGATTACCGATGGGAGGCAGGGCAGAGCAGAGCCTACGAAGGCTCAGGGACGCGCATTTCAGCTTACAGCAGAGGAGGCCAGGGCATCACCAGATGTGGTGGCCGGTATGTTTCTATCTTTTATCTCATTTCCTATATCTGTTGTATGCTTATCTGTTGTACCTGTGATTAGGTACGTTTTTAGTAAACTCCTTGCCTGCTTTGGTCTTATTTGACTCGGTGGCGAGTCGTTCCTTCGTATCTCAGTCGTTTAGTAGGGAGTTCAGTGCGCCTGTGGGCAAGCTAGAGTGTCCGTTGCGAGTGTCTATCGCCAACGAGCACGGGGTTTCTGCTTCTTCAGTTTATAGAGGACGTGACTTGGAGATTTTCGGGGTGTCCTTTCCGATAGATTTGATTCTGATCCCCGTGGGGGAGGTGTGCGTGATTGTGGGCAGGATTGGCTCAGTCGGTTCGGTGCTATGATTGATTGCGAGGGCCAGCGAGTGGTAGTTCGAACCCAAAGAGGGGGAGAACTGATTGTATATGGCGAGGGCACCAAAGTGGGATCAGGGTTTTGTTCAGCTGCCAGGGCTCGGTAGTACATTCAGCACGGGTGTGCGGGTTATCTAGCGTATGTGGTAGATACGCGAGTCAGGGATCAGATTTCGGTTTCCGATGTACCGGTGGTCAGGGAGTTCACAGATGTGTTTCCGGAGGAGTTGCCAGGGATACCTCCGGAGAGGCAGGTCGAGTTCAGGATCGACCTGGTGCCAGGTGCGGCCCCTATCGATAAGGCGCCGTACCGATTGGCACCACCAGAGATGCAGGAGCTGTCATCGCAGCTACAGGAACTGCTGGGCAAGCAGTTCATTCGACCAAGCAGTTCTCCATGGGGAGCGCTGATACTTTTTGTCCGGAAGAAGGACGGTTCGCACCGAATGTGTATTGATTACCGGGAGTTGAATAAGTTGACGATGAAGAACCGTTACCCACTCCCGAGGATAGACGATCTCTTCGATCAGTTACAGGGCGCATCTTGGTTTTACAAGATAGACTTGAGGTCTGGGTATCATCAGGTCAGGGTCAGAGAGGAGGACGTGGAGAAGACCGCATTCCGAACTCGTTATGGACATTACGAGTTCGTGTTGATGCCGTTTGGTCTCACCAACGCGCCAGCGGTGTTCATGGACGTGATGAATCGGGTCTGCAGACCGATGCTTGATCGCTCGGTCATAGTGTTTATAGATGATATCTTGGTGTATTCCAAGACCCGAGAGCAGCATGAGGAGCATCTGAGAGAGCTGTTGGGAGTTCTGAGACGAGAACGGCTGTACGCCAAATTCTCGAAGTGTGAGTTTTGGTTACGAGAGGTCCAGTTCCTCGGACATCTCGTTAACCAGGAGGGGATTTTGGTCGATCCGGCCAAAATCGAGGCGGTTATGCAGTGGGAGATTCCGAAATCTCCCTCAGATATTAGGAGCTTTCTGGGATTGGCAGGGTACTACCGGAAGTTCATACGGGATTTCTCCAAGATTGCAGTACCCTCACTCGTCTGACGAGGAAGGGGTGGATTTCCGGTGGGGTCCCGAGCAGCAGAGGGCGTTTGAGACCCTCCGTCAGCATTTGTGTGAGGCACCAGTATTGACACTCCCGGAGGGAGTTGAGGATTTTGTGGTGTTCTGTGATGCATCCATCACAGGTTTAGGGGCGGTCTTCATGCAGAGAGGACGAGTGATAGCCTACGCATCGCGACAGCTGAAGCCGCCTGAGACGAGATACCCTACGCATGACTTGGAGCTGGGGGCGGTGGTGTTCGCCCTTAAGATATGGAGACATTACCTCTATGGGGTCCGCTGTACCATTTACACGGATCACAAGAGCTTGAGACATATCATGGATCAGCCGAACCTGAACATGAGGCAGCGCAGGTGGCTGGATGTAGTCAAGGACTACGATTGTGAGATCCTTTACCACCCCGGTAAAGCGAATGTGGTTGCGGATGCTTTGAGCCGCAAGTCAGCTGGGTCTTCCACCCCCGCGGTATGTATGAGGATAGCGGTGGATTCTCCGCTTGTGAGTTTGATCAAAGATGCCCAGGTAGAGGGCATGCGACCTGAGAATTGGAAGCTGGAGAGAATCAAGGGTGAGAATACCCGGTTCATACAGGATAGTCGGGGACTATTGACCCGATGCGGTCGGGTTTGGGTTCTGATGTCTGGTGGGGTTAGGCAGACGGTTATGGAGGAGGCTCATAAGTCTCATTTCTCTATTCACCCGGGGGCCACCAAGATGTACCAGGATTTGAGTTTGAGCTATTGGTGGCCATGCATGAAGCGAGAGATCGCTTGGTACGTCGAGAGGTGCTTGACCTGTAGGATGGTCAAGGCCGAGCATCAGAGGCCGCATGGAAAGCTGCAGCCCCTAGAGATTCCCATGTGGAAATGGGAACAGATCACGATGGATTTTATTACCAAGTTGCCAAGGACGGCAAAGGGGTTTTATGCTATATGGGTCATCGTGGATCGATTGACCAAGAGTGCCCACTTCTTGGCTATACGGGAGAGCTCATCGGCCGAGAAATTGGCCGAATTGTACGTTCGCGAGATCGTGTCTCACCATGGGGTTCCTGTTTCCATTGTCTCTGATTGGGATGTCAGGTTTACCTCCCGCTTCTGGCAAAAGTTTCACGAGGAGCTGGGCACGCGGTTGCACTTCAGCACAACATTCCACCCGCAGACAGACGGCCAGAGCGAACCGACTATTCAAACCCTCGAGGACATGTTGAGGGCGTGTGTCATTGATTTCGGTGGGAGTTGGGATTCTCACCTACCGCTTGCGCAGTTCGCCTACAACAACAGCTATCATTCTAGCCTTGGCGCCCCGCCATTCGAGCTGTTGTACGGGCGGAGATGTCGCACCCCGGTTTGTTGGGGTGAAGTTGGACACTGAGTGATGGGTAGTACGGAGGTAGTCTTGCAGACTACCGAAAAGATCCAACAGGTTAGACAACGTTTGCAGACCGCTCAGAGTCGGCAGAAGAGTTATGCCGACAGACGCCGATCTGAGTTGGAATTTCAGGTGGGTGACATGGTACTCCTGAGGGTCTCGCCCTGGAAAGGCGTGATTCGCTTCAGGAAGAGGGGAAAATTGGGTCCCCGATATATTGGGCCGTTCAGGATCATTGCCAGGGTTGGCAAGGTGGCTTACAGGCTAGAGCTGCCGGAGGAGCTTAGTCGGATACACAACACTTTCCACGTTTCGCAGCTGCGAAAGTGCATCATGGACCAGGAGGCAGTAGTATCGCTGGATGATATTCAAGTCGATGAGCGCCTGAACTATGTGGAGAGACCTGTAGCCATTTTGGAGAAGAAGAGGAAGATTCTGAGGAATAAGGAGATATCTTTGGTGAAAGTACAGTGGGAGCATCGAAGGGGGTCCGAGTGGACGTGGGAGACGGAGGCCGAAATGCGGGAGCATTGCCCGGAGTTATTCGCTGTAGCAGACTTCGAGGATGAAGTCTAGTTCAAGTGGGGGAGAATTGTAACGCCCCGATTCCAGGTATGGATTTAAATAAAAGGTTAATTGGTTTAATGTCATACTCGACGAGTTGGTTGCCCTACTCGTCGAGTAGCAGCGGGGTTGGAACGCGTGTTTAGTGACCTACTCGACGAGTCCACTAAGGGACTCGACGAGTAGGAGCTAGCAGATGAAACCCTAAATCTCGGGGTTTTGCACCCTATTTAAGGAATGATAAGCCTCCTATGGCCTCTTTGCAGTCTTTGTGAGCCCCTTAAAACCCTAATACGTGTGTGTGTGCCCATTGTGTGTTTGAAGCTTGAAGAGAGGATCCTTGGAGGGAGAAGGCTTAGAGGAGAAGGAGATTGGAGCAAGTAGAGTGTGGGAATCAACTCTTATCTCTGTTATCATCTTCTGGAGGTAACCAAATTGCCTTTTCTTTGTGAATCTCTTCTATTGGTTGAGTTTTAGGGTTTTTGGTGAGATATTAAGTTGGAAAGATGAGCTATGGGCTAGATCTGAGGTTGTAACTTCAGATCTGGACCCTCCTTGGATTCTATAAGCATAAAGTTTCAGTTTTGGTCATGATTAAGGTCCCTCTTGAGCATGAAGTTCCATTAAGAACTTAATTTAGAGCCCTTATAGCCATGCATGCACGTAAATTTTGCAACTTTACGTGATAAGCATGCCCTAGAAGCTTGGATCTGTGATTTGGAGCCGCTGTATGGCTCAAAACAAGTCTGTATGGAAAAAGGACTGAATGGACTCGGCGAGTCGCAAGGTTGACTCGGCGAGTCACATGAAGATGGCCGTGGACTCGACGAGTTGGATGAACAACTCGGCGAGTCCGATGAAGATCACCATAAGACTCGGCGAGTCGGATGAGTTTTCCCCAAGTTATGAATGTGTATGTGTGTTCGTCGTGTGCAAACTCTAGGGTATTCCAGATATGAGCTGAGGGCCCGGTAGGCATTCTAGACTCATACTGAGGACTCGGGAGCATTCCAGATACGAGCTGAGGGCCCGGTAGGCATTCCAGACTCGTACTGAGGGATCGATGGTATTCCAGATACGAGCTGAGGGCACGGTAGGCATTCCAGACTCGTACTGAGGACCCAAGGGTAATCCAGCTTGTAAAGCTATGGACCCATTGCATGTTGTTCTGTTCAGTTTGTTATGATATGTCATGGTGTGACATGGTTATGTGGACTGTATGTGTATCGGTATTTTGGGGGGTAACTCACTAAGCTCTCGGGCTTACAGTTTCAGTTTATTGTTTCAGGTACATCAGGGGATCGCGGCAAGGCGAACGCATGATCGTACAGCTCCTCCTATAATGTTTATGTTTCTGGGAATACTCTGATAAAAATGTATTTTGAAAACAAAGTTGTAATGTTTTGATGAACTTGACTTGTTTTGAAACTTTAAATTGGTTCGAAATTTTTGGATGTTACAAAAGGACTAGAACTAGATTTGATTAAAGTGGTTAAACAACTATCAAGGACGATCTAAGGTTCGCTAAGGATCGGTCTCTTGTGAGTAGTTGCAAGTATAGTTATGAGTGGACCATATCGACATTATTATGAATAGGTAAGATTCTATTAAGAATGAGTTGTCATATGGAAAATGTGGAAATGTTTCCATAATGGGAGTTGGATATTAAGGATCTATGTAGATTAGAAACTTTTATGCAAGAAGGATGTTCAAAGGAATGTACTTTGAATGCGAGACTTCCTATCTATGGAATTGTCTTGTAGCAATCTCCAATAGAGCCCTTTGTAATTTCAGTGGCAGAGTCTTGGTGACTTTTGTGATGTGACATTACAAAAGGATCATTGCATAAAATGTTAGAATCTAACATATTCTGATAGTGGCAATAATTTGGCATTTTGACACTTGTAATAAGGATTAGGAGTTGTGAAATAAGCATCATTGGTAGTCTTTTTCAATTGATCTATTACACAAAGTAAGGATCATAGGTAAACACAGTGTGCATGCTTGGAGCATGGGACATCTAGTGTTTTAATTCAAGTAGTAAGTTGATTACTCGAAATGGTATACAATGGATAATGTGTAATCGTTATGGTCATTAAATAATAAGTGTTTTATTTATGCTCACAAGTTTGAGACCATATTGGATTCGATTATTCTTGTGTTTCACTTTGCATGTTTTGACTTCCAGAATAACTAGGTTATTCAAACATCCATAGTCGGTCATACGTTGGAAGTAGGTATGAAGCAAGACTATCATGAATTTGTCTGTAGATTGTCTAAGGTGTTTAGACATAGCACAAGTCTGGTGCAGAGTTCATGAGTACTCCTGAAATAAGATTTGAGTATTGGACTAAACCCACGCTCACGTGAATCACTTCATGGATTTTATCACGAGTGATTGTGAGACGATAATATCTTATATTCTTGAAAAGAAGAGATATGAGTTGCAGTTTGCGAGTCGGTTGCACGTTGATAATACGGAAACGAACCAATAACTTGGTGTTATAAAATGTATTGTTGTGTGTGATTTGATAAGTAAATAGAGCAAGCATATGAGTCGACGTTTATCCGTTCCTTTTACCCAAAGTTAGATAAAAGCGATATTTGTGGGCCCCTCAATGATTTAGTAATGACACCCAAAGCGCTTGGCCAAGCCTGGACTAAGTCGATGTGTTCAATTGTAGTCTATTGTCAGTTGTCATAAATCGGAAATCGGGAAACAACACATGAACAGAGAGAATGATTTAAATCCATGTCTCAGTTCATACGATAACTTGTAGTATGGAGGAATATATGATCCCTTATTTAAAGGACGCGCATATGATAAGATCAGAGTTGACAGCGGCTTTTGAAAGCTACGATTGCTAATGAGGTTTTGAATTCGTACTTTCAAAATAGTTATTAGACTTTTCCAAGTGGGAGACTGTTAGATTAGTGTCTAATTCCATAACTATTTTGGTATGTACTTGACCAGATTATGAGCATGATCCTTTTGGGTTGCCTTCACCATAGCAACTTGTAGGATGAATTATGAAGAAAGAGGATTAATTATGATTTATTAATATATTATGAGAGTAATACATTAAGAGAAATCATATTATTTAATTAAGATTGATCAGAAATTAATTTGGCATTTAATTTGGTGGTCAAAAGAGACTGATTAAATAAAGGGGACTGTTATGCAAATCATTGATAGTTGCATAAATGGGCTGATGGACTCCATAGAGTTGGAGTGGATGGAATTTATGGGGAAGCCCATAAGATTTCGTCCAAGGCCTCTAAGGAGGAAGTTCATGGTCTGCTTAGGGCCTAAGCAATCAGATTAGGGTTTCCTAGTTGAAAACCGTAATAGCCTAACTATAAAAGGAACCCCTAAGGCCCTAAAAACGTGGCTAGGATTTCTCTAGAAGATGTTGGACGTTTTTGGTGCTCCTCTCCTCTCTCTTGTTCATCTTTTTGCTAAGTGGTGTTTGTGACTCCATGTCACACCCCAAAACTGGAACGGCGGAAACGTTCTGGGGTGAAGGACGTCATGTTTAGTATCACAAGACATGCATCATAGTAATCAAAGTAATGAACAACCATTTCATTAGAAAGAACGTGTTTACAAAGTGTGTGTTCACAAAACATAGAATACATAAGCAAATAACAAACAAGACTTGAAGCTATTATGCTCTATCTTCTGAATTCCCAGCGCGAGTACCTGTCTACTAGGCTCCTGAGAATACAAGTTATTTGAAAGAGTTGATCAGCAATTAAGCTGGTGAGTTCATAAGATTTTAGTGATGTAAGTAAGTTGTAGAAAGTTGTTATAAAATGTAATTGAAAAATGTAGTAAGCTGTAAGTTCTGTTTAGAAAAGTTCGTCTGTTCCTCTTAGAAAATCCTATATTTCCTACTTTGATGAAAGATACGTAAAAAAGATTCTACAATCCTTTCTATGAGTACTAAATGGATACAAGTGATATAAAACTCAGAGTAAACAAACAATCGACTGTGCGCATCTGCCCTAAGCTCACAACCAAACAAGGAACAGGAAGTAAGACGGATATCACATATCCCATTGTTTGTTAGATCATTGTTGTATATAACCCTATCGTATTCACTTGTTACTCATGGAGTTAATTGTAAAGGTTCCTTTATATTTAATAAAAAGATTCTTTAAGAAAATCCTTATTCCTTATAATAAATTGGTCACCACAGTGATTACTTCTATAATCACTTAGTTTATACTGACTATATATGATCTAATATCGAATAGATAGTTAATTGGGTGAATCTGCCCTAAGCCCATAACCAAACAAGGAACAGGAAGTAAGGCGGAAAGCACACATCCAACTACCTATTGGGTATTAATGATATATAACCATGATGTATAAACTAAAGTATTATAGAGTTAATCACCTAAGGTCCTTTAAGTTTATACTGGTTTAATAAAATGGATTAAACCCTTAACTGATAAGTTTCTAGTTTTGTATCCCAAAAGTTCTGATTTGGAAAGTATGTTTTGTATTAGAAAACTGTGCATTGACTTTGTGTCCTATGACTTGACCCATACCTGGTACCCTTATGATGACTTAATGTATACTGAACATATATATATATATATATATATATATATATATATATATATATATATATATATATATATATATATATATATATATATATATATATATATATATATATATATATATATATCTAGAATCGAATAGATAATAGACTGGGTGAATCCGTTCCAAGCCCACAACCAAACAAGGAACAAGAAATGAAGCGGAGAGCACACATCCTATTACCTGTCAGATCCTATTGATATATATACATATATCCTTTGATGTATACATTAAGGAATCATAAGGTTAGCATTATGGTCCTCTCTACTAAACGTAGCCTTCTACCAAGGCATCAAATGTTATGTATGTTTGTTTCTTGTATGAGTGTGTATTTTCCCAAGTGAGACTATCTTTAACTAAATATAGTTTATACATTAATGAATATGTGAGAAGATCACAAAGTAAATGTAATAGGGAAAATAATGTTTTTCCTCAGCAGTGACACTGCTGGCTATAAAGTGATAAAATACAGACTCCAGGTAGTGTTAAATGTACAATACACCTCGGGGAGTCTTTTTTCCTTTAATCCTTAGTCGGTTAATTAAAGGTTTAAATGTGAACTCGTATGTAACCATGCTGATCGACGACTGAATAAATGATGACCCTCCGGTGTCATATGTAGTGAGGTGACATTTGTCACCCTTTGGCCTTATCGACTGGGACTGTAGCTAGTAGTCGGGGTGTGGGAGTGTCTGTCCCGTATAGATCTATAGACAAGATGCCCGCTCTCCCTCCAGGAGACTCTGGTTACAATATGATACAACACTGTATTGTTGTATCCTTAAATAGTATGTCACATTAATTTATCGTATCTCAGTATTTGTATAGTAAGTCATAGTGTAGTAATGTTTCTCATAATAATGTGTTCTGACTCATGTATGAACTGACTCTTTGTATGCTTCATTGTACTATAAGTAATGAGTAGTGTCTTCCTAAACTATACCTATTATAGTTTATTAATGTTTTACTTGAACTGTTATTGAAAAGACTCATTTATCTACTAAGTTATGCTTGTACTTTAAAAACAGAGTTTTGTAAAACTATAAAGTAACATAACTTTAAAAGAGTTTTTGAAATGTTTTGATCACTTATAAAAGACATAAGTAATCTTTTGAAAGATGTTTATAGCAAAAATTTACACAATTATCATTGTGTTCAACTTGTATTCCCCCCTAAGAGCATTTAAAACAGTTAAAAGATTCATTACGGGGTATGAACTCACCTGATGTGGGTGATTCAACGAATACGCGTGTAAGGATGAGAAGTTCCACGAATGAAGTCCCGAGACACAACAAGTCCTAAATGACATATATTGGCATCAATATAGTGTTTATAAGCAACTATATGAAAGGAAACACCTTCCGGGACTAGGAAACACTTTGACCAAGTGTTGGAATCATATGTGATTCATCAAAGGAAAGTGGAATGGCACTACCATGAGTTTACTGCCATGGGTTTACGGCCAAGGGAGTTTACGGCCGTAAACTCATGGTCAAACATGCATGAGAGGGTGTTTGAAGGCTAGGGAAGCTTGAAGGACTTTTGCTCTACACAAGGATGAGAAAGACCAACTCAATGGAGAGTGTTGAGGTGTTTACGGCCAAGGGAGTTTACTCCTGGCCGTAAACTCTCTAAATGGTCACATTTAAGGTCTTAAGGTAAGGAGTTTCAAAGGCTTAAATGTCCCAAAGGTTAGCAAAGGCCTAGATGTGTTTATGGTCCAAGACTTGACCATAATTGGAGTTTACGGCCAAGGGTGTTTACTCTTGGGCCGTAAACTCTCTAAATGATGAGTTTGGTGATGATTCAAGGTCTTACAAAGCACAAGGGAGTGTTCTAGCCTCAAATCCAAGCCTTAGGAAGAGTTTATGGCCAAAATGGCCTACTTATAGGGGTTTACGACCATGGGAGTGGCTTGGCCGTAAACTCCTTTTGGTCTTGCATTCTTGATGTTTTCAAGGTTCTAAGCATGAGTCTTAACTAGATATCAAGTATAGGGAAGAGTACTTACGATCTAGAGGCTTAAAATGGTGATTAAGGTCCAAGAACACTAGTGTGTGTTCTTGGTGTTCTTGGTGTTTCTTGAAGATCTAAGAAAAGATGATTTCCATGGATGAAATCATTAGATGATACTAGATTAAGAGATGTATCAACAAATCAAGGAAGAACACTTACAACTTTTGAAGATCTAGGATGAAAATCGGGATGATAGTTGAGAGAGAAATGGAGTGTTCTTGAGGTTGGAATGTAAGAAATGGCTAGAAATGATCAAGGGCCATATATATGGACTTGAATTTACGGTCACATGAGTTTACGACCGTAAACTCATTGACATTGTGGTCGTGAACTCCTTATGATGACGTTAAGGCTGGAATTGTTGTACAGTGTCTCTGGCAGGTACATTCTAACACTCATTCCTTAAGTGTACTAGGCTTAAAACTGCTTAGAATGACCTTTAACCAGGATAGAACTCATTTCCAATGAGTCTGACACTCAGTTGAGTTGACTGACTGAGCTTTCAAAAGCAAAATTTTTTCTGGTTGTCACATCATCCCCCCGTTAGATGGAATTTCGTCCCGAAATTAACTTTCTTACAGTACCACTGGGGTTGCGCTCCTCTGATTTGCAGAATACCTAATCGTAGACCTGGCATCTTTGCCCTGGAGTTCGTGATTGGATTCGTACTTGGTCCATCTATCATTACCTCGTGTATACAAGTCGTATATAATTAGGATTATTAAGACGGTCGGATGTGCGTGTGACAACCCGAAACTTTTATTCTGTACGCTCGGTCAACTTTATCAACATTGAACTTGATTCCGTTACCTTTTAACGCCGTTTAAGAGTTAGTTTAAGTGTTCTAAGCTTGAGTATAGCCGGGAATGAGATTAGAAATGAGTCAACAAGTCGTATAGAGACAAAACCGGGCCATACACCCTCTCAGGAGGAGTGTACGGCTGTACACCTGAGTGTGCGGCCGCACACCCGTCCTCCAGCCGTACACCCACCTCCATATATAGGAGGAGACCCCTTCATTCACTCTTTTTCCATTTTGGCTGCACTTTACTTCCTCTCTCTACTTTCTCTCTCTAAAAACTTCAATCAAGAACACTCTAAGGGCCTCAAAAACGTGAATTACTCCATCTTTCAGCTTGTTATACTGGTAAGACACCATGATCTAAGCTTAAAACTCTTCATGTTCTTCGTGTTCTTCATCACTTGAAGGTGTACGGCCGCACACCTTCATAAGGTGGCCGCACACACCTTAAAGACTCTCCAAAGTGAGAGTTTGGCCTCCATTTTTCTAGTTGGACTTGGTATTGGCTTTGAAACACCTGAAAATCAACATTTTGAGCATGAATGAAGAGTGTACGGCCGCACACCGCTATGTACGGCCGCACACTCCCATGTACGACCGCACACGCCCTCTGTACGGCCGCACACTCCTGTATGCAACCGCACACACATGCTGACCGCACACCCTGGCCGCACACACACTCTTTTGGCCGTACACCTCCCTTGTTTGATCATATAGGGTCCCGACAAGCATTTCCAAGTCTTTAGGGTGGTTTCCCGTCATGTTTAGTCATGAAACACCCTAATTCTAACACACATATGCGTTATCACATGTTAATAGGATCTACTTGCGTACGAAACACCGGTTGACACTCAGCATTCGTAACCGATCATACACCCAGATCCTACATCAAACAGTGAGTTCATACCCCTACACCTTTTCCGAGTTTTTTTTTTCATGTTTCCAGGGGGAGAATACAAGCAAAAGTACAAGGAAACTTGTACTCAAAGTATATTATTTCGTATAAAATACTTACATGTTCAGTATGCTTTTAACACATAAAACAGTTTTACCAAATGATTAAGAAATGAACTCGTAGAAACAGTTTTCAGAACTAAAGCAAGGAAACTTGTGAATCTTGTCATAAAATGTGATATTTTACAAAGGATTCATACAAACCATAAACAGGATTTTCTATATTATTACTTGTAAGTTTGTTATTTTAAGTTGGAGACACGTCCCTGGTAACACTCCACCGGATTCGTGAGTGTAGGACTAACCCTTGTAACCAGAATCTCTTGTAGGGAGAGCGTGACTATTGTGTATAGATCTATACGGGACTGACTATCCCGTACCTCGCTGCTAGCTACAGTGGGACCGTCAGGTCTACGGGTGACAAAGTCATAAAAGGATACTGGCCCCGTTACATGCCATATCTAGTTTAATGTATGGTTATAAAACTCGCAACCTAGATAACAGAGATTTACTTTGGTAATAATGAAACAAGTGAACTAACCTCAAAGTAATAACCGATTTGATTACTAGAGGGTATTAATAATACCCTTAGGAATTAGTTCACCACCTACTTATTAGTTTTATTTATGTAATAAGACTAATACATCTTACAGAGAACAAACAGGGTTTTTTCAAGGAAACTACATCTAACGATACAAGTATGGAAGATACTTGTACACCTCACACAAGAACAGATAACCAACTATCAACTTTTAAGGAAAATATAGGATTTTCCTGGGATAACTCAATCTTACATAAACATGCTGTTAATCAAATAACGAATGGATAATCAAACATCATTTATTAGAAAATATAGGATTTTCTTGGGAAACACTTTTCAAAGGATCAAAGAAACATTTCTTTCACCAGAACTAAACGCTTATGAACTCACCAGCTTTATGCTGATATTTTAAAACTGCTTGTATTCTCAGGGCAACAATAGACAGGTACTCTTGTCAAGCTTTTGGAGAAGATGAAGCATTTTGGAGTCACGTCTTTTACTTTTGTTATATAATGTTTTGTACAAACCATGTTTTCAAACAATGTAAATATTCTTACTAAAATGTAATGGTTGTGTTTACTTCGCTTACTATGATACAACTGTTGTGATACTACGCATGACTTCCTCCGCCCCAGAACGTTTCCGCCATTCCGGTTTTGGGGTGTAACAGATTGGTATCAGAGCTATTGTTTATAGTGAACTAAGTATACCGAACCTTACATGGTATACAACTATAAACACAAAGGGGCTGAAGTGCTTTGAACTAAAAGTATACTTTTAAAAATATAAGTATTTTTACAAAAAGTATACAAGTATACCTACATACCTGAAACAATATCATGAGTAGAACAAAACAAAAGTATTTTGGATGTTGAACACTGCGGTTAAACCTGGGCAGTTATGTAATCATGTCTAGGGTCAATATAGCCTGATCAACTATATTTATTCGAGACATGACCAACATGTGCTTGGGAGTGACTTTGGTGTTGCAACAGGCCTAAAACTTACCTAGTATCCATACAACAAGGTATCAAAAGAACAAAACATACAACTTTAAATACTGTAAGAGTATTTTAGCCAGAGCCGACTACATTGTAGAAATTCATTCCTAGTGTTGCTACCTATTCGTTTCTTAGCGATAACTTACTTGTATTAGTAACCTTTCTTTGTTTATCGCTTGGTATAACACTTTATTATCAGGATGGTATATATTTTCTTTCATATATCTTGAGGACTTACCATCCTCTTCTTCCTGGTTGTTTCTAGAACAAGATGCCTCCCCGAAAAAGACCCATCAGAAGAAATGACGACGCTCCACCACCGCCACCGCCACCGCCACCTCCTCAGTTCGATCCCGTTATGTTCCAGGCAGCTGTTACTGCTGCTGTGGCTGCCGCGATGTCACATATCAATCCTGGCGAATCTGGTGGGCAAGGAAGTGGTACTCATCCCCAAAATCATGAAGGTGGTCAGGGACACCAGAAAGAGTGCTCTTATAAGGACTTCATGAACGCGAAACCCACATCTTTCGACGACAAAGGAGGGGTTATTGCCCTGACCCAATGGTTCGAGAAGATCGAGTCCATTTTTGAAATCTGTTCCTATTCTGAGGCCAACAAAGTAAAATTTGCCGTTTGCACTTTCGCCAACAGAGCACTGACCTGATGGAATGGTCGAGTCAAATCCCTAACCCTGCCAGTGGCGAATGGTATGGGTTGGGAAAGTTTAAAGGAACTCATGCTAGCTGAGTACTGCCCACGGGGCGAGATGCAGAAACTAGAGCACGAACTCTGGAACCTAAAGATGAAGGAATCTGACATTGTTGCCTACACTTCTAGGTTTGAAGACCTAGCACTTCTTTGCCCGGGAATGGTCACCCTGGAAAGCAAGAAGATAGAGATATACATTTGGGGACTGACACAACCCACCAAAGGAAATGTCTTGGCTGCTAGGCCAAACACCTTTGACAGCGCTAAGTGTCTGGCGCAGACTCTCATAGATCACGGAGTTGATCTTGATAAAGTGGCAACCGCTCCTGAGCCAGTAAAAGGGAGTGGTGAGAAAAGAAAGTTCTGGAAGCAGCGGAAGGGCCAGTCTTCACAGGAGCCCTCAAAGAAACAGCAAACGGTGGCAGTCCACGCTACTACTACTCCTGCCGCTGCTCCTGCCACTCAAGCACCTACCAGTAAATATGCTGGTACCCTTCCTCGGTGCGACAAGTGCAATTACCATCATAATCCTGGTCCATGTCGTGAAATGTCATGCACTAACTGTGGCAAAAAGGGGCACACAGTTCGATTTTGCAAGACACCAGTCCAACCAACCAATCAAGCATCTGGAGCAGGCGTCGGTCAAGCCTGTTATGGTTGTGGAGAAGTCGGGCACTATAAGAGAAACTGCCCCAAGGCAACAACAGCAGGTGGCACGGGGAGAGTGCTAACGATAGGTCAAGAAGAGGCAGTCGCTGATCCCACTGTTGTTTTGGGTACGTTCCTCCTCGACAACTCTTATGCATGCATTCTTTTCGATTCTGGTGCGGAGAGAAGTTTTGTTAGTCATGCATTTAAACATTTTCTCAAACATAAACCTCAACCACTAACTGAAACATTTACCGTCGAGATGGCTAACGGTGAGAAAGAGAGCACTAATAATATATACGTAGGCTGTACCCTTACCGTGAATGATCATTCTTTTCCTATCGACCTTATGCCAGTGTCCATAAAAAGCTTCGATGTCATCATCGGCATGGATTGGTTGAGCCCTAATCATGCTGATATCCTTTGTTACGAGAAAGCTATCCGTCTCAATCTTTCCTCTGATGAAACTCTCGTAATTTACGGTGATAAACTTAGCTAAAACCTCCGTATCGTTTCGTGCATCAAAGCCCAGAAACTCCTGCGAAAGGAGTGTCATGCATTCCTAGCCCACGTCATTATCGAGAAGCAGTAAGTTAAAGACCTCGAGAGCATCCCCGAAGTCTGCAACTTTCCCGATGTTTTTCCCGAAGATCTCACGGGAATACCTCCTGAACGCCAAGTCGAGTTTCGCATCGACTTAGTCCCCGGAGCTACCCCCGTAGCTAAATCCCCATACCGATTAGCACCGGCAGAAATGCAGGAGTTATCCAGTCAGCTCAATGAGCTGCTTAGCAAAGGATTCATTAGACCGAGTTCCTCACCCTGGGAGCCCCGATCTTATTTGTGAAAAAGAAGGATGGATCCTTTCGGATGTGCATCGACTATCGCGAACTGAACAAGCTTACAGTCAAAAACCGTTACCCTATTCCTCGAATCGACGACCTCTTCGATCAACTTCAAGGAGCCAGTTACTTTTCCAAAATAGACCTAAGATCAGGGTACCATCAGCTGCGAGTCCATGAGAGTGATGTTCCTAAGACAGCATTTCGGACTCGGTATGGTCACTACGAATTTGTAGTGATGCCCTTCGGTCTAACCAACGCACCGGCGATATTCATGGACCTGATGAATCGGGTGTGTCGTTCTTTCCTGGACAAGTTCGTAATCGTGTTCATTGACGATATACTTGTGTATTCCAGAAGTGAGGAAGATCATCGACAACACTTAAGATCGGTGCTGGAAACTTTAAGGACGGAGAAGCTGTACGCGAAATTCTTCAAGTGCGAATTCTGGATTCGAAAAGTAACCTTCCTAGGTCACGTGGTAAGCGAGGAAGGCATACACGTGGACCCCTCCAAAATCAAAGCGATAGAGAACTGGTCAGCACCGAAGACGCCCACAGATATCCGTCAATTCTTGGGTCTCACTGGCTACTATCGCAGATTTATCCAGAATTTCTCCAGAATTGCCAAACCCTTAACCACTCTGACTCAGAAAGGCGTACCCTTTTGTTGGAATGAAAAACAAGACACTGCGTTCCAAACGCTGAAGCGGGCCCTATGCAGCGCACCTATCTTGTCTCTACCCGAAGGGACGGAGGACTTCGTTGTCTACTGTGATGCATCCAATCAGGGCCTAGGCTGTGTGCTCATGCAACGAGGAAAAGTCATTTGCTTATGCCTCAAGACAGTTGAAAGCACACGAAGTCAACTACACAATGCACGACCTGGAATTGGGAGCAGTGGTCTTCGCACTGAAGATATGGAGACATTATCTCTACGGAACCAAGTGCACTATATTCACTGACCATAAAAGTATGCAGCATATCTTCGACCAGAAGGAGCTGAACATGAGACAACGGCGATGGGTTGAGCTACTCAGCGATTACGAGTGCGAAATCCGCTACCATCCCGGCAAGGCCAATGTGGTGGCAGATGCCCTCAGCCGGAAGGAGTACGCAGGTCGTAGAGTGAAGGCACTGACCATGACTATCCATTCCCATTTATCCGCACAAATCAGGGAGGCTCAGCTGGAAGCCTTGAAACCAGAGAACATGTCGGGTGAAGCCTTGAGAGGAATGGAAAAGAACCTAGAGATCAAGGGAGACGGAGTCTATTATTTCATGGACCGGATCTGGACCCTAAAGTTCGGTGGTTATAGAGAGGTTGTAATGAACAAAGCTCACAAGACCAGATACTCCGTTGATCCAGGCTCGGACAAGATGTACCTCGATCTCAAGAAACTATATTGGTGGCCGAACATGAAAGCAGAGATCGCTACCTTCGTGGGCAAGTGCCTGACTTGCGCCAAGGTGAAGGTCGAATATCAGAAGCCCTCAGGTCTACTCCACCAGCCGGAGATACATGAGTGGAAGTGGGAGTGAATTACTATGGATTTTATCACCAAATAACCCAAGTCTCCGAGTGGGCACGATGCCATTTGGGTAATTGTCGACCGGCTGACTAAATCCGCCCACTTCCTGCCGATCAAGGAGAACTTCAAAATGGAGAGACTCATGAGAATCTACATGCGAGAGATAGTTCGACTGCATGGTATGCATGTGTCCATTATCTCTGACCGAGATAGCAGGTTCACTTCGAGGTTCTGGCAGTCACTACAGAAGGCTCGTGGAACTAAGCTGGATATGAGCACAGCTTACCATCCTCAAACAGATGGGCAGAGTGAGAGAACCATCCACACCTTGGAAGACATGTTGAGAGCATGTGTTATTGACTTCGGTGAGTCGTGGGACACCCATTTGCCCTTGGTCGAGTTTTCCTATAACAACAGTTACCACACCAGCATCAAGGCTGCGCCTTTCGAAGCCCTCTATGGTCGCAAGTGCAGATCTCCTCTGTGCTGGGCTGAGGTGGGCGACACGCAACTAGCCAAGGGGCAAGTCCCTGACAGCACTCTCACTGGTCCAGAAATCATTCGCGAAACCACAGAAAAGATAGTACAAATCCGAGAACGACTTAAGGCCTCACGAGATAGACAAAAGAGCTACGCCGATAAACGACGAAAACCCTTGAAGTTCCAAGTTGGAGACCGTGTTCTGTTGAAGGTCTCGCCTTGGAAAGGCATGATACGCTTCGGAAAGCGTGGAAAGCTAAATCCAAGATACATAGGACCATTCGAGATCCTCGCTAGGATCGGTCCCGTAGCCTACAAACTTCGTTTACCGCAAGAACATAGCAACATTCATCCTGTCTTCCACGTTTCAAATCTTAAGAAATGCATAGCCAACGAAACCCTTACGATTCCCCTCAACGAGATTGAGATCAACAAGAACCTGAACTTTGTGGAAGAACCAGTCGAAATCATGCATAGAGAGATCAAACGAACATAGAAAAGTCACATCCCGATAGTGAAGGTTCGCTGGAATGCCAAGCGGGGACCTGGATTCACTTGGAAGCGCGAAGATCAGATGAAACAGAAATATCCGCATCTCTTTTCTAATCGATGATTTGTATTCTATGTTTGAATTTCGGGACGAAATTCCCTCTAACGGGGGGATGATGTGACAACCCGGAACTTTTATTCTGTACGTTTGGTCAACTTTATCAACATTGAACTTGAGTCTGTTACCTTTTAATGCCGTTTAAGAGTTAGTTTAAGTGTTCTAAGCTTGAGTACAGCCGAGAATGAGATTAGAAATGAGTGAACAAGTCGTATAGAGACAAAACCGGGCCATACACCCTCTCAGGAGGAGTGTACGACCGTACACCTGAGTGTGCGGCCGCACACCCGTCCTCCAGCCGTACACCCACCTCCATATATAGGAGGAGACCCCTTCATTCACTCTTTTTCCATTTTGGCTGCACTCTACTTCCTCTCTCTACTTTCTTTCTCTAAAAACTTCATCCAAGAACACTCTAAGGGCCTCAAAAACGTGAATTACTCCATCATTCAGCTTGTTATACTGGTAAGACACCATGATCTAAGCTTAAAACTCTTCATGTTCTTCATCACTTGAAGGTGTACGGCCGCACACCTTCATAAGGTGGCCGCACACACCTTAAAGACTCTCCAAAGTGAGAGTTTGGCCTCCATTTTTCTAGTTGGACTTGGTATTGGCTTTGAAACACCAGAAAATCGACATTTTGAGCATGAATGAAGAGTGTACGGCCGCACACCGCTATGTACGGCCGCACACTCCCATGTACGACCGCACACGCCCTCTGTACGGCCGCACACTCCTGTGTGCAACCGCACACACATGCTGACCGCACACCCTGGCCGCGCACACACTCTTTTGGCCGTACACCTCCCTTGTTTGATCATATAGGGTCCCGACAAGCATTTCCAAGTCTTTAGGGTGGTTTCCCGTCATGTTTAGTCATGAAACACCCTAATTCTAACACACATATGCGTTATCACATGTTAATAGGATCTACTTGCGTACGAAACACCGGTTGACACTCAACATTCATAACCGATCATACACCCAGATCCTACATCAAACAGTTAGTTCATACCCCTACACCTTTTCCGAGTTTTTTTCATGTTTCCAGGGGGAGAATACAAGCAAAAGTACAAGGAAACTTGTACTCAAAGTATATTATTTCGTATAAAATACTTACATGTTCGGTATGCTTTTAACACAGAAAACAGTTTTACCAAACGATTAAGAAATCAACTTGTAGAAACAGTTTTCAGAACTAAAGCAAGGAAACTTGTGAATCTTGTCATAAAATGTGATATTTTACAAAGGATTCATACAAACCATAAACAAGATTTGCTATATTATTACTTGTAAGTTTGTTATTTTAAGTTGGAGACACGTCCCTGGTAACACTCCACCGGATTCGTGAGTGTAGGACTAACCCTTGTAACCAGAATCTCTTGTAGGGAGAGCGTGACTATTGTGTATAGATCTATACGGGACTGACTATCCCACACCTCGCTTCTAGCTACAGTAGGACCGTCAGGTCTACGGGTGACAAAGTCATAAAAGGATACTGGCCCCGTTACGTGCCATATCTAGTTTAATGTATGGTTATAAAACTCGCAACCTAGATAACAGAGATTTACTTTGGTAATAATGAAACAAGTGAACTAACCTCAAAGTAATAACCGATTTGATTACTAGAGGGTATTAATAATACCCTTAGGAATTAGTTCACCACCTACTTATTAGTTTTATTTATGTAATAAGACTAATACATCTTACAGAGAACAAACAGGGTTTTTCAAGGAAACTACATCTAACGATACAAGTATGTAATAAGACTAATACATCTTACTAATGTTTTACTTGAACTGTTATAGAAAAGACTCATTTATCTACTAAGTTATGCTTGTACTTTAAAAACGGAGTTTTGTAAAACTATAAAGTAACATAACTTTAAAAGAGTTTTTGAAATGTTTTGATCACTTATAAAAGACATAAGTAATCTTTTGAAAGATGTTTATAGCAAACATTTACACAATTATCATTGTGTTCAACTTGTATTCCCCCCCTAAGAGCATTTAAAACAGTTAAAAGATTCATTACGGGGTATGAACTCACCTGATGTGGGTGATTCAACGAATACGCGTGTAAGGATGAGAAGTTCCAAGAATGAAGTCCCGAGACACAACAAGTCCTAAATGACATATATTGGCATGAATATAGTGTTTATAAGCAACTATATGAAAGGAAACACCTTTCGGGACTAGGAAACACTTTGACCAAGTGTTGGAATCATATGTGATTCATCAAAGGAAAGTGGAATGGCACTACCATGAGTTTACTGCCATGGGTTTACGGCCAAGGGAGTTTACGGCCGTAAACTCATGGTCAAACATGCATGAGAGGGTGTTTGAAGGCTAGGGAAGCTTGAAGGACTTTTGCTCTACACAAGGATGAGAAAGACCAACTCAATGGAGAGTGTTGAGGTGTTTACGGCCAAGGGAGTTTACTCCTGGCCGTAAACTCTCTAAATGGTCACATTTAGGGTCTTAAGGTAAGGAGTTTCAAAGGCTTAAATGTCCCAAAGGTTAGGAAAGGCCTAGATGTGTTTAAGGTCCAAGACTTGACCATAATTGGAGTTTACTGCCAAGGGTGTTTACTCTTGGGCCGTAAACTCTCTAAATGATGAGTTTGGTGATGATTCAAGGTCTTACAAAGCACAAGGGAGTGTTCTAGCCTCAAATCCAAGCCTTAGGAAGAGTTTATGGCCAAAATGGCCTACTTATAGGGGTTTACGACCATGGGAGTGGCTTGGCCGTAAACTCCTTTTGGTCTTGCATTCTTGATGTTTTCAAGGTTCTAAGCATGAGTCTTAACTAGATATCAAGTATAGGGAAGAGTACTTACGATCTAGAGGCTTAAAATGGTGATTAAGGTCCAAGAACACTAGTGTGTGTTCTTGGTGTTCTTGGTGTTTCTTGAAGATCTAAGAAAAGATGATTTCCATGGATGAAATCATTAGATGATACTAGATTAAGAGATGTATCAACAAATCAAGGAAGAACACTTACAACTTTTGAAGATCTATGATGAAAATCGGGATGATAGTTGAGAGAGAAATGGAGTGTTCTTGAGGTTGGAATGTAAGAAATGGCTAGAAATGATCAAGGGCCATATATATGGACTTGAGTTTACGGCCACATGAGTTTACGGCCGTAAACTCATTGACATTGTGACCGTGAACTCCTTATGATGAGGTTAAGGCTGGAATTGTTGTACAGTGTCTCTGGCAGGTACATTCTAACACTCATTCCTTAAGTGTACTAGGCTTAAAACTGCTTAAAATGACCTTTAACCAGGATAGAACTCATTACCAATGAGTCTGACACTCAGTTGAGTTGACTGACTGAGCTTTCAAAAGCAAAAAAAATTTCGGGTTGTCACACTCCATTAGAGGTGATCACTTGGGGCTCTAAGCTTTCAAAAGTCAGAGATTAAAAGGATTGTGATTGTTATTTTTATATAACAATCAAAGGTAAGATCTAAACCCTAATTTCACTTATAGTATACTAGATCTAGGGTTTATGAGCTTTGGATGATTATTGCATGTTCATTAGACAAACTAGATCCAAAGCTTTAGGGTTTGCATGTACACCATAGGATTAATGTAGTGCTCAAAACCCATCAGTGGTGTTAGAGCCTAAGCTGTTTATCTGATGTATTTGATGCTTTACATGATGATTCAAGCTGAAAATCACGAAAAACTGAATTCTGGAGCCTGGACTCGCCGAGTCCATATGGGAACTCGCCGAGTCCACTGGGAACTCGACGAGTCCAATGTTCAGTCAGAGGTTCAGATTGCAGATTTTTCGGTATTTTGACCTGTTTTGGCTTTGAATAATTACGAAAACGTTTTTAATTGATAAAATCAGATTTTTATTGATATTGTATGATTATCCTTGCCAAAATAGAAGATAATTGTCAATTAATTAGATAATCATTGCCTTATATGATAAACTTGATTTATTTGAATTATATGATTTGAATTATCTTGTAAGAAAATTGAATTAGGTCAAATTTAGATAATCACTAATTAATTGTTTAATTAAATTATTTTGTAATTTGATCTAGAAGATTTTGAAAAAGTTTTAAAATTTTCTTTCAAGTTTTGGAATTTAAATTTTCGATTAAAAGTTTAATTTTGAAATATTTAAAATTCTTAACCCCTAGTAATTTGAAAAGTTTCAAAAGTGTTACTCTTGGTTTTGTAATTTAAAATTTAATTAAATAGTTTTAATTTTGAAATCTTAAATTTAGAAGCTTGATGTTTTGAATAGTTCAAATTACACCCTTATGGTTTTATTAAGTTAATTAAAAGTTTAATTAAAAGAGAAAATTAATAAAACCACATAGTATTTTAAAAGTGTAAAATACACCCTTATACTATATATAAATTTAAAAGTTTAGTTTATAATATATGTATAAGTAAAATTCAGTCATACCGTTAGTAGGCCTCATTCACGAAGCTGGTCTATAAGGGGTTTTTAAGGAAATTGCCTATAAAATGGCGATTGAATGGGTGTCCACTCTCACCCACCGCACTCTTGACTAGTGGAGGGTCGCTAGCCGAACAGGTAGGATTGGACACAACCTTCCATTATAAGTATAATGAAGTACAAAGTAACTAAACACCTTTTATAAATTCCCAAATCTTAGTTACTTTAGGAAAAATATGAATTTGGTACTAATCCATGAAATTACACTTTGCACTTTGCTGAGACGTTAGTGGAGCGTGTGTGGTTAACCGGCACACTAATTTGGGACTGGCAAGGGTGGCAAAGGGTAACTCGATGTTTGTCATAGATCAATGGAGCGTGTGTGGCTAACCGGCACATTGATTAGGTGATGGTAACATGAGGGTACAAAGTACATTTGCATGGTTATTCACACCTTGTTTGTGATCTTCGGCATCCCAGTCACAAACTTGAAGGGCATAATCGAGATTAAACATGCCATTGAAAAGTTCAATGAATCTCAAAAGATCTAAGAGTTTCAATTCATTTAAAACTTAAAATTCATTTTTTTGTTTTTCATGGTGGAAATTGGTAAATCTTCATTTACCTACCTTCAAATGTTTTGCAACTGGATTACGATATCCCTCTTCCAAGTTGTAGATCATTGTGTTGGGTCCTAGCCTTAATATCTCATTTGGGTGTTTTATTAAGGACTCAATCAACTAACTTGAATTCTCTCCCATTTTGTAGATGTCTGATTCTAACTATGGTCTTCCCAAATCCCTTGCAACAAGCCTTCCAAATGAAGATGATATTCCACGATTCGATCGAGGAACACGAGATCATTCTTCACTTCCTCTACCTCCTCCAACTGTTCTCCCTGACCCACAAGTTCAAAAGCTTGAAAAGTTCAAGCTCACTCAAGTCCTTTTTGCAAGCAAACATGAAGATGGAAAGTCTGTGTGTGCACATGTCTTGGAGATGAAGTCGCACATTGACAGGTTGGGTATGCTGGGTGTTGTTGTCTCCAAGGATCTGGCTGTTGACTGGGTTCTTCAATCGCTTCCTAAATCATATAGTGAGTTCGTTAGAGAGTACTATATGATGGACCACGACGTGACGCTCATTGATCTCACCTATTTGCTTACTGCTGCTGAATCAGCGCTGATTTGGCGCACTGGTCAAGCAAATTTCTCATGTGGATCAACATCCAAAACTTCCATGGACATTGAAAATGGTGACATTGGAAATCCAGAAAAAGTAAATTCTGAGATAGTTCCTTGTGCCATTCCCAAAGAGTCCATTTGTTTCTATTGCCAAAAGAAGGGACAATGGTTACGAAGCTGCCCTAACTACCTGAGAGATCTAAGATATGGGAGAGTCAAGATGTATGGGTCTACTTTAGGTAAAATTCACTATCTAACTCTATTAAGTTCCTATTTTTGGATTCTTAATATATGATGTGATAAGATTTCATTTTGATGTTTTGTAGGATCGAAGAAAAGAGAGGAAGCTTAAAGGAAGAAGTGAGTTGAATCTGATCGCGAAGAAATGGATTTCCATCGCATGGTTCGAAGATCGGATTTTTGAGCTGCTACTTTAGAGTTAGGATAGATTGCTAAGGAATATTTACATAGTTTTCATTTGTAATCGCATTGTAAGGAAAAGTTTTTTCGCACTTTTATAAATAAAATAATTTTTTGATTTTGTCTTATTTTATGTTTCCTTGCAATGCCTTTCATGAAAAAATTGATGTTTGTATGTTTTTACTGTTAGCAATATTATGAATGGATTTGACTCTTTCGTTTGTGGTAGTGTCTAAGATTTACCAAATAAGGAAAGATTCTCATCACCCAAGTTTCAATTGGACAGAAACTTGGAATCATACAACTGGTATTGTGTGATGAATGAGAACCTTTGTATTTGGCAAATTGAGACTAATTCCTTGACAAAGAGTCAAGTGAAGGACTAGGGGATCGGGTACACTTGGTTGTGCACTGGTCAAGTCCACCACAAAGAACAATAAGAATATTTGTCATGATTTACTAAGAATTTAGTAAATATGGTTATACTTATGAGATTAAGTTGAATTATGAGTCATTGGAAAAGTTTCAATGAATAGCAGAACGAATAAGAAGAATCAATTAGGCAGAAAGATAAAAGTTTCTCCAATCTGAAAAGATGGGAGAGTACTTGAGTATCATGTTTTATGATCATCTTGGTGATTATGAAACCATATCATAATTGATCCTCTAAGGAAATCTTAGTGCATTTGTATGGCTAAGAAGAGGAATCGTGAATTGTTAAAATGGTTAAATCAAAAAGGTGAATCATACTTCGTTCCAAAATCAAGTCTTAGAGTCATACTCCAAAATTGTGACTTGAGTGACATGTCTTAAGAAGGTTTATAACACTCATCAAATGTGGAGTTTGAAAAGTTTTCTTATTCTTGCACATTTAAAATTGGTAAGTTGTGATTTCTTGGATAAGACAAAGACCAACTAGGACCAATTGTGTGAAGTGTTTGTCTTGATAAGAACCCACACTAACTCTTGAATATTTGTTTGTCAAGTAATGTTTCTTGACAAGGGAATCTAATATGTCAAGAGGTCAGTGGGAGTCTTAATGGTCTTGAATAGCTTCAAGAACTAATCAAAAGTAAACCAATAGTTGATCACTAGCACACAACTTGAGGTTTGCAACCTATCGTGTTGACATATTCTTGTTTTTGCGCCATTCCAGTTGAGTTAACTATGCATGTGAGTTCTATGAGTTCTCATTTGGATGCATAAAGGCAACGCAACTTAATCAATGAAAGTTCATTGATGTGTAGGTGAGCTAGTAATGAACTCGGAAGATATGCACTTGTGGTACCAAGTGGCAAGAAATTGAGATTGAACGAGTTCAGTCCATCTGAGATTGATTTTGTCATAAACCTTGTCTTATGATAATGGTTAGAATTGACAAATTCACATTGATAGGAACACATACACTATAAAATCTAAGTGCCATAAGGTTTCTCTCCGCTTCGTGAAAATGATTGTGAGGAAACACTTTCACTAAGAGAGATTTAAGGAGATAGCAGTTGTGTAAATTGCATTCTCAAATTCGATTATGATTACGACATCCTTATTCATAGTTCGAATTGTGAGAAGTGGTAAATAATTTGAACAATTAAGACTTATTGTTGTAAGTTCTGAAATTGTTTAGACACACATTTGAGCTTTCTAAAGGGTGTACGAGCTTAGATATAGATTTATCGAAGCATCTCTTATCAGAAATATGAACTTTGGTAAGAGAGTCAATAAGTATTGATTTCTAGAAGTCCAGCTGATTTCTGAATACATGTAAAAGCTAGTGGGAGCATAAGTGTTATGCTGATAAGAAAATACTCATCATGTTAGTGGGAGCATGATTATTATGTTAAGTATTGCAAGTTAGCAATATTAATTATAGAAAAACAAAAGTTTCAATTTGCAAAGTTGCAAGGGTTGAAAAGTTGTTTTGCTATAATTAAGGGAGAGAATATTATACTTCATTTCGAATCTAAAAGCTTAGATCGAGGAATTATAATCAAATTTAGTCAAATATATATGAATGTTAGGTTTGAATGGTTCAACATAAGGAAATTCTATATATGGATATGTTAATTGCGTTCTCAAATTCAATTATGATTAAGGTATCCCTCTTCATAATTCGAATTGTGAGAACATGGCAAATAGAAACATTGTAGCAGAGGACTGGTCTAGTATCATGTCCTTATGTGAGACATCATGAATCGTGTCCCATATGCTTCGGATATAGGATCGATTATATGTTCTATAAAGGACAATCCGTTCTAAATTTTCCAAATGCCTAGGGCATTAAGAGGGAAAAAGGACTAGAACTAGATTTGACTAAAGTGGTTAAACAACTGTCAAGGACGATCTAAGGTTCGCTAAGGATCGGTCGCTTGTGAGTAGTTGGAAGTATATTTATGAGTGGACCATATCGACATTACTATGAATAGGTAAGATTCTATTAAGAATGAGTTGTCATATGGCAAATATGGAAATGTTTCCATAATAGGAGTTGGATATTAAGGATCTATGTAGATTAGAAACTTTTATGCAAGAAGGATGTTCAAAGGAATGTACTTTGAATGTGAGACTTCATATGTATGGAATTGTCTTGTAGCAATATCCAATAGAGCCCTTTGTAATTTCATTGGCAGAGTCTTGGTGAATTTTGTGCTGTGACATTACAAAAGGATCATTGCATAAAATGCTAGAATCTAACATATTCTGATAGTGGCAAGAATTTGGCATTCTAACACTTGTAATAAGGATTAGGAGTTATGAAATGAGCATCATTGGTAGTGTTTTTCAATTGATTTATTTCACAAAGTAAGGACCATGGGTAAACATAGTGTGCATGCTTGGAGAATGGGACATCTAGTGTTTTAATTCAAGTAGTAAGTTGATTACTCGAAACAGTATACAATGGATAATGTGTAATCATTATGGGGATTAAATAATAAGTGTTTTATTTATGCTCAACAGTTTGAGACCATATTGGATTCGATTATTCTTGTGTTTCACTTTGCATGTTTTGACTTCCAGAATAACTAGGTTATTCAAACATCCACAGTCGGTCATATGTTGGAAGTAGGAATGAAGCAAGACTGTCATGAATTTGTCTGTAGATTGTCTAAGGTGTTTAGACATAGCACAAGTCTGTTGCGGAGTTCATGAGTACTCCTGAAATAAGATTTGAGTATTGGACTAAACCCATGCTCACGTGAATCACTTCATGGATTTTATTACGAGTGATTGTGAGACGATAATATCTTATATTCTTGAAACGAAGAGATATGAGTTGCAGTTTGCGAGTCGGTTGCACATTGATAATACGTAAACGCACCAGTAACTTGGTGTTATAAAACGTATTGTTGTGTGTGATTTGATAAGTAAATAGAGCAAGCATATGAGTCGACGTTTATCCGTTCCTTTTACCCAAAGTTGGATAAAAGCGATATATGTGGGCCCCTCGATGATTTAGTGATGACACCCAAAGCGCTTGGCCAAGCCTGGACTAAGTTGATGTGTTCAATTGTAGTCTATTGTCAGTCGTCATAAATCGGAAATCGGGAAACAACACATGAACAAAGAGAATGATTTAAATCCATGTCTCAGTTCATACGATAACTTGTAGAATGGAGGAATATATGATCCCTTATTTAAAGGACGCACATCTGATAAGATTAGAGTTGACAGCGGCTTTTGAAAGCTACGATTGCTATTCAGGTTCTGAAGTCGTACTTGCAAAATAGTTATTAGACTTATCCAAGTGGGAGACTGTTGGATTAGTGTCTAAGTCCATAACTATTTTGGTATGTACTTGACCCGATTATGAGCATGGTCCTTTTTGGTTGCCTTTACCATAGCAACTTGTAGGATGAATTATGAAGAAAGATGATTAATTATGATTTATTAATATATTATGAGAATAATATATTAAGAGAAATCATATTATTTAGTTAGTATTGACCATAAATTAATTTGGTGGTCAAAAGAGACTGATTAAATAAAGGGGATTGTTATGCAAATCATTGATAGTTACATAAATGGGCCGATGGACTCCATAGAGTTGGAGTGGACGAAATTTATGGGGAAGCCCATAAGATTTCGTCCAAGGCCTCTAAGGAGGGAGTCCATGGGCTGCTTAGGGCCTAAGCAGTCATATTAGGGTTTCCTAGTTGAAAACCCTAATAGCCTAACTATAAAAGGAACCCCTAAGGCCCCAAAAACGTGGCTAGGCTTCCTCTAGAAGATCTTGGACATTTTTGGTGCTCCTCTCCTCTCTCTTGTTCATCTTGTTGCTAAGTGGTGTTTGTGACTCCATAAGAGGTGCAACACTTGGGGCACTAAGCTTTTAGAAGTCAGAGATCAGAAGGATTGTGATTGTTATTGCTATATAACAAACAAAGGTAAGATCTAAACCCTAATTTCAATTATAGTATACTAGATCTAGGGTTTATGAGCTTTGGATGATTATTGCATGTTCATTAGACAAACTAGATCCAAAGCTTTAGGGTTTGCATGTACACCATAGGATTGATGTAGTTCTCAAAACCCATCATTAACGGCCAGCAAACCCGACATCATGTTTGCAGTCTGTTAATGCGCGCGTTATCAGGCTAACCCTAAACTCTCTCATTTAATTGCTGTCAAAAGGATTTTTAGGTATCTCAAAGGTAGCCCTTAATTGGGTCTTTGGCATCCTAAAAATCCCGATTTCGATTTATATGTGTTTGCTGACAGTAACTATGGAGGATGTGGGTTTGACAGGAAATCAACGTCGGGAGGTTGTCGATTTTTGGGAGACCGGTTGGTATCTTGGCAGTGTAAGAAACAACAAACCGTGTCGACATCAACAGGTTAAGCTGAATATGTTGCTGCCTCTGCCTGCTGCTCCCAAGTCATCTGGATTCAACACCAACTTCTGGATTACGGTTTGAATTTTCTAGAAACCCCAATCTTTTGTGATAATGATGCTGCAATCCAAATAGCTAAAAATTCTGTCCAACACTCCAAAACCAAGCACATCAACATCAAAGTTCATTTTATTAGAGATTGTTATGAGCGTTCGCTCATCCGTTTGGAACAGTTTCATACTGATAATAATGTGGTGGATCTGTTCAGCAAAGCTCGATTCGATGTTGTGACGACGTAAATTTTAAAACAAATTTTCAATTTTCAAACGTAATAAAACTCATATAATATTCTCAAAATCTCATGTATCAAATGTCATCACAATAAAACATATCCCAGAATCTCAACACATAATCCTCTGCCAGTGTGTACAAAACATGCCGGCGCCTTCCCGCGATCCTCGCTGGTACCTGAAACACATATCACATAACACGGTAAGCATAAATGCTTAGTGAGTTCCCCAAAATACCACATACAAGACATAAGCCACTCGAGGCTATAACTCAGTATGACCCTCCGGTCAATGTGTCTCAGCGGGACCCTCCAGTCCCGTAGCTCGTTAGACCCTCCAGTCCGGTCTAGCTCGTTGGACCCTCTGGTCCGATCTAACTCGTAGGACCCTCCGGTCCGGTTTATATAACACATAGCATACATATATCACAATGCACATAAACTTAAACATACACATAACACATAAGACCCTCCGGTCTGCACATAGTTACCACTCTAGGTAATGTATAGTGAGAAGACTCACCTCGGGTGATCTCGGAAAGTCTCGAACTCGAATCACTGATCTAGCCTCCACCTAATCACATAAAGTAATTATCTCTAATTAATACGGCTCTCAAAGACTAGACTAGTTCCTCCCTATATTTTCTCAGAACGGAAAAAGACAATTTTACCCCTCCAATAGTCCAATGCCCAACTGTTGACCAAACCCTAAAAGTCAACCCCAGTCAACGGTCCAACTTTGACCAGACTCGTCGAGTGCACTCGGGTGACTCGGCGAGTCCATGCGTGTCCTCTGAATCCTCCTAAGGCCTCACTCGACTCGTCGAGTTAACCTTTTTCTCGACGGGTTACCACTGATCACGAATCGTGGTGCAACACAATCCGACTTGTCGAGTCCTCTCATGGACTCGGCGAGTTTGCTCCATGGGAATGCTCAAACGACCTTCTGAGGTCAGATCTGTTTCTTTAACTTATAGATCTGACCTTCTAACACCCAAAAGTCACGTAAAGGTCTGAACTTTACGTTCATGCATCGCACATATGGCTCTATATGATGAAATAGCTCTAAAAAGGGAGTCTTAGGCTCCATATTCTCATGTAACAGCATAAACCTTGGTTGTTGGGACACTCTGGACCTCCCAAGGTCCAGATCTAAAGTCTATTCCTCAATGGGACTTCACATGCTCCAAATTCCAACTAAAGAAAGGGTAAAGAAACCCTTGATTCAAGAGATCTACTCTATACACGAAAATAGGCATGGATTCATACCTCAACAACAACCTTTGGTGAAGTAATGGAAGGTCTGAGCTCCTCAATCAGCCTAGCTTGAATCCCCTCTCTCCTTCTTGCAAGAATACACTAATGGTGATGCAATTAGCTCCTTCCCTCACTCTCTATGCTCTCTGGTTTGTTAGGGTTTCTCAAGTGGGTGTGTGGCCGCAATGAGGGCCATAAGGACCCTTAAATAGGGCACATGCCCGAAGATTTAGGGTTTTTGTCCACAGCGCGGACTCGTCGAGTCCATTCATTAATCCTAGTCAGCAGTCGCGATCCTACTCGATGAGTTTAGGCGTCAACTCGTCGAGTCCCTCTCCTTGACTCAAAATAAATACTCAATTTATGATACCTGGAAATCCGGATGTTACAGATGTGCTTGTGAGCTTCCTGAAAATGATACGTTTTGAAGACTAATTTTTGTTTTAGATTAGTTTAAATTTGCGCATTTTATATTCTTTCTCTCTTATGAACAAATTTAGGGGGAGAAATAAAAGCACAAAAATTATAAAACAAAAATCCAATAATATTCTCTCATGATGGCTTGTTTGCAGGTAGTCATTTGGGAAGTGATATCAACCATGTGATAACATGCAATTTTAATTTGTGTAATCCAAGTTACAAAGTATTCGATGGTAGGTAAATGACGATTTACCAATTTCCACCATGAAAAATGAAATTGAACATTAAGTTTTAATTGGATTGAAACTCCTAGATCCTTTGAGATTCATTGAACTATTCAATGGCATGTTTAAATCTCGATTGTGCCCTTCAAGTTTGTGACTAAGATGCCGAGGATCACAAAACAAGGAGTGAATAACCATGCAAATTAACTTGGTACACCCAATGTTACAACCACCTAATCTATGTGTCGGTTAACCATACACGCTCCATTAATCTATGATTAACATCAAGCTACCCTTTGCCACACATTGTCAGTTCCATATCAGTGTGTCGGTTAACCACACACGCTCCACTAACGACTTAACAAAGGTGCAAAGTGCAATTTCATGGGTTAGCACCATTTCACATTTTCCTAAGTAACTAAGATTGGGAATTTATAAGTGTTTAGTTACTTAGTATTTATCATTATACTTTTAATGAAGGGAGAATTCGAGTCCTATTCTACCCATTCGGCTAACGACCCTCCACCAGTCAAGGAAGCGGTGGGTGAGACTGGACACCCATTAAACTGCCATTTTATAGGCAGTAACCTTATACCCCCTTAGAGACTGGCTTCGTGAATGAGGCCTACTAACAGTAAGATTGACTTCACTCTTATACATATATATATATATATATATATATATATATATATATATATATATATATATATATCAATATTAAACCTATAAATATTATAATAGTATAAGGGTTGAATTTTAAACTATTAAAATTATAGGGTTTAGAATTAAAGTACTCAAAAAGTGTAACTTTACAAATTCCAAAACTCGAGGGCAAGTTTTGAACAATTCAAAAAAAATTTGGAATCCATAACATATGAGTTTAATATGGCTTTTAATGGCAAGACTCTTGAAAATCCATAACTTGAGGACAAGTTATGGAGCTCATAAAACAATTTATGGGAAAAGACTCTTCAATTCCATAACCTATGACTCTTTAATAATTCTTTTAAAGAAAAACTTTTGGTTTTCCATAACTTGAGGACAAGTTATGGAGTCCATTAAAATCATTAAGATCATCAAATAAACTAACAAACATGTCTAGCAATATTCATGATCAAGATTAAACTCATATGAACAAGACAATTCAAATCAAACAATTTTCATGTAATTAGCCTAACCATTAAACTAATACAAAACATGAAACTTTTGATTATTATCTTTTGAATTGGATTAGTATGATCATTACCACATCAAAAACAAGTTTATAAGTTCAAAAACAGCTTAGGGTAGTGATTCTAGTCCAATTTCAGCCTTAAAACTCGAAGATATGCTATCAGGGGGTCCAACTCGTCGAGTGCATGAACAAACTCGACGAGTTGGATGAGTTTACACTTGGACTCGTTGAGTCACTCTATGCAAATATCAATTTTCCAAAGGTATTGTTCTAAATAGCATAATATGAAGTACATGTAATATAAAATCTAGTAGAATGACATACCTCTTTGTTGTAGCTTGATTCCATGGAGCTTAAGAGCCTAGTGCCCAAAGTGTGACACCGCAAATGGTTCACACAACACCACCAACAATTGGAATAACTTGAGAGAAGATTCCTTAGGCTCAAAATAGGCTAGCCCTGTAAAGTATATCACTAGTGCCAATTTCACCAACTAAGGGGCTTCTTATATAGTGTGGCTCTTAGGGTTACACCATGTAACTCATGACTTTCCATATTCTTCATGATCCATGGGTTTTAACCTCCATGGAGTATCCATGGGTCACCACATGGGTTTAACCCAACATGAAGAACAATGGATCATAAGCCCACTTTATAAGAATGAATGATCTACATAATCAATCCCCATATATTTAATTAGTCTCTTTTGATCACAAAATTAATTCCAAATTAATTCTTGATCAATACTAATTAAATAATATGATTTCATATTAATATATTAGAACTTATAATATATTAACAAATCATAACTATCCTCTTATCACAAAAAGACTATCCAAATTGTTCTGATGCCATGCAACACAAATGGACCATGCCAAATCGGGTCAAGTACATACCAATTATAGTTATGGACTTAGACACTAATCCAACAGGACCGACCCTCTGTTCGGCTGCGAGGGCTAGGAGGTTTTTGCAGCAGGGTTGCACAGGATTTCTGGCCTACATCTCGGATGCAAGGGGGGAGACCGTGACGGATATGGGCAGTGTGCCGGTTGTATAGGATTTTCGGGATGTTTTTCCCAAAGTGTTACCAGGGGTGCCTCCGGAGAGGCAGTTGGAGTTTCGCATCGACTTGGTGTCGGGTGCCGCTCTGATAGCAAAGGCACCGTACCGGTTGGCACCACACGAGATGTAGGAGTTATGTATACAGCTACAGGAGCTACTAGATGTGCATCGACTATAGGGAACTGAACAAGATAACGGTGAAGAACCGTTATCCGTTGCCAAGGATCGATGATTTGTTCGATCAGCTGCAGGGTGCGTCTTGGTTCTCCAAGATTGATCTTCGGTCAGGGTATCATCAGATGAGGATTCGGGATGAGGATATACCGAAGACGGATTTCAGGACTCGGTATGGGCATTATGAGTTTGTGGTGATGCCGTTTGGGCTCACCAATGCCCCGACAGCGTTCATGGATCTCATGAACAGGGTGTGTAGACCGATGCTAGACCGGTCGGTGATTGTTTTTATTAACGATATCCTGGTCTATTCTAAGACTAGAGAGCAGCATGAGCAACATTTGAGAGAAGTTTTAGAGACCCTGAGAACAGAGAAACTGTATGAAAAACTCTCCAAAATGTGATTTTTGGCTGCGGGAGGTACAGTTTTTGGGGTATGTCATAAATCAGGAGGGAATTTTGGTTGATCCAGCCAAGGTTGAGGCTGTAATGCGGTGGGAAATACCGAAGAATGCGTCCTAAATCCGTAGTTTCTTGGGTTTAGCGGGATATTATATGAGATTTATCCAGGAGTTCTCCAAGATTGTTGTGCCATTGACCCGTTTGACCAAGAAAAATGCAACGTTCCGATGGGGCACGGATCAGCAGTTAGCCTTCGAGACCTTGACCGAGGGTTTAGACGATTTAGTGGTGTACTGTGACACATCGATTTCAGGATTAGGTGCGGTTCTGATGCAGAGGGGAATGTAATAGCCTACGCTTCGAGGCAGTTGAAGCCCCATGAGGCGAACTACCCCACTCACGATCTGGAGTTGGGGCAGTGGTGTTTGCCCTCAAAATTTGGAGGCACTACTTGTATGGAGTGTGGTGTACCATCTACACCGACCACAAGAGTTTGAAGTATCTGATGGATCAGCAGAACCTCAACATGCGACAGAAGAGGTGGTTGGATGTATTAAAGGACTATGATTGTGAAATCCTGTACCACCCAGGGAAGGCCAACGTAGTGGCCGATGCCTTGAGCAGTAAGGCGGAAAATTCGTGGGCAGTATTCTCTGTTTGTTAAGGATGGCAGGGGTCTTCTGACACAGTGTGGCCGGATATGGGTACCGGTGGCTGGAGGAGTGAGACAGAGGACACTGGAGGAAGCCCACAAGTCTAAGTTCTCTATACATCCAGGGGCCATGAAAATGTACAGGGACTTGAGGCTGAATTATTGGTGGCCCTGCATGAAGTGGGAAATTGTTGGGTTTGTAGAGCGGTGCTTGACCTGCAGGAAGGTCCAGGCCAAGCATCAGCGGCCTCACGTCAAGGTTCAGCCGTTACCTATTCCCATGTGGAAGTGGGAGGAGATTTGTGACAACCCGAAATTTCTATCTTGTAAGTCAACCAAATCAATCAAAAGTCCAGCCTTGTTTCAGTTATCTTCTAGCTATGTTAAGGTTCATTCATCGGTTTTTAAGCCTTGTACACTTAAGGATTGAGTTTTATGAAGTATTAGCTCGAGATTAGAAGGCTGCACCCGAACCAGGAAACCCAATCTATGAGGTTCACGGCCGCAACCCCTGTTCATGGCCGTGAACTCTCTCCTGGCCGTGATCTGTGACAACCCAAAATTTCTATCTTGTTCAGCCAATCAACTCAATTTGAAGCCAGACTTGTTTTTGCTATCTTTTAGCATTGTTAAAGGCCTATTTGAGTGTTCTTAGCCTAGTGCATTCAAGGGTTGTGTGTAGGGATGTGTTAGCAATCGATCATTGGGTTGCATTCGAGCCAGAAACTCCATCGCAAGGAGTTCACGACCGTAAACTAGGTTCACGGCCGTGAACCCAAGCTTGGCCGTAAACCCCTCATCATATATATGATTTTGCTTCATTAATTTCCTCATTCCTCACATCTTTAAAGCCGGAAATCGATTTCTTTCTCAACTATCATCAAGAACAGTCCCCTTGATCTTCAAAAGTGTAAGAAATTCTCCCATTTTGAGTTGATATCCTTACTAATCATGTGAAACCATTTGATCTCATCCACGAATTCATCTCGTTTGGTTTAGATCTTCCAATCTTCATCCATTTCACCAAGAACACACACTTGTTCTTGGTGGCCGTAAACACCCAAAAGGGGCTCCAAATCGCAAGTAATCCACTCCTTTTCTTGTTATTTGCTTCATTGCACAACTAGCCCTTGATTTCCCACCCTTAGAGCTATCATTTCATGGCTTTAGTCAAGATCTTCAAGGGTTCACGGCCGTGAACCCTTGATAGGATCTTGATGGCCGTGAACATCTCAAAGCCTGCTAGAAATGTGTAATTTGTTCATCATCTTGTTGTCCATTAGTTCCACTAGCTTCCCCCATGGATCAATCACCCCTTTAGCATGATTCTTCAATGAGTTCACGGTCGTGAACTCATTGGCCGTGAACCGATGGCGGTGAACACTTTTCATACAATCATATGTGATTGTAACACTTCAAATCAAGTGTTTCCTTGTCCCTAAGGTTGTTCCCTTGCATGATAAGTTGTTATATACACTAATTATATACATATATATGTGTTATTACATGCTTATTAGGATCTGTGTGTGCTCAGGATTTCACTTGGCATACCTAGCATCTTATTACTATTTTACCTTCCAGATCACTCACAATCAGGTGAGTTCATACCCCTACAATCAACCTTTTAACTGTTTTAAAAGCTTTTCAGGGGGGGGGGGAATACAAGTTGAACACAATTGTAATTGTGTTAGTATAAACATTTATACACTGTTAAACATCCTGTTTCAAACTGTTATCAACTACTTTTAAAACATTGTTAAAACTACCTTCAAAGAAACCTTTATAAATCTCTTGTAAACTCTTTTAAAACACTTTTATACTTCTTTACTTTCAAAATCATATTCATGCATATGTTAGCGTATAAACATACTTTAGTGGACTTAGGACTAGTGTTCATAACCTTGAATCTTGTTCCTTGTTTGGTTGTAGGCTTAGGGTAGGATTCACTAGTCCGACTGTCGATTAACTTATGATTATACATACTCAATGCATACATGAATATTAAATCTTATTTTCAAAGTTATATTTAACTCAATTGTACATGCTGAGCAATTGAGTTGTTTCCAAAAAGGCAGATACAAAACAAACCTACTAGTAAACTATAATAGGTATAGTTTAGAGGTCATATACATATACATATACATTTACAAGAACAGAATAGTGAACATATATATACATATACAAGTACAGAGAAGTGAACATATACATATACGAGAACATTAACAAAAAGTACAAGCATGCTATAACACATACAAGAGAACCGGAAATGTGAGATACTACTTCATGGCATAGATTACACTGTTGTGCCACGTTTGTAACCAGAGTCTCCTGGAGGGAGAGCGTGAATTTGAGTATAGATATATATGGCATTAACCATCCCACACCTTGCTGCTAGCTACGGTGTGACCTGCATATCCACGGGTGATCAAATGTCATACCACTTCGGCGTCCGAATAGAGGCGTGTATTACACTAGGTCGATCAAGTATGGTTATAACCACTTCACATTTTAACCTTAATTAACCAATCCGGTTTAAAGGCAATAAGACTCTCCAATGCGTATGGTACATTTAATACGACTAAGAGTGTTCATTTTCCATTTCATTATGCAGTGTTGGTACCATTGGGTTAAAACTTACTATTTTCCTAAGTAAAAGGTAGTATTCATATGGAAAACATACTTTTATACCAGTTAGAGTACAAACTGTACATCTTATACTGTTATATAAGAACCAACACACAAACAGTCGGGCCTCGGGTAAGAGACTGCATTTCATTTAAAAGGAGAAAATATAGGATTTTTTGAGAAAGATACGAACCATTATACTAATCAAACCTAAACATTTTACAACACAAGTTTAAGCAAATGACACTAAATACTTATGAACTCACCAATATTTTTGCTGATACTCTCTTTCAAAATAACTTGTATTCTCAGGGAACCAGTAGGCAGGTACACCCATGTAGCTTTTGAGAAGACGAAGTGGATTCAAGACTCGTCATTATTTTTATTATACATTTTTGGCGTCATTTAAACTTTATCAAAGAACACACATGTAATTAACTATTCTATTTAATGCAATGGATGTTGTTGCTTGTTTTACTATTATGCTTTGTTATGATACTGTACATGACGTCCTCCACCCCCGAATGTTTCCGCAAATTCGGTTTGGGGGTGTGACAGATTAGTATCAGAGCATTGTTTATAGTGAATTGATTATATCAACCCATAAAAAATATACAACTATAAATACATTAGGATTAAAATACTCTGACCAAGAATTATACTTTTAAAATATAACAAGCATTTCACTAAAAGTATACATACATGCATTCATACTAAAACCAATATCATACTAGAACAGAACAAAAGTATTGAGGTTGTTGAACAGCACAAGTAGACTTGGGGATGCATAGTCAGGTCTGGAAGCGACATAGCCTAATCAACTATGTCTATCCGAGAAGTGATTAGCGTATGCCCGAGGATGTGTGTGGTGTTGCAACGAGTCTAAAACTTTCCAACACTATCCATAGAGAACAGCGAGAACATAGAACAAACATTTAAAATACTATAGGAGTATTTTGTTCTATAACTAACTTATGTGAAAACTAAAGACCCTTATTAGTAGATATATAATGATTGAGTGGATACGCTCAGGTTATATATAATTAAAGATTTTATAGACTCAGAATCTATGACTATCGCTTTACTTCCTGTTCCTTGTTTAGTTGTGGACTTAGAGTTGGGTCATTTATTCGAAGGTCTATTTTATCTCGGAAATTATATATAACTGGTATGCACCCAGTGGTTATAGGAGTAACTAATGAGGATCACTCCTCTATAAGTAATATTAGATTAGACGTCTACTAATCATTTCTTTTACCCCATTCTCGCGTAGATATCATGGCTGGCTTTCATCACCCTGGAGATCCGTACTTCCCTAACCAAGAGAATGGAGGTTGGCTAGCGGTTGAACCCGAAGAAGAGTTCGAGGAAGAATTACAGGAGGATGCCGATCAAGAGCCAAAAGTTGAGAACTTACCTCTGGTAGATCCCATTCCGAACCCAACGCTCGACTAAAGTTTAGAGGTCCACAATCAAGGACAAACCCCCCCCCCCCCCCCCCCGCGTATAATGGAGACCGCAGATTCTACGACCTGAGCGAGAGAGGCTCAGCCGACAGAATTCTCCCAATATTGGTTCGCCGAGTGCCTCGCAATACTGAGATGACCGTGGCAGCCATTCAACAAACGGTGGAAAACGATGCGGACAACAACGCCAACACGGATCATATCTGCAACCTTGAAATCGCTCATGGGAGAGCTGCGAGGGACAACGAGACTCTACAACAAGAGCTAGCTGCAACCCAAGCTGAGGTCATAGAGCTCCAAGCACACCTGACGGTTTATGAGAGGCACCTGCTCGATGTGGAGCGTCAGCTGGCTGATCTGAGGATATGTCCGAGGGATGCTCGTCGCCAGTAGGAGATGATCTATTCATCCTATCTTTTGATTGAAGGAATGGCCTTCTTATCTATGCTCTAAGTAACATCTTTCTTCGTAAAAATCACTGTTTAACAAGTACTGTTCCGGTAAACTCTTATGTTGTATAATGTTTCCCCGTTGTTGGCATGTAATAGACCTACTCATAGGTCAATTTTTCCGAACTCTGCCTAGTTTTCTATGCCAACTTTAAATAGCAGACAACTAGCTTCCTTAGGATTACTGCTATCGAATCTATTTTAAATCAATATTGTTCAAAATCATATGACTCTATCAAAGTCTCATCAACCATTTATCTTTAAACTTATAGCTAAGAGATGCCGCCTCACAAAACTCCTCGCAGAAATCCTCCATTAACTCCAACCCCAACACCTCCACCTCCACCGCAGCCTTGACGCAGATTAATTCTGGTGGAACCAGCGGAGGTGGGACGGGTATTAACTCTACCCAAGACGACAGTCATGCACGTACAAAAGAGTGTACCTATAAAGACTTCATGAACTGCAAACCTGAACTCTTCAATGGGACCGGAGGAATCATTGCTCTATCGCAATGGTTTGGAAAGACGGAGTCGATCTTCGAGATCTGCTCCTGCCTAGAAGGAAGCAAAGTAAACTTTGATGCTTGCACTTTCTCCATAAGGGCCCTGACATGGTGGAACGGCCATGTCAAGTCACTCCCTCTAGTAGTGGCTAATACGATGGGCTGGGAGACGCTAAAGGACCTTATGACAAAGGAGTACTGCCCGAGGGGCAAGGTGAAGAAGCTCGAAGAGGAGCTATGGAGCCTTAATATGAAAGGTTCTGACATAGTGGCTTACACAACCAGATTCAGCGATCTGGTAACTCTATGTCCCAATATGGTCTCCACTGAGAACAAGAAGATCGAGAGATATATCTGGGGGCTAGTACCTCCATTTCAGGGCAACATCCTGTCTTCGAACCCTACAACATTTGACAGTGCCAATGAATTGGCACAGAGACTGATCGACCACGAAGTTCCTCCACCCACAATAGCTACGACTGTCGTCCCAGCACCGGCCATAACAAATGACAACAAGAGGAAGTTATGGGATAGGAAGAAGGGCAAAACAACACAACCTTCTGGCAAGAAACAACAGGTCGTGGCTGTTCGTGTTGCGACTATCCCTGCTACCCCTGCACCAACAAAACAATATGCATGAAACCTGCCTAAGTGCAACAAGTGCAATTTCCACCATAACGGCCCCTGCCGGGAGATGTACTGTACCAACTGCGACAGGAAGGGCCACACCATCCGATTCTGCAAGGCACCGCCTAGGCCAATCAACCAGGTCCCTGGTACAGGAGTGAGCCAAGCCTGTTACGGCTGTGGCGAGACGGGACACTCCAAGAGCAACTGCCCGAAGACTGGGAATGCAGGCGGAGCAAGAAAAGTACTTGCAATTGGCCACAATGAAGCCGTGGCAGACCCTACGATGGTCACGGGTACGTTTCTCCTTGATAACTCATATGCATGCATATTATTTGATAGTGGAGCGGAGAGGAGTTTCGTGAACCGAGAGTTTAAAAACTTACTTAATCAAGCATCGCAAGCACTAACAGAAACATTCGACGTAGAAATGGCTAACGGAAAGACCGAGAGCTCTAGCGAGATCTTCATAGGTTGTACCCTCGCCTTGGATAATCATTCATTCCAAATCGATCTTATGTCGGTCTCTATCAAAAGTTTCGACGTCATCATTGGCATGGATTGGTTGAGTCGCCATCATGCTGATATCCTGTGTCTCGAGAAAGCCATCCGTCTAAATCTTCCGAATAACAAAACCCTAGTAATCTACGGCGACAAACCAGGCGCTAATCTCCAAATTATCTCGTGCATCCAAGCGCAGAAGTACTTACGAAAGGAGTACCATGCATTCTTAGCACATATAGTAGACACAAACAAAGAAGTGAAAGACATGAAGAACATTCCAGAAGTCCGCGACTTTCCTGACGTCTTTCCCAAAGATCTCCCAGGTGTGCTACCGCAACGTCAAGTCGAATTCAGAATCGACTTAGTTCCTGGTGCTACTCCCGTAGCCAAATCACCATACCGTCTAGCACCAGCCGAGATGCAAGAACTATCCGGTCAACTAAACGAGCTTCTCAGCAAGGGATTCATTAGACCAAGCTTCTCACTCTGGGCAGCCCCAGTCTTGTTCGTGAAAAAGAAAGATGGATCGTTCCGGATGTGCATCGATTACTGCGAACTGAACAAACTAACCGTTAAGCACCGATACCCTCTGCCTCGCATCGACAATTTATTTGACCAACTTCAAGGAGCAAGTTACTTCTCAAAGATCGATCTAAGATCAGGGTACCAATAGTTACGAGTGCTATAGGAAGATGTTCCCAAAACAGCCTTCTGAACTCGTTATGCTCACTACAATTTCGTAGTGATGCCCTTTGGCCTAACCAATGCGCCCGCAGTGTTCATGGATTTAATGAACAGGGTGTGCCGACCTTACTTAGATAAGTTCATGATTGTATTCATTGATGATATACTTATCTATTCACGCAGTAAGGAAGAGCATAGTTAACATCTATGCCAAGTACTAGAAACCCTGCGAGCAGAGAAACTGTTTGCGAAGTTCTCTAAGTGAGAATTTTGGATTCGAAAAGTCGAGTTTCTGGGTCACGTGGTTAGCAAAGAAGGAATTCACGTTGATCCTTCCAAGATTAAGGCTATTGAGAACTGGTCAGCACCAAGGACGCCTACCGAGATTCGTCAATTTCTAGGCCTCGCTGGCTACTACCGCCGGTTCATTCAAAACTTCTCAAGAATAGCTAAACCCCTTACCACCCTGACTCAAAAGGGAGTGACTTTTAGTTGGGAAGAAAAACAAGAGAAAGCGTTCCAAACGCTAAAACAAGCCCTCTGCAGCGCACCAATACTATCCCTCCCAGAAGGAATAGAAGAGTTCATTGTGTACTGTGACGCATCCAACCAAGGGCTTGGTTGTGTTCTGTTGCAACGAGGAAAGGTCATCGCCTATGCCTCAAGACAGCTGAAGACGCACGAAGTTAACTACACTACGCACGATCTTGAGTTAGGTGCAGTCATATTTGCTCTGAAGATCTGGAGACATTATCTGTATGGAATGAAGAGCACTATCTTTACGGATGACAAAATCCTTCAACACATATTCAACCAGAAGGAACTCAACATGAGGCAACGACGGTGGGTCGAGCTACTAAATGACTACAAATGTGAAATTTGTTATCACCCAGGCAAAGCCAATGTAGTAGCTGACGCCCTAAGTCGGAAGGAGTACTCAGGTCGAAAAGTCAAATCATTGACTATGACTATCCATTCACACCTGTCTACACAAATTAAGGAGGCCCAACAGGAAGCCTTGAAACCTGAAAATGTGGCGGGTGAAACCCTAAGAGGAATGGACAAGAACCTAGAAGTCAAGAGTAACGGAGTTTTATATTTCATGGACCGAATCTGGACACTGAGACATGGTGGTTTCCGAGACGTGGTCATGAAGGAAGCACACAACACTCGATACTCCGTTCACCCAGGTTCAGATAAGATGTATCTGGATCTCTAAAAGCTATACTGGTGGCCTAACATGAAAGCAGATATTGCTACCTCCGTGGGCAAGTGCCTTACTTACGCCAAGGTCAAGGTTGAATACCAGAAACCCTCAGGTCTACTACAACAACTGAAGATACCTGAGTGGAAGTGGAAGCAGATTTCTATGGACTTCATAACCAAACTGCCCAAGACAGCAGTTGGTCTCGATACCATTTCGGTGATCGTTGACTGATTGACCAAGTCTGCTCACTTCCTACCGATCAAGGAAACTGACAAGATGGAGAAGTTAACCAGAACATATATCAGAGAAATAATACGACTGCACGAGGTACCCAGGTCCATTATCTCTGATAGAGATAGTAGGTTCACCTCGAGGTTATGGCAGTCGCTACAAAAGTTGTTAGGAACCAGGCTGGACATGAGTACGACCTATCATCCACAAACTGACGGAAAGAGTGAGAGGACGATTCAAACTCTAGAAGATATGTTGCGAGCCTATGTGATCGACTTCGGGAAGGCGTGGGATACTCACTTACCCCTCGTCGAATTCTCATACAATAATAGTTATCACACTAGTATAAAGGTTGCTCAGTTTGAAGCCCTCTATGGCCGGAAGTGCAGATCTCCTTTGTGCCGGGCTGAGGTGGGCGACACGCAACTAGCAAGAGGACAAGTTCCCGGCAGCACTCTCACCGGTTTGTAAATCATCAGAGAGACTACAGAAAAGATAGTACGAATTCGCGAGCGACTGAAAGCACCACGAGATCGACAGAAAAGCTACGCCGATAAACGACGTAAACCCTTGGAATTCCAGGTTGGTGACTTTGTTCTATTGAAAGTCTCACCCCAGAAGGGTATGATACGCTTTGGCAAGCGCGGCAAACTGAATCCAAGGTACATAGGGCCTTTTGAAATTCTAGCTAGAATCGGCCCTGTCACTTACAAACTTTGCCTACCTCAAGAACTTAGCAACGTACACCCTACTTTCCATGTTTCTAACCTGAAAAAGTGTCTATCCGATGAGACTCTTGTTATCCTTCTCGACGAAATCGAGATCAACGAGAGTCTCAACTTCGTGGAAGAACCAGTAGAGATCATGGACCGAGAGGTCAAGCAAACGAAGCAAAGCAGAATCCTGATAGTGGAGGTTTGCTGGAATGGCAAGCGGGGACCTGAGTTCACTTGGGAGCGCGAGGATCAAATGAAACTAAAATATCCTCATCTTTTTACTTATGTAATTGCTTAAACTCTAATTTCGGGACGAAATTCTCTCTAACGAGGGGATGATGTGACAACCCGAAATTTCTATCTTGTTCAGCCAATCAACTCAATTTGATGCCAAACTTGTTTTTGCTATCTTTTAGCATTGTTAAAGGTCTGTTTGAGTGTTCTTAGCCTAGTGCATTCAAGGGTTGTGTGTAGGTATGTGTTAGCAATCGATCATTGGGTTGCATTCGAGCCGGAAACTCCATCGCAAGGAGTTCACGACCGTAAACTAGGTTCACGGCCGTGAACCCAAGCTTGGCCGTAAACCCCTCATCATATATATGATTTTTCTTCATTAATTTCCTCATTCCTCACATCTTCAAAGCTGGAAATCGATTTCTCTCTCAACTATCATCAAGAACACCCCCCTTGATCTTCAAAAGTGTAAGAAATTCTCCCATTTTGAGTTGATATCCTTACTAATCATGTGAAACCCTTTGATCTCATCCACGAATTCATCTCGTTCGTTTAGATCTTCCAATCTTCATCCATTTCACCAAGAACACCAAGAACACACACTTGTTCGTGGTAGTCGTAAACACCCAAAAGAGGCTCCAAATCGTAAGTAATCCACTTATTTGCTTGTTATTTGCTTCATTGCACAACTAGGCCTTGATTTCCCACCCTTAGAGCTATCATTTCATGTCTTTAGTCAAGATCTTTAAGGGTTCACGGCCGTGAACCCTTCATAGGATCTTGATGACCGTGAACACCTCAAAGCCTCCCAGAAATGTGTAATTTGTTCATCATCTTGTTGTCCATTAGTTCCACTAGCTTCCCCCATGGATCAATCACCCCTTTAGCATGATTCTTCAATGAGTTCACAGCCGTGAACTCATTGGCCGTGAACCCATGGCCGTGAACACTTTTCATACAATCATATGTGATTGTAACACTTCAAATCAAGTGTTTCCTTGTCCCTAAGGTTGTTCCCTTGCATGATAAGTTGTTATATACACTAATTATATACATATATGTGTTATTACATGCTTATTAGGATCTGTTTGTGCTCGGGATTTCACTTGGCATACCTAGCATCCTATCACTATCTTACCTTCCAGATCACTCACAATCAGGTGAGTTCATACCCCTACAATCAACCTTTTAACTGATTTAAACGCTTTTCAGGGGGGAATACAAGTTGAACACAATTGTAGTTGTGTTAGTATAAACATTTATACACTGTTAAACATCTTGTTTCAAACTGTTATCAAATAATTTTAAAGCATTGTTAAAACTACCTTCAAAGAAACCTTTATAAAACTCTTGTAAACTCTTTTAAAACACTTTTATACTTCTTTACTTTCAAAATCATATTCATGCATATGTTAGCGTATAAACATACTTTAGTGGACTTAGGACTAGTCTTAATAACCTTGACTCCTGTTCCTTGTTTGGTTGTGGGCTTAGGGTAGGATTCACTAGTCCGACTGTCGATTAACTTATGATTATACATACTCAATGCATACATGAATATTAAATCTTATTTTCAAAGTTATATTTAACTCAATTGTACATGCTAAGCAATTGAGTTGTTTCCAAAAAGGCAGATACAAAATAAACCTACTAGTAAACTATAATAGGTATAGTTTAGAGGTCATATACATATATATATATACATTTACAAGAACAGAATAGTGAACATATACATATACATATACAAGTACAGAGAAGTGAACATATACATATACGAGAACATTAACAGAAAGTACAAGCATGCTATAACACATACAAGAGAACCTGAAATGTGAGATACTACTTCATGGCATAGATTACACTGTTGTGCCACGTTTGTAACCATAGTCTCCTGGAGGGAGAGCGTGAATTTGAGTATAGATATATACCGCATTAACCATCCTACACCTTGCTGCTAGCTACGGTGTGACCTGCATATCCACGGGTGATCAAATGTCATACCACTTCGGCGTCCGAATAGAGGCGTGTATTACACTAGGTCGATCAAGTATGGTTATAACCACTTCACATTTTAACCTTAATTAACCAATCCGGTTTAAAGGCAATAAGACTCTCCAATGCGTATGGTACATTTAATACGACTAAGAGTGTTCATTTTCCATTTCATTATGCAGTGTTGGTACCACTGGGTTAAAACTTACTATTTTCCTAAGTAAAAGGTAGTATTCATATGGAAAACATACTTTTATACCAGTTAGAGTACAAACTTTACATCTTATACTGTTATATAAGAACCAACACACAAACAGTCGGGCCTCGGGTAAGAGACTGCATTTCATTTAAAAGGAGAAAATATAGGATTTTTTGAGAAAGATACGAACCATTATACTATTCAAACCTAAACATTTTACAACACAAGTTTAAGCAAATGACACTAAATACTTATGAACTCACCAACATTTTTTCTGATACTCTCTTTCAAAATAACTTGTATTCTTAGGGAACCAGTAGGCAGGTACACCCATGTAGCTTTTGAGAAGACGGAGTGGATTCAGGACTCGTCATTATTTTGATTATACATTTTTGGTGTCATTTAAACTTTATCAAAGAACACACATGTAATTAACTATTCCATTTAATGCAATGAATGTTGTTGCTTGTTTTACTATTATGCTTTGTTATATTATTGTACATGACGTCCTCCACCCCCCGAATGTTTCCGCCAATTCGGTTTGGGGGTGTGACATGATGTAAGTCCCCAATCTGCTTGTGTATCAATCAGATCCGTTTGATGGTGCGAAATCCCAATCAAATGGATGATGCCAGATCAATAGAAGAAGAAGGAGTAGAAGAAGATGATGGATCTTGTATGAATTGATAAGAATGTAGATCCAGATACAAGAGATTCACACACATAAAACTTATCTCTAGTTTCTCTCTCTAGAACATGCTCTCCAGAACGTCTTCTGAATCCCTTATCTCCGTTGTTGGATGAGCAACATCATGGATAGTGTCAAAGAAAGAGTCAAGATCCTCATTTGACAAGAAGTTTGCATTACCTCCAAGATTCAAGGGAATATCATCCTTGTCAATGCTCGAAAGATCCAAATCCTCAAAGGAATCATTTTCTTCGTTGAAATCACTCTCAACCTGTACAGAGTGTAAGTCATGTTCTTCAGCTACAATAGGAGCAGGTGTAGCTTCATCATCTTCGTGATCGGAAACCGGAATAACATCGTCTTCAGAAAAGATATCATCTTCAGAGGTCACACGGTCAGATGAAACATGAGACTCAGATGCCTCACAAGAATCGGCAAACAAGCCAAACTTCACCAAGGGAAACTTTCCTTGAAAAGTAATTTTTCCCTTTCTGTTTTGCTTCATTAACCCGACGATGTTCGGCCCAAGAGACTTCATTTCGAGGACTTCTCCATCTTTAGCCATATCTGGAAATTGTTCATCAATGAACACTTGAATGAACCTAGGGTAAAACAAGAACTTGTCCCTAGTCTTTCCTTGGATGTTTGCAATCAGTTCATCGAGAATAAACTTGGGGAAATTGTAGTCCAATACCGCAGCTAGACAGATGATGGCACCAGTGTTTCTAAGAGAAATCTCATATGCGCCAGACTTTCTTCCGGAAATGCAGCTCACGAAGACATAAGCTAAGAATCTCCAGAACGGTGGCAACAACTTCTTCATGGTTAGAGGGAAAACACCATTTTGACAAGAAATTCTTCAACTTGGGAAATCTCGATCTGATCCATGCATGGATTATGAAAGCCCAAAAGGTGATGGATTAGTGATTACTAGTGGGCTAGAAGGTGGCTTGGGCTCAATGGTTGGGTTATGCATGGTAACCCACAAATTGAATTAGGGTTGCATGAAGGCTAGGGCAACATTTTTAAGGATTTATAAGTGCTAAAAACGTTACTTTTTTGCTTTATAAAGCCTCCTAGCCGTTTTTATCACTCTTTGGTGGATTATGGTTGCACTTTAATGCTTCTTATGGCTCCTTAATGCTTCATATGGCTCCTTAATGAAGCATAGACGTTTTTTTTTCATTCTCAAGTGTCTTGGACGTTTTTTTTGTGTTATTTCAAGAGTTTCCTTAAATTTCATTTACTAGTTTTAATGAATAATTGGTTGGTTGGCTTGTAACCACCAAGTTTGTATATAAAGCCAAGTTTATGCATGGGAAAGATAAGGCACGAATTTTAATCAAAGAACCCTTATTTTCACTTTTAATTATTGTCATAGTTCACAAATTATCATCTTTTGGACTTGATCCTTAAGTTGATCGAATTCAAACTAATAGGTCTTAGTTTGTCTTCAGATTTACAAGCTATAGGTCTAGTTTGTTTATCAAATCTATCCTTTTCATTCCATATATATTTGTGGTTGTTATTCTAGCTTAATTTACCTAAACACTACCCCACTCACTAAATCAAGCCCATACACGCATCATAAGTGGTATTAGAGCCAGGTTGGATTTTGATGATCCGGAGTTCCTACAAAATCTTCGTGAAGCATTAAGAAACATCCAAGAAGGTGGAAATCGAAGGCAACCCCGCCGTGGTGAACATAGGGTTGTGGAAAAATTCAAGGTGTCTGACTTGCCTGAATTTGTTGGTGGAACTGATCCTGAACGCTACTTGGAGTGGGAAAGGAAGATTGAAAGAATGTTTGAGTTCAAAGAAGTGGATGACGAAAAAAGCTGCAAGTATGCCATTCTCAAGCTAAGTGGTGGTGCTTCATTGTGGTTTGAAGGGCTTAAGGCCAAGAGAACCCGAGTCTAGCAATAGACAAAATTTTGTTTCTACTCCTTCTGGTTCTAGTAGTGTTCCCGTTGCTCCTAAACTTACTAGTGGTACCAAAGAAACTAGTTTGGCGAAAATTAGATGTTTCAAGTGTCAAGGTTTTGGTCATTACCAAAATGCTTGTCCAAACAAAAGGGTGGTGACTTTAAGGGAGGCCATTGAATGTCGTGAAGAGTTGGAGGAAGAAGAGAGGTTGGCGGGTATTTTTCATGATATACAAAAAGAAGAGGAAGAAGAGGAGGAGGTAGAGTATGAAGCACCGGTGTATGATACAGTTTTGGTGCTTAGAACCCTTAAAACTCAAGGGGTTCAAACTATGGCTGATATGGATCAACGAGACCAATTGTTTCACACCAAATGTTTGGTTAGAGACAAGTGGTGTAGTTTGATTATTGATGGTGGAAGTTGTACTAATGTTGCTTCTAATGAAATGGTGACCAAATTGGGTTTGTCTACTACAAACCATCCAAAACCATATGTTCTTCATTGGTTGGATGATGGAAGCAAAATAAAGGTGACAAAACAGGTTAGAGTTGGTCTAACTATGGGGTCTTATGAAGATGAAGTGTTGTGTGATGTTATTCCTATGGATGCATGTCATATTTTGTTGGGGCGTCCTTGGCAATTTGATAGGGACGTGTTACATAGAGGGAGGAGCAATGAATATGAGTTGAAACACAATAATAAAAAAATTGTGTTAAAACCCATGTCCCCAAAGGCGATAAGGTCCATGAATTCTAAACAAGTAAAAAAACCTAATCTTTCTGTGTTTGCTAGTGAAAGGGAGGTGGAGCAAGTTCTTGACAAAGGTGATGTGATTTACATGCTTGTGGCCAAAGAGCATGTAAAGATGGAGAAGATCGTGCATGGAGAAAATGCTATTGCTGATTTGCTTTTGGAGTTTCAAGATGTGTTTCCAAGCGAATTAGCACCGGGTTTGCCTCCAATCCGTGGTATTGAACACCAAATTGACCTTATTCCGGGTGCTCCTTTGCCTAATAAAGCTGCCTATAGATGTAATCCGGAGGTGACAAAAGAGTTGCAAAAACAAATTGATGAACTCATGAAAATGGGTTATGTTCGTGAAAGCCTAAGTCCTTGTGCTGTTCCAGTTTTGTTGGTTCCAAAAAAAGATGGTTCTTGGAGGATGTGCGTTGATAGTAGGGATGTTAATAACATCACCATAAAATACCGATTTCCTATTCCTAGAGTTGATTATTTGCTAGACGAGTTGCATGGTTCTATTGTGTTCTCAAAAATTGATTTGAGAAGTGGTTACCATCAAATTCGTATGTGTGAAGGGGATGAATGGAAAACAACCTTTAAAACTAAACATGGCTTGTATGAATGGACCGTGATGCCTTTTGGTCTAACTAATGCACCTAGCACTTTCATGCGACTAATGAATGAAGTGCTAAAATCTTTTTTGGGCAGGTTTGTGGTGGTGTACCTTGATGATATCTTGGTATATAGCAAGAGCTTGGAGGATCATTTGGTGCACTTAAAACAGGTTTTCGAGATGCTTAGAGCTCAAAAACTCTATGGGAAGCAAGAAAAATGTTCGTTTTTGGTGGAAGAAGTGGCATTTTTGGGTTTTGTGGTGTCAAGAAATGGCGTGTCCGTGGACCCATCCAAAACTGAAGCAATCAAGTCATGGCCTATTCCTACTAGCATTTCTGAAGTTAGATCATTTCATGGTCTTGCTTCTTTCTATAGAAGATTTGTTCGTGATTTTAGCACCATTGCAAGTCCCATAACAGGTTGTTTGAAGAAAGGAGTCTTTGCATGGGGAAAAGAAGCTCAAAAGGCGTTTGAGAAACTCAAGGCATTGTTGTGTGATGCTCCTATTTTGGCTCTTCCAGATTTTTCTCAACCATTTGAAGTGGAGTGTGATGCAAGTGGAGTTGGTATTGGGGCTGTTTTGATCCAATCCAAACGTCCTATTGCTTATTTTTCTGAAAAGTTGGGTGGTGCTCGTTTGAATTATTGCACTTATGATAAGGAGTTTTATGCTATTGTTCGTGCTTTAGATCATTGGAGTCATTATTTGCGTGCAAATCATTTTATTTTGCATTCTGATCATGAATCCTTGAAGTACATCAATGGGCAACAAAAGTTGAGCACAAGACATGCAAAGTGGGTGGAGTTCTTGCAATCCTTTCATTTTTCATGCAAATACAAGGATGGAAAAAGCAATGTAGTGGCTGATGCACTCTCGAGGCGTTACTCATTGTTGGTGACTTTGGATGTTCGTTTCTTGGGATTTGAAACTCTAAAGGACCATTATCAATCTGATATGGACTTTGCAGATATGTTTTTGAAATGTGCAGGTGGTCCTAATGGTGAATTTGTGATTCAAGATGGCTTTCTATTTAAAGGTAATCGCCTTTGTGTCCCAAAACATGTAATACGGGAGTTGCTGATTCGTGAAGCTCATGGCGGTGGTTTGGCTGGTCATTTTGGCATTACCAAAACTTTGGAGGTGCTTAAAGAACATTTCTTTTGGCCAAAAATGTTGGGGGATGTAACCAACATAGTGGGCAAGTGTGTTACATGTCACATGGCGAAAACAACTTTCAAGCATGGTGTTTACACTCCTTTGTCGGTTCCTATTCGTCCTTGGGAAGATGTGTCCATGGATTTCATTATGGCTTTGCCTAGAACTCAAAGGGGGAAGGATTCCATTATGGTGGTGGTGGATAGGTTTTCAAAAATGGCTCACTTTGTGCCATGTCATAAAACCAATGATGCATCTAATGTGGTTGATTTGTACTTTAAAGAGGTGGTTCGTTTGCATGGTATTCCTAAAACAATTGTTTCTGATAGGGATTCCAAGTTTCTAAGTTACTTTTGGAACACTTTATGGAGGAAAGTGGGTACTAAGTTACTTTTTAGTACATCCCATCATCCACAAACGGATGGACAAACGGAGGTGACTAATAGAACTTTGGGTACTTTGTTGAGAGGGTTGGTTAGCAAAACTCAAAAAGATTGGGACATCAAACTTGCACATGCTGAATTTGCCTATAATCGTTCTCCTACTTATGCAACAGGTCATTCTCCTTTTGAAGTAGTGTATGGTGTGAATCCTTACATGCCTTGGATTTGATTCCATTGCCAAAGGATGAATTGGTTCACAAGGATCCTAATGACAAGTTGAAGGCCATGATGAAACTACACCAACAAGTTCGTGAGAAGATTGAAACGGTGAATGAGTTGTACAAACAGAAGTCAAACAAGCATAGGAAACCACGTGTCTTTCAAGATGGTGACTTGGTGTGGGTGCATATGAGGAAAGAACGTTTTCCTAACAAAAGGAAAAACAAGTTAATGCCAAGAGTCGAAGGTCCTTATAAAGTGGTGTCACGTGTCAATGATAATGCTTATAAGGTAGATTTGGGAGGAGACCATGGAGTGCATGCTACCTTTAATGTGGGAGATCTTTCACCTTATCTTGATGATGATGGACTTGATGAATTGAGGTCAATTCCTTTCAAAGGGGGAGGGGATGATCCATGCATGGATTATGAAAGCCCAAAAGGTGATGGATTAGTGATTACTAGTGGGCTAGAAGGTGGCTTGGGCTCAATGGTTGGGTTATGCATGGTAACCCACAAATTGAATTAGGGTTGCATGAAGGCTAGGGCAACATTTTTAAGGATTCATAAGTGCTAAAAACGTTACTTTTTGCTTCATAAAGCCTCCTAGCCGTTTTTATCACTCTTTGGTGGATTATGGTTGCACTTTAATGCTTCTTATGGCTCCTTAATGCTTCATATGGCTCCTTAATGAAGCATAGACGTTTTTTTTTCATTCTCAAGTGTCTTGGACGCTTTTTTGTGTTATTTCAAGAGTTTCCTTAAATTTCATTTACTAGTTTTAATGAATAATTGGTTGGTTGGCTTGTAACCACCAAGTTTGTAATAAAGGCTTCATATAAAGCCAAGTTTATGCATGGGAAAGATAAGGCACGAATTTTAATCAAAAAACCCTTATTTTCACTTTGAATTATTGTCATAGTTCACAAATTATCATCTTTTGGACGTGATCCTTGAGTTGATCGAATTCAAACTAATAGGTCTTAGTTTGTCTTCAGATTTACAAGCTATAGGTCTAGTTTGTTTATCAAATCTATCCTTTTCATTCCATATATATTTGTGGTTGTTATTCTAGCTTAATTTACCTAAACACTACCCCACTCACTAAATCAAGCCCATACACGCATCACGATCTCAGAGGAGAAGGTTGATTGGTCGTCAATTTTGTGCGTACTTCTGATGAACTGTTCAGTGATGATGATTTTGCAGTTTTTGACTGAAGCCTCAACAGAAACAACTCCATCATTTCCTTTCTTCACCTTTGCTGACCTCCAGAATTCCTTGATCAAACCTTGATAGATGTCTGGATTAACGGTCAGAGCAGTAGACAAGCAACACTCTCGCAGTCCATGCATCATTGACTTGAATTCTCCGTGAGCAGCCGGAGGATCAACCAAGAGGATAGCCAGGTTGTGACTGTCACCAAACTTGAGCTCTGCCATTTCAATCTGCACTAAAACAAGCCAAATGAGAAAACAATATATTTAAACATTTAAAATTTATGTTTTACTCATGTTTGCAGTTCAAATTGGCTTTTAAGTGAAACACACGAAGAAAAATCAATTTTATTGACCAAAAGGGAGTTCACGGTCGTAAACAGCCTGGCCGTAAACAGCCTAGCCGGAAACAGCCTGGCCATAAACAGCCTGGCCGTAAACGCCGACAGTTGATTTTTCATCAATTAAACCTTGAAAACATGTCGATTTGATGCAAAAATAGCATATTCCAGGTCGGAATCAGCATACCTTTGAAGCTATCAGATCAATTTCACTAATTTTCACGAAAAAATTTCAGATCCGTTTAATGGTGCGGGAATCCCAATCAAACGGATGATGCCAGATCAAATGAAGAAGAAGGAGAAGAAGAAGATGATGAATCTTGTATGAATTGATATGAATTAAGATCCAGATACAAGATTCACACACACTAACACACACTAAAGCTCCTCTCTTCTCTCTAAATTTCTCTCTCTACAATATGCTCTCACTCTTAGCCTTACACTCCTCTATTGTCTTGCCTTACACATGCACTCCTCACCCTATATATAGTAGACATGGGCCGTGAATGGGTTTACGACCGTAAACCTGTTCACGGCCGTAAACACAACCGTAAACACGTATACGGCCGTAAACACCAAGCTGTTTACGGTCCAAGACACAAAAATACATTTTACTAGAAAAGTAAAGTATAAACCATATTTTTGACCCAACAATCTCCCCCTTGGTTTATAGCTTTCTTTTCTAATTGACCCAACAAACTCCCCCTAAAAAGTAGCTGGCTTTTCTTGTTAATCTTCATTGGGAGCTTGGCTTCAGCATTAATCTTCAAATTTTTCACAACTTCAAGATGAACTTGATAAATCTTCAATGAATGACTTCATCTTGAGAAGTTGGGCATTTCTTCAAAATTTGACATTAAACGCACATTGGGTGAGGAGGCTTCTTGAAAAGATTCTTGAAAGATAGCGCTTTCAGCTTGAGAATCTTCAGAGAGAATATCAGAGAGAAACAATCTTCTAGATCACTTCAACATGTTCATAGATAGCAGCAGATTGATTGAGGAGGCTTCAATGCAATCCGTCACATAATCTTCAAGTGAGCTTCACCTTGCTTCTGGGGTTGAAAGATTTAATATTGAAAGAATAATCTTCATTTCTTGCTCCTTCGAATGAGAATTCTTCGATGATCACAGATGAAGCCTTGGCTTGGAAATTTTCGATTCAGTCTCCATGAGTCTCATCTACATCTGAATTCACTTTTAAGACAAAACAAAACTAAAAGAAAACTTAGCACACAATATTTTTGGATTTTTCATATTTTCTGGAAAAATAAAAACAAAAACAATAATATTTTTGGATTTTTGATTTTCTGAACAAAAAATAAAACAGAAATAACACTATTTTTGGATTTTTTAATTTTTCTGATTTTTGTTTGATTTTAAATTTTTTAATTGATGAAGCCTTGGCTCAGAAATTTTCGATTCAGTCTCCATGAGTCTCATCTACATCTGAATTCACTTTTCAAGACTAAACAAAAACTAAAAGAAAACTTAGCACACAATATTTTTGGATTTTTCATATTTTCTGGAAAAATAAAAACAAAAACAAAAATATTTTTGGATTTTTGATTTTCTGAACAAAAAATAAAACAGAAATAACACTATTTTTGGATTTTTTAATTTTTCTGATTTTTGTTTGATTTTTAAATTTTTTAATTCTCCCCATAAATTTGTGCATAGAGGAAAACTATGAACAAATTTAACAAAAACAAAAATATTTGGGATCAAAGTTGTCAAGCAATCCAATATCGTTTATCATCACACGCCTGCATGTCTAGATCTGGTCAATCACCGGTATTGTGGTCCACTTAAACACAAAGGATGTTGACAAATTGGACAGATTATAAGTGACAAGTCATTGTGATATATATTCCTAAATGGACATTTAGTTGACGACGACCAAGGATATTGTTGTCCACCTAAATTAAGCAGCAAGATCTATAGACAACCTATTAAATGGTTCAATTTTAGATGTACTAGAACGTGTTTCCCACTTCCCGATATACCCCGGTAATCAAGAACTTCCAAAGAACTCCTTACTTTAGGTGAGTATTCAATCATTAAGAAAGAAGTCAGATATAGAAGTGCATATGTTGTATCCCAGGTCGGATGTCTTCCAATCACACAGAGGGAACAACATATGACTAACATAGATAGGGGTTTAGAGAGATAGTAGAGTGCATATGCTGCGTCCCAGGTCGGATCTTCCGATCACGCAGAGGGAACAACATATGGCTAACAGATAGAAAGAATTTCATAGATATGGAAATGTAGAGAGATAGAGTTGCATATGTTGTATTCCAGGTCGGATATGTTCTAATCACGCAAAGGAAACAACATATCACTGACAGATAGAAAGCAAGAAAATAATTTCCTACATACCTACTTTATCAGAACCCCCCAGTTTCCCTATCAATACCGGAATTAAGGACATGAGTCCATACATCAAGGAAATGTTGATCCACAGTTCTAGATAATTAACTTTTAGTGTATCTCGCAGGTTCCCATGTTTCTCTCACTGCTCAATCTACCCGAGCGTCGTATGGTCAGTCCAAATGGAACTATTTAAGTCTATATTGTCTAGTCCTTTCATGGTCAATCAATGTCTAGTCCATTTGAATCCTTTTGTGCCTACCAGCACATTGAATACAGAGTCTAGACAATTCGGCTTTAGTGCATTACACGGATCATAAATTGCCCTTTAGCACTATACCTCATATCACTTCCCAAAACAACCTAATAAAGAAAGACATATAAGGAAATAAAAAATTGTCTTCAAAGTGAATCAGTTTAAGATAAGCTCAGGAGTATCGAGAAGAAAAATCAAACCGTAAGTCACTGATTGAATTTGCATCCAGAAGGTCTGAGAATAGCATGCATAATCTCATAACAGATCCGAAAATTCTTCACATTGTTAAGCACAAACCCCATTTGTGATCCTCTCCTTTTCTTCCTTTCCCACAAAGGACACATACTCTCAAACAATGTTCTGAGTGTTGTACAGTTGAGAGATGCCTCCTATCATGTGCCTGGAACAGCCACTATCAACAAACCGAAGTCTGATGATATGCCTCCATAGCTGCTCCGACACAGAGCGGGATTAGTTGGTCTTTGGAACCCAGTGCATTTTGAAACTGGGTTGATCTTTTTCATCCTTGCACGGTACTCTCTCCCATGACATATCCTATTTATCACAAACAAGAGATGTAGAAATATTAGAATCATTAGAAGATTTGGGAGAGTGAACCTTTGGAACCCATCTGTAGTCGGGTTTAATCCATTTCCTTTTCGAGCGGATGGGTGCCTCGGCACTTGCTTTTGAACTTGAAGCTGGCCGTTGAGATGACTTTGATTTTAGCTTCACGGGAGCATCTCTTGGATTTGGCTTCTTGGCTGGTATTCCTTTCTTGTCCTTCAGATTTTGATTCTTGGCCTTCGGAGTTGGATTCTTGCCCTTCGTGGCATTCCAGTCGCCATTGTTTGAACATGACCTTGAGAGGTTCCTTTTGGAAAATCTCCCTCTTGGTGCGTTCTGCCAGCCATATGCGTAGTAGGGAACGTATGCGCGATTTGGACAATGTCTGGCAATGTGACCAGATGTTCCATAATGAAAACAAGTCTTTTTCTTCACTGGGAAGTTGTTTCTTCCTGCCCCTGGTGGCGTGTCCTTTCCTTGTTCCTTGTTGTTCCTACAGGCACAATTACAGCAAGCACTCTGTTTCGCTTGTTTTGGTGGCCTGTACTTCTCAACAGCAGGTTGATCAGAAGCAACTGAGTTCGAAGCAGCGGATTCAGAGTTCAAGAAGACATTGGTTTGTTCAACAGTATTCTCCTTATTCTCATCTTCCGTTACTTTACCTGCACAAGAAGTAGAAGCATTAGAATTGTTCAGCTCAACACTTTCTGGCACAACCACATCAGAATTATCAAAGATATCATCAAATATATCGAAAAATTTTAATTCATCAGACTTTGATACAATTTCATTATCAGACACACTCTCTTCGACTGCTTTCTTTGATTGATTTAAAGATTGATCTGCATGGGAAGTAGAAACATTAGTATTTTTAACAGTAATACTACCTCCTGACACAAATCCATTTTTAAGATGTGGCTCTTTGTCTATTTCCTCTTTTGTCAAAGGGTTATTAGTATAGGTATGATTAAAAGGAGAAGGCACTTTATCATACCCCAAACCCTTTGACTGATTATTTTTGAATTGCAAATTATTTTCTATCATGGATGCAACTACTTCACTTGACACATCAAATTTTCTAAAAGTAAAATCTGCATTTTCAAATTTGTTTTTCAATGTGTCAAGCTCAGCAGTTACCTCAGCCTGTTGGTCAGTCATTTATCTATAATGCGCACTCTTAGTGCTATACTCTTCCTGAAGTTTTCTAAAGTCTTTGGTTTTTGCTTCTAATTCAGCCTTCAGGGGTTTCTGTCCTTTCCTAAGTTGATACCCTTCATATTTCAAGTCCTCTTTCTCGCTACGTAATAATTCTATATGCTCAAGTAAAATTTTGACATTATCAATGCATGTTTGAGAACAAGAAATTTCATTGACTTTGGTGTTTGAAGAACTCATTGTTTATCAAAAATGCCCTTTGACTTAAAACCTCAAAAGTCAACCTTAAAAGTCAAATTTAAAAAGTCAAACTCAAAAGTCAAACTTAAAAGCTAAATTTGAAAATTTGAAGATTTGAAAATTTGAAAGTTAAACGAGAGTGTCAAAGTTTAAAGTCAAAGGTCAAACTTGAAAGTCAAATTCAAATTTTAAGTAAAAAGTCAAAATTAAAAGTCAAAAATTAAAAGCCAAAATTTTTGGAAGAAAATAGAATTTAAAATTAAAGAAATTTGAATTTTGGGCTAAAAGAGTCAAATTTGCGAAATTAGGTGCGACTGGGAGAGCTTTTGAATTAAATTTCGAAGGAATGAAACACAAAAGACTTGCTAGTCCAACTGGTAAGGCGGAGGGGAAAGGAAGCGGGTGATCCGGGTTTGATTCATGGCAAATGCAAAATCGCTTTCCCTTTTTTTAATGAACACAGATGCGAACTTCGGACTCTGATTGAAGTCTCCTGCTGGCCAAGGTTGCGATGCGAGGACGAGGACCGTAAACGAGCAGGCCGTAAACGTCCGAGGCCGTAAACTCCGAGGGCCGTACACGCGACTTCGGACCGTAAACCCTCTGACCGCAAACTCCTCGGACCATAAACTCCGACCGCAAACACTTTGGAAACCCTAGCTGCTGGCCGTACACGCCGCCACCCCCTCGCTGGTTACGATCAAAAATAACGTTTTTCACCCTTTTTCCTCCAAAACTTGATCAAAAACTCATTTTTATGAAAAACGCAAAGAACAAACCCCCCTTATTTTGCCAAGATCTATCCAAAAACGCAAGAATCCTTCCAAAATAAGATCAAATAAGCTCCAGATCTGACATAATTGACTGATACAATCCAAGCTCTGATACCAATTGTAAGGTCCTAGAAACAGGATCTTAACCAGTGATCAAGCAATCTAACAATCAAATAAGATAAGAATTGAGTAGAAGAAGAATGAATCAAAGCTTGCACACGTTTGTATTCAAAAAACGTCTGGTACAACTCTGACAATGACCGTAAACTCTATGGATCATCAACAACCACCAACAGATATAGACTGATCCTATATATAGGGGAATAGACATGACCGCAAACTGGACTTGGCCGTAAACAGGTTTACGGCCGTAAACTTGTTTACGGCCGTAAACACACTCTTGGCCGTAAACACACCAAAACATTTCTATAACAAGACTCAAAGTACAAATGACCTATACATCCAAAAGCCTAGCCCAAACCACAACTTGGACCCTTCACATGATCTCTCCTCTATATATAAGAAATGACTTCATTTTTCTTCATTTCTTCATCCTCCAGCCATGATCATCCAAGATTCTCTCAAGTATCATCCATAAAAGGGTCTTCTTTCACCCCAAAAGTGTAAGCATTCATCCCCTTTCTTGTTGATTCATTGAAACCTCTTTAATCCTATCATTGATTCACCACTTTTCATCATCTTCATCAAGATCTTCAAGGATTGGGCCGTGAACCATTCATCATTGGGCCGTGAACCATCATCTTTGGGCCATGAACAACCCATGGGCCGTGAACACTTCATGTGTTCTTGGGCCGTGATCACACCATAGGGTCGTGAACCCTCATTCAACCTCCTAACTTGCTTCTAACACTTCTTTGGTGAGTTCTCTTGCATCCTAGGTTGATTCCCTAACACCTTAGTGGTTATTTTCACTAATATCATGCCTTTATGTATCCTTATATGCTATTTAGGACTCATTTGTGCTCCGGAACTTCACTCGTAGGAGTAACACCCTTATTCCAGTCATTAATCAAATCTCCAACATAAGGTGAGTTCATACCCTTATAATCTACCTTTTTAAATGGTTTTAAATGCTTTTAAAAGGGGGGGGGGGAATACAAGTTGAACAAAATCTAATTGTGTTAATATTTAACCTGTGATAACGATCACACAAAAAGAACTTCTTATGCTTTTATAAGTTATTAAAAATCAATTCAAAAACTCATTTAAAAGATTTAGGTTGTTTATTATCAAAAGTATATTCATTTATATATTTATGTGTAAGTATGCTTTAAAGGACATAGGATTGATGCTAGATACCCTGAATCATGTTCCTTGTTTGATTGTGGGTGTAGGGTAGTATCACTAGTCCGACAGTCGGTTAAATCATAGTTATACTTGTCAAATATGTATACATGAATATTAAAACCCATATTTGGAAATACATGCTTAACTCAGTTTTAAATACTGTTAAACTCATTTAAATGTCTTATAAACTCTTTAAACTTATATTGTCTGAAATCATGTTTATATATGTATAGATATATAAATAAGACTTAAAGGACTTAGGAATGATGACTGCCCTATTTTCTTTTCCTTGTTTGGATGTGGACTTAAGGTGGAGTTATCTGTTTGAATGTTGTTTCCTTCTTGATTATATATATTATATATGTAGGAATATAAAAAGTTACCTAAATCCAATACTGTCACCTTTGTTTCATGTTGAACAAAGGGGTACTTTCATGAGTTATCATGTTAATTAGATAAAACATATAAATTATGATGGTTATAATTTATGACACAAACGAGATACCTATTTTTACTAGATAAGTATACCATGTTTAAAACCACTTTGTTAAGAAAAGGATATAATTCAGTCTTTACTTAAAACAAATAAACCAAATATGTGAGATACTACTTCACGGCTTAGCAATATACTTGTTAGGTCGCGTTTTGTAACCAGAGTCTCCTGGAGGGAGAGCGGGCATTGTGTATATAGATCAATGCGGGACTGACAATCCCACATCTCGACTGTTAGCTACAGTCCGAGCCGTCAGGCCAAGGGGTGACAAATGTCACATTGTTTCGATGCCAGTAGGTCGTCGTGTTTATACTAGTCCATCAGTATGGTTTACAACCTTATCACATATTAACCCGAATTAATAATCTTAATTACAGGGTTGTTATTACACCAGTAGTGTAACTTTGTGGTTTATAAACTTATTACATATTAACCCGAATTAATAATCTTAATTACAGGGTTGTTATTACACCAGTAGTGTAACTTTATGGTTTACAAACTTATCACACATTAACCCAAATTAATAATCTTAATTACAGGGTTGTTATTACACCAGTAGTGTAACTTTATGGTTTACAAACTTATCACACATTAACCCAAATTAATAATCTTAATTACAGGGTTGTTATTACATCAGTAGTGCATGCTTAATAAATACTACTGTATTTAATCATTTTTCCACAAAATGATCAGAACGGTTTTATGGGATTAAAACTACAAACGAAACGGTTTTATGGGATTAAAACTACTTTTACAAAAGGAACAATTCTATGGGATTAAAACTACAAACAGAACGGTTTTATGGGATTAAAACTACTTTTAACAAACGAAACGGAAAACATTCACCTTATAATTTTATGGAAAGTTAAAATTATGTTTAAATAGGTTATAAGTACAATAACACTAAATTAGAATGGTTTTATGGAGTAAAACTACTTTTCAGTTGTACAGCAGAAAGTATATGACTTTCTGGAACAAACTCAGTCATTTTCTTAAACTAAAACAACCATAACTAAATACTTATGAACTCACCAGCATTAAATGTTGATCCTCTCTTTCAAAATAACTTGTATTCTCAGGAATCCAGTAGACAGGTACACTCCCGGAGCTTTTGAGAAGACAGCTTAGTGTCGCGTTGCGTCTTTCGCCTTTTACTATATCTACTTTTGATGTTGAATATCTAATGTTTGAACACTTATGTAAAACTTAATACATTATTAATGCAATGGTTGTTGTACTTTGATTTCTATAATGCATGTGTTGTGATACTTGACATGACGTCCTCCGCCCCCGAACGTTTCCGCCGTTCTGGTTTGGGGGTGTGGCAAGATCACTATGGACTTCATCACAAAGTTACCACGAACAGCGAGGGGTGTTAACGCCATATGGGTAATTGTGGATAGACTGATGAAGAGTGCCCATTTTATTCTGATTTTCGAGAGTATATCTACTGAGAAATTGGCGGATATTTATGTGCGAGAGGTAGTGGCTAGACACGGGGTGCCGGTGCCTGTAGTCTCGGACCGGGATGTTCGGTTCACGTCTAGGTTTTGGAAGAAATTCCACGAAGAACTGGGCACTCAACTACATTTTAGCATGGCGTACCATCCCCAGACCGACGGACAGAGCGAGAGGACGATACAGACACTAGAGGATATGCTATGGGCATGCGTGCTGGATTTTGGAGGGAGTTGGGATACGTACCTCCTACTGACAAAGTTTTCGTATAATAACAGTTATCATGCCAGCATCGAACAGGCTCCGTTCGAGATGTTATATGGTCGGAGGTGTAGTACCCCGGTGTGTTGGGATGAGGTTGGACACCTGGTCATGTGGAGCATGGAGGTAGTGCTCAAAACTACTGGGTTGATTCAGCAAGTGCGCGACCGGTTACGAGTCGCGTAGAGCCATCAGAAAAGTTATGCTGATCGACGACGATTAGACCTGGAGTTCTAGGTGGGGGACCTGGTACTATTAAAGGTGTCACCCTGGAAGGGGATCATCAGGTTTCGGAAGAGGGGTAAGCTAGGACCCCGATATATTGGTCCGTTAAGGATTTCGGCCCGGGTCGGCAAAGTAGCCTACCGCTTGGATTTGCTAGCAGAGCTTAGTCAGATTCACAACACATTCCATGTGTAAAAGCTTCAGAAGTGCGTCACTGACGAGGCTGCGGTTGCCTCGCTGGGTGAAATCCAGGTGGATGAGAGTTTGAACTACATTGAGAAGCCCATTGCAATTTTGGATAGGAAGACCAAGGTTCTTCGGAATAAGGAAGTGAGGTTAGTAAAAGTACAATGGTAGAGTCGGAAGGGATCCGAATGGACTTCGGAGCCGGAAGAGGAGATGAGAGAGCATTACCCAGATTTGTTTGGATCAGCAGACTTCAAGGACGAAGTCTAGTTTAAGTGGGGGAGACTTGTAACACTTGTTTCGAGTATTGGTTAGAAATTCCATTTAGGAGAAATTTTATGCATGGACTCATCGAGTTGGGAGTCCAACTTGTCGAGTAGGACCGTAGAATCGTGGACGCGGGTTGGGACCGACTCGGCGAGTCAGAAGGCTGACTCAGCGAGTTGGGGCTGGGTAAAGAAAACCCTAATTTCGGGTTTTGCCTCCTATATAAACATCATTATCCACCCTAGTGGCCTCCCTTAATACCATAGGAGAACGTTCACGGCCGCAAACCCTCTAGTGTGTAAAGTGAGAGCATTTGGGAGCTTATCTTTGGGATTTTGGAGAAGATTCCAAGCTTGAGGAGGAAGTATCAAGGGAGAAGTATTAGATCAGACATCTATTTCGTGTTGGGCATCTGTTTGAGGTATGAATCTGTTACCTTAAGCTTGGATTTCTTTTTGGAAGTTTATGGCCATCCTTAAGGAGATGGAATCAAGCTTGGGTCTGGACCTATCACAAGGATATGGTTCCAGATCTGGACCTTCTTAGGTCCCAAGTATCATAAAGTTACAGCTTTTTATAAGCTTATCCCCTCTCCATGCATGAAAACCTTGTTTAAAGGTTAGTTTTGCGTATTACGGCCATGTGAGGCCTTGCATGCACGTAAAGTTTGCAACTTTACGTGACATCTATGTTAGGAGATTATGGATCTGAAGTTTTAGACCTTAAATCCCACTAGAAAGGACCAAATACGTGGGAACTCGTCGAGTCGCTCTGGTGACTTGGCGAGTCTAGAGGGTTTTCTCATTCACGGTCAAGGGTTCACGGTCAAGGGTTCACAGCCAGGGGTTCACGGCCAAGGGTGTTCGATTGGGAGTTTACGGCCGTGAACATCAAGGAACTCAACGAGTCTCTCGGGTGACTCGGCGAGTTGACGAGTTAAGCAAGGAACCCGGCGAGTGGCTGATCGTACTCGACGAGTCAAGGTCAATATGGACTGTTGACCTTGACTACAGACATTGACTTTGACCAGGTTTGACGCGGAGGATAGTTAGGGGCTGAGTTAAGATATTTACTTATTGGTTATAGGCAGTTTGGGAAGAGCAGCGTGGGACATAACTGACTTCAGTTTGCAAGTTCAGCCTTTGTGAGGTGAGTTTTCTCACCATACCAATGGATCTAAGGCACCAAGGTCGGCCCATTTTATGATAGTTGGTACGACTGTTGTGTAGGGATGTATGGCATAGTTATGCAGTGATGTGTGGTAGAGATAGCTTTTACAGCTAAGGGTAGAGATAGCCTTTAGGGCTAATGGTGGAGATAGCCTTTATGGCCAATGGTAGAGACAACCTGTGTGACACCAGTCAAATTTAGGTAAAAAATAAATTGATCAATAATTGTAATTGGGATGAACCAAATGGTAGAGATTGTAACAAGGTTTCCAAAAATATAAAGAACACTGAAATCCGAGTTATAACGAAGAAGTTATGACCAATCGAAAATCCGCGACAAAGCAAAACATTGTTCAGTGTAAAAAGTGAATTTTCGATAAAAGGCTTTTTAGCCTTAACAATCTAAATGAAAGTTGTAGAATATGTTAAACCGAGAACGTTCATTAAAAGAACGTAAAAATCTGACTTCGTATGAGGAAGTTACGATTTTTCTAAGTTTCGGTTTAGCAGTAGACAACTAAAAATTTGAAATATAAATCGATCGATATTTAGCCGACACAACTTAAACGAGAATCGAAGGTCTCGTCAAAAGTAGTACAACGGTAAAAAGACAGACGAAAACGGACGTCGGATGAAGAAGTTATGAATTTTTAACGGATTTCCTGTCCCGGTCTGTTGAAAATAATAATATTAAAAATAAAGTCAAAATTAGCCGACGAAGTCAAAACGAAAGTCGTATAGTATAATTTTACCTACGCGGGCGTATAAAGAACGCCAAAAACGGAGCTCGTATGCGAAAGTTATGAATTTCGCAAGTTTTTGGCACAAAAATCAAGAAAATGTTGAAAACCGGGAAATTTCGCATGGACCCTCTTCGGCCACGTCACCCTCGCATGCGAGGCTTCCATGTGTCTGCTACGTGGCATCTTCTGATTGGACCGCAGTCTTGCGTGGCGCCTTCTGATTCGACCAAAGCCACGTTCCACTTACCTTCGGACACCCTCGCAGGAGACACCCCTCGGACCCTCGTGACACCTCCCCATTGGACCGAAGTTCGGTCCACTCAGAAGCCAGCACGCGCCTCGCACCGGGTCCGAGCTTCGCAAACCGCCTTACACTTCAGCCTCGTGGCCTTCGCAGCTGATGATGCGTGGCTGCTGACTCCTCCTTCCCTTCGCCACCTGTCCGAGACTTCGGACTATAAATAGGAGGTGCGAGACCCTCCGGTTCTTAACCCCTTTTTACACCATTTTTGCTCCTTTTTCACCTCTTTCACTTCCATAACTTCACAAACAACCCCCAAGGCCCCGGTATCGTGTCTAAAACCCGAAGCAAGCCCCGGAGCCCCAGAATTCTCGAGAAGATAACCTCTTTCCAGTTGAAGTGCTGCCCGCATAAAGCCGATTTTTACTCAAAAACTCGCGGTTTCTTCGAGAAAGATCATCTATAGAAACGAAACGCTGCCCGAATCACCACTTATCAAAGTGAGTTGATACCCCTATAATATAACTTTTTAAATGGTTTTATATGCTTTTTAGGGGGGGGGGGGGAATACAAGTTGAACACAATTTAAAATTGTGTTAATAATTGTATGTGATAATAATCACACAAAGGCTTTCCTTATGTTTTTAAGGATTACCAAATACTTCCAAGATGACTTAAAGCCATGTTAAATCTTTAAAGTCATGTAAACTCCGTTAAATTCTTTGAAAAATGTTTTATAAACTATTTCAAATTATAATCGCCAAAATCATGTTTATATATGTATAAATATATAAATAAGATTTGAAGGGCTTAGGACTAATGAATTACCTTATTTCATTTTCCTTGTTTGGATGTGGAGTTAAGGTGGTGTTATTTGTCCGAAGGTCGTTTCCTTCTTAATTATATATATATTATACATATATGAGTATAAAAGGTTACTCCTTTCGGTATCATTACCTGTATATCATGCTGAGCAAAGGTGTTCATCCATGAGAAATCATGCTAATCAGATAGAACATATAAATTATAATAGGTATAATTTATGATTCAAAACTAAATATACAAGTATGATTCACGATTGTATACTTTCCAAGGAAATTACCAACAATTCATTTATCTATACCAAGATATGTATAATACTTTTAATATAAGGATAATATATTAAAGAAGTAATAATACATCACACCGGGTTTGCATTAACAAAGGTACGATACAGAGTACCAGGGTTAGCAATCACGGGGTAATAATACATCATACCGGGTTTGCATTAACAAAGGTACGCTACAGAGTACCAGGGTTAGCAATCACGGGGTAATAATACATCATACCGGGTTTGCATTAACAAAGGTACAATACAGAGTACCAGGGTTAGCAATCACGGGGTAATAATACATCGTAAATTTCGTTGAGACAATAAATTTGTGAGACTCTTCATGGTGTACTTATCTAAGTACGACCTTAAGTCCTGACTTATTAACCAGAATCTCCTGTAGGGAGGGCGTGAATTTGTGTATAGATCTATATGGGACTGACAATCCCGTACCTTTACTATTCGCTACAGTTTGGCCGGCAGGCCTAGGGTGTCAAATATCATATCGTTTCCGACGCCTGAAGAACTTCGCAGCAGGCATATCAGTCATATCAGTATGGTTAATAGAACTCACATGGATAAAACAACGAGTAAATTACTAAGTAATATACTTCTCTTAAAACAGTAAGAAAAGATAATTACATCCTGACCAAATATACCTTCTGTTAGTTTTTACTTACAATAAAAACTATGTATCATGAAATCAAGTATGTTAAATATACTTGTACTTCTGGTTTTGGAACATTTAAAACCACAAGGCAGTATTATGGATAATATAATATTTTCCAGGATTAATACTAATGTTTTACTGTAGAACAAATATAACTAAGAATACTTTTACAAAGGAAACGGTTTATGGGATTAAACCACTTTTACAAATGAAACGGTTTATGGGATTAAACCACTTTTACAAATGAAACGGTTTATGGAATTAAACTACTTATCAAATGGAACTTAGTCATTCAATCTCTTTAAACTAGTATAACAAAAAGGACCTTTAGTGGTTAATTCTATAATTCCTTAGTTTCTACACCATAGTTATACATAAGTAATATCCGACTGACAGTGAAATGTGTGACTTCCGCCTTACTTCCTGTTCCTTGTTTGGTTGTGGGCTTAGGGCAGATACACCCATTTAACTGTCCATTCGATATTAGGTTATATATAATTAGTATAAACTAAGTAATTACAGAGGGAAACTATTGAGGTTATCAGTTAATCACCTCAGGAAATATAGGATTTTCTGGAGGAACCAAGGAACTTATCCAAAGAACATAGGGTATACTTAACAGAACTAAAATACTTATGAACTCACCAGGTTAAATGCTGATCTACTCTTTCCAAATAACTTGTATTCTCAGGAATCCGGTAGACAGGTACACTCCCGAAGCTCTTGAGAAGACTACCTAGTACCGTACCGCGAGTCTTGTCTTCTACTGTACCTACTTTGGTGTTTGAATATGTAATGTTTAAACACTTATGTAAAACTTATACTTATTAATGCAATGGTTGTTTGTACTTTGATTACTATATTGCATGTGTTGTGATACTTACTTGAAGTCCTCCGCCCCCGAACGTTTCCTCCGTTCTGGTTTGGGGGTGTGACAACTTGTATGGCTAGGAGTAGAGATAGCCTTGTGGCTGATGGTAGAGCTAGCTTCAGAGCTAACTGCTATGTGGCATATGGTAGAGATAGCTTTATAGCTAATGGATATGAGATATGTGGTCGATAGCTTTTATAGCTAACATGATATGTCGATAGTGTGTGGGGTATGCTCTGGGGAACTCACTAAGCTTTCAGCTTACGGTTTGTGGAATTTTTTTCAGGTACATCTAATTCTAGAGGCAAGGGAAAAGTCTGATGGCGCGACGTGCACTCTCACACCAGCTTTTGATGGGACACTCCGATTATGTTACAATAATGTTGTAATTGAAATGGTTTTGAAACAAATGTTTTGTGATTCTCCGGTGAATGGATTTGGAAGTCAAACGTTTTTTTTGGAACTGTGAACTGTTTACGGCTCAACCCCGTTTACGGCTCAACTTCTTTACGACCGTGAACCGTAAACGGGTTTACGGCTGTAAACCGTTTACGACTGTGAACTTGTTTATTGCCATAAATCCACTTTTCATTTAAAATAAAATTAAATTAAGGCCTAATAAAATTCTAATTGAGAAAACTTTAATTTTAATTGTTTAAATCATTAGTTTTCTCACTTGGCTTGTTTGGTGCTGAACAAATGGCATAATTGAAATTCTCATAGAACCACAACATTGCAGCTTTCTTGTCTGATCCTCCAGCAGCTCACAAGGAATTCAGGTCCATGATTCATAGACTTAAGAGATGCTGTCTTGCATATGCGTTCAAGTCAAATCCCATCATTTATCAAGACTTAATGAGGCAGTTTTGGAACAAGGCTTCTTTGGGTAAAGGAGAAAATGAAGAAGACACAGTGGAATCTGTTATTCAAGGAACAAATATTGTGGTGTCTGAGCAAATCATCCGCGATGTGCTGCAAATTAATGACCAACCAGGGTTTCCAACTGAGATTTCTATGTATCAAACTGAAGAGATTCTTGAAAAGATGGGCTACGAAGGAGTGTTTCCTCCTACATTGAAGAAGCTATTGCCACTGTACTGGCGCTTCCTTGCTCACTCTTTTGTGATTTGCATCTCCGGTAGGAAGACTGGTGCTGATGAGATATCTCTTCGAAACACTGGTGCCATTGCTGCTCTTGCCATGGATCTTGAATTCAATTTTTCTAGATTTTTGTTAGACGAAATGAGGAGCAATTTAGAAGCAAAGAGGAAGGATAAGTTCTTGATGTATCCTAGATTTCTCCAAATGATCTTTGACTGCATACATCCAGATTTGGAAAGAAGTGGTGAAAACTTGGATCTGAAGTCTCTGGGTGCAAATACTTTCGGTCTAATGAAACCAAACCGCAAGGGAAAATTCATGTTTCAAGGAAAGTACCCATTGGAAAAGCTTGGGCGGTTTGCAAAGATTAGAAAAGCCTTTGAATCGGAAAGTACCTCAGATGAAGATGATGATGAACTCACTGTTTCTGATCATGAAGAGGAAGTTATTTCCTCTGTAGCAATCGTTGCAGAGGAACATGTACCAATAACCAATGTGAAGGTTAATGAGGATGAGGCTACTAATGATGAAGATGAAGGTGATTTTGAGATGACTCTGAGAGAAGAAGTCATAGGTGTTGATGATGATGAGGAAGATGATGAAGGTGAAATGATTCTAGGTGTTGATTTATCTGGCTTTGATGGTGATGAACTCCTCTTTGATTTTGAACAGAATGATGAGTTTGAGCCAAGCAATGATGAACTCCGATCATTCTTTGATGACGTCCATGATGTTGTACATTCTACAACGGAGACTGAGGGAGATGCAAACGTTCTAAAGGTGAAGCCTCCAACAACCAGTCAGATGGCCGATGTTACTGACAATGTGGATTCAACTACAAGGTTTCCTCCCCTTACAGTTGTTACTCTAGCTATTTTTCCATCTGAGAGTGATCTTCTAATGACACAAACCTCCCAGCCTCCACTCAAAAGGAGAAGAGCCAATCCGAGGCCATGAGTGTTAATTAGGGAAAATGTTCTGTCAGCTCAACACTCTGCCGCAACCACTACACCAACCCAACCCCATGATAATCCCAATGCTATTCGTTTTTCTTATGAAGCAGGGAGTTCTTTAGCTCCTGGTGGTTCATCTGCTCCCCAACCTGCGCATGATGTTTCCTCCGAGAGGCTTGCCAGGTTTCTAGCTCAACAAGATTCTTACCCTTTACCCCGAGGCAAAGGGATATCTATTGGTGAAGGGAGTTCAGGGGGGAGGGGGCAGATCCATCAATTTCTGTGCTCAATGAAGAGATTGTTGCATTGAATCAGAAACTTATAGAGAAAGATGTTTTGATTGGAAACCTAGACATTAGGGTTTCCGAGCTCGAGGAAGAAAATACTCAAAAATCAAAACAAATTTCTGACTTGCAGCTCAACCTTGGCGCCTTGACTGCTGGTTACTTTGAATTGAAGAACAAATTGATTGCTGAATTTGGTGATAAATTCAAATCATCTGCCAGTGATCCAAATGAAGCCGAGACTTCTCAGAGTGCCCCTGCCCAAACATCTCAACATGATCCACTTGATGATTCTCAACCTGTCATAACCACTCACATTGTCGATCACTTTGAGAAGGAACCTGCTCAAGCTTATCCAAAAATAACCCTGAAGCGAGCTCAGAAACAAGTTACTGCTCATCGAAAAGGAGGTTTGCTCTTCATGAAAAACTCTGACCAGAACATTCGTGGAGACCAGCCTCAATTAACTGTAACTGAGATCGGGAAGAAGCGGTTCGGATCAAAATATGGTGATAGGTCAGGAATTTCAATGTGGGGAATTCATCACAGGTTGAATCTTTGGTTGGTGAAGCGAAAGAGTGGAAATGTGGAGTATTATAAAGACAATCATGATTTCTGCTCCTGGACGAAAGTAAATCTTTCTGAGCTTGATGATCCCCCTTTTCAAATCCAACTAATGATCCTCGAGGAACAGATTTTAAACGCTTCATAGAGAATCAAGTGAAGAGGAAATTTACTGGAATGAAGACAGCAGAATCCTTTGTGAAGCGAGTCAAAGATGTTCTGGACCCAAAAACCAACAAGCCTATAAAATTGGTGATGTGGCCTCCTATAAACCAGATGACACAGATTCCAATTGTTCAACATTTTTGTGATGGATCTCCGAGCAATATGGAATATTGGGTTTTTGATGAAGCCACTACCACGGCTGTCATCAAATTTCCAGATGGTGTTTTTCGTCTAGTTGATAAGAAGGATCTACTACAGTTTGGTGAACGGGACATTCACACTTTGGCTCGACATCAAATATGTGTCAAGAATGAACTTCTAGAGGCTGCTGCAAAGGAGTTCACCAGAATGATTGTTGATTTTTTCGACAAGAAGATGTGGTTGGGGTCCATGGGAAGATCTGACGTGCTGCTCATCGAGAAAGACTGAATTCATGCTAGCCTCAAACCAAGGGGGAGACTGTTAGGTCATGATTTTGTGGTTTGAGCTAGGCATTCTTTTGAATGAGTCTTGTTAATCTTTGTGTTTATTGGGTTTGCGGTTGGAGCTGTTTACGGCTCATGTGTCGTTTACGGCTCAAGGTGTGTTTGCAGCTGTTAATAGTTTACGGTTCATGTTTCCTATAAATAGTGTCAGTCTTGTCAGAGTTATGTACGGTTGTGTGTGTGTCCATTGTACCAAACGTTTGCGGCTGAATAGAAACATGTGCAATTTGGATCATTGTTGCTTCTACTCCTTCTTTTTCTTATCGTTTATAGCTTGATTTTTTGTTTGATCACTAGTTGGTTCCAACTTTGGGGACTTACATTTAAGGGAGGGGGGGGGGGGAATACAAGTAAAACACAAGGAAACTTGTGTAAATATACAAACTATTATTTATGTTTTCTTACCAGTTTTTTATAACTATTACGTGAAAACATCAAATATGCAAAACAACGTTACCACCAAACAGTGCAAATATTTAGATGCAAAATATGTTAAAACGCAACGGTTATCATTTTCAATAAAACATACATTTTAAAAAATGATAGGTATAGTTTGGGAAACATTCACATTATTTTTCCCTTTCAGGACAAAGAAACGATTATATAAAAATAGGTTTATTTTTAAATATTTTACAACAAAATGAAACGGTAATACTTACATTTACAACAAAAAAACGTTTTTACAGATCATTACAAAAACACGTATCATGTTGGAAATTTGTGAGACCTTGTCTTCGTCGTACCTACCAAGGTACACACGGAAGTCCTATTTACAACGCGAGTCTCCTAGCGGAGAGCGTGATACTTGTGTATAGATCTATACGAGACTGATGATCCCGCACCCTGGTTAATAGCTACAGCCAGACCGGCAGGTTATGGCTGACAAATGTCATATCTTTCGAGGAAGGCAAATCATTAATAGCATGGTTATGAAAACTAACATGATAAACGATTATACGTGGATTTTTACGTAAAAACACATCTCTTCGGATGGTTTTATATGAATAAAACTATTTATAACTACTTTAAGTATGGAAAATACTTGTGCCTTTCGGTCTTGGATCATATTAGACTACAACTCAATTTATGGGAAATATCAGATTTTCCGGGAACAAACACACTTACGTAGTAATATATTTTCAAACATTCTTATCGGATATTAACTATATGATTACTTAGGATGTAACTTGTATACATTAATTGATCATAGGTGATAATAGTATGCATCATATCACTTATATACATTAGAACTTCACATTAACAATTCTAAGCTTAAGAAACTTATACATAATTTTGTCTAAAAGTACTAAGACTACACTTCATATACAAAGAAAATATTGGATTTCTTGAAGATCACATGAACGTTTTCAAGGAACAAAGAACATACCTTTTCATATAAAATACTTAGGAACTCACCAACTTAAATGTTATTACACTTTCAAAAACATTTGTATTATCAGGAAAACAGTAGATAGGTACACACACAGGTTTTGTGAAGACGCGGCATAGTGGCTTCAAGTCTTTGTCATTACTTTTGGAGTCAATCAATATGTGATTCGAAAATAATGTAAACACTATATTATTAATACAATGGTTGTTGTTTCTTTGATTACTATTATTCATTGTTATGATATTGTACATGACGTCATCCGCCCCCGAATGTTTCTTCCGTTCTGGTTTGGGGTGTGACAAATTGGTATCAGAGCATTTTTATAGTGAACTAAGTATATCAACCCATATAGGATATATACAACTATAAATACAATGGGACTAAAACACTCTGACCAAGAGTTGTACTTTTTAAATATAATATATTTTTATAAAAGTATACATACATACATATATACTAGAACAGTGTCATAATAGGAACAAAACAAAAGTATTATGATTGTTGAACAACACGAGTAGGCCTTGGGGTATATAATCAGGTCTGGGATGAGTATAGTCGGATCAACTATATTTATCCGAGAGGTGATTGGCATATGCCTAGGCTTGTCGTGGTGTTGCAACAAGTCTAAAACTTACCAACTCTTCATATAAAGGAGCTCTAGAACCAAACATAAAGTTAAAATACTATAGGGGTATTTTAAGGTATTATAAATAACTTATGTGAACAACTAAAAGACCCTTACTGGTAGATCTATAATTGCTGAGTGTATACGCTAAGGTTATATATAATTGAGATTTTATAGACTTAGAATTTGTGATCTTCGTTCTACCTCCTATTCCTTGTTTGGTTGAGGACTTAGAGGAGGATCACTTATTCGAAGGTCTATTTGATCTTAGTTATATACAACTAGTATGCACTACGTAGTTATAGGAGGACCCGATAAGGATCACACCATAAAAAGTTCAATAGAAATATTTTTATTAATCTCATAGATTCTTTAGACATCCCTATTCTCTCACAAACAACATAGGTAGATATAGCCACAACAACTGTCAACAGAAGAGTCGAGGAAAAACAGAAGGAATTCATGAGGAGGATTCTGAGAAGGGATCAGACAAAGAGAAAGGCGCTGCAGTGACCATTAATGAACCTTACCCTATCAGGAGCAGACATGATGAGGCTCGCTCAAACATTCAGGTTCAGACTCTCCATCCCGAAGTAATGGAGATCAGTGACAAAGCCTGGAACACAACGATGCAAATTAAACACATCCACTAAGAACAAGAACACCATATGGATGCCATGCCTACAAGTAGATCAAGAAAACAATACGGATCACCTACACCCTTTAGAAAAAAATATAGCCCCTATGGGAAACAAATCTTTGTAACTGAAACTAAGAAAATCATAGCAGAACAGAGAGAGTAGATGAGGCCACTCGCAAGGTGTGTGAAGTGACAGGACTCCATATGCGTCACTTTAATAACTAATAAACTTATATGGCCGAGTGAATTAGTAACTACACAACTCACACTATGTATTAGGATTATCACATCATTCGTTACGACTAGTAGTAGTAAATCAAGTGAGATACGCCTTTCCAAAAACCCATGAAACTTGAACCAACTTATGGATTTAATACCTATAATCTATTTTGGTAACATAACATTTGTACAATACCTACTTCTACTCACTACAGATAGACTCCGCCACTTTTCAAGCCGCGGTCACAGCTGTCGTCACAGCCGTCTTGGCACAATTCAACACTAATAAGACAAACAGAGACAGAAATGGTGTCGACAATCCCAATCATAATAACAATCAAGGACACACACGAGTGACTGTCTACAGTTACACCCCAAAACGCAAACCTAAGAACAAGAAACGAAAGTTCTGGAATTAGAAAGGGAGCAGTTCGACTCAAGGACCTACCAAAAAGCAACAAGTCGTAGCAGTCCATACCCCCAGTGACCCTACTACCTCAACATCAACAAAACCCTATGCTGACAAACTCCCAAATTGCAACAAGTTCAACTACCATCATAATGGAGTTTGCCGAGTGTTGCAATGCAATAGGTGTAACAAAAATAGGCACACCGCCCACTTCTGTAGGACTTCGGCCCAATACACCACTCCAACCCCTAATGTTGGAGTAAGCCCAGTATGCCATACATGCGGTGAAATGGGACATTTCAAGAGAGACTGTCCAACAGAGACGAATGACGGAGGAGCGGGAGGAGTATAACATCAGGACGTTAAGAAGCAACGAGGGACCCTACTGGAATTTTTGGTACGTTTACAAACAACATTATTTAAGCATCAAATTTTTCACTAAAACTAGTGCCAATAAATAATAATAGTAATAATAATAATAATAATAATAATAATAATAATAATAATAATAATAATAATAATAATAATAATAATAATAATAATAAGCATAAGCATAAATTGCTTCTTCATCCGAACAAATCACATTATTCATATAAAAACTAAGGATCCTTGCAGGTGAGCTATGATGGCTTAGTGTAAATGTTAGGGTCATATATAATTAAGATCCTACAGACTTAGAGTGCGTGATTTCGCCTTATTTCCTGTTCCTTGTCTGGTCGTGGACTTAGGGCAGAGTCACTCAGTCGACTGTCTTCTCAATCTTAATTATATACAACTTGTGTACACCAAGCGATTATAGAAGGAACTAGTAGGGATCATATTACAAAATCTCGTCAATATCTATCAAAGCACTTGTACTGCTAGTACACGCTTATTGCGATACAAAATTTTTGCAATAGTAATAACATGATAAAATTGAAAGCACTGAATTCGCCTTATTTCCTGTTCCTTGTCTGGTCGTGGACTTAGGGCAGAGTCACTCAGTCGACTGTCTTCTCAATCTTAATTATATACGACTTGTGTACACCAAGCGATTATAGAAGGAACTATTAGGGATCATATTACGAAATCTCGTCAATATCTATCAAAGCACTCGTACTGCTAGTACACGCTTATTGCGATACAAAATTTTTGCAATAGTAATAACATGATAAAATTGAAAGCACTGAAGACGTACACATGGAATGCCCTATCGCTCTCACGATCACTTTTTCCAAATTGACTTAATACAAAGTTCTGACGTCGTCATTTGACATAGATTGGCTTGGCCCTCACCATACTAATTTCCTATGCTACAAAAAGTCCCTTCGCCTTAACCAACCAACTGAACGAAGCTCTTTCGATCTGTAAGTACAAACCCGACACAAACCTCCGAATTGTCTCTCGCCTCAAAAATCAGAAATACCCATGCGAGGGGTACCACACCATCCGTAACCTTCCCAAAGTATTCCCAGCAGACCTCTCAGGAACACCACTCGTACATCAAGTCAAGTTCAAAGAATAGAGACTAAGGATGAATGCGGGTAACCTACCACTACTAAGTATATACGTAAGGGTTGTATATAATTAAGATTCTACGGACTTAGGATGTGTGTTTCCGCTTACCTCCTGTTCCTTGTTTGGTTGTGGATTTAGGGCAGAGTCACCTATCCAACCGTCTTATCAATCTTAATTATATACGACTTGTATACACAAAGCGATGATAGATGAACCAAGGTATGAGTCTAACCATGAACTTTAGGACGGAGCTGCCCAGGGCTACTGATGGACACACTACCGTTTGAGCGATCATGGACAGATAAACCACACCCACACACTTCCTACCGATCAAAGCAACAGATGAAGTAGAAACGTAGATAAGCGATGCAAACCCTTGGAATTCCAGGTTGGTGACCGTGTGCTATTGAAGGACTCACCTTGGAAGGGAATGATACGTTTTGGAAAACGTGGGAAACTAAATCCAAGGTACATCGGACCGTTCGAGATTCTCGCTAGGATCGGCCCGATGGCTTATAAACTTCGATTACTGCAAGAACTCTATAACGTAGATCCTACCTTTCATATATCCAACTTGAAAAAGTGTCTGTCCGACGAGAATCTTGTAATACCACTCAACGAAATCGAAGTCAACGATAGCCTCCAATTCATCGAGGAACCTGTGGAAATCACGGACAGGGAAATCAAAGAACAAAAAAAAGCCGCATACCCATAGTGAAGGTCCGTTGGAATGCTAAACGAGGACCCGAATTCACCTGGGAGCGCAAGGACCAGATGAAAAAAAATACCCACATCTTTTCCCCAACCCTTAATGTCCCACTCAAAATGCTAATTTCGGGACAAAATTCCTTCTAACGGGGGGATGATGTGACAACCGTTAATTTTTGTCAACAAAGTCAACTCAACTTGTATTTGTATGTTACGGTTTACGTTATGTTTCCAAATGTACCGTTGGATTTGGTGTCTAAGCCCATAAATATAACTGGGATGTACTTGACCCGATTGTAGCATGGTCCTTTTGGGTTGCCTTCACCAGTGCAATTTGATAGGATGGACTTTTGAGAATAAGGTTATTTATGATTTATTAATATATTATAAGTATAATATATTAATTGAGGGATCATATTATTTAATTAGTATTGATCAAGAAATAATTTGGAATTAATTTAGTGATCAAAAGAGACTAATTGAATATACGGGGATTGATTATGTAAATCAATGATTCTTATAGTGTGGGCCAATGATCCATTAGGATGGGATAAATAGTCCATGGATAGTCCATGGAGGTTTAACCCATGGAGCCTAAGGGATATGGAAGGTCATGGCACATTAGGATTACATGGATGAAACCCTAGCCTTCATAACACTATAAAAAGGAACCCCTAGTGCCAAAATCGGTTGCCCATCATTCTAAGAGTATGATAACCGATTTTGTGATAGCTAGATTATTCTCTCAAGCCTCCTCTTGCATATTTGTGTTTGTGAACCATTAGAGGCATCACACTTGGGGTGCTCAAGCTTTCAAAGCTCAAGAACTACAAGTCCTTCTAAGAGGTAAGTCATCTAACTAGTTGTATTATTCATTTGAAAATTTGTATGCTAGTTAGGATATATGCTTTGGAAATTGAAAATATGCATGTATAATTAGAGAAAACAAAGATCCCAGGCATTTAGGGTTGCATGTGCACCATAGGAGTGTTATAGTGCTCAAAACCAAATAGTGGTATCAGAGCCTAGGATTGTTTTCTATTATACTTGATGCTCTTTGATTTTTAAGAGCTGGAAAAATCGATTTTCTACAGCCTGACAGATGAACTCGCCGAGTCCATACACATACTCGATGAGTCCACTCAATAAAGCATCAACTCGGCGAGTCCAGTTCATGAACTCGTCGAGTAGGTGTTGTTTGCAGAATCTCGAGTTTTTGGCCAGAAATGGACATGATCATTACCACAAACTGTTTTGTAAACATAAAAATTGTATTTTCTGAATTGGTAATGATGATCGTCATCCATTTAAAAGACAATTGTCAAATGTTAAGATAATAAAGTGATTATTTGTAGTATTTGATATGAATTGTCTTGCTATATGAGTTAGATTAAATCATTGATATATTATATGATAATGTTGTTAATCAAAACTGATCTAAGAGTTTATCTCGAAATGAGTTTTTGTAACTTGTCCTCAAGTTATATGAAGAGTCTCATTCATGAACATTAAAACTCATAAAATTTTCATCAATATTGGAAAATGAAAGGTCTCATGCATTAAAATGCAATTAAACTCACAAGTTATAGAAATGAAGAGTTTTGACAAGTTTCAAAACTTGCCCTCAAGTTTTGGAATTTATAAAGTCTCGCTAATGAAACTTTAAATTCCAAACCCTATAGTTTTAAAAGTTAAAATTCAACCCTTATACTTTATAATATTATAATTTTAATAATATATATATATATATATATATATATATATATATATATCAAGGTTCTAAAAAGCTCGCCATGGCTCCGCCATGGCTCCAAGGCTTGTATGTGTCGCCAAGCTTTACCAAAACGCCGCCTTGACTCATATATGTGTATAAAAATGAATAATAGTAGAAAATACATATAAAAATATGAATTATATACAAAATTGCCGCCTTAGGTCACGCCTTACAAACGACGTGGCTCGCCAAGGCTCGGAAAAGCTTGAGGCTTGAGATTGCCGCCAAGTCACGCCTTACGTTATTTAGAACCTTGATATATATATATATATATATATATATATATATATATATATATATATATATATATATATATATATATATATATATATATATAAGACAAGTCAGTCTTACCGTTAGTAGGCCTCATTCACGAAGCCGCTCTATAAGGGGTATAAGGTTACTGTCTATAAAATGGTGGTTTAATGGGTGTCCACTCTCACCCACCGCTTCCTTGACTGGTGGAGGGTCGTTATCCGAACGGGTAGGATAGGACATTAATTCTCCCTCATTAAAAGTATAATGATAAATATAAAGTAACTAAACTTTTATTAAATTCGCAATCTTAGTTACTTTAGGAAAATGTGGAAATGTTGCTAATCCAGGAAGTTATACTTTGCACCCTTGTTAAGTCGTTAGTGGAGCGTGTGTGGTTAACTGGCACACTAATATGGGACTGACAATGTGTGGCAAAGGGTAGCTTGATGTTAATCATAGATCAATGGATCATTTTGGTTAACCGACACATTGATTAGGTGATTTGTAACATTGGGTGTACCAAGCTAATTTGCATGGTTATTCACACCTTGTTTGTGATCCTCGGTATCCCAGTCACAAACTTGAATGGCACAATCAAGATTTAAACATGCCATTGAAAAGTTCAATGAATCTCAAAAGAATCTAGGATTTTCAAGCCAATTAAAACTTAATGATCAATTTCGTTTTTCATGGTGGAAATTGGTAAATCGTCATTTACCTACCTTCAAATATTTTACAATTGGATTACGGCATCCCTTTTCGCAATTGTAGAATATTGTGTTGGGTCCCAACCTTAATATATTCAGTTTGGGTGTTATATTAAGGACTTAAATCAACTAACTTGAATTTCTCCCTCATAGATGTCTAGTTCTGACAGTTATGGTCTTCCTTATTCTTTTGGAAAAAGCCTTCCTAATGAAGATGATATCCCACATGGCAATCAAGGTGAAAGATTAATCCCTTTGTCGTGCATTAATGGGACTGGAAATCATACTTCACTTCCTCCACCTCCTCCAAATATTCTCCCTAACCCACAAGTTCAAAGACTTGAAGAGTTCCATGGTCACTCAATCCCAATTGACTATCAAACACAAAGATGGAAAGTCTATATGTGATCACGTCTTGGAGATGAAGTTACATATTGCAAGCTGGGAGAGTTGGGTGTCGAAGTCTCGAAGAAGTTGGTTGTTGACTAGGTTCTTCAATCACTTCCTGAGGCATATAGTGTTGGGTTTTGAGCATTCTAACACTCCTATGGTGTACATGTTGGATTAATGTCTAAGTCCATAACTATAATTGGTAAGACTTGACCCGACCCGGCATGGTCCATTTGGGTTGCATGGCATCATGCATTTGGATAGACTATAATGAGAGAAATAACACTTAAGGTTGGTAAATATATTATAAGCTCTAATATATTAATAAGGTTATTTAATTAGTATTGATCAAGAATTAATTTGGAATTAATTAAGTGATCAAAAGGAGACTAATTAAATATATGGGTTGATTGTGTAAATCATTCATTCTTATATATGTGGGCTTGTGATCCAAGATTCCTTATGTTGGACTAAGTCCATGGGGTGACCCATAGATACTTCAAGGAGGTTAAAATCCATGGAGCATAAGGAATGGGTAAAGTTATGAGTTACATGGTGTAACCCTAATAGCCGCCATATAAAAGAATCCCATGGCTCAAGAAATCGTGGACTAATGTGTGAGTGTGAGGGCTAGACGATTTCAAGGAGTGTTCAAGTTTCTCTCAAGTTATTCCAAGTGTATTTGGTGTTGTGTGAACCATTTGAGGTGTCACACTTGGGGCACTAGGCACTCAAGCTTCATGAAGACATTCTACATCAAAGAGGTATGTATTCTATCTTGTTATATTTATTATTTTGTATGCTAGATTAGGATAATACCTTGGATGTTCATAATTGTATGTATAATAGAGAAAACATAGATCCAAGGTATTTAGGGTTGCATGTACACTTAGGAGTGTTAGAATGCTCATAACCCAACAGTGGTATCAGAGCCTAGGCTTGTTTTCTTGTTATACTTGCAAAAGTAGCTGGAAAATCGAGTTGGATGCATATATTCGATTGTTTTGGCTGGAATTGGACTAGGAACATTACCCTAAGATGTTTTTGGACTTATAAACTTGTTTTTGATGTGATAATGTTCATGCTAATCCAATTTCTAAGATAATTGTCATAATTTCAAGATTTGTATTAGTTTGTATGTTCATGCTAATTTCTTGAAGATTGATGATTTGAATTATCTTGTTCTTATGAGGTTCTTAGATTAATAGAAAAGTTGTGTGAAATAGTTATTTTCAATCCATTTTAATCTAAGAGTTGATTCCAAAGTGTGTTTTTGTAACTTGTCCTCAAGTTATATGAAAAGTCACATTTAAGAATCATAAAACTCATAAAAGTTGGCAAAGGTTACAAAATGAAGAGTCTAGTTCTAATTAAATGGTTTTATGACTCCATAACTTGTCCTCAAGTTATGGAGGTTCAAGAGTCTCTTCATTAAATTAAAAAAAATATAACCTTAATTAGTTCCATAAGTTACAATAAAAAAAAGTTATTTTTTTAATTAGTTTAAAGTCTTCCATAACTTGTCCTCAAGTTATGGAACTTGAAGGGTTTTTTTTTTTTTTTTTTTTTTTTTTTAAATTAAAACTACTTTAAACTCATAAGTTATGGAATTAATTAGTTTTGAATAGTTTCAAAACTTGCCCTCAAGTTTTGGAATTTGAAAAGTTTTCACTTATGAATACTTTAATTCCAAGTTAGCCCTTAGAATTTTAAAAGTTAAAATTCAACCCTTATACTTTATAATATTATAAGTTAATAATATTTATATATATGTATAAGAGTAAAGTCAGTCTTACCGTTAGTAGGCCTCATTCACGAAGCCGGTCTATAAGGGGGGTATAAGGTTACTGCCTATAAAATGACAGTTTAATGGGTGTCCACTCTCACCCACCGCTTCCTTGACTGGTGGAGGGTCGTTAGCCGAACGGGTAGGACAAGGACTATAATTCTCCTTTCATTAAAAGTATTAATGATAAATACTAAGTAACTAAACTCTTATTAATACCCAATCTTAGTTACTTAGGAAAATGTGAATTTGGTGCTAACCCATGAAATTACACTTTGCACTTTGCTTAAGTCGTTAGTGGAGCGTGTGTGGTTAACCGGCACACTAACCTGGACTTAACAAGGTAGGCAAAGGGTAACTTAATATTTATTATAGTATCGGTGGAGCGTGTGTGGTTAACCGGCACACTAATTAAGGGGTAAATATTAAGGGTACCAAGTATATTTGCATGGTTATTCACACCTTGTTTTGTGATCCTCGGCATCCCAGTCACAAAACCTGAAGGGCACACTCGAGATTGAAACATGCCTTTGAACAGTTCAATGAATCTCAATGATCTAGGACTTTCAAATCCAATTAAAACCTAATAAATTATTTCGTTTTTCATGGTGGAAATTGGTGAATCGTCATTCACCTACCTTCAAATATTTTATAGCTTGGATTACGGCATCCCTCTTCTAAGTTATAAAATAGTTTGTTGGGTCCTAGCCTTAATATTTCATATTGGGTGTCATATTAAGGACTTTAAATCAACTATCTTGAATATCTCCCAAAAAGATGTCTGGTCTAGACATTTATGATCTTCCCAAATCTCTTGAAACAAGCTTTCCTAAATGAAGATGATGTCCCATGGATATCATACTTCTTTCACCTCCTCCAATTATTCTCCCTAACCCACAAGTTCCTAAAAAGTTTAAGGTCACTCAAGCCCTATTGGCAAGGCAAGGTCTAGGTGTGATCACATCTTGGAGATGTAGTCACATATTGACAAGCCGGGAGAGTTGGGTGTCAAAGTCTTGAGAAAGTTGGTGGCTCAACTACTTTCTAAGTCACATAGTGAGTTCTTTTGGGAATCCTATGAAACAGACTAAGACAAGACCCTTAATGATCTTATCTATTTGCTAAGATCAACTTCCTAAAATGCTATGGACATTGATAATGATGACATTGGATATCCAGTAAAGCTCTCTCTTCCCAATGGAAAGGGATCGGTCATAGTCAACTCGGTTGACCCAATGGTAAAGAGAGAGGCGAAGTCTGAGATAGTCCCATTATCAAGGGTCCATAGGTAACTATTGCCAAAGGAAGGGGCATTGGTTACGAAGCTGCCAAATTTACCTAAGGATGTTAAAGTCAATAAGTTTGGCTCTACTTCAGGTAAAGTCCATTGTCTAACTCTATTAAGTACATGCTGATTCTGATCGCGAAGATGGATTTCAATCGCATGGTTCGGTGATCAGAATTTTGGGCTATTACTTAAGAGTTATGATATTTATATTGCTTAGGAATAGATAACAACAAGGTTTTCATATGGATTGTAAGGATAAGTTTTTCCGCAAAGTTTTAAAATAAAAGAAAAAGGTTTTGATTTTATTTATTTTAAGTATCCTTACAGTGGCATTTGTGAAAAGTTGTTGCTTATAAGATTCCATTGATAGCAATATTGGAAAAATGGATTTGATTCTTTCGGTTGTGGTAGTGTCTAATATTACCAAATAAGGAAAGATTCTCATCACCCAAGGTTCAATTGGACCGAAACTTGGAATCATGCAAGTTGTATAGTATGATGAATGAGAACTTTCAGCTTGGAAAATTAAGACTAATTCCTTATGTGAATAAGGAAAGGACTAAGGGATCGAGTACACATTCTTGTGCACTGGTCAAGTCCACCACAAAAATTTCAGAACGAATAAGAAGAATCAAAGTATGGCAGAAAGATAAAAGTTTCTCAAATCTGAAAAGATGGGAGAGTACTTTAGTATCATGTTTATGATCATCTTAATGATTAAGATACCATATCACAATTGGTCCTCTAAAGTCATCTTAGTGCATTCTTATGACTAAGAAGAGGAGTCATGAATTGTTGAAATGGTTAAATCAAAAAGATGAGTCATACTTCGTTCCAAAACAATTCTTAGAGTCATACTCCAAGATTGTAACTTGAGTGACATATCTTAAAGAGGGTTTGTTAACACTAGTCAAATGTAAGAGTAAAAGGTTATCTACTCTTGTACATTTGAAATTGGTAAGTTGTGATGTTTTGGATAAAACAGAGACCAACTTAGGCCAATTGTGTAAAGTGTTAGTCTTGATAAAGAATCCGCACTATCTCTTGAATATTTCACAAGGGAGTCTTATATGTCAAGAGGACAGTGGGAGTCTTAAATCACTTGAAAGTTTCAAGACTTAATCAAGAATAAAACCTAAAGTCCTTCACTAGCACACGACTTGAGGTTTATAACCTATCGTGTTGAAATTTTTGTGCCTATTCAAGTTGGCTTTGCATAGGAGTTCTGAGAGTTCTCAATTGGTTGCACAACTACTTGGAAGCAATGGCAGGCACCTGAGCTGCCAAATGGCAAGAATTTAAGGTTGCACAAGTTTAATCAATATGAGTTTGGATTTGTCACTAACCTTGTCTTGTGAGTATGGTTTTGACAAATTCACATGGATAAGAACACATACACTATTAAATCTAAGTGTCATAAGGTTTCTCTCCGATTCATGAAAATAATGGTGAGGAAACACTTTCACTAAGTAGATTTTAGCTAGATAGCAATTGTGATATTTGCATTCTCAAAGTCATTAGTGGAGCGTGTGTGGTTTACCGGCACACTAACATGGACTTGTGAGAAGTGGCAAAGGTCTAAACAATTGAGACTATGATTACGGCATCCCTTTTCATAGTTCTAAAATTGTTTAGACACACATGTGAGCTATCTAAGAGAGGTGTATGAAGTTTTATCAAAACAATCTAGTATCAGAAATCTGAACTTTGGTAAGAAAGTCAGCTGATTTCTGAGTACATGTCAAAGCTAGTGGGAGCATAAGTGTTATGCTAATAATCATCATGTTAGTGGGAGCATAATAATTATGACAAAGGTTGCAAGTTAGCAATGTTAATTATAGAAAACAAAAGTTTCAATTCGTGAGGTTACAGGGGTTGAAAAAGTTGTTTTGCTAGAATTAAGGGAGAGGAAATTATACTTCATTTCAATTCTAAAAGCTTAGATTGAGATTTTAATCGTATTTAATCAAGGATATATATATGAATTTCATGTTGGAATGGCTCAACATAAGGAAATTCTATATATGGGTCCATTATTTGCGTTCTAAAATTCGATTATGATTACGGCATCCCTTTTTATAATCTGAATTTTGAGAACTTGGCAAATTGAAATGGAAATATTATAGCAAAAGACTGGTTTAGTCTTTATGTGAGACATCATGAATCGTGTCTCATATGCTTCGGATATAGGATCGATTACATGTGCTATATTCATCATTTCTAAAATTTTCCAAATGCCTGGGGCATTATGAAGGGAAAAGGTCTAGAATTGGATATGACTAAAATGATTAAGCAATTGTCGAGGAAAATCTAAGGTTTACCAAAGATTGGTTGCTCAAGGACAGTTGGAAGTATAATGTTAATTCTGGAAGGACCATATTGACATAATCTGTAAGGAGGCAACTCTTGTTCAGAAGTGATAGTCAAAATGGAATATGGAAATGTTTCAAAGTTAGAAATTATTCAATTTGTGTAAGATTAGGAAACTTAATGAAAGAAGGATGTTTCCAAGGAGCTGATCTCCTTTGGAATGCTCTGTAATGATTGTTGTCAAGACTTTCTGACTTCGTGCATAATCATTAAGAGGATCAATGCATATAAGTTTAGAATCTAACAGATTTCAGTAAATGGCATGAATTTGGAATTCTTGCATTTGCAGTAAGGATTTGGGACTGTGAAAAGAGGATCATTGGAGTGATGTTCAATTGATCTATTTTACAAAGTAAAGATCATAGACAAACATAGTATGCATACTTGGTGTATGGCATGACTAGTGTTTAGAAAACATAGTGTACATGCTTGGAGCATGGGACAACTATTGTTTTAAATTCAAGTATAAAGTTGATAAAACCTAAACAATGAATAATGAGTAATCAGTATGGTGATAAATAAAAGTGTTTATTTATATTCATAGGGTTTGATACCATATTTGATTCATTTATTCTTGTGTTTCACTTTGGATGTTTTGACTTCCAGAATAACTAAGTCGCTCTTCCTGAATGATTAAGTTATTCAAACCATCCACAGTCGGTCATATGTTGGAAGTAGATATGAATCAAGACTGTCATGGGTTGGTTTGTAGAGGTCCAAGTTGGTGGACAAAAGTGGTGCTACAACACTCATGAGTGCTCATAAGTTCTGAGTATTGGATTCAACCCGCGCTCATTTGAATCACTTCATGGATTTTATCACGAGTGATCATGAGACGATAATATCTTATATTCTTCAAACCTAGAGATATGAGTTGTTACAATGAGTTGGTTATACATTGATTGCACGAAAACGCATTGGTAACTCGATGTTATAAAACGTGCCTTTGTGTATGATTCAACAAGTAGTAGAACAAGCCATATGAGTTGAAGTTTATCCATTCCTTTTACCTTCGGGATAAAAGCGATATCGGTGGGCCCCTCGATGATTTAAAGATGATACATGTGAGTGCTTGGCCAAGCCAGGACTGATTTGATTTGTTCAATCAGTCTGTCATCATGAATCGGAAATCGGGAAACAACAAATGGACAGAGAGAATGATTGATAATCCATGTCTTAGTCCATATGATATCTAGAATGGAGGAATATATGATCCCTTATCTAATGGACAAGTCATTGACAAAGGTCAGAGTTCATCGACAAGGTCAGAGTTCGACAGAAGCTTTTGAGAGCTACGATTGCTGATCGGTTCCTGAAGTCATACGCAATAATAGTTTTAGACTTATCCAAGTGGGAGACTGTTGGATTAATGTCTAAGTCCATAACTATAATTGGTAAGACTTGACCCGACCCGGCATGGTCCATTTGGGTTGCATGGCATCATGCATTTGGATAGACTATAATGAGAGAAATAACACTTAAGGTTGGTTAATATATTATAAGCTCTAATATATTAATAAGGTTATTTAATTAGTATTGATCAAGAATTAATTTGGAATTAATTAAGTGATCAAAAGGAGACTAATTAAATATATGGGTTGATTGTGTAAATCATTCATTCTTATATATGTGGGCTTGTGATCCAAGATTCCTTATGTTGGACTAAGTCCATGGGGTGACCCATGGATACTCCATGGAGGTTAAAATCCATGGAGCATAAGGAATGGGTAAAGTTATGAGTTACATGGTGTAACCCTAATAGCCGCCATATAAAAGAATCCCATGGCTCAAGAAATCGTGGACTAATGTGTGAGTGTGAGGGCTAGACGATTTCAAGGAGTGTTCAAGTTTCTCTCAAGTTATTCCAAGTGTATTTGGTGTTGTGTGAACCATTTGAGGTGTCACACTTGGGGCACTAGGCACTCAAGCTTCATGAAGACATTCTACATCAAAGAGGTATGTATTATATCTTGTTATATTTATTATTTTGTATGCTAGATTAGGATAATACCTTGGATGTTCATAATTGTATGTATAATAGAGAAAACATAGATCCAAGGTATTTAGGGTTGCATGTACACTTAGGAGTGTTAGAATGCTCATAACCCAACAGTACATGCAACCCTAAATACCTTGGATCTATGTTTTCTCTATTATACATGCAAATATGAACTTTCCAAGGTATTTTCCTAACTAGCATACAATCATATGTACTAGGATAACAAAACTAGATAGAATACATACCTCTTTGTTGTAGCTTGATTCCATGGAGCTTAAGAGCCTAGTGCCCCAAGTGCGACACCTCAAATGGTTCACACAACATCAAAACAACTTGGAATAACCATGAGAGAGGATACTTTACTCATAGAAATCGGCTTGCCCTCTTGTGTATACATTAGTGCCAATTTCACCAACCAAAGGGGTCTTTATATAGTATAGACATTAGGGTTACACCATGTAACTCATGACTTTACCCACTCCTTATGCTCCATGGGTTTTAACCTCCATGGAGTATCCATGGGTCACCCCATGGATATAGTCCAACATAAGGAATCATGGATCATAAGCCCACACATATATAAGAATGAATGATTTACATAATCAATCCCCATATATTTAATTAGTCTCTTTTGATCACTAAATTAATTCCGAATTAATTCTTGATCAATACTAATTAACTAATATGATTTCATATTAATATATTAGAACTTATAATATATTAATATGTCACAAATATCCTCTTCTCACAAAAGGTCTATCCAAATGTTCCGATGCTATGCAACCCAAATGGACCATGCCGGGTCGGGTCAAGTATATACCAATTATAGTTATGGACTTAGACACTAATCCAACAGTCTCTCACTTGGATAAGTCTAATAACTATTATTTCAAGTATGACTCAAACCTGACCAACAATCGTAGCTCTTAAAAACTGTTGTCGAACTCTGAACAAATCACTGACGCGTCCATTAGATAAGTGATCATATATTCCTCCATTCTAGATATCATATGGAATGAGACATGGATTATAATCATTCTCTCTGTCCATTTGTTGTTTCCCGATTTCCGATTTATGAAGACTGAGTAACTGAACAAATCAAATCAGTCCAGGCTTGGCCAAGCACTTAGGGTGTCATCACTAAATCATCGAGGGGCCCACATATATCACTTTTATCCCTTTAAGGGTAAAAGGAATGGATAAACTTTGACTCATATGCTTGTACTAACTACTTGTTGAATCATACACAAAGGCACGTTTTATAACATCGAGTTACCAATGCGTTTTCGTGCAATTAATGTATAACTAACTCATAGTCAACAACTCATATCTCTAGGTTTGAAGAATATAAGACATTATTGTCTCATGATCACTCGTGATAAAATACATGAAGTGATTCAAATGAGCGTGGGTTTAATCCAATACTCAGAACTTATGAGCACTCATGAATGTTGTAGCAACTTTTGCTATGTCCAACACCTTAGACATCTACAAGCCAACTTCATGACAGTCTTGCCTTAATACCTACTTCCAACGTATTATCGACTGTGGATGGTTTGAATAAGTTAGTCATTCGGGAAGAATGACCTAGTTATTCTGGAAGTCAAAACATGTAAAGTGAAACACAAGAATAATACTAATCCTATATGGCCCCAACACTTTAAGTGTAAATAAAAACACCTTTTATCTAAGCACCATATTGATTACTCATTATTCGTTGTATAATGTTTCGATTTATCAACTTTATACTTGAATTAAAACACTAGTCGTCCCATGCTCCAAGCATGTACACTATGTTTTCTAAACAATAGTTATGTCATACACCAAGTATGCACACTATGTTTGTCTATGATCTTTACTTTGTGGAATAGATCGATTGAACATAATTCCAATGATTCTCATTTCACAATCCCAATCCTTATTGTAAATGTAAGAATACCAACCTCTTGCCATTTACTGTAATCTGTTAGATTCTAAACTTATATGCAATGATCCTCCTGTAATGACTATGCCCAAGTCACAAAGATTTGGCAACAAACATTACAAAGTATTCCAATGGAGAGCAATTCCATGGAAACGAAGTTTCACATTCAAAGTACATTCCTTTGAACATCCTTCTTTGCATTAAGTTTTCTAACCTTACACAGATTCAAAGAATAACTTCCACCTATGGAAACATTTCCATATGTCCATTTTGACTATTACTTCTGAACAAGAGTTGCCTCCTTTCAAAATATGTCAATATGGTCCTTCCAAAATTAACACTATACTTCCAACTGTCCCTGAGCAACCAATCTTTGGTAAAACTTAGATTGTCCTCGACAATTGCTTAATCATTTTAGTCATATTCAATTCTAGACCTTTTCCCCTCTTAATACCCCCAGGCATTTGGAAAATTTAGAAAGGATAAATATTATAGCACATGCAATCGGTCCTATACCAGAAGCATATGGGACACGATTCATGATGTCTGACATAAAGACGTGATACTTGACCAGTCTTTTGCTAAAATATTTTTATTTGCCATGTTCTCACAATTCGAACTATGAAGAGGGATGTCGTAATCATAATCGAATTTGAGAACGCAACATATACAAAACTTCCTTATGTTGAACCATTCCAACATAACATTCATGTATATCCTTGACTAAAGTTGATTAAAATCTCAATATAAGCTTTTAGAATTGGAATGAAGTATAAAATCCTCTCCCTTAATTATAGCAAAACAATTTTTCAAAGCGAATTGAAACTTTTGTTTTCTATAATTAACATTGCAAACTTGCAACATTTTAACATAATAATCATGCTCCCACTAACATGATGATTATTAATTTAACTAGCATAACACTTTATGCTCCCACTAGCTTTGACATGTACCCAGAAATCTGCTGGACTTCTAGAAATCAATACTTTATTGACTTTCTTACCAAAGTTCAGATTTCTGATACGAGATGCTTTGATAAGACTTTATCAAAATCATACACCTTTCCTTAGATAGCTCACATGTGTGTCTAAACAATTATGAAGAGGGGTGTTGTAATCATAATGTTTAGACCTTTTGCCATTCTCACAAGTCCATGTTAGTGTGCCGGTTAACCACACGCGCTCCACTAATGACTTTGAGAATGCAAATATCACAATTGCTATCTACTTAGTGAAAGCGTTTCATCACCATCATTTTCATGAATCGGAGAGAAACCTTATGACACTTAGATTTTTATGGTGTATTTTTTCCTATCCATGTGAATTTTTCAAAACCATAATCACAAGACAAGGTTAGTGACAAATCCAAACTCATATGGACTAAATTTGCCCAACCTCAAGTTGTGTGCTAGTGATTAACAAAACTCTTGATTAGTTCTTGAAACTATCTTAAGATCCTTTAAGACTCCCACTGACCTCTTGACATATAAGATTCTCTTTGTTAAGAACCATTCCTTGACAAAACAAATATTCAAGAGTTAGTGCGGATTCTTATCAAGATAAACATTTCTCACAATTGGTCTTAGTTGGTCCCTGTTTTATCCAAAACATCACAACTTACCAATTTCAAATATACAAGAGTAAGAACCATGTTACTCTACATTTGATAAGTGTTATAAACCTTTCTTAAAGTTATATCACTCAAGGCTCAATCTTGGAGTATGACTCTAAGACCTGTTTTTGGAACGAAGTTTGATTTATCTTTTGATTTGACCATTTCCATAATTCATGATTCCTCTCTTTAGCCAAATAAATGCACTAAGGTGTCCTTAGAGGATCAATTGTGATATGGTTTCATAATCACTAAGATAATCATAAAACAAGATACTCAATGTCACACCCCGCTAAAGCGGAAACGCAAGGTATGACAGCGACAAAGGTTTCATTGCAAAAGATAAAGATACATCACCATAGCAATATTTAAAAGTTTACAACCCATAGCTTAAACAAAACAAAGTACAAGTTTTTCCAAAATGACATTGTTCAAAATATAACTTCATAAAATAACTTCCACACGATGCAGCATGCTCTATGATGATGAATCTCTATATCCACTTACTAATTATTTCCTGAAAAAGCATGTAAAACGAGCGTCAACTATGAAAATAGTTGGTGAGTTCACAGGTTTATAAAATCAAGATTTGGTATAAGACTTTTCATAAATACAAGTACATTGCTTTAATGAGAACAAAGTTCATTGCTATAATGAGAAACAAAGTTGATTGCTAAAATTGATAAACGAGTTTATTGCCATAATAGATAACAAGTTTATTGCTATAATGTGTAACGAGTTTGTATGTGTATGAGCAAACAATGAGTCTCAACCAAACCTATGACTGAAGCCCTATCAAGATCTATGCTTATCGTTCCATAGATGAATATGGTATCATGCACTCCAGCAATAGGGTGAGTGAGGAGTTATCAATTCCTAATAGCGCTATCCATAATGACCATTGGCTCAAAGAGTTAATGGTTAGAGATAAGGGAAGGGCCTTAGTACGATAAGTTCTCATGTTCCGTGATGCATAGACATACATAGAGAGACATAACAATAAAATAGCAATCATGTTTGATACAAATCAATTTAAATACAACATTCAAATAATAGTTTTTCGGGACATGCTTTTCCACCCCAAAACATAAAAACTGAAAATAGGGGAGTGCGTGAATACTCACAACGTTTCGAGTAGGTACAAGTGGTACTTCGGAATGCATCAACGTCTTACTACCGGGATCCTACGACATCAAACACATACTAGTGAGTTTCCATGTCGAAATCTAATGCTAATATACTAAATTCTACATATAGTGAAATGCCAATTTATGTTTTAGTATTTGATTTTATATTAATTGGTTACACTTTTTCTGAAATAATGAAATTCTACAAATCGTGCGATTAATTACAACATTGGAATATAAATTTTCCAAATTTTTAAGTCCTTATTACAACATAAATTCACGGAAATAGCATTCAAAGGATAAAAATTCTCAAACTTTTTATTTAACTGTTATTACACAATACTAAGCTGGGAAAATTATAAAAATGGATTTCCAAGCTGTTTAATTATATTTTATGATTTTTGAGCATTTATTCCAATAAAAATTGAAATAAATAGAAAACAGTTTCCAAAATTACCCAAACTTTTTATTTAACTGTTATTATACATAAATAGGCTGGGAAAAATATAAAAGATACTTTTCAGTGGGTATTTCTATTTTTCCTTGTTTTATTCCTTTAAATAATCTTTAATTGAAAAAATAATATTAAACAGTTAAAATAAATTACCAAAAATTTTTGTAACATCATTTACAGTATAAATAACCTGAGAAAAATATCAAAAGTGGTCTTCATATTATATAATCCGGTTTTGGGTATTTATGTGTATTTAAGTGTAATTAACTTTAGAAATTAAGAGAAAAATAGTTTACAGTGGAGAAAAATCCTTAAAATTTTTATGTAACCTCCTATTGTAAAACATGATGTTCTGGTAAATTTTCATGAATTTTGGATAATCAGAACTATTTTTCCTATTTTTAAACCATTATAATTACCAAAAATTGGGAAAAATAGCAAGGCATGATGAAAAATGTTGAAATTATTTTTCTGAGTCATCCATCACAGGTAAGGTATGCGAAAATTGTTAGATAAAATTTTCACACTCTCCAAAGTGGTTTTGTGATTTATTATATCCTAACAAAAAGAAAATTGGAAATCATACCAAACAGCAACAAAAATTGATGAAATTTAGTGAGGGGTCTTTATCCATCATAAGGGTCATTCATGAATTTGTTCCGGATTTATTGACCTTTGGAAGTATTTTATGTGATTTATGCCCTTGGTTTCTAACAATAATTTTAATAAATCAAAGAAATAATAAAAGCTTTTGGTATTTTACAGATTATCACATGCATGTGAGTGCTTTCAAAAGGAAAAATGTTCGAAATTTATTCAGAAGGGAAATAGGGGTATTGAACCCAAACAAGATAAGAAATGTTGCATGCAATGGTGCATGAGATGTAAATGTGGCTGAAGTTCATGAATTTGTGAAGCACATTCTGTGGGGTTTTAAGCCACGAAATTTCAGCCATCATTCACTGGATATGTTAAGTTTCTAAAGTATTTTTCCCCAGATTTATGGTTGGGTTTAAGGCCTTTGATCATGCAAGGCAAAAATGGTGATCATAGAAAAAGAGCTGTTTGCGCAACCATTTTGTAAACATTGCCAAAAATCGGATATTTAATATTTGACAGTAAGACCAGTTGGGTTTGAAATTTAACTCATGGAGCTATCCAATGCAAAAAGAATATCATGATTTGGTTAAGGAATGACCGAGATATGGTCGTTCAAAGCTGAATAAAGTAATCTGGCAGATTGCATGTTTGCTTTGAGTGCATCCTTAGGACATTTTGACAAGAACATCATGCATGCCTTTGATAAGGTCCGATTTCTAGCACATGCATGGAGTGAATGAGCATCCAAGATGTACTAGAAATGGTTTAAATGCTTTTGACCATGCAAGAACACAAAAGAAATGGAGAAGAAGATGTAATACTTGTTTTTGAAGTCACATGAGCATATGTGCATCATTTTCACTCCTTGCATGGGTTTGATCCCGGATTTTCACCATTTCAAACACATGTATTGTGTTATGGTGAGAATCTACAAACCACAAGGGAAAAATAAAGATTTCTAGCCATGGAAAGGCATAGAATCCGAAAAGAAGAGAAAACTAAGAAGAAGAGGTAGTAGAATCATGAAATTATGGAAGAAGATGTTGTTGTTTACCTTGGTTTTGATCTTGAGGGAAGTAAGAACACATTCAAAGTCTTCAAAATCTCGAAATTTGGCAGAGAAATGAGAGAAATTTCGTGAGTTAGAGAGAGAGAGGAAGAGAGTTTGTGTGTTAGGAGGGTGGAGTGTGAGAGAGTGAAGAGAGAAGAGGTAGAGTGAAGGTTTAAGTCTAATGATTAAGTTTTGGGAAGAGAGAGTGCATGGGGAGGGGAGAATGGCTGGCTCTATCATGCATTAGGCCTCCTCTCTCCTAATTTCAAATTTTATAAAATTCCCTCCAATAATTTTATAAAAACCCTAATTTTTATAAAAATATTTATTAAGCAATTCTTGATTTATTTGTAAAAAATCTTGTTTTTAACTAATAAATTATGATTATTGCATGATAATTTAATTTCTATTTCAATGATTATAATCCATAATTTGATTAATAAAAATTTGATATTAGAAAGTTTATAGCCAAATTTTATAAAGTTTTTAAGCTTTATGATTTATAAATTTGGATTTTTAGCTCTCTTAGGGTTTTTGGAATATTGTTTGATATTCATCATCATAATGAAGTATAATTAGAATATTTTAATTTATTTTTAGGGTTTTATACCCTTTTTCAATTATAACAAATCTTGAAAGTTTCATTCAAATTATAGCATTGGCATTTCCTATTGTAGTTAAGCAACTTACTAGAATCGTAAGTGTCAAGTATATTAGTCCTAGGTCTTAGATGGATCCTAGTTTATGTAAGATTTTGACCTAATTTATACTACTAGGCCATGGCATGATGTGCATGAATGGTTATTATAAAGATGCATGAGTCCGAGAATGACCTGAATTGACAGTTGTCACAGTATCCCCCACTTAAAAAGAATTTCGTCCCGAAATTCATTCTATGTCATCGCTTGTCATCGTATGGGAAAAGTTGTGGATACTTTTCCTTCATGAAGTCCTCACGCTCCCAGGTGTACTCCGATCCGCGTTTTGAGTTCCATCGAACTTTCACAATCGGGATCTTACTCCGCTTAAGTTGTTTTACCTCCCTGCCAAGGATTTCTATCGGTTCCTCAACGAAGTTTAGCTTATCATTGATCTTAATTTCCTCCAGGGGTACTATCAATGTTTCGTTGGCTAGACATTTCTTAAGATTGGAGACGTGGAATGTGTCATGAATGGCGCTTAACTCTTGGGGCAACTGGAGTTTATAAGCTACCGGACCAATCCTTTCAATGACTTCAAAGGGTCCAACATATCTCGGGCTTAGTTTTCCTTTCTTACCAAAACGCACAAGCCCTTTCCAAGGCGACACTTTTAAAAGTACCTTGTCTCCTACTTGGAATTCTAATGCTTTTCGACGATTATCCGCATAACTTTTCTGACGATCTCTAGCAGCTTTAAGCCTATCCTTGATGATAGCAATCTTGTCAGATGTTTCCTGGATAAGTTCGACTTTAGTCAACTGTCTGTCTCCGATTTCTGTCCAGCATAAGGGCGAACGACACTTGCGTCCATACAATGCTTCATATGGAGCACATTGGATACTCGTGTGGTAACTGCTATTGTAGGAAAACTCAATTAGAGGCAAATGAGTATCCCAATTTCCTTTGAACTCAATGACACACGCTCGTAGCATGTCTTCCAATGTTTGTATTGTTCTCTCTGTTTGCCCATCTGTCTGAGGGTGGTAAGCTGTGCTCAAATCTATCTTGGTTCCTAGTGCCTTCTGTAACATCCACCAAAATCGAGATGTGAAGCGACTATCTCTATCAGAAATGATAGACAGGGGTACACCATGTAGAGAAACAATTTTGTCGATGTAGATTTGGGCCAATTTTTCCATCTTGAAATCTTCTCGAATGGGGAGAAAATGAGCAGATTTCGTCAGTCGATCCACTATGACCCAAATTGAGTCATGACCTTTAGCAGTTCTAGGAAGTTTGGTAACGAAATCCATAGATATTTGCTCCCATTTCCATTGGGGAATTTCAGGTACTTGTGAACCTTCACGCTTGATACTATGTTTAAACTTCTTCCTGGCTTCTCACCGTGTATGATAAGGGTTTCTCCATTGGGGAGAGGCACTCTAATGACTTTCTCGTAACAACCAATATCTGCTTTATTTTTGGATAACCAATCCATCCCTACTATCACATCAAAACTACCTAGCTCTATAGGAATTAGGTCAATGCTAAAGAGTTTATCAGCTAAATTCAGAGTACAACCAGGAATTATATCGTCAGCCCTAATTTCATACCCATCATTAAGTTCAATAGCATAAGCATTCCTCATCTTTCTCGATTTCAAGCCAATTAACGGTCTAAATGCTAAAGAAACAAAACTCCTATCTGCTCCCGCATCGAATATTACTGATGCAAAATGGTTGTTCAGGAGAAACGTACCTGTTATCACTTCAGGGTTCTGACGAGCTTCTTCTGCACCAATCACAAAGGCTACACCTCTTGGCCGTCCAACTTGATTTCCTTGAAATTTTTGCCTGGCTTGGCCTTGTCCATTGTTACCAGGTCCATTGTTCAGTTTGGGACATGCTCTACGGAGATGATCAATACTTCCGCACTCGTAACATGTCCTTTTTCCCTCCTTATTCACCTTACAATACTTCGAGTAGTGGCCTGTCTGTTTACAGTTTTGGCACACTGGGCAAGCTCCCTTGTGATGGAAGTTACACTTATTGCACTTCGGGTGCGGTCCCGTGTACTGCTTTCGCTCCTGCACTTCCATGACTTTCTGTTCCTGAGTTTTCACTGGTTCTTGCTCCTGGGCTCTTACCATAAAGTTTCTTGAGACTTTCTGCTTCCTCCCTGACTTGCCTCCATACTTCTTCTCTCCCTGATCTGCTGGCTTCCTCTTGCTACTAGAGCTTTCCTTTTTTGATGCTCCCATCCTTATCACATCATTGGTTAGTCGATTTGCTAGGCTTACTGCACTTTGAATAGTAGTTGGGTTTGCTGAGGTAACCATTCCCCGAATCTCTGGTGCCAGACCCCAGATGTAACCATCTATCCGTTTCTCCTCAGGAGTAACCATGTGAGGTACCAGTTTTGCTAGTTCATGAAATCGGACTGAGTACTTCTCTATTTGTGTTCCAACCATAGAATGGTTCCAGAACTCAGATTCAAGCTTCTGAATTTCATCCTTGGGACAATACTCCTCTATCAGCAGCTTCTTTAGGTCTTCCCAAGTTAGCTGATATGCCGCTGCACGACCTCGGGTTTGCACTAAATTATTCCACCAGGTCAATGCCCTATCCTGAAGTAGACAAGTTGCATACTCCATTTTGTTGCGTTCGAGGCATTTGCTAATGTGAAGGACCGACTCCATACTGTTAATCCATTTCAGCAACCCAACCGCACCTTCCTTTCCATGGAATTCCTTAGGTTTACAGGCCATAAAGGACTTGTAGTTGCATTCTCTTTCATTGTTTCCCCGGTTTCCTCCACTACTTCCTTGGTTAGCATTAAGTCCCGCAGTTACTTGAGTGACAATGTTTGGGATTGCTGCCATGAGTTGTTGTGCTACCACTTGAGCAACATCGGGTGTTTCGTTCTGTGGGCGCCCGCGATTAGGCCTTCCTGACATGGTTCTAAGACACAAGAGAAGAAATACGTATGAATACATAAAATAATGTATAATTTTTAGTTCACTACTATTTTGAAAACCATAAGTGTTGTCAAATTAATGGTTTGCATTAATACTATGCACATAGATTTGAGAAAGGAAAGAAAAAAAATCTTTTTATTCAACTATTGACTAAATAAATTCTAGGGTTTGACCTCATAGTAAAAGTTTTCAAACATAAAATAAACTTCTTCATTACCATTTGAAATAGTCTTAAAACCAAAACAATACATCAATCCCAAAATAAAGTTTTAATGTCCTTCCCCAAAAGATACCCAACATGGGTTTTCATTTCATGACACAATAAAATACTAAAATCAGAACCAAGTACGAATCGCTATCCCAACAAGAAACATCCACACCACAATCAGTAACAGCCCTCCAAACACATAACATGCGGTAATCGCACGACCTGCCACTCGTCTAGCAGCACTAGCAGTGTCAGCAGTCTCCATCGAATGCTGAAACAGGATTTCCATCCTTGTCAACACTTCATCCAAAACTTCCCGATGCTCAGCTATCACAGCAAGACTGTGATGTAGGCCCGCTGCCATCGAATGCATCCTCCGGGACTCCTCCGGGGTCATACGTGACTGCCTGACAGGTATCCCTATAAATCGCTGAGGTGGGGGTGCTCTCGGTCCTGCCATGCTGGGTCCTACCCGACTGGTTCCTGCCGTGCCAAGTCCTGCTGTACTGGTTGCTATCCTTCCTGGGATAGGGACACTCTTCCTTGCTGTCCTCCGAATACGAAGCCCATACAGTGGTGGTTGTGGCAACACCGATGCAGGCGATGCCTCACGTTGCTGACTCGGGGCGTTGTCATTGCTGATCTCCACCGAGTTTCCTGTATCTTCTGTGTCTTCCGAGGGGTCTTCCTCCACCGAGGTGGGGGGATCACGTCGAGGAATAACAGTGACGTAGCCGGACTCATCAGCTGAGGTGGTAGCGTGAGAAGATGACGATGTCGACATAGTGGACTGAGACATAGATTCAATGAGATATGAAATAAATGACAATGCATGGCTATAATATGCAATGCTTACACACACCAAAATTAACCTTTTTGAATTTTTGAAATAAAGTTTTCTCAAGAATTTTGTTGAACATATTCCCATTATAATTAGCTCAAGCTTTGTATAAATCTTTCCTTAATTAAACATAGGTGATCAGGCTATGTTTAATTGAGATCCAACGATACAATTCCCGACCTAATTATATTAGTAATATGTTTGATGTAAAAAGAATTTTTATAAGTTTTGGTTATAGGTTGTGTTTTCTTAAAGGAAAACTGATGTTCTCTATAACTTTTAGCTCTGATACCATTTCTGTCACACCCCGTTAAAGCGGAAACGCAAGGTATGACAGCGACAAAGGTTTCATTGCAAAAGATAAAGATACATCACCATAGCAATATTTAAAAGTTTACAACCCATAGCTTAAACAAAACAAAGTACAAGTTTTTCCAAAATGACATTGTTCAAAATATAACTTCATAAAATAACTTCCACACGATGCAGCATGCTCTATGATGATGAATCTCTATATCCACTTACTAATTATTTCCTGAAAAAGCATGTAAAACGAGCGTCAACTATGAAAATAGTTGGTGAGTTCACAGGTTTATAAAATCAAGATTTGGTATAAGACTTTTCATAAATACAAGTACATTGCTTTAATGAGAACAAAGTTCATTGCTATAATGAGAAACAAAGTTGATTGCTAAAATTGATAAACGAGTTTATTGCCATAATAGATAACAAGTTTATTGCTATAATGTGTAACGAGTTTGTATGTGTATGAGCAAACAATGAGTCTCAACCAAACCTATGACTGAAGCCCTATCAAGATCTATGCTTATCGTTCCATAGATGAATATGGTATCATGCACTCCAGCAATAGGGCGAGTGAGGAGTTGTCAATTCCTAATAGCGCTATCCATAATGACCATTGGCTCAAAGAGTTAATGGTTAGAGATAAGGGAAGGGCCTTAGTACGATAAGTTCTCATGTTTCGTGATGCATAGACATACATAGAGAGACATAGCAATAAAATAGCAATCATGTTTGATACAAATCACAACGTTTCGAGTAGGTACAAGTGGTACTTCGGAATGCACCAACGTCTTACTACCGGGATCCTACGACATCAAACACATACTAGTGAGTTTCCATGTCGAAATCTAATGCTAATATACTAAATTCTACATATAGTGAAATGCCAATTTATGTTTTAGTATTTGATTTTATATTAATTGGTTACACTTTTTCTGAAATAATGAAATTCTACAAATCGTGCGATTAATTACAACATTGGAATATAAATTTTCCAAATTTTTAAGTCCTTATTACAACATAAATTCACGGAAATAGCATTCAAAGGATAAAAATTCTCAAACTTTTTATTTAACTGTTATTACACAATACTAAGCTGGAAAAATTATAAAAATGGATTTCCAAGCTGTTTAATTATATTTTATGATTTTTGAGCATTTATTCCAATAAAAATTGAAATAAATAGAAAACAGTTTCCAAAATTACCCAAACTTTTTATTTAACTGTTATTATACATAAATAGGCTGGGAAAAATATAAAAGATATTTTTCAGTGGGTATTTCTATTTTTCCTTGTTTTATTCCTTTAAATAATCTTTAATTGAATAAATAATATTAAACAGTTAAAATAAATTACCAAAAATTTTTGTAACATCATTTACAGTATAAATAACCTGAGAAAAATATCAAAAGTGGTCTTCATATTATATAATCCGGTTTTGGGTATTTATGTGTATTTAAGTGTAATTAACTTTAGAAATTAAGAGAAAAATAGTTTACAGTGGAGAAAAATCCTTAAAATTTTTATGTAACCTCCTACTGTAAAACATGATGTTCTGGTAAATTTTCATGAATTTTGGATAATCAGAACTATTTTTCCTATTTTTAAACCATTATAATTACCAAAAATTGGGAAAAATAGCAAGGCATGATGAAAAATGTTGAAATTATTTTTCTGAGTCATCCATCACAGGTAAGGTATGCGAAAATTGTTAGATAAAATTTTCACACTCTCCAAAGTGGTTTTGTGATTTATTATATCCTAACAAAAAGAAAATTGGAAATCATACCAAACAGCAACAAAAATTGATGAAATTTAGTGAGGGGTCATTATCCATCATAAGGGTCATTCATGAATTTGTTCCGGATTTATTGACCTCTGGAAGTATTTTATGTGATTTATGCCCTTGGTTTCTAACAATAATTTTAATAAATCAAAGAAATAATAAAAGCTTTTGGTATTTTACAGATTATCATATGCATGTGAGTGCTTTCAAAAGGAAAAATGTTCAAAATTTATTTAGAAGGGAAATAGGGGTATTGAACCCAAACAAGATAAGAAATGTTGCATGCAATGGTGCATGAGATGTAAATGTGGCTGAAGTTCATTAATTTGTGAAGCACATTCTGTGGGGTTTTAAGCCACGAAATTTCAGCCATCATTCACTGGATATGTTAAGTTTCTAAAGTATTTTTCCCCAGATTTATGGTTGGGTTTAAGGCCATTGATCATGCAAGGCAAAAATGGTGATCATAGAAAAAGAGCTGTTTGCGCAACCATTTTGTAAAAATTGCCAAAAATCGGATATTTAATATTTGACAGTAAGACCAGTTGGGTTTGAAAGTTAACTCATGGAGCTATCCAATGCAAAACGAATATCATGATTTGGTTAAGGAATGACCGAGATATGGTCGTTCAAAGCTGAATAAAGTAATCTGGCAGATTGCATGTTTGCTTTGAGTGCATCCTTAGGACATTTTGACAAGAACATCATGCATGCCTTTGATAAGGTCCGATTTCTAGCACATGCATGGAGTGAATGAGCATCCAAGATGTACTAGAAATGGTTTAAATGCTTTTGACCATGCAAGAACACAAAAGAAATGGAGAAGAAGATGTAATACTTGTTTTTGAAGTCACATGAGCATATGTGCATCATTTTCACTCCTTGCATGGGTTTGATCCCGGATTTTCACCATTTCAAACACATGCATTGTGTTATGGTGAGAATATACAAACCACAAGGGAAAAATAAAGATTTCTGGCCATGGAAAGGCATAGAATCCGAAAAGAAGAGAAAACTAAGAAGAAGAGGTAGTAGAATCATGAAATTATGGAAGAAGATGTTGTTGTTTACCTTGGTTTTGATCTTGAGGGAAGTAAGAACACATTCAAAGTCTTCAAAATCTCGAAATTTGGCAGAGAAATGAGAGAAATTTCGTGAGTTAGAGAGAGAGAGGAAGAGAGTTTGTGTGTTAGGAGGGTGGAGTGTGAGAGAGTGAAGAGAGAAGAGGTAGAGTGAAGGTTTAAGTCTAATGATTGAGTTTTGGGAAGAGAGAGTGCATGGGGAGGGGAGAATGGCTGGCTCTATCATGCATTAGGCCTCCTCTCTCCTAATTTCAAATTTTATAAAATTCCCTCCAATAATTTTATAAAAACCCTAATTTTTATAAAAATATTTATTAAGCAATTCTTGATTTATTTGTAAAAAATCTTGTTTTTAACTAATAAATTATGATTATTGCATGATAATTTAATTTCTATTTCAATGATTATAATCCATAATTTGATTAATAAATTAGAAAGTTTATAGCCAAATTTTATAAAGTTTTTAAGCTTTATGATTTATAAATTTGGATTTTTAGCTCTCTTAGGGTTTTTGGAATATTGTTTGATATTCATCATCATAATGAAGTATAATTAGAATATTTTAATTTATTTTTAGGGTTTTATACCCTTTTTCAATTATAACAAAGCTTGAAAGTTTCATTCAAATTATAGCATTGGCATTTCCTATTGTAGTTAAGCAACTTACTAGAATCGTAAGTGTCAAGTATATTAGTCCTAGGTCTTAGATGGATCCTAGTTTATGTAAGATTTTGACCTAATTTATACTACTAGGCCATGGCATGATGTGCATGAATGGTTATTATAAAGATGCATGAGTCCGAGAATGACCTGAATTGACAGTTGTCACACTCAAGTACTCTCCCATCTCTTCAGATTGGAGAGAAACTTTTATCTTTCTGCCTAATTTGTTTCTATTTATCCGTCCTGCCATACATTGAAACTTTTCCAATGTTTCAGAATTACACTTAAACTTGTAAGTGTAACCATATTTACTAAACTTTAGTAAATCATAACGAATAATCTTATCGACCTTTGTGGTGGACCTGACCAGCGCACAACCTAGTGTACCCAATCCTTCATTCCTTCACTCGACTCACACATACATGTGAACAAGGACTTAGTCTTAATTTCCCAAAAATGAAAATTCTCATTCATCATACAATACAACTTGCATGATTCCAAGTTTCTATCTAACTGAAACTTGGGTGATGAGAATCTTTCCTTATTTGGTAAATTATGACACTACCACAAATGAAAAAATCAAATCCATTTTCCAATATTTCTTATCAATGGAAACATATAAACAACAATTTCCACAAATGCCATTGTAAGGATACTTAAAATAAATAAAATCAAAACCTTTTCTTTTATTTTAAAACTTGCGGAAAAATCTTATCCTTACAATGCAAATACATATGAAAACATGTTGTTGTGTATTCTTAAGAAACATATCATAACTCCTAAGTAGCAGCTCAAAATTCTGATCATCGAACCATGCGATCGAAATCCATCTTCGCGATCAGAATTAGCAAACTCTTTCTTTAGGTTTCCTTTGATTCTTCCAAAACATCAAAATGCAATTTACATTACATTATGTATTAAGAATCTCCAAAAGAGACTTAATAGAGTTAGATAATGGACTTTAACCTGAAGCAAAGTCAAACTTTTTGACTTTTACCATCCTGATGAACTTTCAGGTAAATTCGGCAGCTTCGCAATCAATGCCCCTTCTCTTGGAAAAAGAAACATATGGACTCTTTGGAAATGATATACTTAATTGTCCAGACTTAGCCTTCCTCTTTACCATTGAGTCAAACGACTTGACCATGGCCGATCCCTTTCCATTGGGAAGAGAAATCTTTTCTGGACTTCTAATGTTACCATTGTCAATGTCCATGGAAGTTTTGGGAAGTGGATCAATCAAATTTGCTTTACCAGTGCTCCAAATCATTGTTGATTTAGCAGCATCAAGCAAATAGGTAAGATCGCTAAGGGTCATGTCGTGATCTGTCATCAGGGAGTGACTAAAGAACCAAGTCAACAGCCAGCTACCTCAAGACTTTGACACCCGACTCTCCCGGCTTGCCAATATGTGACTTAACCTCCAAGATGTAAGCACATATAGTCTTTGCTTGCCAATAGGGATTGAGTGACTTAGAACTTTTCAAGTCTTGAAACTTGTGGGATAGAGAGAATTATTGGAGGAGGTGGAGGAAGTGAAGTATGATTCCAGTCCTATTAATGCACAACAAAGGAATTGATCTTTCACCTTGATTGCCATTTGGGATATCATATTCATTAGGAAAGCTTGTTCCTAAAGATTTGGGAAGACCATAGTTGTCTGAACTAGACATTTATAATGGGAGAAATTCAAGTTAGTTGATTTAAAGTCCATAATATAACACCCAATATGAAATATTAAGGCTAGGACCCAACAAACTATTTATAACTGGAAGAGGGATGCCGTAATCCAAGTTATAAAATATTTTAAGGTAGGTAAATGACAATTTACCAATTTCCACCATGAAAACGAAATATAATTAAGTTTTAATTGGATTTGAAACTCCTAGATCTTTTGAGATACATTGAACTTTCAATGGCATGTTTGAATCTCGATTGTGCCCTCTCAAGTTTGTGACTGGGATGCCGAGGATCACAAACAAGGTGTGAATAACCATGCAAATTAGCTTGGTACCCGTAACTTTATCACCTAATTGATGTGTCGGTTAACCACACGCGCTCCACCAATCTATGATAAACATTAAGTTACCCTTTGCCACACATTGTCAGTCCCATGTTAGTGTGCCGGCTAACCACACACGCTCCACTAACGACTTAACAAAGGTGCAAAGTGCAATTTCAGGGGTTAGCACCATTTCACATTTTCCTAAGTAACTAAGATTGGGAATTTATAAGTGTTTAGTTACTTAGTATTTATCATTATACTTTTAATGAAGGGAGAATTATAGTCCTATCCTACCCGTTCGGCTAACGACCCTCCACCAGTCAAGGAAGCGGTGGGTGAGAGTGGACACCCATTAAACTGCCATTTTATTGGCAGTAACCTTATACCCCCCTTAGAGACTGGCTTCGTGAATGACGCCTACTAACAGTAAGATTGACTTTATCTTATAGATATCTATATAATTAAAATTATAATAATAGTATAAGGGTTGAATTTTCAACTTTTAAAATTCTAGGGTTTGATTTGGAATTAAAGCATTCATAAGCAAAACTTTACAAATTCCAAAACTTGAGGGAAAGTATTGAAACTTTTCAAAACTTCTGGATTTTCATAACTTATGAGTTTAATTAAAGTTTTAAAGACTTTAATGAAGAGACTCTTGAACATCCATAACTTGAGGACAAGTTATGGAGTTCATAAAACTATTTATGACAAAGATGACTCTTCATTTGTGTAACCTATAGCAATTTTATGAGTTTTAAGATTCATAAATGTGACTTTTCATATAACTTGAGGACAAGTTACAAAATCACATTTTATGAACTACTTTTAGATGAATTTGGATTGAAAACAACTAACACATAATTTTTTTCATTAATCTAAATTAACTCATAAAACAAGGTAACACAAAAAAAAACTTTTGGTAATCCATAACTTGAGGACAAGTTATGGAGTCCATACAATTTCATTAAGATCAAGAATTACACTAACAAACAATTTGCATATAATTCCTATGATCTACCAAAACTCATAAGTATGAACAATCCATATCAACAATTTTCAAGAATCATATAAACATATATAAAACTTGAAACTTTGATAATAACTTTGAAATTGGTTTACCATAATCATTATCACATAAAAACAGGTTTTATAGGTCCAAAACATTTTAAGGTAACGATTCTAGACCAATTCCAGCATCAAAACTCGAAGATATGCTGTCAGGGGGTCCAACTCGTCGAGTACATGAACCAACTCGACGAGTTGGATGAATTTACTCTTGGACTCATCGAGTCACTCTATGGACTCGGCGAGTCCACTGTCCAGACAGCAAAAAAACTTCGATTTCCAGCCACTTGCATCAATTATAATTGAAAACAACCCTAGGCTCTGATACCACTGTTGGGTTTTTGTAGTAGAATTGTAACTAGAAATCGAATAGAATCAGAGTAAAGTAAGTGATGAACTCAAGAAGTAAATAATTCTGTTTAGCTTCATTACTTCCAAGAACTTTGAGTACAAAACTTAGACAAAGAAGTGAAAAAAAAAACTCTCTATCTAACTCTAGGTTCCACTCCTATTTATAGGAGGCTGGAAGTACAAAAAATACTAAGGACTAAGCATTAAACTTCGTAAACATTGTGCCTTAGTAAATACATAAAACATACGAAATTTCAAAATATACACTTCGACTTTTTACAACAATTTGACCCTATAGTTTTGAGCATTCTAACACTCCTATGGTGTACATGCAACCCTAAATACATTGGATCTATGTTTTCTCTATTATACATGCAAATATGAACTTTCCAAGGTATTGTCCTAACTAGCATACAATCATATGTACTAGGATAACAAAACTAGATAGAATACATACCTCTTTGGTGTAGCTTGATTCCATGGAGCTTAAGAGCCTAGTGCCCCAAGTATGACACCTCAAATGGTTAACACAACATCAAAGCAACTTGGAATAACCATGAGAGAGGATACTTTACTCATAGAAATCGGCTTGCCCTCTTATGTATACACTAGTGCCAATTTCACCAACCAATGGGGTCTTTATATAGTGTGGACAGTAGGGTTACACCATGTAACTCATGACTTTACCCATTCCTTATGCTCCATGGGTTTTAACCTCCATGGAGTATCCATGGGTCACCCCATGGATATAGTCCAACATAAGGAATCATGGATCATAAGCCCACACATATATAAGAATGAATGATTTACACAATCAATCCCCATATATTTAATTAGTCTCTTTTGATCACTAAATTAATTCCGAATTAATTCTTGATCAAACTAATTAAATAATATGATTTCATATTAATATATTAGAACTTATAATATAATAATATGTCACAAACATCCTCTTCTCACAAAAGGTCTATCCAAATGTTCCGATGCCATGCAACCCAAATGGACCATGCCGGGTCAAGTCAAGTATATACCAATTATAGTTATGGACTTAGACACTAATCCAACATATAGCTAGTTCATTAAGGACTACTATATGACAGACCACGACATGACCCTTATTGATCTTACGCATTTGCTTGATGCTGCTGAATCAGCAATGATTTGGAGCACTGGTAAAAGCAAATTTGATTAGAAGATCAACTTCCCAAGTTTCCATAGACACCAGTGACAATCCAGAAATGATTTTTTCTCCTAGGAGAGAAGAAATTGGCTGAAGTCAAAAAGTTTGAACTTAAGAGAAAGGCCGGCTATGGAATTGTGTCTTGTGCCAATGTGAAAGAAGCCATGTGTTTCTATTGCCAAGAAAAGAGACATTGGAAGCGAAGCTGCCCTGACTACCTGAGAGATCTAAGAGATGGTAAAGTCAAAATGTTTGACTCTACTTCAGGTAAGTCTATTATCTTACTCTGTTAAGTTCCTATATGGAGATTCTTAATACATTATGTACTGTAATTACATTTTGATGTTTTGTAGAATCAAAGGAAGCTCAAAGGAAGAGTATGCTAAGTCTGATCGCGAAGAGATGGATTTCGATCGCATGGTTCGATGATCAGATTTGTGAGATGCTGCTTAAAGAGTTATGATAGATTGCTTTGGAATAGATAACAACATAGTTTTCACTTGTATTTGCATTGTAAGGACAAGTTTTCCACAAATTATATAAATAAACAAAAGTTTTTATTTTATCTTATTTTAAGTTTCCTTACAATGGCATTTGTGAAAAAAATGTTGCTTATATGTTTCCATTGATAGCAATATTGGAAAATGGATTTGATTTTTTCGTTTGTGGTAGTGTCAAAATTTACCAAATAAGGAAAGATTCTAATCACCCAAGTTTCAGTTGGATAGAAACTTGGAATCATACAACTTGTATTGTGTGATGAATGAGAATTTTCATCTTTGGGAAATTAAGACTAATTCCTTGTTCACATGTATATGTGAGTCAATTGAAGGACTAGGGGATCAGGTACACTTGGTTGTGCGCTGGTCAGGTCCACCACAAAGAACGATAAAACTATTTGTCATGATTTAGTAAAGTTAGTAAATATGGTTATGCTTACATGATTAAGTGTGATTCTGAATCATTGGAAAAGTTTCAATGTATAGCAGAACGAATAAAAAGATTCAAATTAGGCAGAAAGATAAAATTTTCTCCAATCTGAAAAGAAGGGAGAATACTTGAGTATCATGTTTTATAATTATCTTAGTGATTATGAAACCATATCACAATTGATCCTCTAAGTACATCTTAGTGCATTTTGTATGGCTAAGAAGAGGAGTCGTGAATTGTTGAAATGGTTAAATCAAAAAGGTGAATCATACTTCGTTCCAAAATCAAGTCTTTGAGTTGTACTCCAAGATTGTAACTTGAGTGACATAATCTTAAGAAAGGTTTATAACACTTGTCAAATGTAAAGTAAAATGTTTTCTACTCTTGTACATTTGAAATTGGTAAGTTCTGATGTTTTGGATAAAACAAAGACCAACTAAGACCAATTGTCAGAAGTGTTTGTCTTGATAAGAAACGTCACTAACTCTTGAATATTTGTTTGTCAAGTAATGTTTCTTGACAAGGAGAATCTTATATGTCAAGAGTTTAGTGGGAATCTTAAAGATCTTGAAAAGTTTCAAGTACTAATCAAGAATAAACCTGTGAATTATCACTAGCACACGACCTGAAGTTTATAACCTATCGTGTTAACATATTCTTATTTTTGTGCCCATTCCAGTAAAAGTTGACTATGCATGTGACTTCTATGAGTTCTCAGTTGAATGCATAGGGCAAAGCACCTTAATCAATGGAAAGTACATTGATCTGTAAAGGTGAGCTGCTAAACAACTTGGAAGACATGGTAGGCTCTAGTGCTACCAGATGGCAATAAATGAAGATTGAACAAGTTCAGTCCATATGAGTTTGGATTTGTCATAAACCTTATCTTGGGCTAGTGGTTGGGAATGACAGATTTATATGGATAGGAACACATACACCATAAAATCTAAGTGTCATAAGGTTTCTCTCCAATTCATGAAAATGATTGTGAGGAAACGCTTTCACAAAGTAGATTTTAAAAGATTAGAGTTAGCAGTTGTGATAGTTGCATTCTCAAATTCATTTATGATTACGGCATCCCTTTTCATAGTTCGAATTGTGAGAAATGGAAAATAGTTTGAACATTCGGGACTTATTGGTTTAAGTTCTGAAAGGTTCAAACACACACTTGTGCTATTTAATCTAAAAAGGTGTATGGGCTTGAGAAGTCTGGTATACACTTATCGAAGCACCAAGTATCAGAAGTCTGTGCTTGTGCTATTTAATCTAAAAAGGTGTATGGGCTTGTGCTATTTAATCTAAAAAGGTGTATGGGCTTGAGAAGTCTGGTATACACTCCCGGCTTGCCAATATGTGACTTAACCTCCAAGATGTAAGCACATATAGTGTTTGCTTGCCAATAGGGATTGAGTGACTTAGAACTTTTCAAGTCTTGAAACTTGTGGGATAGAGAGAATTATTGGAGGAGGTGGAGGAAATGAAGTATGATTCCAGTCCTATTAATGCACAACAAAGGAATTGATCTTTCACCTTGATTGCTATGTTTTCAAATTGTTGTTGTGTATGATTAATTTTTTTTGTTATTTTGTTTTTGATGTATACAAAATTATTTTGGAGTTGTATCGGATTTGTACATTAGCATTCATTGTATTTGTTTCAGATAGTGAAGACGTGTAAGAAATTTTATGGTGTTCTTCTATTGAATGGATAAATTCAATAGAAAAAAAATAAGGAATGGGCGAACAAGAAAAGAACATGAAAAATGAAAAATAAACAAGTGGCTTGGAGTTCTCTCTTCAAAAAACCATTTGTCAAAACAATAATTAAGAAAACTATAGGTAGATGTAGTTTGACAATTATTTTATATAAATATAATTACTACATAAATACAAATATTGACTTAATATTGAATATTAAAAATTTATTTTATTATGATTTTTGATGGTGTTTATGGTATAAAACAATAAATCTCGAAAATGAATATGCATTACCCTATTTTATTTTGAAAATGAAAATGTAAAAGTAATAGTTATACCATAAAATGGGTAAAGTGTCATCATTTAATACATAAATGCAAGCTATCTTTTTAAAATGTGGTTTACATACCGAGAAATATACTCTGTAAAAATCTAAAACTATTTGACTTCCATGGTAGGAGCGATAGAAAAAATAGAACTGATAATCCATTTGTAAAGGAAAGTTTTATAATCGTTTCAGATTACATATTTGCATAATATTCTTTTGATTATTTAAGGTAATATCCTACATTTGTATTAATTTTTATATGTTTTATATTTGATATTTTTTTTTGTGTGTTTGGAATGGAAAAAAAAAGATTTGGTATAGAAATGATACTAAATTCTATGTAATTTATAGTGTGTAAAATTTACACAAAAAATTAGGTATTCCGTTATGATTTATGGATATCAAACTGAGTATTATTGCCGACATAAGAAAACAAAAAATGAATGAACAAAAGCTAAAACCTCGAGATGTAAGCATTAATGTTGGAGTTTTGGACCGTGAGGTTCCACAGCTCTTGTTCCGTCTTCTGAACTTCTCCTCTTGGACAGTATTCTGCCATCAACATTTCCTTTAGCTGCTCCCATGGCATAGCATTCATCACCGGGCGTGTCATGGCCTCCACGTGTCCGTTCCACCAGGAGAGAGCTTGATCAACAAATGTGCAAGCTGCAAACTTCACCTTGCACTCCTCGGGGCCAGGGGCGGACCTAGGGGTGGTCCACAGTGGCACCGACAACCCCTAATTTTTCCGGTCGCAGTGGAAAATTTTTCGAAAATTTTATTTTTTTCTACTGCTGTGCAACCCCTAACTCTTCCGTGCAACCCCTACTGTAAAATCCTGCGTCCGCCCCTGCTCGGGGCATCCGCAGATCTCAAAGATCGACTCCACTTTTACTATCCACCTCTTTAAAGTTATTACTCCTCCTGTCCCATTGAAGGTTCGTGGCTTAGCGTTAGTGAAATCCTTGTAAGTACAGGTCTTTGTAGGCCCTTGGTTCATCCCTTGATTCGAACTTCCGACTCCATTCCCATTCCCTCCACCGTTATTTCTGTTGTGGATGTATGTCAGTGCTGCTGCAACTGCAGCTGAAACTGCTGCTTGGAACGCAACCGAGTTCGTCTCCGGTGTAGGCGGTGGTGGTGCTGGAGCTGCATTGTTGTTCACTGGTGGGTTCCTTTGAGGCATCTTCTGTCATGGAACAGAGAGATGATGAGTATATAGTGTATCTTAAGCTTGGAGTTCTACGTCCTCGATGATTTGATTTATGTATATAAGTGATCCCATATGTTAACATGAATTAAAGTATTGAAAAACACATAACAGATAACAACATCACGATTTAGACATATAATATTTTCACTAGTAATATCCATTTTTGATACATGAAAATTTGCCTTAAAAGGCACACAGTACATAAAAGGTGAAAAATTTGACAACATGACGACCCTATGAGTAGTGTAATCACTTAAACATAAGGTCGATAGTACATAAAGTAGTACACATAAAAGAGAAACCATAGCGATAATAGTAGATGATGGAGCTGATCCTAGTCGTGATGGGATGTGCCAGGTGGTGGTGTTGAAGAAGTGGATGCACCCTGGAGACGAGCCACCTGTCGCTCAGTGTCTCGTAGTCGGGCCTCCCATACTTCCTGTATCATATGGAAGTCTCTGATGACCTACTGTGTCTCCTGCTCTGCCCTCGCAACAGCAGCTCACATTTGGTTCATCTGGTCAGCAGTGTTCTGGGCCAAATTACCAGTATCTCGCTGTCACACCCCCAAACCTGAACGGCGGAAACGTTCGGGGGCAGAGGACTTCATATTCAGTATCATAACAATTGAATAGTAAAGAAGTACACACCACCATAACATATATATTTGAAAAGTTTACATGATTGTAAGTGTTACATGTTTGAATATCAAATACAATATGGTGATCCAAAAATATGTTACTAACGCCAGTGCGTTAGTCTTCAACAGTAGTTGCTACCTGGTTTAGCGTTTTCCTGAGAATACAAGTTATTTCAAAGAAAAAGTGTCAACAATAAAGTTGGTGAGTTCATAAGTAGTGTTTTGAGAAAATGTATGCCATTCGAAAGTTCACCTTCATTTTCCAGAAAATCCGATATTTTCTTATGAGTGTATGAAATGAGTGTGAATGATTGTTGTATAAATTGTATGTATTTGAACCAGGAAAATCCTATCTTTTCCTAAAAGTGAAATGCAGTCTCAAATGTCCAAGACCGTAACCTGTAAGCAATAATGACATGCTCAAAAGAATGGTGTATAGTCTTATTATAAAACAAAACTATAAGAAGGTTTGTATTTGAACGTGAAAAGAACTGTATTTGTTACTTTTCCCGTGAAAACGTAATACCATAATAATTGTCTATCCAGTGAGTTTTTATAACCGTACTATCATACTTTGCCTGTAGCGACGTTTTTCAGGCGTCGAAATGAGATGACACTTGTCACCCCGGGGACTGTAGCTAGCAGTCAGGGTGCGGGATCATTAGTCCCGTATAGATCTATACACACTTGTCACGTTCTCCGGACGGGAGATTCTGGTTATAAACAGGACTTCTAGTGGTACCTTAAAATGTATATTGAAGATGAATGCCTCACGAATTCTCAATTAAGTCCCGTATTAAAATGAATATGTTTGTTTCTGAAATGATTATCCTTTTTCACAATGATAATAAAGGCATAAAATGATTTGTATGTTCTTGTATGCATAAAGATGTCATAACGAAAGTGGTTACCCTTGATATGATGCAAACGTATAAATAGAGCTGATGATATTTATACTCATGTTTCATCCCGTGAGGGTAAAGTAAAGTAAGATGTTTTGTATGTTAAACACTTCCATTTGATAGTTAAAATAACTGCATGCAAAGTATAGCAAAATATTCCATAATTTTACTCGGGAATAACCGGGTGTTTACTTGTATTCTCCCCCGTAATGTGTTCTAAAGCATTTAAAAAGCATTTAAAAGCATAGAAATGGGGGTATGAACTCACTTGATTGAAGGGGGGCTTGAAGAAGTTGAGACTAAAAAAGCTGATTTCTCGGGAATCTCGGGAGCGTCGGGACTCGCGTTGCGTGCTAGGGATAATACCGGAGCTTCGGGGTGGTTTAGAGGGCTTGCGAGGTGTTTCGAGGTGAAAGAATTGAGAGAAAAGCAAATAATTCCGGAAGGCTTCGCACCCTTTTTATAGGGCTGGCTGACTCCTCGTACGCAGGGCGTTCCTGCAAGGAGCGCAGGGCGTTCGCGTTCAGTAGTGCTTTGACATCATCGCTTACCTCAGCCTCGGACGGAGTACCCTGATGTGACCCGGAGCGACGTGGACGAACCGAGACCTACCCTTGCGAACGCGGGGCGTTCCTTCGGACTAGCCTCGAGTTTTGTGTCCAAAACTTGTAAAATCCGTAACTTTCTCGTACGACCTCCGTTTTCAACGTTCTTTATATCCACGCGTAGGTGGGAAAATACTCTACAACTTTCATTTTGGCTTCGTCGGCTAGTTTTGAATTTATTTTTAATATTATATTTTTAACAGGCCAGGACTGGAAAAGTCCGTTAAAAATCCATAACTTCTTCATCCGACGTCCGTTTTCGTCTGTCTTTTTACCATTGTACAACTATTGATGAGCCCTTCGATTCTCGTTTAGGTTGTGTCGGCTAAAAATCGCTCGATCTCTATTTCGAATTTTTAGCTGTCTACCGCTATTCCGAAACTTCGAAAAATCGTAACTTCCTCATACAAAGTCAGATTTGGACGTTTTTTTATGTACGCTTACGGTTTAATGATATCTACGACTTTCATTTAGATACTTAAGGCTAAAAAGTATTTTATTGAAATTTTGTGTTTTACGATTAACATTGTTTTTCCGGTTTTGTTGCGGATTTTCGATTGGTCATAACTTCTTCGTTATAACTCGGATTTTAATGTTCTTTATATTTTTGGAAACCTTATTACGATATCTACCACTTAGTCCACTCAAAGTGAGACTTTTGAACATTTCATTTTTGATGTTATTTCAATTAATTCAAAAAGGGATTACCATATTTGACTTTTAGTCATTACATTGACCTGAAATATCGGGTTGTTACATCATCCCCCCGTTAGAGGGAATTTCGTCCCGAAATTATTTACAAGGTAAGTGTCTATGGACTAGGGAAGAGATGCGGGTACTTTTGTTGCATCTGATCTTCTCGCTCCCAAGTGAATTCGGGTCCCCGCTTAGCATTCCAGCGAACCTTCACTATTGGTATGCGACTCTGCTTAGTTCGTTTGATTTCCCTATCCATGATCTTGACGGGTTCTTCCACAAAGTTAAGATTTTCATTTAGTTCGATTTCCTCGAGTGGAATCACGAGAGTTTCGTCGGACAGACACTTCTTCAGGTTAGATACATGAAACACCGGATGTACTTTGCTAAGTTCGATTCGAAGCTGAAGTCTATACGCTACTGGACCAATCCTTGCAGTAATTTTGAAGGGTCCAATATACCTTGGGTTTAGTTTTCCACGCTTCCCGAAGCGTATCATGCCCTTCTAGGGTGAGACCTTCAGTAGGACGCGATCACCAACCTGAAATTCCAAGGGTTTTCGTCTTTTGTCGGCATAGCTCTTTTGTCTATCTCTTGAGGCTTTCAGTCGCTCTCGAATTTGAACGATCTTTTCAGTCGTTTCCCTTATGATTTCCGGACCAGTGAGAGTGCTATCAGGGACTAGACCTTTCGCCAACTGCGTGTCGCCCACTTCCGCCCAGCACAGAGGTGATCTGCACTTGCGGCCGTTAAGGGCTTCGAATGGAGCAGTCTTGATGCTAGTGTGATAACTGTTGTTATAAGAGAACTCCACCAATGGCAAGTGGACGTCCCATGCTTTACCGAAGTCGATTACACATGCTCGCAACATGTCTTCTAGGGTTTGGATCGTTCTCTCACTCTGTTCGTCAGTTTGTGGGTGATAGGCTGTACTCATATCTAGCTTAGTACCTAAGGCTTTCTATAGCGTTTTCCAGAACCTTGAAGTGAATCTACTGTCTCTATCCGAGATGATAGATATCGGTACACCATGAAGTCGCACGATCTCTCGGATGTAGGTTCTTGTTAGTTTCTCCATCTTATCGGTCTCTTTGATTGGCAAGAAGTGGGAAGATTTGGTTAACCTGTCGACGATCACCCAAATGGTATCGTGACCACCCTGCGTCTTGGGTAGTTTGGTTATGAAATCCATGGAGATCTGTTCCCACTTCCACTCAGGTAGTTCGGGCTGATGGAGTAGACCTGAGGGCTTCTGATGTTCTACCTTGACTTTGGCACAAGTCAAGCACTTGCCCACATAGGTAGCAATTTCTGCTTTCATGTTTGGCCACCAGTAGAGTTGTTTGAGATCCAGATTCATCTTATCTGAACCTGGGTGCACGGAGTATCGAGTCTTGTGTGCTTCGTTTATAACTATTTCTCTGAATCCACCGAACTCCGGTGTCCAGATTCGGTTCATGAGGTAACGAACTCCGTCACTCTTGATCTCAAAATTCTTGTCCATCCCTCTAAGTGCTTCACCTGTCAGGTTTTCGGGTTTCAAGGCTTCCAATTGAGCTTCCTTGATTTGTGTTGACAGGTGTGAATGGATCGTCATGGTTAATGACTTCACTCTTCGACCAGAGTACTCCTTACGACTAAGGGCATCTGCCACCACCTTGGCTTTTCCCGGATGATAACGAATCTCGCATTCGTAGTCGTTGAGTAGCTCAATCCAACGTCTTTGCCTCATGTTGAGTTCCTTCTGATCGAATATGTGTTGAAGGCTTTTTTGGGCTGTGAAGATGGTGCACTTTGTACCGTATAGGTAGTGCCTCCAGATTTTTAGGGCGAACACCACTGCTCCAAGTTCTAAGTCATGAGTGGTGCAGTTGACCTCGTGCGTTTTTAGTTGTCGTGAGGCGTATGCAATGACCTTTCCTCGCTGCATTAGTACACAACCCAGCCCTTTATTGGATGCATCGCAGTATACTACAAAGTCTTCTGTCCCCTCTGAAAGAGACAAAATGGGTGCACTGCACAGGGCTTGCTTCAAGGTTTGGAATGCAGTATCTTGCTTTTCCCCCCAGTTGTAGGTTACACCCTTCTGAGTCAGGGAGGTAAGAGGTTTTGCAATGCTGGAGAAGTTCTGTATGAACCTGCGATAATAGTCAGCAAGGCCTAGAAATTGGCGAATTTCGGTTGGCGTTGTTGGCGCAGACCAATTCTGGATAGCCTTGATCTTGGAAGGGTCCATGTAGATTCCTTCTTCGCTGACCACGTGACCTAGGAAGTCCACCTTCCTAATCTAAAACTCGCATTTTGAGAATTTTGCGTAAAGCTTCTCAGTCCTCAGCGTCTCTAAGACTTGTCTCAGGTGCTGACCATGTTCCTCTTTACTTTTTGAATAAATGAGTATGTCATCTATGAATACTATCAGAAATTTGTCCAGGAACGAACGACATACCCGATTCATTAAGTCCATGAACACGGCGGGTGTGTTGGTTAGTCCGAACGACATCACTGCGAATTCATAGTGACCGTATCTAGTTCGGAAGGTCGTCTTAGGAATATCGCTCTCTAGGACTCTCAGCTGGTGATATCCCGATCTCAGATCGATCTTGGAAAAGTAGTTTGCTCCTTGGAGTTGATCGAACAAATCGTCTATTCGTGGTAGGGGGTACCGGTTCTTAATGGTAAGTTTGTTGAGTTCTCGGTAGTCGATGCACATTCTGAACGATCCGTCTTTCTTTTTCACAAAAAGCACTGGTGCTCCGCAAGGTGAGAAACTTGGTCAGATGAATCCTTTGCTGAGTAGTTCACTCAGTTGACTGGATAGTTCTTGCATCTCTGCTGGGGCTAAGCGATACGGCGCTTTGGCCACATGGGTAGCTCCAGAAATTAAGTCGATTCTGAATTCGACTTGTCTTGCAGGCGGTACTCCTGGAAGATCCTCAGGAAAGACATCAGGAAAGTCACAGACGTCAGGCACGCCCTTGATGTCTTCTACTCCTCGATTCACATCCACAACACGTGCCAAGAACGCGTGGCATTCCTTGCGTAGATATTTTTGAGCCTTGATGCAAGAGATTATACGAAGAGGGGTGCTAGGTTTGTCGCCATAAATAACGAGGGCTTCGCCATTTGGCAGATTAAGGCGAACGGCCTTATCGTAACATAAAATGTCTGCACGATGAGAACTTAGCCAATCCATGCCTATGATGACGTCGAAACTTTTTATTGAGACTGGCATGAGGTTGATTGGAAAGGAATTATTGTTTTATGAGAGGGTACAATTTAAGTATATTTCCTTAGCACTTTCTGTTTTTCCCGTTAGCCATTTTCAACAATTCATGAATTAGGTTCGACCTAAACAAGGTTCTCGATTTTGATTCATAATTAGAGTTTATAGATAAACTTATGAATTCGAGTGGTAGGCAAAGAAATAACACACAAAAGAAGTACTTCCATATATATTAAAAATATATTGGGTTATATTCCGAAGTCAGGAAAGTTTTGACCTTTCTAAAGGTCTCCGATTACAAAAGTTAGAGAAAAGTAAGACTTTTAGCCGAGATCCTATTCTATAACAAAATTTTGGGAGTTGGGCAAGTACTACCTAGAGTACATACTAAGGTTATTCCACAAACCAACAGAAAGAGCGAGTAGAGTATCCTCTACTGGCGGCAGGAACTGTTCTGCTGAGCCTTTTGACCTGCCAACTGACGTTCCATCTCGAGCAAACGCATTTCATACCTTGCCTGGCGTGCTCTAAGTTCCCCGACTTCAGTTTGAGTTTCAGTTAGCTCTCTCTGCCAAGCTTCATTTTGATTTACGATTCTGCCATGAGCTAATCCTAACTGTCGGATGCGAACTGTATTGACTCCAGTGTTCGCATCATTCTCCTTGGTTCGATGGATGGTTGTCCTTCCTCGTTCATCAATGCGAGCAACTCGGCGAACCAATATAGGAAGGACTCTGTCTGCTGAGCCTCCCTCGCTCAGATTGTAGAAGCTTCGGTCTCCATTGTATGGAAGGGGTTGACCATGTTCACGACTCCACCTATTCAGGTTGGTTGCCCATAGAGGTGTCGAGCCATGAAATTCCGGTCGAGGATTAGGATTTTGAATTTGAGCCGCTAAGGGTAGGTCATTGTCCTCGGGATCTGGGTTTGAGTCTTCTTGCATTTCTTCTTCTGGATCATTCTCTATCCCTTCTCCACTGTCTTGGGTCGGGTAGTAGGGGTCTCCTGGTAGATGGAATCCAGCCATTGTGTCTATACGAGAATAGGGTTAAGAATTGACTATTAACTAAAGCACATACTGAAGTATCAAAGTTTAAACTTATTGCATTTACCAAATACTCCTATAGTATTCTAAATGTTATGTTTGATTCAAAAAGGTTATGCTTTTGGTAAGTTTTTAGACTTGTTGTCCACTGCAGCTACTCCTTGGCATACGTTAGTCGGCTCTCAGACAAATATAGTTGATCAGGCTATATTCATCCCAGTTCCGATTACATGTTCCAAGGCATACCTGCACTGCGCAACTCATCTGTAATACTTCTATATTGTTTTCAATATGATACTGGCCCTATTATGTAATGTATGCATGTATACTTTATAAAGATTTCATTTTAAAAGTATAACTCTCATACAGAGCGTTTTTGCCTAGTTGTGTTTATAGTTGTATATCAAAAATAAATGGTTTTGATATACTTAGTTCACTATAAACAATGCTCTGATACCAATCTGTCACACCCCCAAACCTGAACGGCGGAAACGTTCGGGGGCGAAGGACGTCATATTCAGTATCATAACAATTGAATAGTAAAGAAGTACACACCACCATAACATATATATTTGAAAAGTTTACATGATTGTAAGTGTTACATGTTTGAATATCAAATACAATATGGTGATCCAAAAATATGTTACTAACGCCAGCGCGTTAGTCTTCAAAAGTAGTTGCTACCTGGTTTAGCCTTTTCCTGAGAATACAAGTTATTTCAAAGAAAAAGTGTCAACAATAAAGTTGGCGAGTTCATAAGTAGTGTTTTGAGAAAATGTATGCCATTCGAAAGTTCACCTTCATTTTCCAGAAAATCCGATATTTTCTTATGAGTGTATGAAATGAGTATGAATGATTGTTGTATAAATTGTATGTATTTGAACCAGGAAAATCCTATATTTTCCTAAAAGTGAAATGCAGTCTCAAATGTCCAAGACCGTAACCTGTAAGCAACAATGACATGCTCAAAAGAATGGTGTATAGTCTTATTATAAAACAAAACTATAAGAAGGTTTGTATTTGAACGTGAAAAGAACTGTATTTGTTACTTTTCCCGTGAAAACGTAATACCATAATAATTGTCTATCCAGTGAGTTTTTATAACCGTACTATCATACTTTGCCTGTAGCGACGTTCTTCAGGTGTCGAAATGAGATGACACTTGTCACACTTGTCACGTTCTCCGGACGGGAGATTCTGGTTATAAACAGGACTTCTAGTGGTACCTTAAAAGGTATATTGAAGATGAATGCCTCACGAATTCTCAATTAAGTCCCGTATTAAAATGAATATGTTTGTTTCTGAAATGATTATCCTTTTTCACAATGATAATGAAGGCATAAAATGATTTGTATGTTCTTGTATGCATAAAGATGTCATAACGAAAGTGGTTACCTTTGATATGATGCAAACGTATAAATAGAGCTTATGATATTTATACTCATGTTTCATCCCGTGAGGGTAAAGTAAAGTAAGATGTTTTGTATGTTAAACACTTCCATTTGATAGTTAAAATAACTGCATGCAAAGTATAGCAAAATATTCCATAATTTCACTCGGGAATAACCGGGTGTTTACTTGTATTGTCCCCCGTAATGTGTTCAAAAGCATTTAAAAAGCATTTAAAAGCATAGAAATGGGGGTGTGAACTCACTTGATTGAAGGGGTGGCTTGAAGAAGTTGAGACTAAAAAAGCTGATTTCTCGGGAATCTCGGGAGCGTCGGGACTCGCGTTGCGTGCTAGGGATAATACCGGAGCTTTGGGGTGGTTTAGAGGGCTTGCGAGGTGTTTCGAGGTGAAAGAATTGAGAGAAAAGCAAATAATTCCGGAAGGCTTCGCACCCTTTTTATAGGGCCGGCTGACTCCTCGTACGCAGGGCGTTCCTGGCTCGAACGCAGCGCGTTCAGTAGTGCTTTGACGTCATCGCTTACCTCAGCCTCGGACGGAGTACCCTGATGTGACCCAGAGCGATGTGGACGAACCGAGACCTAGCCTTGCGAACGCGGGGCGTTCACTCGGAACGCACGGCGTTCCTTCGGACCAGCCTCGAGTTTTGTGTCCAAAACTTGTAAAATCCGTAACTTTCTCGTACGACCTCCGTTTTCGACGTTCTTTATATCCACGCGTAGGTGGGAAAATACTCTACAACTTTCGTTTAGGCTCCCTCGGCTAGTTTTGAAGTTATTTTTAATATTATATTTTTAACAGGCCGGGACTAGAAAAGTCCGTTAAAAATCCATAACTTCTTCATCCGACGTCCGTTTTCGTCTGTCTTTTTACCGTTGTACAACTATTGATGAGCCCTTCGATTCTTGTTTAGGTTGTGTCGGCTAAAAATCATTCGATCTCTATTTCAAATTTTTAGCTGTCTACCGCTATTCCGAAACTTCGAAAAATCATAACATCCTCATACGAAGTCAGATTTGGACGTTTTTTATGTACGCTTACGATTTAATGATATCTACGACTTTCATTTAGATACTTAAGGCTAAAAAGTATTTTATTGAAATTTTGTGTTTTACGATTAACAGTGTTTTGCCGGTTTTGTTGCGGATTTTCGATTGGTCATAACTTCTTCGTTATAACTCGGATTTTAATGTTCTTTATATTTTTGGAAACCTTATTACGATATCTACCACTTAGTACACTCAAAGTGAGACTTTTGAACATTTCATTTTTGATGTTATTTCAATTAATTCAAAAGGGATTACCATATTTGACTTTTAGTCATTACATTGACCTGAAATATCGGGTTGTTAAACTCGCAAACGTCTCACCACAACTGGAAGTGATCGATCAGCTGGTCCTCCATCACTCAGGTCATAGAATCTTCTTGCCATGCCAAACGGGGGGTCGTTGCCCTTGCTGTCTACTCCACCTCCAGATATCGACACCTCATGGAGGTGTAGAGCCATTGGGGCCTAATCGGTGAGCGGGCACCCTTACTGGGAATGGTGGGTTGATGACTTCAGACTCAGCGTCCGATTCACCGTCACTGCCATCACTGGACTCCTCTTCTTCAAACTCCTCCACTGGTTCTGCAGGTCCGTCTTCAATTTTTTCTTCCTGTTCTTCTTCTTCAGGTTCTTCTTCCTCTGACTCTTCCAACCACCCATTATTTCCCTGGTTGGGAAAATAAGGATCTCCGGGCTGATGAAATACGGCCATAGCGTCTGCACGAAAGTGCATATTACTAAAAATAAATCACACATAGATTACTTTTATATTATTTTTTTTCTTTAAGTTTGGTTTTATATACTCCCTTTTTGGGTATTAAAAGGGTAAGTTTTTGGTTCATTTATCATCACAATTACTCCTGAACATATCTTCTTCGTACTTTGAGTGAATATAGTTGATCAGGCTACATTCATCCCCAAAATACGATTACATAACTGCCCGGGTTTAATCTGCAACGTTCAAATCCTCCAAAGACTTTTATTGTTTATTATTATGCTGTTATTCTAAAATGCACACATAGGTATGTATTTTATTTGTTTTGTTCAGAGTTATTTACTCCAATGTGTTTTATAGTTGCATATCATGTATGATTTGATATGCCAGTTCACTATAAACAATGCTCTGATACCAACCTGTCACACCCCCAAACCAGACGGCGGAAACGTCCGGGGGCTTGAGTGACTTTAACTTGGAATATCATCACAATGAATATAAATGGAACATAACATCATCACCACCATGCATATAATATTACAACTGTCATTGTTTACATCAAGTATATTATCTTAAATTAAATATCCCAAAACATTAAGTGTATGATGATTGACGATACACATAAATAAAATCCACATACTCTCGATGATTCTCCTGCTTAACGATTCCCTGATAATACAAGTTATTTTGAAAACAGTCAACATATATAATGTTGCTGAGTTCATAAGTATTTTTGAATGAAAGACTTTGTATTATTTGTAAAACCCAGAAAATCCAAAATTTTCTGTAAAATAGTTTGAAAATGATGTATCATTCGAGTAATTATTGCATGTGTGGTTTCTATTGTAGAAAATATGTATGAATATGAAATCCTGAAATTCTTGTATTTTCCCGCTATAAATATGAGGTAGTGTATAATAGTATTTTTCTAAGAAAATCCGGTATTTTCTGAATATAAAAAGTATTGTGGTCTTAAACCCTAAGACCATGTATTATTGTATGAATGTATTTGCATTGTCACGATTATATTTGTATTTTGTAACGTTATGATGGCATTGATCTCTATGTGAGTCGTTATAACCATGCTTGATAGTGACTAATCCGCCTGTCTTGGAGTTTTCAAACGCCGGTTTGTTGAAGATAAGGTTTGTCACCCTAGACTAGCCTAGTGTAACTCTAGCGCACAGCTCAGGTGTGGGGGAGTCACCCCCGTATAGATCTATACACAAACTCTCGCTCTCCCTCCAGGAGACTCTGGTTATAACTACAGGCTACGATCATACACTCAAGGGTGTCAACCGACATGTCTCACTAGATCCTTAATTGTTACCACGTGAATATTGATTTACACTATGTATAACGTTAACATGTATGTATTAAGATTTGCAAATACCCAGATAAAATATCATACGAATGGATGAAGCCCAACAAACATATAAAAGGACAACTATGGCCCATTAAACATGTAAGTTATTTCCAGGCGTGATAAGCATGCAAAAGGACATTTAAGGCCCATTAAGCATATGATGGATAGTCCAGGTCCAAATGAAGATGTAAATGGGCCACTAAGGCCCAATAAACATGTAATGAATAATTCATGCCTACTAAGCATGTAAATGGGCCACTAAGGCCCAATAAATATGTAATGAATATATTAGGCCCAACAAACATGTAAATGGATCACGAAGGCCCAAATAAACATGTATTGTAAATATTAGGCCCAATAAACATGTAATCGATGTATTTTGTTTGCTTGTTATAACGTGGATCATTTTAGCTTGGTTGTTTACCAACATGACGTAAAAGGCCCACTTTTTGTAATAATGACATTCTTGGCCCTTTAAACCGTAACTTTACAATTTAGGCTTATTTTTAGTAAAATTGACACTTTAGGTCCCTTAGAAACGTAAAATATACATTTATGGGCTTATTTTAACTAAAGCGACACTTTTGGCCCATTTTGGTTAAAAGTACATTTTTGGCCCATTAATTCATGAAAATTTACATTTTCGGCCCAATTATCTAATAATTGACAAATTTGGCCCAAGAATATATAAATTTATGTTTTCGGCCTATTTTTCTAAACATGTACATTTTCAACCCTTATTTGATAAAAATGACATTTTCGGCCCAAATTTTGTGTAAATAACATTTTAGGCCCAAATTGAATACTTAGATCTACCACATAAGCAACTTGTATTCTCCCCCCAAAACATATTAAAACCGAAAACAAGGGGGTATGAATTGACCTTGAGGTTTGGATTCGGTTTTTGATGAAGAAGTGAGAAGATTTCGGCCCTAGCAAGCTTCTTGAGGAGACTTTCGAACTCTATGAAGTTCAAGAGTATAGATCAAGAGATGATGTGGGTTAAGAAGAGATTTTTGATGAAATCTAGAAGTTAAACTATAGATTCAAGTAAGGACTTATCAAGAATGATGATCTTTGATGAAGAACCTCTTGAAAACACACACAAAATCACGAAAATTTAGAGGAGGAAGGAGGAGTTCTTGAGAGATTTTTGAAAAAAAAAAATGGAAGTGTGTGGGATGTGTGTTTCGGCCGAGGGTAGAAGAAGAAAAAGGAAGAAAAGATTGAGGTGATGTTTGCATGGAAAACCACCATGAAAACATGAGGTGTCAAGGTAAGAAAATTCCTCTCTTTTTTTTATATATATATGCGTTGGGCCGAGAATGGGCTAAGATAAATGAAGATGGAATTGTTTGGCCCATTCTTGGCATTGTTTGAATTTTAAGGAGCCTAATTATATTTTTCGGCCTATTGGGCCCTTATGAAGGCTCACGGCCCAATGAAACCCAATAAAAGGGTTTACGGCCCATTAAGGAAATTGAATTCATTTATAGCCCATTAGAGATAAGATGCATTATTCTAGGCCCACATGGCCCAAAATGCTAAGGTTTCATGAATGTGGGTCCAATTAGAGCCCAATTAGGGTTCTTAGACCCTAAATAGACAAATTGGGGGTTTATTGGTCCATTAGGCCCAGTAAGAGAATCCTAGTCCATAATAAACTTGAACCGGGATTGTTAGGGTTTTCAACCCATAGTTGACTATGTGAGATGTTTTGTATAAGGTTTTGAACTTTATGTGTGAACTTTGATGAAATTTGTTGACATTGAATGAGCATAGTGCATAATATCAAATTAGGGTTACAAGTATCACAATAGATGATGTTTACACGAGTACAAAATTTCCTAGCTAAAATGCTAGTTGTGACATCATCCCTCCGTTAGAGGGAATTTCGTCCCAATATTCTTTCGAAAGATAAAATTATGAATGAGATAATAAGTGAGGGTACTTCTGCTTCATTTGGTCTTCGCGCTCCCATGTGAATTCTGGTCCACACTTAGCGTTCCATCGAACTTTCACAATAGGAATGCGACTCTGTTTCGTACGCTTCACTTCCCTATCCATAATCTCGACTGGTTCTTCGATGAACCGGTGATTCTCGTTTATTTCGATCTCCTCTAAGGGAACGACAAGAGTTTCATCTGATAAGCACTTCTTCAAATTCGATACGTGGAACACGGGGTGGACATTGTTGAGCTGTGCAGGTAGCTACAACTTATAAGCCACTGGACCAATTCGGGCAAGAATCTCGAATGGTCCACTGTATCGTGGGTTTAGTTTCCCCCGTTTCCCAAAATGGATCATCCCTTTCCAGGGAGAGACCTTCAATAACACCTGATCTTTTCCGTCATTTCACGAATGATCTCTGGCCCTATGAGAGTTCTGGTTGGTGATTGCCCTTTTGCTAGTTGGGTGTCTCCCACCTCAGCCCAACATAGAGGCGATCTGCATTTACGACCATACAATGCCTCAAAAGGAGCAACCTTGATGCTCGTGTGATAACTGTTGTTGTATGAGAATTCCACCAAAGGCAAATGAGTATGCCATGACTTGCCGAAGTCAATCATGCATGCTCGAAGCATATCTTCAAGTGTTTGGATGGTTCGTTTGCTTTGACCATCGGTTTAAGGGTGGTAGGCAGTGCTCATATCTAATTGTGTTCCCATTGCCTTCTACAGCGACTGCCAAAATCGTTAAGTAAATCTACTATCTCGATTCGAGATAATAGATACTAGCACCCCATGAAGTCTTACGATCTCTTTGATGTAGATTCGGGTCAATCTTTCCATCTTGTAAGATTCCTTTATTGGCAGAAAATGGGCGGATTTAGTTAACCTATCGACAATTACCCATATAGCATCCAACCCGTCGGTTGTCTTGGGTAATTTGGTCACGAAGTCCATAGTAATCCTTTCCCATTTCCACTCGGGTATCACTGGCTGTTGTAATAATCCTGAGGGCTTTTGATATTCCACTTTCACCTTCGCGCAAGTAAGACACTTGCTCACATAAGTGGCGGTTTCTGCCTTCATATTTTGCCACAAATAATGTTGCTTGATGTCCAGATACATCTTATCCGAACCTGGATGGACGGAATATCGCGTCTTGTGAGCCTCGTTCATGATTACTTCTCTAAATCTCCCAAACTTAGGGACCCAGATTCTATTCATGAAGTAGTGAGTTCCGTCTTCTTTAGCCTCAAAGTCCTTATCCATCCCACGCAGTGATTCACTAACGACATTCTCCGGCTTCAATGCATCCAGTTGGGCTTCCTTGATCTGTGAAGTTAGATGGGATTTGATGGTTATTGATAGGGTCCTCACCCGGCGTCCTAACTATTCTTTCCTGCTCAGAGCATCGGCTACCACATTAGCCTCGCCTGGGGGATACTTGATCTCACACTCATAATCATTTAGTAGCTCAACCCATCTTCACTGTCTCATGTTCAATTCTTTCTGATTCAGAATATGCTGGAGGCTCTTGTGATCGGTGAAAATGGTACACTTTGTAACATAAAGGTAGTGCCTCCAAAATTTTAAAGCGAAGACCACAGCTCCCAGCTCGAGATCATGGGTGGCGTAATTTACTTCGTGCGTTTTTAATTACCTAGATGCGTATGCTATTACCTTCCCACGCTGCATAAGGAAACAGCCTAAACCTTGATTCGAAGCGTCACAGTAGACCACGAAGTCTTCGATTCCCTCCGGTAAGGATATCACTGGTGCACTACAGAGGGCTTGCTTCAAGGTTTAGAAGGCAACCTCTTGCTTCTCAGTCCAGTTGAAAACAACACCTTTTTGTGTCAGTGCGGTGAGGGGCTTAGCTATCTTGGAAAAATTTTGAATGAATCTTTGGTAGTAGCCTACGAGACCCAAGAATTGGCGAATCTCCGTTGGTGTTGTCGGAATTGCCCAGCCTTCAATGGCTTTGACCTTAGAAGGATCTACATGGATCCCTTCCTTGCAGACAACATGCCCCAAAAAGTTTACACTGCGGAGCCAAAACTCACATTTGGAGAGTTTCGCATACAACCTTTCAGCTCTTAGGGTTTCCAAGATTTAACGGAGATGTTGACCATGCTCTTCTTCGTTTCGAGAATATACAAGAATGTCATCGATGAAGACGATCACAAAGGTATTGAGGAATGGATGGCAAACTCGATTCATGAGGTCCATAAACGCAGCGGGGGCATTTGTTAGACCGAAAGGAATCACGACAAATTCGTAATGACCGTACCGTGTTCGGAAAGCAGTTTTTGGAATGTCCTCTTCCCGAACTTGAAGTTGATGATAACCGGATCTCAGATGTATTTTCGAAAAATAACTAGCTCCTTGAAGCTGGTCAAATAGATCATCGATTCGTGGAAGTGGGTACCAATTTTTTATAGTGAGCTTATTCAATTCCCTATAGTCAATGCACATCCTGAAGGATCTGTCTTTCTTCTTAACGAATAGAACCGGAGCTCCCCATGGTGAGAAGCTTGGTCTAATGAATCCTTTATCCAGGAGTTCACTCAGTTGGCTTGATAATTCTTGCATTTCAGCGGGAGCCAACCTATAGGGTGATTTGGCAATTGGGGTGGCTCCAGGTACGAGGTCGATTTGAAATTCGACTTGTCTTTCTGGGGGTATTCCCGAAAGATCTTCAGGAAACACATCCGGGAAGTCGCATGCCACTGGGATGCTTTGAAGGTTTACCTCTTCCTTGGTCTTATCCACTACATGTGCTAAGAACGCGTAGTTCTTCTTGAGTAGGCACTTCTGTGCCTTGATGCACGAGATAAGACGAAGATTGGCACCAGGTTTATCACCATAGATTATTAGGGTTTCGTGATTGGGAAGATGAAGGCGAACGACCTTCTCGCGGCACATAATATCAGCATGATGAGGGCTAAACCAATCCATACCGATTATCACATCAAAACTCCTAATGTTTACTGGCATTAAGTCTATTTAGAAAGAGTGGTTGTTTAGTGTTAATGTGCATCCTACATAGATTTCTTTGGTCGCTTCGGTTTTCCCATTAGCCATTTCCACCGTGAAGGCTTCGTTGAGCTTTTGGGGTTGTTGTTTTTAGTAAGTGTTTGAATTTGTTACTAACAAAGCTTCGCTCGGCTCTGCTATCGAATAGGATGCATGCATATGTGTTGTTAAGTAGGAACGTACCAGTAATAACGGTCGGGTCCTGGACTGCTTCACCTTGACCCAGGGTCAGAATCCTTCCTGATCCTCCAGCTCCTTGGTTGTTAGTGTTGGGACAATTGCGCCTGAAATGACCGGTTCTTCCGCATCCATAACAGGTGTGACTAGCCCCAACATTATTGTTGTTGTTGTTGTTGTTGTTGTTGTTGTTGTTGTGGTTGTTGTTGTTGTTGTTGTTGTTGTTGTTGTTGTTGTTGTTTGGTTGCTGGTTTTGTTGAGGCTGAGTTCTACAATACCTTGCGGTATGACCCTTTTGATTTCAATTCATGAAATACATCTCCCTCATTCTCCGTAGTGGTGGAAATTGCATTTGTTACACTTCGGTAGGTTCCCAGTGTACTGCTTGGGAGCATTTGGTGTGGATGAGGCTGGAGCATGTGGTGTTGAAAAAACCGGGGTAATAGCTGCATAAGCTGCTACTGTTTGTTGCTTTTTCGACGACCCCTGGCCTTGTCGTCCTTTTCGCTTGTTATTTTTATTCTGTTTGTTAGACTTTCCTTCCTTCCCGCCTTCACTCTCTCCAGCCTTGTCACCCTTCTTGTTGCCGTGATCATAGAGTTTTTTGCTATTCTCTTGGTGCTATCAAAGGTTTCAGGATTCGCTGCTATCACATTTCCTTGAATTGGGGAGGTTAATCCCCAGATGAATCTTTCAATCTTCTTTCCCTCAGAAGTGATCATCCTTGGACACAGAAGCGACAGCTCACTAAACCACGAGATGTAAGCATCAATGTTGGAGTTTTGGACCGTGAGGTTCCACAACTCTTGTTCCATCTTCTGAACTTCTCCTCTTGGACAGTATTCTGCCATAAACATTTCCTTCAGCTCCTCCCATGGCATATCATTCACCACCGGGAGTGTCATGGCCTCCACGTGTTCGTTCCACCAGGAGAGAGCTTGATCAACAAATGTGCAAGCTGCAAACTTCACCTTACACTCCTCGGTGCATCCGTACTTCTCAAAGACTGACTCCACTTTTTCTATTCACCTCTTTAAAGTTATTACTCCTCCTGTCCCATTTAAGGTTCATGGCTTAGCGTTAGTGAAATTCTTGTAAGTACATGTCTTTGTAGTCCCTTGGTTCATCCCTTGATTCGAACATCCGGCTCCATTCCCATTCCCTCCACCGTTATTTCCGTTGTGGATGTGTGGCAGTGCTGCTGCAACTGCAGCTAAAACTGCTGCTTGGAACGCAGCTGAGTTCATATCCGGTGTAGGCGGTGGTGTTGGTGGTGGAGCTGCATTGTTGTTCACTGGTGGGTTCCTTCGAGGCATCTTCTGTCATGGAGCAGAGACATGATGAGTATATAGCGTATCTTAAGTTTGGAGTTCTACGTCCTCGATGATTTGATTTATGTATATAAGTGATCTCATATGTTAACATGAATTAAAGTATTGAAAAACACATAACAGATAACAACATCACGATTTAGACATATAATATTTTCACTAGTAATATCCGTTTTTGATACATGAAAATTTTCCTTAAAAGGCACACAGTACATAAAAGGTGAAAAATTTGACCGCATGACGACCCTATGAGTAGTGTAATCACTTAAACATAAGGTCGATAGTACATAAAGTAGTACACATAAAAGAGAAACCATAGCGATAATAGTAGATGATGGAGCTGATCCTAGTCGTGATGAGATGTGTCAGGTGGTGGTGCTAAAGAAGTGGATGCACCCTGGAGACAAGCCACCTGTCACTCGGTGTCTCGTAGTCGGGCCTCCCAGACTTCCTGTCTCATATGGAATTCTCTGATGACCTCCTGTGTCTCCTGCTCTGCCATCGCAACAGCAGTTCGCATTTGGTTCATCTGGTCAGCAGTGTTTTGGGCCATATTACCAGTATCTCACAAACGTCTCACCACAACTGGAAGTGATCGATCAACTGGTCCTCCATCACTCAGGTCATAGAATCTTCTTGACATGCCAAATGGGGGTCGTTGCCCTTGTTGTCTACTCCACCTCCAGATATCGGCACCCCGTGGAGGTTAGGGCCATTGGGGCCTAATCCGTGAGCGGGCACCCTTATTGGGAACGGTGGGTTGATGACTTCGGACTCAGCGTCTGAGTCACCGTCACTGCCATCACTGGACTCCTCTTCTTCAAACTCCTCCTCTGGTTCTGCAGGTCCGTCTTCAATTTCTTCTTCATGTTCTTCTTCTTCAGGGTCTTCTTCAGGGTCTTCTTCCTCTGACTCTTCCAACCACCCATTATTTCCCTGGTTGGGAAAATAAGGATCTCCGGGGTGATGAAATCCGGCCATAGCGTCTGCACGAAAGTGCATAATACTAAAAATAAATCACACATACATTACTTTTATAGTATTTTTTTTATTTAAGTTTGGTTTTATATACTCCCTTTTTGGGTATTAAAAGGGTAAGTTTTTGGTTCATTGATCATCACAATTACTCCTGAACATATGTTCGTCGTACTATGAGTGAATATAGTTGATCAGGTTACATTCATCCCCAAATACGATTACATAACTGCCCGGGTTTAATCTACAACGTTCAAATCCTCCGAAGACTTTTCCTTTTTATTATTATGTTGTTATTCTAAAATGCACACATAGGTATGTATTTTATTTGTTTTGTTCAGAGTTATATAGTCCAATGTGTTTTATAGTTGCATATCATGTATGATTTGATATGCCAGTTCACTATCAACAATGCTCTGATACCAACCTGTCACACCCCCAAACCAAACGGCGGAAACGTCTGGGGGCTTGAGGTACTTTAACTTGGAATATCATCACAATGAATATAAATGGAACATAACATTATCACCACCATGCATACAATATTACAACTGTCATTGTTTACATCAAGTATATTATTTTAAATTATATATCCCAAAACATTAAGTGTATGATGATTGACGATACACATAAATAAAATCCACATACTCTCGATGATTCTCCTGCTTAATGATTCCCTGAGAATACAAGTTATTTTGAAAACGGTCAACATATATAATGTTGGTGAGTTCATAAGTATGTTTGAATGAAAGACTTTGTATTATTTGTAAAACCCAGAAAATCCAATATTTTCTGTAAAATAGTTTGAAAATGATGTATCATTCGAGTAATTATTGCATGTGTGGTTTCTATTGTAGAAAATATGTATGAATATGAAATCCTGAAATTCTTGTATTTTCCCATTATAAATATGAGGTAGTGTATAATAGTATTTTTCCCAGAAAATCCGATATTTTCTGAATATAAAAAGTATTGTGGTCTTAAACCCTAAGACCATGTATTAGTGTATGAATGTATTTGCATTGTCACGATTTATATTTGTATTCCGTAACGTTATGATGGCATTGATCTCTATGTGAGTCGTGATAACCATGCTTGATAGTGACTAATCTGCTTGTCTTGCCGTTTCCAAGCACCGGATTGTTGAAGATAAGGTTTGTCACCCTAGACTGGCCTAGTGTAACTCTAGCGCACAACTCAGGTGTGGGGGAGTCACCCCCGTATAGATCTATACACAAATTCTCGCTCTCCCTCCAGGAGACTCTGGTTATAACTACAGGCTACGATCATACACTCAAGGGTGTCAACCGACATGTCTCACTAGATCCTTAATTGTTACCACGTGAATACTGATTTACACTATGTATAAAGTTAACATGTATGTATTAAGATTTGCAAATACCCAGATAAAATATGCATACGAATGGATGAAGCCCAAAACAAACATATAAAAGGACAACTATGACCCATTAAACATGTAAGTTATTTCCAGACTTGATAAGCATGCAAAAGGACATTTAAGGCCCATTAAGCATATGATGGATAGTCTAGGCCCAAATGAAGATGTAAATGGGCCACTGTCACACCCCAAAACCGAGAACGGCGGAAACGTTCTGGGGCGGAGGACGTCATGTACAGTATCATAACAATGCATAATAGTAAAGACAAGCAACAACATCCGTTGCATTAATATAATAATTATAATACAAGCATGTTCTGTAAAGTTTTTAAGACACCAAAAGTATAATCAAAATAAAAGATGAGTCTTGTATGTGCTCCATCTTCTCAAAAGCTTCATTTGTACCTGTCTACTGATGACCTGAGAATACAAGTTATTTTGGAAGCGAGTATCAGCATAAAGCTAGTGAGTTCATAAGTATTTAGTGTCATTGCTTGTATAAAAATGTTAGTAACAATGTAGTGTAGTAATCGGTTTCAAATGTTTGTAAATAGTATACTCCCTGGAAAGCCCTATGTTTTCCAGTAAAAAGTAGACTTCTACCAAGACCCGAGTGTTTGTATAATTGTCCTTTTGTAAATGTAAGAGTTTTTCCCTAGTAAAAACTATTAGTATAAAAATATAGTTTACTGAAACGAGTATGTGACCAAGTCACAAAGTAATGAAATACAGACTCCAGGTGGTACTGAATGAACAATACGCCTCGAAAAGTCTATAGTAGTAATATGTAGACTCCAGGCAGTACGCCTCGAAAAGTCTATTTTTGCCTTAAATCCTTATTTAGTTAATTTAAGGTTTGAATGTGAACTCGTATGTAACCATACTGATCGACGGCTGAATAACTGATGACCCTCCAGGTCACACGTAGTATGGTGACATTTTGTCACCCCTTGGCCTAGTCGGCTCGGACTGTAGCTAGCAGTCGGGATGTGGGAGTGTCTGTCCTGTATAGATCTATACACATAATGCCCGCTCTCCCTCCAGGAGACTCTGGTTACACGGTGATAGCACAATGAAGTGTCGTATCGAGAAGTAGTATGTCACATTCTGTTTTAGTAATTAGTGTTTGTATAACGTATAGTATATTCTCTTGTATCGTGTATAGTATGTTCTCTTGTATAGTGTATAGTATGTTCTGTTATTTCATGTAGTACTTATGTAATGACTCACAATGTATTGACTCTTGTATGGATCGTTGTAGTAGTAGTAATGAGTAGTAATCCCTTAACTATACCTATTATAGTTAAATAGTAAGGTTGTTTGGATGCCTTTGTTACACAAAGGAAAATGAACTAATGTGAAAGCTTTTATATCCAACACATGTATATATGATATATAACTAAGAATTCACCGACATTCGGACAAATAACAAGATACCCTAAGTCCACAACCAAACAAGGAACAGGAAATAAGGTGAGATATCAGTCCTAAGTCCTTCAAGTCTTACTTATATAAATATACTAGTGTAGATATGGATTTGAAAATATTACAAGTATAAAAGAGTTTGAAAACAGTTTTAGTATCAAAAATGTTATATAAAAAGGTTTGAAAGCTTGAAAATCCATAAGTTTGATCGCATATTGAAAGTAGTAAGAAATCTTTCTGTTTATTCTAGTTATTAATCACATGTGATTAAAGCAATAACTAGAAGTGTTCAACTTGTATCCCCCCCCCCCATAAAAGCATTTAAAATCATTCAAAAGGTTGATTAAGGGGTATGAACTCACCTGTAGTGAGTGGATTTGATGGAAGTGCCGGGTAGGATGCTAGGTGTCAAGTGAGGACTTGAACACACACACGGATCCTATGTAACATGTAGTGATACACAAATGTATCTAATTAGTCATTTTACAACTAATTAATCAAGTAAAGACCTCCTAATACATGGAAACACTTTGTTTTAAGTGCTAGGAGTGCAAAAAGGTTGCATCTAAGGAGAGTATGGCCTCACATTGGAGTTTAATCCTCATTTGGTAACCCAAGATGTGTTTACGGTTTCTGGACCATTTCCCCATGAGTTTACGGCCGTAAACTCATGGTACTTGGTGCATTTGTGTGTTTTAAGGTCTTATACTTCACAAGAAAGTGTTCTAGATTTGCGTCAAAGGCTTAGGAAGTGGTTAGGGCTCGAAATGGACCTTCTTTGGAGTTTACGGTCCTTGGACCACCTTGGAGAGCTTACGGTCGTAAACCCTTGAGTTTACGGTCGTAAACCCATGAGTTTACATCCGTAAACTCATGGTTACTCCAACCATTTCGTGTTTTGGTGTTTCTAGTTCATGCATGCAAGGTTCTAGTCTTTTATCCAAGCCATAGAAGGTGTTAGGGGCACCAAAACACCATTTGATGGTGTTTACGGTTCAAGGATCTCCCTTGACCGTAAACACATATGTTCTTGGGGATTTTGATGTTCTTCCAAGGGATTAACAAGTATCCTAAGCAAATAACTAGATAGGAGGAGTGTACTTACTTATAGGAAGCTTGTGAGAGTGTTTAGGGCCCAAGAACACTAGTGTGTGTTCTTGGTGTTCTTGGTGTTTTGAAGAACACTTGAAGATCTAAGTAAAAATCAAGAATCCATGGATGAAATGATGTATAAACACTAGATTAAATGTTGTATGAACGAATCTAGGAAGGAAAACACTTACATTTTGGCGGATTTGAAGAAGTGTGTGATGATACTTGAAAGAAAAGTGGTGGGTGTTCTTGAGGTGGAAAGTGTAAAGTGAGGGAATAGTGGGTAAACTCATGCTATATGCATGAGTTTTTGGAAAAATGGTGTTTACGGCCCAAACTCCTCTTGTTTGGCCGCAAACACCTTGCTAAGGTGTTGTTTGTTTTGTTTGATACACACCACTCATAACGACATTTCCATTTATTTATCCGTTTGATGAAAATAAAATAAAACACCTAAACGGACTTAAATCCGGCCAAAAATGTACTGAAATGTTTTTGACTATTATTGGAAGTGTTTGACTGTAGAGATTATACAAATGAAAATTTCGGGTTGTCACAGCCACTAAGGCCCAATAAACATGTAATGAATAATTCAGGCCCACTAAGCATGTAAATGGGCCACTGAGGCCTAATAAACATGTAATGACATTCTTGACCCTTTAAACCGTAACTTTACAATTTAGGCTTATTTTTAGTAAAATTGACACTTTAGGTCCCTTAGAAACCTAAAATATACATTTATAGGCTTATTTTAACTAAAGCGACACTTTTGGCCCATTTTGGTTAAAAGTACATTTTTGGCCCATTAATTCATGAAAATTTACATTTTCGGCCCAATTATCTAATACTTGACAAATTTGGCCCAAGAATATATAAATTTATGTTTTCGGCCTATTTTTGTAAACATATACATTTTCAGCCCTTATTTGATAAAAATGACATTTTCGGCCCAAATTTTGTGTAAATAACATTTTAGGCCCAAATTGAATAAAGTGTCATTTTCAGCCCATAAAATCGTAAGTTTTCATTTTTGGCTTAAATTTGTTTTAAACAACAATTTAATCCATAAAAATTGAGATTTGTGTAATTTAGGCCCAAGAAACCATAAGGGCCCATATTAAGGCCCATTATGCAAAAATTTACATTTTTGGTCCTTTTAACACCAAGAATATCATAAAAGCTCATTTTTAAAATAAAATGACTCTTTTAGTCCTTATGGAAACCGTGATAGTCATAAGAGTCTCAACCTTTTTGTTTATTTGACAAATATGGTCCTTATACACGGTTTTGTTAATTCTTTCAACATCTTAGACATGTTTAACACTTCCATCTTTATAGAATGTTGTTTAAAGTGTTTTAGTTTACAAATCTCACCCATTTTTGTTAGAGTTTTTTAGATCTATAATGTTTTATCACATTTTCACAACTTATAACAAGAAAAACACACAAAAACATGCAAAATACTTAGATCTACCACATAAGCAACTTGTATTCTCCCCCAAAACATATTAAAACCGAAAACAAGGGGGTATGAATTCACCTTGAGGTTTGGATTCGGTTTTTGATGAAGAAGTGAGAAGATTTCGCCCTAGCAAGCTTCTTGAGGAGACTTTCGAACTCTATGAAGTTCAAAAGTATAGATCAAGAGATGATGTGGGTTAAGAAGAGATTTTTGATGAAATCTAGAAGTTAAACCATAGATTCAAGTAAGCACTTATCAAGAATGATGATCTTTGATGAAGAACCTCTTGAAAACACACACAAAATCATGAAAATTTAGAGGAGGAAGGAGGATTTCTTGAGAGATTTCTTGAGAGATTTTTGAAAGAAAATGGAAGTGTGTGGGATGTGTGTTTCGGCCGAGGGTAGAAGAAGAGAGAGCAAGAAAAGATTGAGGTGATGTTTGCATGGAAAACCACCATGCAAACATGAGGTGTCAAGGTAAGAAAATTCCTCTTATATATATATATATATATATATATATATATATATATATATATATATATATATATATATATATGGGTTGGGCCGAGAATAGGCTAAGATAAATGAAGATGGAATTGTTTGGCCCATTCTTGGCATTGTTTGAATTTTAAGGAGCCTAATTATATTTTTCGTCCCATTGGGCCCTTATGAAGGCTCACGGCCCAACGAAGCCCAATAAAAGGGTTTACGGCCCATTACGACAATTGAATTCATTTATGGCCCATCATGGCCCATTAGAGATAAGATGCATTTGTAACATCCATAAAATTTACGCCCAATTTAAACTTTTCAAGCATAAATAAAACCAAATAGTAATTGTTTACAAAAGTGTTTTCAATTCATTATTCAATCAGAGTGTCCCGAAAGCCAGATCATAAGGATGAGGAGCGGTACGGTCACGCCTTCGCCTTGCCATGAACTCCTGAAGTACCTGAAACAATAAACTGAAAACTGTAAGCCCGAGGGCTTAGTGAGGTACCCCCAAAATACCAATACCACACTGATAAAACCATATCCATAATAATCAATCAATCAACATGCATACTGAGCCATCGGCCCGACTGGACCGCCCTATAGGGCCTACAGTCCAACTAAATCTATACCGAGCCTTCGGCATGACTGGACCGCCACGTGGGCCTACAGTCTTCCCGGACCGCTCATAGGGTGTTATGGCCTTCAGCACAAAGCAAGACCGCCTCAACCCAAGCAACAAGCAAATAACCATGTGCGCATAACTAATGTTTACTGGCATATACAAACATCGAACATATCTATCTCACTGATTACCAAACTTAGCAATCTCTCACAACTAGAGCACTGACCTAGCAGGTCACTAACATGTCAATCCCTACGGATCATAAGAGCATAACATACAGTTTATCCTGATTCTGATCTAACAGATCATATCCACATGTAGCATACCATAACGATAACAACTAAAGGGCCGGCCTTGGTGCCCTAGACCCTATCGATATAGTGAGGATAACTCACCTTGCAGATGTCGACTCGGTAGATAAACTTCAACCCTCGGATCACTTGACACAGGCTCCACCACCTATTACCATAGTATAATATACTCATAAGTCTTTAACCTCATAAGGTATTCCATAACCCACTAGTCAACCCCTGGTCAAAGTCAAAGTCCTCAGTCAAGGTCAACAGTCCATGTTGACCTTAACTCGCCGAGTACCCTCGGCTACTCGCCGAGTTCCTTGAAGCACTTTCCAACTCGCCGAGTCATCGAGGTGACTCGTCGAGTTCCTCCGATTCTCGATCAAACTTTAAGGCCACCCGTCGAGTTTCCTTCTTGCAAATCGACGGACACACACGCATGCATATCCTGGAGAAAACTCATCCGACTCGCCGAGTTGTTCATACAACTCGCCGAGTCTATGGCAATCTTCATCGGACTCGCCGAGTTGCTCATCCAACTCGTCGAGTTCAAGGCCATCTTCATACGACTCGTCGAGTTAACCTTGCGACTCGCCGAGTTCCTTCAGCCCTTAAGCCATATAGACTCATTTAAGCCATGCAATGGCTCCAAATTACAGATCCAAGCTTCTAGAGCATGCTTTTCACGTAAAGTTGCAAACTTTACGTGTATCCATGGCTAAAAGGCTCTTAATGGCAATTCTAAGCTCTTAATGGGGTTTCATGCACAAGGAGGGTCTCAATCACCCCCAAACCCGCAACTTTATGACTCTAGGACTTAGGAAGGGTCCAGATCTGAAGTTACAACTTCAGATCTAGCCCATACCTCCCCATATCAACTCAAAATCCATAAAACCCTAAAACTCATCCAAAAGAAAAGAGATCTAGAAGGAAAGGGAAGTAAAGATTGCAACTTGATACCTCCAGAAGATGCTAGCTGAGGTAAGTTCTGCTTCCCACACCTTCCTTGCTTCAACTCCTTTGCTTTTCAAGCTTTTCCCTCATAGCCAACCTTCTTTCCAAGGCTTAAATCACACCAAGAAGAGTACCACACGAATTAGGGTTTCACTGAGCTCTCAAAGACTGTAAAGAGGCCAAAGGAGGCTGAGGCTCCTTTAAATAGGGTGCAAAACCTCGGGATTTAGGGTTTCATCTGCCAGCTCCTACTCGTCGAGTCCCTTCATGGACTCGGCGAGTAGGTCACTAAACACGCGATCCCACCCCGCTGCTACTCGACGAGTAGGGCAACCAACTCGTCGAGTAGGACATAAAACCAAATAACCTTTTATTTATATCCATACCTGAGAATCGGGGCGTTACAGCATTATTCTAGGCCCACGTTGCCCAAAATGCTAAGGTTTCATGAATGTGGGTCCAATTAGAGCCCAATTAGGGTTCTTAAGCCCTAAATAGTCAAATTGGGGGTTTATTGGTCCATTAGGCCCAATAAGAGAATCCTAGTCCATAATAAACTTGAACCGGGATTTTTAGGGTTTTCAACCCATAGTTGACTATGTGAGATGTTTTGTATAAGGTTTTGAACTTTACGTGTGAACCTTGATGAAATTTGTTGACATTGAATGAGCATAGTGCATAATATCAAATTAGGGTTACAAGTATCACAATAGATGATGTTTACATGAGTACAGAATTTCCTAGCTAAAATGCTAGTTGTGACAGTATAGCTTTTGTTTTAATATAGTAATGTTATTAAGACCTTATAATAAATATTTGGGCTATTATTATGAGTTATATAAGTGTCGTTATAATATCTTTTTAACCACTCGCGGTACGGGGAATCTGGTTTGAAGGGTCGCTTGGGTTGTTAGATTTTAGAAAGGTTATATGCCAAAATGGTCCTACCCTCCAGTGTTTCATGTTTGGTCCCTGTCTGTACATAGTGGATGAAGAGTATTGTTTTAACGCTTATATAATAGTAATATTACCAAGACTATTAATTAGTCTCGTCGAACATTATACTAAACTCTAGTGGTAATTATATTAGGTTTCGTCAAAGGAAGTTGTTTGAAGTAAACGAAGCACTGTCCGAGTACCGAGTCACCAACTTATCAGGTGAGTGCATAGTTACTTTCATATTACACATAGATACGAAGTATTTTATATGAATTACGTGCTATGTGTGCATATTATCTGAATAATTGCTGTCTATGCTGGATGAAAGATTTTATACATGTTTTAAATGATTTAAACTGTATATGTATTTTATATCTACAAAATGTGTTGGGTAAAACATGGGTAGATTAGAGATGAGATAAATGATGAGTGATGAAAGATGAGATGAATGATGAGCGATGATATATGAGTGGTAAAATATGGTGAGAAGCGATGAGCCAAGCGATGAGCCAAGCGATGACCTAAGCGATGACCCAAGAGATGGCTCCGTCATATAGCAGAGTATGGATGACACCCACAGACTATTCTAGATAGTCTAGTGGAACACTATCAGGCTCGCAACCTGTAGGTGTTGTGAACGATGTGTTCACCCGGTGTACTCTAAAAACGCATTGACATGTATTGCGAATGGACTCTCAAAAACGATACTGTCAATAAACGAGATAACCCTGGCGACTATGCAGACTTAGTGCCTAAACCCTAGCGACTATGCAGACTTAGTGCCTATTGTATAAACCATGGCGACTATGCAGACTTAGTGCCTAAACCCTGGTGACTATAGACTTAGTTCCTGTTGTATAAACCCTGGCGACTATGCAGATTTAGTGCATGTTGTATAAACGTTGGCGACTATGCAGACTTAGTGCCTAAACCCTAGTGACTATGGACTTAGTGCCTGTCGTATAAACCCTGGTGACTATGCAGACTTAGTGCCTAAACCCTAGCGACTATGCAGACTTAGTGCCTAAACCCTGGTGACTATGGACTTAGTGTCTGTTGTATAAACCGTGGCAACGATGGACTTCGTGTCGATTCCTTAGGATGATCCTTAGGAATGAATGAACGAGGAATAGAAGATTCTTAGGGTAGATTCTTAAGAGTAAAGAAGATAATGGGGATGTGTAATTGGGTTGATTGTTTGATGTTTAAACATAATAATTATATTATTGTGGGTTGAAAACCCTATGTACTCACCAGGTTTCCCAACCTGACCCACTCAAGCTTATTTGTATCACACGTGTCGATATGAAGTTACATTGCACTGAGAGATTAAAGAGATGTAGATCACTAGTGTAAATGAATGTAAGTTTTGTTTATGCGTATGTTTCTTTATTAACGATGACATCCCAAATGTTTTAAAATGAATAAAAATACATTTCTTCGGAAATGCTTTGGTTACGTATTTATCATGTTTTTCTTGGAACAAATTTCGCAACATTTTTATTAAACAGGGTACTCTGATTTTTATAAAGCATAAACAAAATTGGTCTTTTCTGGCCGTGAAAATGGGGATGTCACAGTTGGTATCAGAGTATTAGTTTAAGCGAACTAGGAAGATGGATTTATTTCTAGACTTAAACTGAGAATGCTAAGCAATGATCGTGAGGATTGTGTCTAATAAATTTTAGGTAATACACCTGAATAGACACAAGCACTAGCTTATTTAGAGAAAATGTCTAACATGCTTTTATGTGCTAAATGATTTATGATATGCATTATATGATAGGATCTATGGTATGTTGCCGACCGGATCTGGAAACTTTGTGTTCAGATTTCTAAACGTTTAACTACGGTATTAGAACTGGCATGTAACTTTTCGGAGTAATAAGTAGGATTATGCGTCTAAATCTTCTCTATCTATATTCTCGTCCTGATGCACTGAACGCATGCTTCCATGAACATAGCATCATGGTGAACACTCGTAGAGAATTGAGTAAATGGAGGAAATGAAAAGGCTTATGATAGTGAATGACACCTATCGAAAGATATCGTAAGAGTGGTATCTTGCCTTTAGAATACGTTAGGTAAAATAACAGTACGTTTAGAGGAGTACGGTACGTCCGAAGTACACCTTCGATTGGCGGGATGATGGAATGATTGGTGTAATTCCTGAAGTTGTCCCATCGTATGGCATTTCAACCACCAACCGAGTTAAAGCAGAATTGATGATTGAAGATACGCATGGATGAAGTCCTAGTAGAGTCTAGGGAAAACTTTGTGATTGTTTGGACACATTTGTATGTGTTAAAATTATTTTTGTGATAATAACTTGGAGAACTGCGAGACAATACTTGGGACGAGTATGAGTAGGTGTGAATGGTAGTAGAGGTCTATACTACCGGAAGCACATGACTCACACTTGGATCAGGGAAAGTCACAAGGTTACCAAGAAGCTAGTAATTGATTTCGTTTTATTCAAGTATGTCGTTACCATTGTTTCGGTAATGATTAAGAAGATGATTGTTATTTCGACCCTAGTGGTCATATCAAATCGATTTCGACTAAGACGAGTATGTTACGTGGTTCAGAGAACTAAGTTCGATGTCACATCTGACTTAAACCAGATCAAAGCGATCAATAGAGGTATTGCGTTCGTTGTTAAAGAAGCTTGTAGCTAGAAGTGCTACATGCTATAACGTGATTATATCGCATTAGAACATGAAGGAATGTATAGTCTGCTCTGGAATTTGACTCTAAGAGACATGAGTCTAAGCATTGCGACACACGATGAGAGGTCATTAGAACGTGACCCATCGATCTATTGTAGAAATCAAAGAACTTATCTTAAGTTTGTAAAGAAGAAGAAGGATTGTCCAGTAAGGATCAAGATTGTAACTCGAAGGTTATAATTGAAAGTCCAACACAGTATGAAGAGCGGGTGCAAGATCGAGCACCGCCAGCACTTAAGAAGTCCAAGAGCTAGATACTCATTCGGAGGAACATAAGAGTTACGGTTATTACCTAGGATGAAAACATAATGTATGGAGTCATTGTACAGCCCTGTTTTGTTGATGATTATGTGGCGTAATCATCCTAAGGGTGAGTAATTGTAACGCCCGCAGATTCGGGCTAGTCAATTTAGAGACAATGAGCATCAAAAATGAGTTTTTTATGGAAGATTATTTAAAAGGATTAATCTTAACTAAGTTGTAGAATATGTCACGAGGGTTCCGTACATATAAAGAACGCCGAAATCCGAGTTATAACGAAGAAGTTATGGTCCGTCGAAGTTTTACGGCAAAACCGGCACGATACAGCGCGACGTAAATAGTGAATTTACGATAGAGGACTTTTTAGCCTTAGTGATCTAAAAAAAGGTTGTAGTATACGTTAAACCGAGAGCGTGAATAAAAAGAATGCCCAAATCTGACTTCGTATGAGGAAGTTATCATTTTTCTAAGATTTGGCTTAGCAGTGCATAGCCCGTAATTCGAATTTTAGATCGAGCGGTTTTTGGCCAACGCAACCTAAATGAGAATTGAAGATCTCATTATTAGTAGTGTAACGATAAAAAGACAATCGAAAACGGATGTCGGATGAAGAAGTTATGAATTTTTAACGAACTTTTCCTGTCCCGGCCTGTTAAAAATATACCTGTAAAAATAAAGTCAAAATTAGCCGACGGAGTCTAAACGAAAGTTGTAGAGTATGATCCGACCTACGCGAGGATATAAAGAACGTCGAAAACAGAGCTCGTATTTGATAGTTATGATTTTTCTAAGTCGGGAATGAGCTGTCCGAGTTTGGGTGACGTGGCACAATCCTGGCCGTTGCTTCCTCCCCAAGGCTAGCCACCAGATCGTGACACCTGGACATGGTCTCGACAAGTAGGTCCTCCTACTCGAAGATTTGGGCTGTTTCCCAACCTATAAATAGAGGGCGTGGGCAACCTTCATTCCTCACACCATCACCTTCTCTTTCTCTCTCTAGACTCTCTCTCTAGCCCCCAAACCCCCCCCCCCCCCAAAGCCTAGGGTAACTCCCTAGCACGAGGTGGAAGCCCCAGAGCACCCGAAGGCTTCGAAAAGAAGAGCTTTTGGCTCAGAAGCTCTACTTCGGCGGAGCCCGGGTCTGAGAAAAACTCGTTGTAAGTGCGATACGCCTACCCTACCTTAAGTATAGCTTTTGTTTTAATATAGTAATGTTATTAGGACCTTATAATAAATATTTGGGCTATTATTATGAGTTATATAAGTGTCGTTATAATATCTTTTTAACCAGTCGCGGTACGGGGAATCTGGTTTGAAGGGCCGCTTGGGTTGTTGGATTTTAGAAAGGCTATATGCTAAAATGGTCCTACCCTCCGGTGTTTCATGTCTGGCCCCTGTCTGTACATAGTGGATGAAGAGTATTGTTTTAACGCTTATATAATAGTAAATATACAAAGACTATTAATTAGTCTCGTCGAACATTATACTAAACTCTAGTGGTAATGATACTAGGTTTTGTCAAAGGAAGTTGTTTTAAGTAAACGAAGCACTGTCTGAGTACCGAGTTACCACCTTATCAGGTGAGTACATAGTTACTTTTATCTTACACATAGATACGAAGTATTTTATTTAAATTACGTGCTATGTATGCATATTATCTGAATACTTGCTGTCTATACTGGATGAAAGATTTTATACATGTTTTAAATGATTTAAACTTTATATGTATTTTCTATCTACAAAATGTGTTGGGTAAAACATGGGTAGATTAGAGATGAGATAAATGATGAGCGATGAAAGATGAGATGAATGATGAGCGATGATATATGAGTGGTAAAATATAGTGAGAAGCGATGAGCCAAGCGATGACCTAAGCAATGAGCCAAACGATGACCTAAACGATGACCCACGCGATGGCCTCGTCATATAGCAGAGTATGGATGACAACCACAGACTATTATATACAGTCTAGTGGAACACTAGCAGGCTCGCAACCTGTAGGTGTTGTGAACGATGTGTTCACCCGGTGTACTCTAAAAAACCATTGACATGTATTGCGAGTGGACACTCGAAAACGATACTGTCAATAAACAAGATAACCCTGTCGACTATGCAGACTTAGTGCCTAAACCCTAGCGACTATGCAGACTTAGTGCATGTTGTATAAACCCTGACGACTATGCAGACTTAGTGCCTAAACCATGGTGAATATGGACTTAGTTCCTAATGTATTAACCGTGGTGACTATGCAGACTTAGTGCCTGTTGTATAAACCCTAGCGAATATGCAAACTTAGTGCCTAAACCCTGGTGACTATGGACTTAGTGCATGTTGTATAAACCCTGGCGACTATGCAGACTTAGTGCCTAAACCCTGATGATTATGGACTTAGTGTTTGTTGTATAAACCGTGGCAACGACGGACTTCGTGCCGATTCCTTAGGATGATCCTTAGGAATGAATGAACGAGGAATAGCTGATTCTTAGGGTAGATTCTTAAGAGTAAAGAAGATAATAAGGATGGGTAATTGGGTTGATTATTTGATGTTTAAACATAATAATTATATTATTGTGGGTTGAAAACCCTATGTACTCATCAGGTTTCCCAACATGACACACTCAAGTTTATTTGTATCACAGGTGTCGATATGAAGTTACATTGCACTGAGAGATTAAAGAGATGTAGATCACTAGTGTAAATGAATGTAAGTTTTGTTTATGTTTATATTTTTTTATTAATGATGACATCCCAAATGTTTTAAAATGAATAAAAATATATTTCTTCGGAAATGCTTTGATAACGTATTTATCATGTTTTTCTGCGAACAAATTTCGCAACATTTTTATTAAAAGGCGTACTCTAATTTTTATAAAGAATAAACAAAATCGGTCTTTTTTGGCCGTGAAAATGGGGATGTGACATTAATAAAAGACGAAGTGTTTTGAAAATTTGAACTACTTATTCATATATGAATAACAAATGAACTGTAACCAAAATTTTGTTAAACGTGTTATTCATATATAAATATAACTTGTGAGGAGAATTAATACACGTTTTATTCATATGTGAATATAACATTTGACGAGAGCTGATGTAAACTGTAAAAAGTTTATTCACATAATATTCATATATGAATGATACATAAACTGTAAAAAAAATAAACATATTTTTTATTCGTAAATGAATAACGAATGTACTGTACTAAAACTCTAATGCATTTTTATTCACTTATGAATAATGAGATCTGAAATGAAAAAATTATTTTACCATAAAACTATGTCAATATGGTTGTCTATTATAAAAAATAAAAAAATTTATATTTTGATATATTTAAAATCATTTTTTGACAAAAATAATTCCTTAAAAAATAAAATAAAAAATGAAAAAAACTATGTTATATATATATATATATATATATATATATATATATATATATATATATATATAAAGATAATGATTAGCATATTTAAAGAAATATATTTTGTTTGAAAACACATGTGTGTTTCTTTCCATTTCCGTCGGTATGATGGAGGGTTTTGCAACAAAAATAAATGATTGACTAGAATTGATTCTCAGAATCTTAATTTTTTTTTATTTTCTCAATTGAACTTCTCTCTCTCTCTCTCTCTCTGTATATATATATATATATATATATATATATATATATATATATATATATATATATATATATATATATATATATATATATATAAGGGAGCGTTCAATCGACAACATTTCTTATCGCGAGAACATTTGAGAACAAATTTGAAAAACACAATTTTTTTAATTAAAATTATAAAATAATATTCATATAAATCAAAAAATAGTTACAAACAATTAAAAAACTCACTAACACCACTCACCACCCAACCAACACCACCCACCACCACCACCAAGCGCCACCACCACCCATCACTAACCACCACAACCAACTATCACCCACCACCTATCACTACCCACCACCACCCGCCACCACCCAACCACCATCACCTGCCACCTCCACCACCCATCACCACCGCCTGCCACCACCACCAACAACCACTACCTACCACCCATCACCACCACTCGCCATCACCACCCACCACCAACCACCACCACACGCCACCACCACCCATCACCAACCACCACCACCAACCACCACCCATCACTACCCACCCACCACCACCAACTACCTCCGCCACCATCATCAACACCGACCACCATTACCACCCAACCACCACCACCAGCCACCACCACCCACCTCCACCACCCATCACCACCGCCCGCCACCACCACCAACAACCACTACCTACCACCTATCACCACCACCCGCCACCACCACCACCCACTACTACCCACCACCACCAACCACTACCCACCACCCATCACTACCCACCACCCACCACCACCCACCCACCACAACCACCACCACCACCACCAACCACCACCCGTCACCACCACCCATCACTACCCACCACCACCAACCACCACCCATCACCCATCACTACCCACCACCCACCACCACCCGCCACCATCACCCATCACTATCCACCACCCGTCACCACCATCACCACCAACCACCACCCACGACCACCACCACCACCAATCACCACCCGCCACCACCATCACCACCCAACCACCACCAACCTCCACCACCTATCACCACCGCGTACTACCACCACCCACAACCACTACCTACCACCCACAACCACTACCTACCACCCACCCACCCACCACCACCACCACCCCGCCTGCACCACCCGCCGCCACCACCCCCACCAACAAAGATTTGTTATTATGTTTTTGATTCATTAGGTTTTCTCTTGTATATAATCACATGTGATTATATGTATCGAGTCACATGTGATTATATGTATCGAATCATATATGATTTATATGTTATTAAATACATATAATCACATGTGATTAAATACACGTGAAAAACTAGTGAATCGAGAATGCAAAAATAAATATTGTCCACGTAAATCATATGTGATTAGATACATATAACTACATGTGATTATATGTATTTAATAAAATATTATTTACGTGGGCTGTATTTATTTTCGTGTTTTTGATTTAATAATTGGCATCGTGTATTAAATCACATGTGATTATATGTATTTAATCACATATGATTTATATGGACAATATTTTTTTTACGTGTTGATTTAATAGTTGTTCTTGTGTATTTAATCACATGTGATTATATATATTTAATCACATATGATTCGTATGGAAAATATTTATTCTTGCGTCGATTCAATAATTGTTCTAATATATTTAATCACATGTGATTATATGTATTTAATCACATATGATTTATGTGGTCAATATTCATTATTTCTTTCTCAATTCAGTAGTTGTACTCATGTACTTAATCACATGTGATTATATGTATCAAATCGCATATGATTTATTTTGATAATAATCATGAGTCAATATTTTTTCTTATGTATTTAATCATATGTGATTGTATGTATTAATCACATATTATTAATGTATAAAAAGAAAAATTATTTAATCAATAACGCGAAAATGAATCTTGTGTACAGAAATCATATGTGACTAAATGTACAAGAACAACTATTGAAAAGGAATGTGAAAATGAATATTGTCTATATAAATCATATCTAATTAGATACATATAATCTCATGTAATTAAGAACACAAGAACAACAACGGAATCGAGAACGCGAAAATAAATATTTTCCACATAAATTCTATGTGATTAGATACATATAATCACAAGTGATTATATGCATTTAATGACATACGATATATGTGGACAATATTTATCTTTATGTTCTCGATTCAATAATTGTTCTTGTGTATATAATCATATGTGATTATATGTATCTAATCACATATGATTTATATAGACATCATTATTTTTTGTTCGTATAAATCATATGTGATTAGATATATATAATCACATATGATTATATGTATTTAATCACATATGATTACAGTGGACACAGAACAATTATTGAATCGAGAATGTGACAATGAATCTCATCCACATAAATCATATATGATTGGATACATATAATCATAGTTTTCGACTGAATAATTGCTTTTGTGTAATTAATCACATGTGATTATATGTATATAATCATATATGATTTGAGGTGGACAAGATGCATTTTTTCCTTCTCGATTCAATAGTTGTGCTCATGTACTTAATCACATATGATTATACCTATAATCATATTTGATAAAAATACATGAGAACAACTATTGAATCGACAAAGCAAAAATGAATTATGTCCATATAAATCATATGTGATTAGATTCATATAATCACATGTGATTATATGTATTTAATCATATGTGATTAGATTCATATAATCACATGTGATTATATGTATTTAATCATATGTGATTAGATTCATATAATCACAAAGCAAAAATGAATTACCTACACCACCCACACCCACCCACCACCCATCACTATCACCACTACTTGCAACCACCCACCCACCTACCACCACCCATCACCACACACCACCACTACCAATCACCACCACCCCGCCTCCACCACCCGCCGCCGCCACCCCACACCCACCTACAAAGATTTGTTATTGTGTTTTTGATTCATTAGGTTTTCTGTTGTATATAATCACATGTGATTATATGTATCAAGTCACATGTGATTATATATATCAAATCATATATGATTTATATGTTATTAAATACATATAATCACATATGATTAAATACACGTGAAAAACTAGTGAATCGAGAATGCAAAAATGATTATTGTCCACGTAAATCATATGGGATTAGATACATATAACTATATGTGCTTATATGTATTTAATAAAATATTATTTACGTGGGCCGTATTTATTTTCGTGTTTTGATTTAATAATTGGCATCGTGTATTAAATCACAGGTGATTATATGTATTTAATCACATATGATTTATATGGACAACACCCAAAAATTCAAGCCAATTTAAACTTTTAAAAACATTTTAATCCATTAAGTCATTACATAGTTAGTTTTCAAAATACAGTTATCAGAGTATCCCAGTATCAAATCATAAAAGCCATAACAGCGAGAGGAGCGGTACGATCATGCCTTCGCCTTCCCGCGATCACCAGAGGTACCTGAAACAACAACTGAAACTGTAATCCTGAAAGCTTAGTGAGCAATCCCCCAAAATACCAACCACATAACCATGACATATAAACATATAACCAAACAGCAAGCATAATGAGCCTTCAGCCTGACTGGACCGCCTCGCAGGCCTTCAGTCTATCTGGACAGCTCTCCGAGCCTTCGGCACGTCTGGACCGCCTCGCGGGGCCTTCATCCTATCCGGACCGCTCGTCGGGCCTTCGGTATGACTATCATACCCTCTTGGGTTTTGTAGTCTATCCGGACCGCCCTGGGTATGTTGGCCTTCAGCACAAAGCAGGACCGCCTCAACCCAACACCCAAATCAAACAACATGTGCATATACATTATCATAATAACAGACAAACCGATCTAATAGATCACATAGCATAGCAACGTCCTAAACCAGGACACCGACCTACCCAGTTCATATCATAGCATAATCCTGTAACTAGGATATCGACCGAACCCGATCACTAAACATAAGCATATCACCATCCTAACTAACAGGATGCGAAACAATGCACATATTATGTAATAATCCAAATACAAATCCATAAGGGCCGGCCTTGGTGCCTTAGACCCTGTTGATATAGTGAGGATAACTCACCTTGCAACTGACGTTTGAAACTAGAAAGCTCAACTCCGGGATCACCAACACGAACTCCACCACCTATAGTTACCATAAAACCCTCTTTCATAAATCTCCAAATTACCAGAATACCCTCAGAAGTCAACTGGTCAACTCTTGGTTAAAGTCAACAGTCCATGTTGACTCGACTCGTCGAGTGCAGTTCACCGACTCGTCGAGTCCTTCCTGAACTCGAGAAGTCATGAAATCCTTGATTGGCTCGTCGAGTTCCCCTTTAACTCGTCGAGTTCATACGTGTCCAAGAATTGGGAGGAACCCTAGCCGACTCGCCGAGTTCAAGGCAATCTTCAACGGACTCGCCGAGTTGTTCATCAACTCGTCGAGTTCATGCCCATCTTCATATGACTCGCCGAGTCGACCTTGCGACTCGCCGATTCCCTTCAATCCTTCATCCATACAGATGCTTTTTAAGCCATGCTGAGGCTCCAAATTGTAGATCCAGCTTCCCAAGGCATGTTTATCACGTAAAGTTGCAAACTTTACGTGCATGCATGGTGATAATGACCTAAAACAAGCTAAAGAAGGGGTTCTAGGCAAAAGGGCTTCACCAACATGCTAAAGACTGAGACTTTATGATGATAAGGGCCAAGATGAGCCTAGATCTGAAGTTGCAACTTCAGATCTTGGTTCATCACTCGAAATGCAACACCAAATGCCCAAAATGGTCCCAAAACTCAATATAGAAAGGGGGTTTAACTAGAAGAAGCTCAAGGTGATGACTTGATACCTCCAAATGGATGATAAACTGAGGTAGACTTCAGATCCCCAGCTGTTCCTTGTTCAAAACTTCTTGGTCTTCAAACCTTTCCTCATCAAATCCCCCTTCCAAGCTAAGAAGCACACCAATATAGAGAACAACACGAATTAGGGTTTCTGAATTCGAGGGGAGCAGTAAGAGAGGCTAAGGGGGGGGGGGGGGGGATAAGTGATCCTTAAATAGGGTGCAAACCCCCGAAATTTAGGGTTTCATCTGCCAGCTCCTACTCGTCGAGTCCCCTATTGGACTCGGCGAGTAGGTAACTTAAACACGCGGACCAACCCGCTGCTACTCGACGAGTCATAGCGCCAACTCGTCGAGTAGACCTTCAACGTGAAGTCTAAAAGGAAAAATATTAATAATACCTGACGGTTGGGATGTTACAATTCTCCCCCACTTGAATTAGACTTCGTCCTCGAAGTCAGCTGTAGCGAATAACTCCGGGTAGTGCTCCCACATCTCAGCCTTCGACTCCCATGTCCACTCGGAGCCCCTCTGATGCTCCCGTTGTATCTTTACCAACGGAACCTCCTTGTTGCGCAGGACCTTCACTTTCCATTCTAAAAAGGCAATCGGCCTCTCAATATAATTCAGGCGCTCATCAACCTGAATGTCATCCAGTGGCACCACTACCTCCGGGTCCACAATGCACTTTCGCAACTGCGAAACGTGGAAAGTACTGTGGATCCGACTAAGCTCCTCCGGTAGCTCTAGTCTGTAAGCCACCTTGCCAACCCTGGCAATGATCCTGAACGGCCCAATATATCGGGGACCCAATTTTCCCCTCTTCCTGAAGTGGATCACACCCTTCCAGGGCGAGACCTTCAGGAGTACCATGTTACCGACCTGAAACTCTAGCTCGGACGGGCGTCGGTCAGCGTAACTCTTCTGCCGTCTCTGAGCGGTCTGCAGCCGCTGTCTAACCTGCTGAATCTTCTCGGTAGTCTGCAAGACCACCTCCGTCCGACCCATCACCCTGTGACCAACCTCACCCCAACAAACCGGGGTGCGACATCTCCGCCCATACAACAGCTCGAATGGCGGGGCGCCAATGCTGGAATGATAGCTGTTGTTGTAGGCGAACTCTGCAAGCGGTAGGTGGGAATCCCAGCTCCCACCGAAATCGATGATACACGCTCTCAACATATCCTCGAGGGTCTGAATGGTCTGCTCGCTCTGACCACCGGTCTGCGGATGGAAGGCTGTGCTGAAGTGCAACCGTGTGCCCAGCTCCTCGTGAAACTTCTGCCAGAAGCGGGAGGTAAACCGGGCATCCCGATCAGAGACAATGGAAACGGGAACCCCATGGCGAGACACGATCTCACGAACGTACACGTCGGCCAATTTCTCGGGCGATGAGCTCTCCCGTATGGCCAAGAAATGGGCACTCTTGGTCAATCGATCCACGATAACCCATATAGCATCAAACCCCTTCGCCGTCCTCGGCAACTTGGTAATAAAATCCATCGCGATCTGTTCCCATTTCCACATGGGGATCTTCAGGGGCTGCAGCTTGCCATGCGGCCTCTGATGCTCGGCCTTGACCATCCTACAGGTCAAGCACCTCTCGACGTACCAAGCGATTTCTCGCTTCATGCACGGCCACCAATAGCTCAAACTCAAATCCCGGAACATCTTGGTGGCCCCCGGGTGAATAGAGAAATGAGACTTATGAGCCTCCTCCATAACCGTCTGCCTAACCCCGCCAGACATCAGAACCCAAACTCGACCGCATCGGGTCAATAATCCCCGACTATCCTGCTCAAACCGTGTATTCTCACCCCTGATCCTCTCCAGATTCCAATTCTCCGGTCGCATGCCCTCAACCTGGGCATCTCTGATCAGACTCACAAGCGGGGAGTCCACTGCTAACCTCATACACACCGCTGGGGTGGAAGACCCACCTGACTTGCGGCTCAAAGCATCTGCAACCACGTTCGCTTTACCAGGGTGGTAAAGGATCTCGCAATCGTAGTCCTTGACTACATCCAGCCACCTGCGCTGCCTCATGTTCAGGTTCGGCTGATCCATGATATGTCTCAAGCTCTTGTGATCCGTGTAAATGGTACAACGGACCCCATAAAGGTAATGTCTCCATATCTTGAGGGCGAATACCACCGCCCCCAACTCCAAGTCATGCGTAGGGTATCTTGTCTCATGCGGCTTCAATTGCCGCGACGCATAAGCTATCACTCGTCCTTTCTGCATGAGGACCGCCCCTAACCCTGTGATAGATGCATCACAGAACACCACAAAATCCTCAACTCCCTCCGGGAGTGTCAAGACTGGGGCCTCGCACAACCGCTGTCGGAGGGTCTCAAACGCCCTCTGCTGCTCAGGGACCCACCGGAAATCCACCCCCTTCCTCGTCAGACGAGTGAGGGGTACCGCAATCTTGGAGAAGTTCTATATGAATCTCCAGTAGTACCCTGCCAATCCCAAAAAGCTCCTGATGTCTGAGGGAGATTTCGGAACCTCCCACTGCATAACCACCTCGATTTTGGTCGGATCGACCAAAATCCCCTCTTGGTTAACGAGATGTCCGAGGAATTGGACCTCTCGTAGCCAAAACTCACACTTCGAGAACTTGGCGTACAACCGTTCTCGTCTCAGAACTCCCAACAACTCCCGCAGATGCTCCTCATGCTGCTCACGGGTCTTGGAATACACCAAGATATCATCTATAAACACTATAACCGAGCGATCGAGCATCGGTCTACAGACCCGATTCATCAGGTCCATGAACACTGCCGGCGCATTGGTGAGCCCAAACGGCATCACCACGAACTCGTAATGTCCATAACGAGTCTGGAACGCGGTCTTCTCCACGTCCTCCTCTCTGAACCTGACTTGATGATACCCAGACCTCAAGTCTATCTTGGAAAACCAAGATGCACCCTGCAACTGATCGAAGAGATCGTCTATCCTCGGCAGTGGGTAACGGTTCTTCACCGTTAACTTATTCAACTCCAGGTAGTCAATACACATTTGGTGTGAACCGTCCTTCTTCCGGACGAAAAGAATCGGTGCTCCCCATGGAGAACTGCTCGGATGGATGAACTGCTTGCCTAGCAGTTCCTGTAGCTGTGACGACAGCTCCTGTATCTCTGGCGGTGCCAATCGGTACGACGCCTTAGCGGTGGGGGCCGCACCTGGCACCAGGTCGATCCTGAACTCGACCTGCCTCTCCGGAGGTATCCCTGGCAACTCCTCCGGAAACACATCTGCAAACTCCCTGACTACTGGTACATCGGAAACCGAAATCTGATCCCTGACCTGCGTATCTACCACATAGGCTAGATAACCCGCACACCCGTGCTGAATGTACTGCCGAGCCCTGGCAGCTGAACAAAACCCTGATCCCACTCTGGTGCCCTCACCATATACAGTCAGTTCTCCCCCACTTGGGGTTCGAACTACCACTCGCTGGCCCTCGCAATCAATCATATCACCGAACCGACTAAGCCAATCCATGCCTACAATCACGCACACCTCCCCCATGGGGATCGGAATCAAATCTATCGGAAAGGACACCCCGAAAATCTCCAAATCACACCCTCGATAAACTGAAGAAGCAGAAACCCCGTGTTCGTTGGCGATAGACACTCGCAACGGACACTCTAACTCGACTACTGGCACACTGAACTCCCTACTAAATGACTGAGATACGAAGGATCGACTCGCCCCCGAGTCGAATAAGACCAAAGCAGGAAAAGAGTTCACTAAAAACGTACCTAATCATAGGTACAACAGATAAGCATACAGCAGATATAGTAAATGAGATAAAGGACAGAAACATACCAGCAACCACGTCCGGTGCTACCTTGGACTCCTCGGCCGTAAGCTGAAAGGCGCACCCCTGAGCCTTTTGGGGCTCTGCCCTACCCTGTCTCCCATCGGTAATCCTCAGTGTAGCTGGCGCTGGAGCCTGCGCCGGCTTGGCCGCCAGCTGTGGACAGTTGGTCTTCACGTGACCAACCTGATGACAATGATAACATATCCTCATATCCGAGGCAGGGGCAGACTGACGGCAGTCCATAGCAAAATGCACCTCCTTGCCACACCTGTGGCACCCGCTACTAGATCGACAAGCTCCAGTATGACCCTTGCCGCACTTTCCACAAGTGCGGCCCTGCTGACCCCCAGTCTTAGAATCATCGGTCTTAGACGGCTTCGGCGCCGGCTGCAACTGCACCGGTGTCGACCGCTGCTCCCTCAACTGCAGCTCGATCTCCAACTCACGCCGCCTAGCGGCCTCCTGTAACTCCAATAGAGTATCACATCGCTGCGTGGCAACAAACTGTCGAATATCAGTCTTGAGTATGCTCAGATAACGTGTTATCTGGGCCTGCTCAGACGCGAACTCAGGGCAGAACATCGCCCTCTCAGTGAACATGCGGGTGATATCCGTCACCGTCTCTCCATCCTGTCTCAGACTAAAAAATTACTGTGCCAAACGTTCCCGCTCGACCCGCGGAATGTAGCGGGCACGGAACATGTCCCGGAACTGCTCCCAAGTAACCGCAACTCTCTCCTCATCCGTGTATGACCCTGTCGTCAGTCTCCACCAGTCCTTGGCCCCGAGCCTCAGCATGTTCAGGGCGCACCTGACCTTCTGGTCAGTAGGACATGAACACGTGAATAAACAACCCTCCACGTCGGATAACCACCTCATGGCTCGAATAGGGTCCTGTGTACCGTCGAATGTCGGGGGCTTCGTGTTATCGAAGTCCCGGTACTGGAAACCCCTACTGACTCCTCCCCCTGCCGCGGATACAACTGAAGCAGCTGTTGCGGCAGCTGTCTCTGTAAGAGCCGCGTAGCGCTCATCAAAGTACTCAACCATGGCGGTCTTAATCAACCCGAACATCTCCGGCAGCTGTGCCCGGAACATAGCAGCCACCTCATCATGCAGAATCTCCCGAATCCTGGCATCCAACTCGTCCGTACCCATCTGTACCACCGGATCAGGTTGGCCCCTCCTGGCCTCCGTCCCCTGATCCTGATCCCGAACCGGATCCAGCCACAAAGCGCCTCGTCATCACCATTCTGAAACATAGGACAAGATATCATATAATCCATATAAATAACTGGGAGTCAACTCCCTACTAATCCCTAGGGATTGTGACTTACTTGACACACGTATGGGTCCTGTGCTTTCAGTAGTACGGGCCCATACTTCCTTCCACACCTACCCATATTTGCCTCAAGCATCACCACAATGCCCTAACTGAATACTCAACATGGCAAGCGCTCAATCCTCACTCTCAGAAGAAATGCTAAATATCTCACAACTGGCCTCCCTGCCTCACACAACCCACCCGTCCATGGAACTTCCACCAACCCTGCAGCACTAGTGTATGCTAGTCATACATAACGCTGGACCCTATAGACTTTCGAATATCCAATCCTACCCTAAGCTCCCAATCAAACAAGAACAGAACATAAGGCCAAATCAAACATTCTCAGGCTATAAGATCTTAGTTATGTATAGCCGTGATGCATACACTAAGCAACTACAGTAATGATGTCAATCCCATATAAAGATAACCCTAGGCTAGTAGGCATCATGTAATCAGACAATTCTATCATGCAATTCCTAAAGATCCCTAGCCTAGCACTAACATGCAATTTTAACATATCACATAATCAAATAATTGTATGGTATTTTGGGGATTCTTACTGGCTCCGGCTGATCGTACATCCTGCATCCTCATTTGCTTATTTTGAAAATCGTTTAGAAATCATTTTGAAAACCTTTCCTTGATTTGAGACTGGATTCACACGCATGTTCCTCCAATTCACTCAAACCAAGGCTCTGATACCAACTTGTGGCACCCAAAAATTCAAGCCAATTTAAACTTTTAAAAACATTTTAATGCATTAAGTCATTACATAGATTGTTTTTAAAATACAGTTATCAGAGTATCTTAGTATCAAATCATAAAAGTCATAACAGCGAGAGGAGCGGTACGATCATGCCTTCGCCTTCCCGCGATCACCAAAGGTACCTGAAACAACAACTAAAACTGTAAGCCTGAAAGCTTAGTGAGCTATCCCCCAAAATACCAACCACATAACCATGCCATATAAACATATAACCAAACAGCAAGCATAATGAGCCTTCAGCCTAACTGGACCGCCTCGCAGGTCTTCAGTCTATCTGGACAGCTCTCCGAGCCTTCGGCACGTCTGGACCGCCTCGCGGGGCCTTCATCCTATCCGGACCGCTCGTCGGGTCTTCGGTATGACTATCATACCCTCTTGGGTTTTGTAGTCTATCCGGACCGCCCTGGGTATGTTGGCCTTCAGCACAAAGCAGGACCGCCTCAACCCAACACCCAAATCAAACAACATGTGCATATACATTATCATAATAACAGACAAACCGATCTAACAGATCACATAGCATAGCAACGTCCTAAACCAGGACACCGACCTACCCAGTTCATATCATAGCATAATCCTGTAACTAGGATATCGACCGAACCCGATCACTAAACATAAGCATATCACCATCCTAACTAACAGGATGCGAAACAATGCACATATTATGTAATAATCCAAATACAAATCCATAAGGGCCGGCCTTGGTGCCTTAGACCCTGTTGATATAGTGAGGATAACTCACCTTGCAACTGACGTCTGAAACTAGAAAGCTCAACTCCCGGATCACCAACACGAACTCCACCACCTATAGTTACCATAAAACCCTTTTTCATAAATCTCCAAATTACCAAAATACCCTCAGAAGTCAACTGGTCAACTCTTGGTCAAAGTCAAAGTCCACAGTCAAAGTCAACAGTCCATGTTGACTCGACTCGTCGAGTGCAGTTCACCGACTCGTCGAGTCCTTCCTGAACTCGAGAAGTCGTGAAATCCTTGATTGGCTCGTCGAGTTCCCCTTTAACTCGCCGAGTTCATACGTGTCCAAGAATTGGGAGGAACCCTAGCCGACTAGCCGAGTCTTCGAACGACTCGCCGAGTTCAAGGCAATCTTCAACGGACTCGCCGAGTTGTTCATCAACTCGTCGAGTTCCTGCCCATCTTCATATGACTCGCCGATTCGACCTTGCGACTCGCCGAGTCCCTTCAATCCTTCATCCATACAGATGCTTTTAAGCCATGCTGAGGCTCCAAATTGTAGATCCAGCTTCCCAAGGCATGTTTATCACTTAAAGTTGCAAACTTTACGTGCATGCATGGTGATAATGACCTAAAACAAGCTAAAGAAGGGGTTCTAAGCAAAAGGGCTTCACCAACATGCTAAAGACTGAGACTTTATTATGATAAGGGCCAAGATGAGCCTAGATCTGAAGTTGCAACTTCAGATCTTGGTTCATCACTCGAAATGCAACACCAAATGCCCAAAATGGTCCCAAAACTCAATATAGAAAGGGGGTTTAATTAGAAGAAGCTCAAGGTGATGACTTGATACTTCCAAATGGATGATAAACTGAGGTAGACTTCAGATCCCCAGCTGTTCCTTGTTCAAAACTTCTTGGTCTTCAAACCTTTCCTCACCAAATCCCCCTTCCAAGCTAAGAAGCACACCAATATAGAGAACAACACGAATTAGAGTTTCTGAATTCGAGGGGAGCAGTAAGAGAGGCTAAGGGGGGATAAGTGATCCTTAAATAAGGTGCAAACCCCTGAAATTTAGGGTTTCATCTGCCAGCTCCTACTCGTCGAGTCCCCTATTAGACTCGGCGAGTAGGTTATTTAAACACGCAGACCAACCCGCTGTTACTCGACGAGTCATAGCGCCAACTCGTCGAGTAGACCTTCAACGTGAAGTCTAAAAGGAAAAATATTAATAATACCTGACGGTTGGGATGTTACAGACAATATTTGTTTTCACGTGTTGATTCAATAGTTGTTCTTGTGTATTTAATCACATGTGATTATATATATTTAATCACATATGATTCGTATGGAAAATATTTATTCTTCCGTCGATTCAATAATTATTCTAATATATTTAATCACATGCGATTATATGTACCCACCACCATTACCAACACACAACACTACCACCAACCACCACCCATCAATACCACCACCATCCATCACCACCACCCACCTCCACCACCCATTACTACTGCTCGTCACCACGACCACCACCCATCACCCCCCAAACCACCACCACTACCACTCGCCACCACAACCCACCACCATTACCTATCACCACCACCCATTACTTATAGCCACTAACATTGTATGTGATTGAATACATATAATGGCATAAATCATGTGTGATTATATGTACTTTTTTATATATGATTAAATACATATAATCACATGTGATTATATGTATCTAATTATCTATGATTATATGTATCTAATCACATATAATTTAATCGCTTGTGATTATATGTATTCAATCATATGTGATTTATTTGGAAAATATTTGTTTTTAACGAATCTTGTTTATATAAATCATATGTGATTAAATATATATAATCACATGTGATTATATGTATAATCACATGTGATTATATCTATTTAATCACATATGATTTATGTGGATAATATTTATTACTCATTTTCGATTCAATAGTTGGTATCGTGTATCTAATCATATGTGATTATATGTATTTAATCTCATATTATTTGTATGGAAAATATTTGTTTCCATGTTCTTGATTCAATAATTTTTCCCGTGTATATAATCATATGTGATTATATATGTATGTAATCACATATAATCTATAGACAAAATCATATGTGATTAGATACATATAATCACATGTGATTACATGTATTTAATCACATATGATTAAATTTGACAAAGAACAATTATTAAATCGAGAACGTGACAATGAATCTTCTCCACAAAAATCGTATGTGATTGGATACATATAATCACATGTGATTATATGTACAATCACCTGTGATTATATGTATTGAATAACATATGATTATATGTGATTAAATACATATAATCTAATCACTTGTGATTAAATAATAAGAACAACTATTGAATCGGGAAAGAAAAAACTAACAATGTCCTCATAAATCATAGGTGATTAGATACATATAATCACATGTGATTATATTTATTTAATCACATATGATTTATATGTACAATATTCACATATGGTTAACGTTGTAAAAGAACAACTATTGAATCAAGAATACAAAAAGAAATCATGTCTACATAAATCATACGTGATTAGATACATTTAATCACATGTGATTATATGTATTTAATCACATGTGATTTATGTGGTCAGGATTCGTTTTCGCGTTCTGGATTCAATAGTTGTTCTCGTGTATTTAATCACAAGTGATTAAATGTATTTAATCAAATACGAATAAAATGGACAAAAAATAATTATTGAATTGAGAACGTGAAAATGAATCTTTTCCACATAAATCATATGTGATTAGATACATATAATCACATGTGATTAAATGTGATTAGATATATTTAATCGCATATGTCATTATCGCGCTCTCGATTCAATAATTATTTTTTTGTCAACTTTAATCATATGTGATTAGATACATATAATCACATGTGATTATATGTATCCAATCACATATGATATATATGAACGATATTCATTTTTGAGTTTTCGTTTCAATAATTTTTCTCATATATTTAATCATATGATTATAAGTATTTAATTATATTTAATCATATGTGATTAGATACATAAATCATATGTGATTAGATTCATATAATCACATGTGATTTGATGTATTTAATCACATATGATTAATGTGGATAAAGATTTGTTTTCGCGTTCTTGATTCAATATTTGTTATCGTGTATATAATCACATGTGATTGTATATAGCTAATCACATATGATTTATATAGACAAGATTCATTTTTCCAAATAAAATCATATGTGATTAGAAGCATATAATCACATCTGATTAAATGTATTTAATCACGTATGATTAAAGTGGAAAAAAACAATTATTGAATCGAGAACGTGAAAATGAATCTTGTCTAGATAAATCATATGTGATTAGATACATATAATCATATGTGATTATATGCATTTAATCACATATGATATATGTGGACAATATTTATCTTTGTGTTCTCGATTCAATAGTTGTTCTTGTGTATATAATCATATGTGATTATATGTATCTAATCATATATGATTTATATAGACATCATTATTTTTTGTCCGTATAAATCATATGTGATTGGATACATATAATCACATGTGATTATATGTATTTAATCAGATATGATATATGTAGACACTATTTATTTTTTCGGTTTTGACTGAATAATTACTTTTGTGTAATTAATCACATGTGATTATATGTATATAATCACATATGATTTGAGGTGGACAAGATTCATTTTTTTCCTTCTCGATTCAATAGTTGTGCTCATGTACTTAATCACATACGATTATACATTTAATCACATGCGATAAAATACATGAGAACAACTATTGAATCAGAAAAACAAAAATGAATTATGTCCACATAAATCATATGAGATTAGATTCATATAATCACATGTGATTATTTGTATTTAATACATATGATTAATTTGGATAAAGATTTGTTTTCACGTTCTTGGTTCAATATTTGTTAACGTGTATATAATTACATGTGATTGTATGTATCTAATCACATATGATTTAAATAGAAAATATTTGTTGTTTCCAAATAAAATCATATATGATTAGAAACATATAATCACATTTAATTAAATGTATTTAATCACATATGATTAAAGTGAAAAAAAAACAATTATTGAATCGAGAACGTGTAAAAGAATCTACGCCAACCCATCCAGCCCCAGTCCATCGATCATGCAATACTGGGAGAAACCCTCAATGCAACAAATGTCATAGATACCATCCTGGTGAATGTTATTACTGTACCAAGTGTACCAAGAATGGACATACAAATAAATACTGCAAAGAATTGGTGCCAATTGCAAGAGGTACCCATATGAATACAGAACCAATCGGAAATAGCGGTGGGAATTGTTACGAATGTAGTGGATCAGGGCATTTCAGGCGTAACTGCCCAAAATTGAGAAATGTGGGTGGTACTGGATGCGGACGAGCGTTTGTTATTGGGGCAAAGAGACGATTCAGCAGCCCCTCAGTAGTTACTGGTACGTTCCTTATCAACCACCTTTATGCTACAGTTTTGTTTGACTCCAGAGCCAATAAGAGTTTTATAACGACGACATTTAAAGAATTATTAAACCATGAAACCAGAAAATTAGATGTAGCTTATGAAGTAGAGTAAGCAAATGGCCAAATAGAGCGTACGACCGAAATCTTAAGAAATTATACTCTAACACTTAACGATCATACCTTTCAAGTCGAACTCATGCCAATGTCAATCGGAAGATTTGACATTATCATTTGCATGGACTGGCTGTCACGCCACCATACGGAGATCATGTGTTACGAAAAAGCAGTAAGACTAACGTTACCGGACGGAGAGACTCTAACCATCTATGGTGACAAGTCGGGTCAGAATCTCAAGCTCGTGTCATGCATAAAAGCGTGGAAATATCTGCACAAGAAGTATTACGCTTTCTTAGCTCATGTAGTAGATAAGTGTAAGGTGAAAGAAATTAAGTACATACTGCAAGTATGCGATTATCCTGACGTCTTCCCAAAAGAATTACCAGGATTGCCACCAGCCAGACAGGTCAAGTTCCGGATTGACCTTATCCCCGAGGCAGCTCCAGTAGCTTGAGCACCCTATAGGTTGGCCCCATCAGAAATGCAAGAACTCTCGAGCCAACTACAAGAACTTCTTGATAAAGGCTTCATCAGACCAAGTTTTTCTCCTTGGGGAGCACCAATATTATTTGTCAAGAAGAAAGATGGGTCATTCCGAATGTGTATTGACAATAGAAAACTAAACAAATTGACCATCAAGAATCGATATCCCCTCCCTAGAATTGATGATTTGTTTAATCAACTCCTAGGATCCAACTACTATTCAAAGATCGATCTGAGTTCGGGATATCATCAGCTCAAGATACTAGACGAAGACGTACCAAAGACTGCATTCAGGACTCGGTACGGTTATTATGAATTTCTAGCGATGCCATTCGGGTTGACAAACGCTCCAACAGTATTCATGGATCTCATGAATCGAGTCTGCAAGCCATATTTGGACAAGTGCATGATAGTATTTATAGATGACATCTTGATCTATTCTCGAACTAAGGAGGAGCATGGTCGACATCTATGATTAATCTTGGAGCTTTTGAGGAAAGAGAAGTTGTACGCCAAATTCTCTAAATGCGAATTTTGGATCAGACAGGTACATTTTCTAGGACATGTGATGAGCAATGTCACACCCCAAAACCGGAACGACGGAAACGTTCGGGGGTGGAGGACGTCATGTACAGTATCACAACAATGCATAGTAGTAAACAAGCAACAACATCATCCATTGCATTAATAATATAATTCAATACAAGTGTGTTCTGTGAAGTTTATGAGACACCAAAAATGTAAATCAAAATAAAAGATGAGTCTTGTACGAGCTCCATCTTCTCAAAACCTGGCATCGGTACCTGTCTACTGATGACATGAGAATACAAGTTATTTTGAAAGAGTTTATCAGCTTTAAAGCTGGTGACATCATAAGTATTTTAGTGTCATTGCTTGTATGAAAGTGTTTGTAAGCACTTGATGTATAAGTTTGTAAATGTTTGTAAATGTTTGTAAGTGTTTGTATATGTTTGTATCTCCTAGAAAATCCTATATTTTCTACTAAACGTAGCCTTCTACCAAGGCATCAAATGTCTTGTATGTTTGTTTCTTGCAAAGGAGTGTATTTTCCCAAGTATGACTATCATTAACCAAAAATATAGTTTTACATTACCTTTTATGTGAAAAGATCACAATATGAATGCAATGGGGAAATAATAAAGTATTGTAGTGTTGTATTAAGTAACTACTGCTGTACTAATTACCTTAAACCAATATGTTATTTAAAGTAGCATGTGATGTGCCTGTACCTGTTGGGTTTTGAGCATTCTAACACTCCTAAGTGTACATGCAACCCTAAATACCTTGGATCTATGTTTTCTCTATTATACATGCAAATATGATTATCCAAGGTATTATCCTAACTAGCATATCAAAACATTGATACTAGGATACTAAAATAGATAGAATACATACCTTGTTATTGTTGCTTGACTCCATGAAGCTTGAGAGCCTAGTGCCCCAAGTGTGACACCTCAAATGGTTCACACAACATCATGAACTCTTGGAATAACCATGAGAAGAAGACATACATGTTCAAATTGGTTAGCCCTCAAAATATGTATCACTCGTGCCAATTTCTTGAACTAAAAGGGTTCTTATATAGTGTGGCTATTAGGGTTACACCATGTAACTCATGACTTTACCCATTCCTTATGCTCCATGGGTTTTAACCTCCATGGAGTATCCATGGATCACCACATGGGTTAAACCCAACATAAAGGAATCTTGGATCATAAGCCCACATATATAAGAATGAATGATTTACACAATCAATCCCCATATATTTAATTAGTCTCTTTTTGATCACTAAATTAAGTCCAAATTAATTCTTGATCAATACTAATTAAATAACATGATTTCATATTAATATATTAGATCTTATAATATATTAATATGTCACAAAATGTCTTTTCCTCATAAACGGTCTATCCAAATGTTCCGATGCCATGCAACCCAAATGGACCATGCCGAGTCGGGTCAAGTACATACCAATTATAGTTATGGACTTAGACACTAATCCAACAGTAGCATACTACCGACTAATAACACGACGATGAAAGACGTTGGAAGAAATGACATTTGGCACCCGTAGACTTGCAAGTCCCACTATAGCGAGCAACAAGGTGTAGGATAGTCAATCCAGTATAGATCTATACACAAATTCAACGCTCTCCTTCTAGGAGACTCTGGATACAAAACGAGCCATGACAGGTGATGCCATGCCCCGTTACGTGGCTCACATAACTGTTATAATGTTCTTTTATATGTATTGTATGTACTAGTGTAATGTATGTCCTCTCTGTCTAGTATGTTATGTTTGTTTCTCATCATAGTATTCTCTATCTGTATGTTATTGTTTGTTTCTCATCATAGTATTCTCTATTTGTATGTTATTGTTTGTTTCTTATCATAGTATTCTCTATCTGTATGTTATTGTTTGTTTCTCATCATAGTATTCTCTATCTGTATGTTATTGTTTGTTTCTCATTATAGTATTCTCTATCTGTATGTTATTGTTTGTTACTCATCATAGTATTCTCTATCTGTATATTATTGTTTGTTTTGACTCATGTATGAACTGACTCTTTGTATGTTTCATTGTTCTAGTAATAGTATTAGTAACTTCCTAAACTATACCTATTATAGTTTACTAGTAATGTTGTTTGTATGTATGAACATGATGGTGTACCTTTGCTACCCAAAGGCGCTGAACTGAATGAAGGAACTTTTATATCTATACACATATACATAATATATAAATAAGATTCAAACGACCTTCGGACAGATAACCGATACCCTAAGTCCACAACCAAACAAGGAACAGGAAGCAAGGCGAGCTATCAGTCCTAAGTCCTTTCAATCCTACTTTTATAACTATATCTATATAGATACGCTTTTGACAACATATAAGTTTAAAAGAGTTTGAATTGAAAGTATTTAACAAGTAAAAGAGTTTGTAAAACGATTTGAAGTAGTTTATTTGATAACACATTTTGAAAAGTAAGAAATCCACTTGTTTGGTAGTTATTAATCACATGTGATTGATATAATAACTATAATAGTTCAACTTGTATTCCCCCCCATAAAAGCATTTAAAATCATTTAAAAGGTAGATTAAGGGGTATGAACTCACCTGTAGTGAGTGGTTTGGATGAACGGATGGTATATGATGCTAAGTGTCAAGTGAAGACTTGAACACACACACGGATCCTATTTAACATATAATGACACATATATGTATCTAATTAGTCAATTAACAACTAATTAAGCAAGTAAAGACACCCTAAAACATGGATAACACTTTGATTCAAGTGCTAGGAGTACCAAAGGGTTGTATCTAAAGGGAGTATGGCCTCACATTGGAGTTTATGGCCAATATGGTTGTATCACATGAGTTTACGGCCCATGGTCATTTCCCCATGAGTTTACGGCCGCAAACTCATGGTATTTTGTACCATTTTGTGATATAAGGTCTTACAAGTCATGATTAAGTATCCTATGATCAAGTCTAAGCCTTAGGAAGAAATAGTGGCACAAATGCACCACTTTTTAGAGTTTACGGCCCAAGGAGATTGCCTTGGCCGTAAACACCTTATGATCTTGTGTTCTTGATGTTTTCTAGGTGTAATCTAAGTGATTCAAGCACACAACAAGCTAGGTAAGAGTACTTACAATATAGAAATTTGAAAAGGTGTTTAAGGTCCAAGAACACTAGTGTGTGTTCTTGGTGTTCTTGGTGAAATGAAGAACACTTGAAGATCTATCAAAATGGAAAGATTTCATGGATGAAATCATGTACCAACACTAGATAAGGAGATGTAACAACAAATCAAGAGAAAGAATTCTTACATTTTTGGGAAGATCGGGATGAAGATCTTATGATACTTGAGAGAGAAATGGGGTTACTAGTCTTGAAATGGAAGAGAAATGATGTAAACTCGTGCTTATAGCATGATTTCACGGCCAACTCATGAGTTTACGGCCCAAACATGAAGGTTTGGCCGTAAACTCTATTTAATGGGTTTAAGGCTTGATTAAGGTACACTGGACTCAAGCAGATACTTCCTAACACCCGATTCTTGAATATACTAGGCTTAGAACCCTCAATCAGACTGTAAATAGTGCTAAAGATAGCAGAAAAAGTCTGAATTTGATTGAATTAATTGACTGTAAAGGTAGAAATTTCGGGTTGTCACAAAGGAATTCATGTAGACCCCGCAAAAATTCAGGCAGTAAATAATTGGGAAGCACCAAAGACGCCAACGGAGGTGCGCCAATTTTTAGGCCTTGCCGGCTAGTATCGAAGATTTATTGAGGACTTCTCAAAAATTGCGAAGCCACTTACCACTCTGACTCAAAAGGATCGAAAGTTTGAATGGGGAGTCCAACAAGAAGCTGCATTTCGAAGACTAAAAAAGAAGTTGTGTAGCTCCCCGATCCTATCCCTGCTAGAAGGAACAAAAGATTTCGTAGTGTATTGCGATGCGTCAATTCAGGGACTGGGATGTGTGTTAATACATCGAGACAAGGTTATCGCATACGCCTCTAGACAACTCAAAATTCATGAGAATAACTATACGACCCACGACCTAGAATTGGGCGCAGTGGTTTTTGCATTAAAGATATGGAGGCATTATCTATATGGAACAAAGTGTATTATTTACACGGATCATATGAGTCTTCAACATATTTTTGATCAGAAAGAGCTAAACATGAGACAACGAAGGTGGATAGAATTGCTAAGTGATTATGAATGTGAAATTCGATATCACCCAGACAAGGCAAATGTAGTCGTAGATGCGTTGAGCCGTAAGGAAAATATCAAACATCGCCGAGTGCTAGCTCTGACCACGACGATCCATTCAATCCTTGTCAACCAAATTCAATTAGCTCAACTAGAAGCCATGAAGGAAGAAAATCTAGCAGAAGAATCGTTAAGAGGGATGGAAAAACAACTCGAACCGAGAAACGACGAAACCCTACATTTTATGAACAGAACTTGGATACCGAAATTTGGTGACATTCGAAGCTTAGTCATGGACGAAGCTCATAAAAAAAGATATTATGTTAATCCAGGATCAGACAAGATGTATTTAGACTTGCAGAAGTTGTATTGGTGGCCTAACATGAAAGCAGAAATCGCCATGTATGTGAGCAAGTGCTTAACATGTGCTAAAGTGAAATCTGAACACCACAAACCATCGGGATTGCTTCAACAACCAGAAATTCCGGAGTGGAAGTGGGAACAGATTTCAATGGATTTCATTACAAAACTACCAAGAACACCTAATGGGTACGACACCATCTGGGTAATGGTCGACAGATTGACGAAATCCGCTCACTTTCTTCCAATAAAAGAGACTGGTAAAATGGAAAAGCTAACAAGAACTTACCTCAAGGAAATTGTTAGACTTCGTGGAATATCTGTCTCCATCATTTCTGACAGAGATAGTAGGTTCACTTCAAGATTCTGGCAAACATTACAAAAATCTTTGGGTACTCGTCTAGATATGAGCACCGCGTACCATCCACAAAAAGACGGTCAAAGCGAGAGAACGATCCGATCGTTAGAAGATATGTTGCGGTCTTGCGTGATTGATTTTGGAAATGCTTGGGATACTCACTTTCCGCTCATTGAATTCTCCTACAATAACAGTTACCATACCAGCATAAAGACTGCACCATTTGAGGCTCTCTACGGCCGAAAGTGCAGATCCCCATTGTATTGGGCAGAAGTGGGAAATACACAGTTGGCCAGAGATCACGCAAACAACACACTTCGTACAGGGCCAGAAATAATTCATGAAACCAGTGAAAAGATAGTTCAAATTAGAGAAAGACTTAAAGTTGTCCGCGACCGTCAGAAGAGTTATGCGGACGTAAGAAGAAAGCCACTAGAACTTCAAGTGGGATATAAGGTGATGTTGAAAGTTTCACCATGTAAGGGCATGATACGTTTCGGGAAAAGAGGAAAACTAAACCCACGATATGTAGGGACATTTGAAATTCTTGATAGGGTCGGTCCGGTCAAACTACCGCAAGAGCTGGGTAACGTGCATATTGTGTTCCATGTTTTGAATTTGAAGAAGTGTATGGCTGACGACAACCTTGCAGTACCATTAGATGAAATTCAACTAAAAACCAAACTTCATTCCGTCGAAGAACCCGTTGAAATTATGAACCGGGAAGTGAAACGGTTAAAGCAAAGTCGCATCCCTATAGTTAAAGTTCGTTGGAATTCAAAAAGGGGACCGGAGTTCACCTGGGAACGCGAAGACCAAATGAGACATAAATATCCCCACTTGTTTGAGTGACATCTAGGCTACAAATCGAATTTCGGGACGAAATTCCATTAACGGGGGAGAATGTAACAACCATCAAATTTAGATCTAAGGCAGTCGATAAATTTGTGTGACGTTGCTTAGACCAAAACGGAATATCATCTCATTATTGTGTACTTAACATGTTTAAAAGATATTATAACGGTTAATCGATTACGCATGATAATGATAATTTTTATGCGATATGTAACAATGAGTTCATGAAATTAACGTAATGTGAACATGGCATGTATAAATATGCATATATGTTATATATGATTTCCTATGTCCAATATAAAACATATAAGGTAAAACATTGACTAACATACTGAAAATACTTAAGTTCTATATTTATACTATATAGATTATGAAAATAATATATATATATATATATATATATATATATATATATATTGGAGTATAATACATGAGATACATATTAATTTATTTGTATTGTAAGTCTAAGGCTAAAATACATGTATATCTCCAGTTATACCACACACAATAATGCATTAAAAACCTTGGGATATTATGTATTACATACAAAGCCAGATGAAAAACTATCCCTACATCTAGTATTCGAACATCACTCGTTGATTCATGACTCACATGTGTATAATGGAAAAATAATGATCGTGTACTCATCTAATATCCCCCAAAGATCACAAAGTACGAATATACCCTTCTAAAGCCCCACCCTCCTGTATAAGAAATACAATTGACTGCCCACAAAATTATATACCCTCTATCTGTATCTTTAATATACTTCAATCTAAGGTTCATACTTTAAGTAATAATTTTAAAAACTATTTTAATAACATTTATATATATTCCTAATAATTGAGAAGTACCAGGAAATTAAGTGTAAGCATGAGCAATTTTACTCAATATCTAACTCATCTGGAAGCAAGATCGATCAGGCCCTAGTCCACTGCCATTCTTATTCTCGCAAAGCTCCCTAAGGCTACACATGCGTACACAATTCAGCACATGCACAAATCTCTTATAAATCTCGATGGTACAGCCTAATCTCTGCCAAAAATCCACAACTGTAAAAGTGGTGAAGAGAAGCTTCATAATATCTAATTCTTATTTGAAGGCCCCACTTACTTTCTGTCGCCTGCCCATACCTTCTTCTTCAGTGTCTTCTTCAATAAACAGAGGAACAATTCAGCAGTGTAACACTGAAATTTTTCGAACAAATTTTTCATTTTTAATTCTTAAAATAATTCTCATAAATCCACATCATCACATAAATTGTAATTTATTTTCAAAACAACATCAGAGTATCCCAAAATCCTCAAATCTCTATAAGCCGAAAAATGTGTACAATCGAGCCTTCGCCTTCCCGAGATCTACAAAAGTACCTGAAACACATATCACATAACACGGTAAGCATGAAGCTTAGTGATTCCCCAAAATACCACATACGCAAATAATAAGCCTCTCATGGCTATAACTCGGCATGGACCCTCCAGTCTCATGAGTCTCGGTGTGGACTCTCCGGTCATGTGTCTCAGTGAGGACCCTCCGATCTCACAGCTCGGTTTGGACCCTCCAGTCCAGTATCTCAGTGAAGACGCTCCGGTCCCACAACTGGGTTCGGACCCTCCGGTCCTATCTCAGTAAACACAGAATATCGCATATATATCACACAGACAAAATGATTAATGTAATATAACTCAAGTAAGCACATAGGACACTCCGGTCGCACAAAGATATCACTCATGGTAAGTATAGTGAGAAGACTCACCTCGTGAAGTAAAGTAATGTATTCCACCCTCGAGCTGCTGGTCAAATCTCTGCGCCTCCACAACCTCCAAAATCCGCAATTGACCAAAACCCTAAAATCAACGGAAGTCAATACTCAAGATTGACCCAACTCTAAAAGTCAACGGAAGTCAACACTCAAGTCAACAGTCCATGTTGACTCAACTCGCCCAGTACAGCTCCTGAACTCGTCGAGCTCCTCTGAACTCAATAAATCGCAAAAACCCAAGTCAACTCGCCAAGTTGCTAGCCAACTCGTCGAGTCCATGCCACATCCAGAAGACCAGGAAAAACCCTATCAACTCGTCGAGTTGTCCCATCAACTCACCGAGTTCACTCTCAAGCCAAAAACGGGTAAAACCCTCTCAACTCGTCGAGTTGGCTCATCAACTTGTCGAGTCCCTTAAGTCCATTTCTCATGTAGTCGATTTAAGGCAGAACTACAACTCCATACTCCAGATCTATCCTCTTAAGGCTCGAATATCATGTAAAGCTGCAAGCTTTACGTTCATACACGACATAATAGGCTCATAATGCCAACACAAGTTCCAAAAAGGGTTAGATGCACAAGAGCTTGCCTCCAGCTCAATAAAGCTCGGGTCTTTGGATTCACAAAGCCACCTATAGTCCAGATCTGAGGTTCCAACCTCAAGTCATGCCCAAATGACTCCATAACACAAGATATATAGGGGGAAAACCCCTAAAAACTCTCTAAACCAAGATCTCATAAGGAAATAAACAAGTTAGCATCTTTTTACCTCCAACTGAAGCAAATATCTGAAGAATCTCTGGATCCAAAAGCCTCCTCTTGATCCAAGCTTTGGTGCTTTCCACTTCTCCTCCAAAAGATCACAAAAATGCCCAGGATTAACCCTCTTCTCTCATTTAGCTCATTCTAGGCGATTAGGGTTTCACTCTGGGGAGTAAAGTAGCTGGTGAGGTGGAAATGAGGGCTTAATGCCCTTTAAATAGGATCCAACCCCGAAGATTTAGGGTTTCCTCATACAGCGCCAACTCGTCGAGTTGGTCCTACGACTCGCCAAGTTGGTCACTAAATCCACGTGGCCAAAGCCGTCTCTACTCGACGAGTTGATCCCCTAATTCGTTGAGTTGCTCAAGTAACCGGCAAGAAACTTAATTAAATATAATATCTGGGAGTCGGGTTGTTACAATTCTCCCCCACTTAAATTAGATTTCGCCCTCGAAATCGCTCTTTAACAACACATAGATCAAAACCTAAAACTCGAGAAGCACCCGCAAAATCTCATATCATTCCACGATCTCTCTCTCTCTCTCTCTCTCTCTCTCTCTCTCTCTCTCTCAAAATGGCCGAAACCAATAGGAATTCCCAACCCGTAGAAGGATGGACCTTTCTGCCATTGCGGTACCAGTTCTGACTCCCCAGAACCTGGAAAGTATTGTGGTCTGCCTCCCTGTTAGACCTCCCATACAAAATATCATCATCTCATTCGCTCATCGAATAACAGACCCAAAAAACACGCTTCCAACTCTGATTATCTTGTTGCGACTGATGGGAACAAGTCATTTGACCAATAGTTGGCTGCTGACCACTCATGTTAGACATACTACTCGATGCAGATCGTAACCCAAAAAGGAATGGAAGGGTTACATCTCACCAAGGATTCACCACCTGTACTGCTTATCAGAACCCCTCTGAAAATGAACCTTAATACTCTGTCCCCAGACACAGAAAAATGATCATACTCGTTTGGGACTACCCTCTGAAATCTATAATCACAAACCTAGCTTCCCTTCAAATGTCCCTTCCAACACTGAACACCAGGTCGAATCCCGACCCGAGAGATGAGCCTCCAAGACTACACCTTGCACATCCAATAAAATGACTTTACACTCCTCCTTCTCGCAATAACTCTCTCAGCCCATCATATGACACACAAAGCCACAAAGTTCGCTCTACCTCAAGCGAATACTACAGTCTCATCTGAAGTAGCCCCACTTCCGACCTCTGTCGTCTACCACTTACTAGATCCATGTGTCTCATGGTCCTTCCCAAGTCGATGAACTGACCTACTCAGGTCTAAGACATCAGATGGAAACCCTTATCTCTTAACATGAAATCCATTCGAAAATCCGGAATCTCATTTTGCCTACTCAATACACAAATAGAGCCAAACCCACGCTTGAGAGTTTGATTCAATAGAAGAATTGGAACCACTCATTGCCAACCCGATACTCAACTCACGACCCGTGATCCGCGAATCCACGCGTACCTTCCTTCTCCAATCCCCACCGATTGCGTCAACATCTCCCTAACTCGAGGTATAATGGTTTCTGACCATTACGAAGACCCCAGTCTCTCCCCTGGTCCGGCCACCAGACTCACAAAGACTCAATCGTCAAGGCTACCCAAGTCTAAGATCCCCTCTGTGTCACGCTCTGACTAGTGAATACTACGGCTCCCCGCAGTTTACAATGCTCTCTCTTATTGACATCGTGAATGCTACGGCTCCCCGTAGGCTTACGACATCCTCTCACTGACTCGTGAATGCTACAGCTCCCCGCAGGCTTACAACACTTTCTCACTCGCTGTGGGCTCATCCCATGGTTTTTCTCTGACAGTCCTAAGTGATTACTCTCACGTGGATCTACTCACTCTCATCACCCCACGATCTCCTCATCAACTCATCCCCCATACTGAGTTCACTAACTCATGTTCTGCGGTCCCACATGGACAGATGCATACACCTACCCTGGTCATGCATCACTACTCTTAACGAAATCCTAGTAGACAAGGCACTTTCTCTCAATATAATACACATCCCTGGATAATCCCGTCCAATGACAATTAACTGATGGGTTCCCTCTGGAACAATAGTCACTCGATACTCCACTTTCCGTATCACAAACTCGAGTCTCAAAATGGTCTAAAAACTTAGGGCATCACACTCGGATACCTCGATACACCATCACTAAATTTCACGCTAGCTCGCCACTATCTCGGATCTTCACTTTCACCACCCCAACCCTTGAAACACCCAGCTCATAATTTGAAGTACGAAGGAACCGTCGGTGAGTGAGAACGCATTGACGACAATCCGATATCCCATACTCTACTGATCAATCCCATGTGAAACTACTCATACCGACTCTGAAGTTAATTGACAATCAACTGCTGCTCCTCCCGGAGTATAGATAACAATCTATACCTCAAACCGGCAAATCTCAATAATCGAAACCTGACCTCGACAACCCAACCGTCTCGAACTCAAACATTTGCAACCACGAAAACAAAATCCCTGGCCACAATAAGATTCCCCGACCAACAGCCACCTGACGTGGATATACTCATCCTTTCTCGAGCACATGCAAGAAGTATCATCTCACTCCGTACCTTACCTGGTCCACCAGTAAACCTAAGTCTCATATGTTCGTACTGCAGATCTCCGCCACCCAATCCTCTTAAACCGCAACTTGATTATCTTGCTGATCCTCCCAATAGAATAACTGGTTCTCCCCCACTTAGGGTTCAAACCATGCCATTTAGGCATACTCACACAACCACAAAACCAACTAGCTCTCCATGTGTACCGTTCCCGACTCAGGGAACGTGCCACGCAACACTCGATGATCTTCCAGGTAACAACCAAACAACTTCGAACACCCCGAATCTCATATGAAAACCTCGGAATCCTCCCACTGTGACTGCCTCCAGTCACCTCCAGTCTCATATTGACACACCACCGGACCTCTCAACTGTCCCGAATTAGTCGTGACCCTCAGATGAAATCACGGACTGTCTTTTACCTCATATCAGATTCCTCAACCAACATTCCATCACTTGAATTATCATAGAAGCAATAGACCTCACTCTCACAGTTGATATCCAACATAACCAACGAGGGTCACCGCCCTGATATACTTCTCTTGATCACCCGAAACTGCTGCTATAATGTGCCTTACCATACTCGACTAAGGCATATCCTCGTTCTCATCAATCTCCATCACCACTGATGACATTTCTTATAGAATAAGAAATACCTTGCAGCAGACAATACTATAAAATACTCTGGTGAAAATATCACAACCACATGCTACCCCATAGGGCTTACCTCCAAACTCTGCAACCGGAAGCTCATTATCTCTTTTGCTCCACACAGGAAACGGAAATAGCGTAACCTTTGTCTCAGAAAGTGACATCTCAACCATCGGCCGATCACTCAACCCAGACCGCAACCTCCGCAATGCATCATCTCTTCTTTCCTCGAGCCCTGCGACTCCAACCGGCACCTCACCAGTCATACTCCTCAGAATATAAACTCAATTTCCCTCGCAAGATACACTCCATTGAAACTCCACTGACATGGCCCTTTGGCCCCATAGTTTACCATATCCACTCTCAGTTTGAACACCTATCATCGGATAACAGGTATAGACGGAAGCACCCTCTGTTACGAATCATGGTACCCGAACCATGTTATCTCCTCTCGAATCTGCTATTTAGAATCTTTGGTATTTTCCCTGTGTCGAGTATGGGTCCTCTGCTTCCAGTAGTACGGGCCTATACTACCTTCCACATCTACCCATACTTTCCACACGGATCGTCCCAGATCTCCCAAGTAGCTACTCAAGCTTCACGATCAACCAATCCCATCACACAAGATCGCTCCCCAGCGAGTTTTCACCTCTAATATTGTACTCATCGGGCTAAAATTACTCCCTAGACTCTCCTAGGCTCTCACACTTCTCTACCATCAGGTGCTGAAGAACTCCTCATGATGCCAACCATCTACTTCCTGAATATCGTCATATTCACTTAGTAGCTGACTCCCATCATTATAAAGTTCCACAAAGCACAAAGAAAGTAGCATTCGGGCATCGAATAACCTCCTCCAACACACAAATCCACTCAGGCATACAACTCTACTTGCTCTAACCACTACTCAATAAGCACCTCCGAACTCAAGCAATCCCACCTCTCGTGGGTATCTAACTACTCTCTCAGCAGATTTCCTCAAATGCTCATCTACGTATCTTCTCCCAGATTATTCCTCGACTCAAGATTCTCTCTAAAAGATTCCTGCTAGGTACTCCTACTCAACACATACATAGAACAAATAGTAGATAATATCAATCAATAGCATTCCCTAGGCTAAGGCATCATGAATCAGGCAACTCTAGCCCTAATTTCTGAAATACCTAGCCTATTCTCTAGCATGCATCTTTAATATCTCATATATATATATATATATATATATATATATATATATATATATATATATATATATATATATATATATATATATATATATCTCATAATGTAACAAGTAATGGTATTTTGGGAAATCATCGCTCGGGCACTGGCTGATTGTACACACTGTTCCGTCTCGTTTTCTCTTTAACTCTAACTCGTTTTAGAAAAATTCATTTATTTTAAGCAAATTTTTCTCAAATCCTCAGTTTGAGTCTAGACATACCCGAGAGTACATCCGAATCCCTCAAAACCAAGGCTCTGATACCAACTTGTAACACTAAAATTTTTCGAACAAATTTTTCATTTTTAATTCTCAAAATAATTCTCATAAATCCACATCATCACATAAGTGGTAATTTATTTTCAAAACAACATCAGAGTATCCCAAAATCTTCAAATCTCTATAAGCCGACAAATGTGTACAATAGAGCCTTCGCCTTCCCGAGATCTATAGAAGTACCTAAAACAAATATCACATAACACGGTAAGCACGAAGCTTAGTGAGTTCCCTAAAATACCACATACACAAATAATAAGCTTCTCAAGGCTATAACTCGGCATGGACCCTCAAATCTCATGCGCCTCGGTGTGGACCCTCCGGTCATATGTCTCAGTAAAGACCCTTCGGTCCCACAGCTTGGTTTGGACCCTCCAGTCCAGTATCTCAGTGAAGACCCACCGGTCCCACAACTCGATTCGGACCCTCCGGTCCTATCTCAGTAAACATAGAATGTAGCATATATATCACACAGACAAAATGCTTAATATAATATAACTCAAGTAAGCACATAGGACCCTCCGGTCGCACAAAGATACCACTCATGGTAAGTATAGTGAGAAGACTCACCTCGCGAAGTAAAGCAACGTATTCCACACTCGAGCTGCTGGTCAAATCTCCGCCCCTCCACGGCCTCCAAAATCCGCAGTTGACCAAAACCCTAAAATCAACGGAAGTCAATACTCAAGATTGACCCAACTCTAAAAGTCAACGGAAGTCAACACTCAAGTCAACAGTCCATGGTGACTCAACTCGTCGAGTACAGCTCCTGAACTCGTCGAGTTCCTCTGAACTCAATAAATTGCAAAAACCAAGTCAACTTGCCGAGTTCACTCTCAAGCCAAAAACCCTATCAACTCATTGAGTTATCCCATCAACTCGCCGAGTTCACTCTCAAGCCAAAAACGGGTAAAACCCTCTCAACTCGTCGAGTTGGCTCATCAACTCGTCGAGTCCCTTAAGTCCATTTCTCATTCAGTCGACTTAAGGCAGAACTACAACTCCGTACTCCAGATCTATCCTCTTAAGGCTCGAATATCACGTAAAGTTGCAAGCTTTACGTTCATACATGGCATAATATGCTCATAATGCCAACACAAGTTCCTACAAGGGTTAGATGCATAAGAGCTTGCCTCCAGCTCAATAAAGCTCGGGTCTTTGGACTCACAAAGCCACCTATAGTCCAGATCTGAGGTTTCATCCTCAAGTCATGCCCAAATGACTCTATAACACAAGATAGATGGGGGAAAACCCTAAAAACTCTCTAAACCAAGATCTCATAAGGAAATGAACAAGTTAACATCTTTTTACCTCCAACTGAAGCAAATCTCTGAAGAATATCTGGTTCTAAAAGCCTCGTCTTGATCCAAGCTTTGGTGCTTTCCACTTCTCCTCCAAAAGATCACAAAAATGCCCAGGATTAACCCTCTTCTCTCATTTAGCTCACTCTAGGCGATTAGGGTTTCACTCTGGGGAGTAAAGTAGCTGGTGAGGTGGAAATGAGGGCTTAATGCCCTTTAAATAGGATCTAACCCTGAAGATTTAGGTTTTCCTCACACAGCGCCAACTCGCCGACTTGGTCCTTCGACTCGCCCATTTGGTCACTAAATCCATGTGGCTAAAACTGTCTCTACTCGACGAGTTGATCCCCCAACTCGTCGAGTTGCTCAAGTAACCAGCCATGGTGGCTGGTGGCCTGAACAGTCCATCGTGATAGTCCAATGACTGAGTCGAAATTGAACAAAATAAGTATATTCTCTAACCTCATTCTAATCCTGCCATGGAATGATTAGGTGATTCCAAGATTTCATTTCGGATCCTGTTTAGAGCACCAGTTTCCCAACATTCCTGATTCTCAAAACCGAAGTGAATTCTATGGCCCCTATTTCTTATTATAATGTTTAGGGGAGAATACGTGTATTTCGGTCTTGTTATCACGATAAAATGGTTCAAAACAAATAAATTAGAGTAGAACAACTATCACTAAGTATATACATAATCGCATACAGGAAAAGTATTAATGAACTAAGATTTCATTACATGTCAAGAAAGCATGATTATAACAATTTACTTTATAAAGGTAACTATAAATATAAGCTGAGAAATGTTACTGAGTATTAAGTTCATATAAGTTAAGTGTTCACAAAAATTAAGGATTATTTAAGTAATGATAATTTGGATATAAGAATATGAAGTAATCTGTTTAAAAGAGATAAATTAAAGCTGTGAAATTGTAAGTTCAAACTACCAGTGTGTAGTATGCATACACTATATAATGTTGAATAAGAACAGTAAACGAAGACGAAACCAATTAATTACGGGATATAATAGAAATAGTAAGGAATCGTTACTATATAGTCATACAAGATTGAATAACCTTGTATTTATACTAAATCAAGATATCAAATTTATGCATCTATATATTAGATATTAAAGAAACGGATTGAAAGTTATTAATTCACTTAAGTCCTTCTAAGGCGATAAAACTTAATACAAATATATATATATATATATATATATATATATATATATATATATATATATATATATATATATATATATATATATATATATATATATATAAACTAAAAGGGTAATAGGTGGAATTTTCGAATAAATTGTCATTATGGTTTTTCTTGCACATATAACATCATAGTATAAAATAACTACTCTGTCATCAAAATAACAATATCGAATCAAGAACAATAAATATTGAGGATTTAAGAATTTTTAGTATCATGTTCGTAATTGGGAATAACTTCACGTTTCTAGCGAATCTAGGGTGAATATCATAGGTTCATTATACCTATCCTTCATGGGTTCATCATGCCCATTCTAAATAGGTTCATTATACCTATTCTAAATACCAAACCTAATCTGTTTGAGTATCCAAATTTCATCCGGTTTCGCAAAGGCTAAAATCATAATATTTAGTAGAAACCATCCGTTATATAACTGTTAATCCTCGAGGGAACGACTAACGCTAGGTATAAGTGTCAAAACAATGATCTTATATGGTTCGACCGCCCGTTTGGAGTTTCTAGCTACAACTACGTCTGACAAGATGAATTTTTGGCGCTGGCGTTAGCATTATCGAACATTACCCTGTGTTACAACGGGGGGAATAACTTTAGCATGCTCTTAAATGGAGCCGGTGCAATAATAAAGTTCAGTGTCAAGAGTTCGGTTATGACATTATCGAATACACCTTTGGATTATAGAACAATAACAACGACATCTAAAAATAAAGACTATAGTATAACTAATCTTCAAAGAAAGAGTTATTTACAAATAACGTTGGTTACCTATGCAGCAATAAATAAATACGTTACATTGAAGAATTGTCAAAATATGTTCTTGAAAGGTGTAATGGTTCGGTTTTTCTATAATAAACTCTTTTATAAAACTTTTATATTACTTTAAGAATTTATGGAGTCAAAAACCTATAGAACTCACAAACATCATTGTTGACGTATTTTAACATGTATTCTCAGGGAATTAAGGCATGAAATCCACACGAGGAGTATGGAATCATCGTCTTATGTTTATGTTATAAATTACGTTTTATGTCCTCTTTTTGAATCGTTGAAGATTTGTCATGAAACATGTAATAAAGTAAGATATAAACTATGTCCCATGTGATGTAAAAGTTCAAGTGGTTGTTTAATGTTTGGTATATGCTATGTTTGTGATATTCGAATTTCGTCACTCGCCCGACGATTCTGCCGTCGGATGGGGGTGTGACAGATTTGCGAGGGTCCAGAGTCACACAACAATTTCCGAAGTCAAAGGATGAATTCTGAAGCTAATCTTTAAGTTTCGGAGTTAGTCTTCAAATTCCGGAGTCAATCAGTAGCTTCCGTAGTGCGAGATTGCTCAGTACGAAGCCTTCCGAAGTATGCGAGACTTTCCGGGGCAAATTAGTAGTTCCGTAGTCAGAAGTTACAAAGCGAGATGGTCCAGATGAGAAGGTTCTGAAGCAAGAGGGGTTCCGAGATACGAAATTGTCTGGTTTGTGAAGATGTTCCGGACTGAGAGGGTTCCGGATTGAGAGGGTTCCGGACCAAGAGGAGAGGCTCCGAAATAAGCTTGTTCTTTTGGGTTTTCTCCATCCGTTTTGATCCGTTTTCAACAAAGGAAGGGATAAGATGATGTCGATGTTTATGAAAACGTTGAGAGAGATTTGAGATAGATATTTGTAGAGAGATTTGTGAGATATTTGAGATAGAGATTTGTAGAGAGATTTGGAAGAGATTTGAGTCACAAAGAGAGATTTTAGAGAGATTTGGGAGAGATTTAAGAGATGGTGTTTGTAGTTTTTCTTATGGTTCCACCCCGTAGTGTTAGGATTTTGAATCCACTACGCCGTGTTATGAATGTTATCCATCCTTGAAGGATACATAGTTATGTTTTATAGAGTTGTTACATCACTTACCCTAATTAGGGTTTAGATTGTTAAACATATGAAACTTCCAAGTGATACATTGTATTATAATAGAAAGTTGTACATTAGGAAACATAACGTAAACCCTAACATACACATACAAGTTTAGTTGACTTTGTTGACTAAAATTAACGGTTGTCACAAATAATATATAGCATTTTTGTGTATTAAATTATCAATTTGTTATATTAAGTTATGAATTTTGTATATTAAACTATAATTTACTATATTAAGTTGTGAACTGACTGTATTAAGTTGTGAAATTTTTATATAATTTTGTGTTAAAATATTATGTATGAATTTTTGCATCAATTTTCTTGTGAATATTTTTATTTTTGTGTAGTATAAGTATGTAAGAATGTATTATTTTTTTGAGAATTGTTTTTCATTAAATTCAAAGTGAGGGAATTAATATGTTTATTAAACTACGAATGAAGTGTTTAAGCTGTAAATGCATGACTTTATATATAGATATGATTTTAAATGTGATACACTGTAACAACCCGATATTTCAAGTCAATGTAATTATCTGAAGTCAAGTATTGTAACCTATTTTTGAGATATTAAAAATAGTGTCAAAAATGAAATGTTCAAAAATCTCAATTGGGATGTATTAAATGGTAGATATCATAACAAGGTTTTCAAAAATATAAAGAACACTAAAATCCGAGTTAGAACGAAGAAGTTATGACCAATCAAAGATCCGCAACAAAACCGGTAAAACATTGTTAAGCGTAAAAAGAGAAATTTCTATAAAACACTTTTTAGCCTTAGGTATCTAAATGGAAGTCGTAGATTACGTTAAACCGTAAACATACATAAAAAGAACGTCCAAATCTTACTTCGTATGAGGAAGTTATGATTTTTCTAAGTTTCGGAATAGCAGTAGACAGCTAAAAACTCGAAATAGAGATCGAGTGATTTTTAGCCGACGCAACCTAAACGAGAATCGAAGATCTCGACAATAGTAGTGTAATGGTAAAAAGACAGACGAAAACGGACATCGGATGAAGAAGTTATGAATTTTTAACGGATTTTTCCAGTCCCGATCTGTTAAAATTATAATATTAAAAATAAAGTCAAAATTAGCCGACGGAGTCTAAACGAAAGTTGTAGAGTATACTTTCACCTACGCGTGGATATAAAGAACGTAAAAAACAGAGCTCGTACGTGAAAGTTACGGATTTTTAAAGATCTGGGCTCACACTTCGAGGCTAGTCCGAAGGGAACGCCCAGCGTTCGCAACCCAAGGCCAGTCACATCACCCATTGAGTCCGAAGTTCGTATGCAATGACGCACGAAGGCTCCAGAATGCGCTGCATACGAGGGAGAGCCCTGCTCTCCGGGACGCCCAGCATTCCTCGCAGGAACGCCCCGCGTTCGAGGTTCATTCCAGCCATATATAAAGGATGCGGGGCCTCCGGGTTTTGGTTGCTAATTCACAACCTTTCTCCTCTATTTTCATGCTTTTAAGACCTTCTAAATACCCCGACGCCCCAGTTACGTATCCAAGCTCTACCGAAAGCCCGAAGCCCCGAACCTCCTGAGAAGCTAACCTCTTTCCGGTCGAAGTGCTTCCCGAGTAAAGCATCGTCTTCATCAAACCGTCACTCTTACCAAGTGAGTTCATACCCCTATCACTACACTTTTAAATTCTTTTTAAATGCTTTTTAAATGCTTTTTAAACACTTTTAGGGGGGAATACAAGTAAACACATTGTTAAACTCGTGTTATAATATTAATCTTTTGCTATAATTTTCTTGCTGCTATTATAACTATCATACGAAAATGTTAGCACGCAAAAACATCTCACAATACCATTTCAACTATAATTTATTCATTCCAAAAATACGTGAATTATTTGAGAATCTGTGAGTCATTCCTCTTCCTAGTACCTATCAAGGTATACAAGAAAGCCATGTTTTATAACCAGAGTCTATGTCTGGAGAATGTGATAAGTGTGTATAGATCTATACAGGACTGATGATCCCGCACCATGGCTGTTAGCTATAGCCCGACCGGCATGTTAGGGGTGACAAGTGTCCTAACATTTCAACTCCTGAAGAACGTCGCTACAGGCAAACCCATCATAGTACGGTTATGAAAACTCACATGATAGACTATTATTACGGTATTATGTTTTACGTGGAAAGTAATATTACAATTACTTTTACGTGAAATTACAAGCTTTCTAATAGTTTTGTTCACTAATAAAACTATACTTTATCAACATAATTATGACATATTTACTTAAAAATTACAGTCTTGGGGCATTAAGACTACTTTTCAATTTTAGAAAAATATAGTATTTTCCGGGTTCAATACATCCATTTTATACAACAACGAATCATAACTCCTTTTATAAGAAAATATCGGATTTTCTGAAAACAAACGTAAACTGTCGAATGGCATGCATTATTCAACTAACTACTTATGAACTCACCAACTTAATTGTTGACACTTGTTCTTTCAAAATAACTTGTATTCTCAGGGAATCGCTAAATCAGGTTGGCAACCACTTTTGAAAAATTGACGTTCAGGCGACAATAAAATATTTTGGACATCATATTGTATTTGAATTTATAAACATGTAACGCTTACAATAATGTAAACTTTTCAAATATATATATATATATATATATATATATATATATATATATATATATATATATATATATATGATGGTGGTGTGTACTTTCTTTACTATTCAATTGTTATGATACTGCACATGACGTCCTCCGCCCCCGAATGTTTCCGCCGTTGAGGTTTGGGGGTGTAACAGATTGGTATCAGAGCATTGTTTATAGTGAAATAAGTATATCAAAACCATTTTTGATATACAACTATAAATACAACTGGGCAAAAATACTCTGATTAAGAGTTATACTTTTTAAAATAATTTTTTTTATAAAAGTATACATGCATACATTATGTAACAGGATCAGTGTCGTAATGAAAACAATATAAAAGTATTATAGATAAGTTGTGCACTACAAGTATCCCTTGGAATATGTAATCTGGACTAGGATGGATATAACTTGATCAACTATGTTTATCCGAGAGTCGACTAACATATGCCAGGGAATGGTTGCAGTGGACAACAAGTCTAAAACTTACCAAACATATAAACTTTAGAGTCAAACATAAAAATTTTAGAATACTATAGGAGTATTTTATAAATGCAATAGTTTAACTTTGATGTTCGATCTTTTGTGCTTTAGTTTTTAGACAATTCTCATATCCCTATTCTCGTACAGATACAATGGCCAGACTTCATTTACCAGAGGACCCTTACTACCCAAACCAAGGCAATCAAGATGGATAGAAGATGATCCAGAGGAAATTATGGAAGAAGAGGAAGAAAAAGAGGAACCCGTGGAAGAAGAAGAAGAAGAAGAAGAAGAAGAAGAAGAGTCTAAGGGGACCGATACAGAACCCGAAGTGTACAATCCCCCACCAGCCATCCCACCTCCTGCAATCAGGAGAGGTTTTCAAGGACCGACTCCAGTTTGGGGAAATCTCATACATCACTGGAGCCGACAACAAGGAGTGCGCCCTCCATATGGAATGTGTCGAGACTTTTACAATGTTAGCAACAGAGGTTCAGCCGACAGGGCACTCCCTATCATCGTGGATGAGATAGCTCGTTGTGACAACCCGAAATTCTGCACTGCAAAGTCAATCAAATTAAATCCAAAGTCAGACTCGTTTCTGCTATCTTTTAGCATTGTTTAGGGTCTGTTTGAGTGTTCTAAGCCTAGTGCATTCAAGGTTTAGGTTTAGGGATGAGTTAACTTATGTTCTTCGTATTTCATTCGAGCCAAACACTCCTTCAAGAGGAGTGTACGACCATACACATGGGTGTACGGCCGTACACTCAAGATGGCCGTGAACTCATGCCCTTAAGTATGAATATCCTTCATTTTTCCCTCACTTTTTCCATCTTCAAGTCAAGAATCCGGTTTCTCTCTCAACTATCATAAAGAACACTCCTTCTAATCTTCAAAACTGGAAGTGATTCTTCCATCTTCCTTGATATCCTCCCTAGTCTTGTAACATATCATGATTCATCCATGAAAACATCTCTTTTTGATAGATCTTCAAATCTTCATCCATTTCATCCAAAGTGAACACACACTTGTTCTTGGGCCGTGAACACCCTAAAGACTTCCAAAGTGTGAGTATTTCCTCTATCATCTAGTTAGACATGTTAAGCACTTGATTCATAGCCTTGAAACGTCATCAAACTCATGAATGTCAAGAGTGTACAGCCATACACTCTACCTATGGCCGTACACCCTTGTTTGGTCCATAACCTTGAGCCTTAACACTTGGTAGATACTTGTTATCCATTAGAACTCTTGATCCCTGGAATCCCTATGAATCAAGACCCAAAATACATCATTTTGGAGTGTGTACGGCCATACACACTTGGTGTGGCCGTATACACAAGTGTGGCCGTGAACACACTTCCCTTTTGGCCGTAAACACACTTCACACAATCACCTGTGATTGTAACACTTAGTTTCAAGTGTTTCTTAGTTCATAGGGTTGTTTCCTTTCATGATTAGTGGTTATATACACTAATTATATACATATATGTGTTATTATATGCTTATTAGGATCTGTCTGTGCTCGGGATATCACTTGGCATACCTAGCCTCCAATTGCTATCTTACTTTCCAGATCACTCACAATCAGGTGAGTTCATACCCCTGCAATCAACATTTTAACTGTTTTAAATGCTTTTAGGGGGGGATACAAGTTGAACACAATTGAAATTGTGTTAATATAAACATTTATATTCATTTACAAATATCAAGATTTTACTACTTTCCAAACGTTGTTAAACTGAATTTCAAAACCCTTTTGCAAACTACTTCTAAACCTTTTCAAAGTCTTTTACTTTTAAAACTATGTTCCTTTATGTATTAGAGTATAAATATGTTTTAATGGACTTAGGACTATTGTTAATAACGTTGACTCCTGTTCCTTTTTTGGTTGTGGGCTTAGGGTAGGACACACTAGTCCGACTGTCGATTAACTCATAATCATACATACTAAATATATATAAGAATATTAAATCTTATCTTTAAAGTTATACTAAACTCAATTGTACAAGTTGAGCAATTGAGTCTTTTCCACAAGTTAGACACAAAGCAGAACATACTAGTAAACTATAATAGGTATAGTTTAGAGACATATACATATACATACACAAGTACAGAGAAGAGAACAGATACATATACATATACAAAGTACAAGAAAGAACATATACATATACATATACAAGTACAGAGAAGAGAACATATACATATACATATACAAAGTACAGGAAAGAACATATACATATACATATACAAGTACAGAGAAGAGAACATATACGTATACATATACATATACATTTACAAGAGAACAAAAGGAACATACATACTATAACATGTACATGATAACTAGAATGTGAAATACTACTTCATGATGTAGCAATACATTTGTTGTATCACGTTTTGTAACCAGAGTCTCCTGGAGGGAGAGCGGGCATTATGTGTATAGATCTATACGGGACAGACCATACCACACCCCGACTGTTAGCTACAGTCCCAGCCGGCAAGGCAAAGGGGTGACAAATGTCACATCGATTCGACGCCAGAAGGTCGTCGTGTTTACATCCGTCAATCAGCATGGTTACAACCTCATCACATTTTAACCTTAAGTAACAATTTGGTTATAAAGTAATTAGTGCTTCAGTAGTTATTTTAAGCAACATTGCAGCACACTTTTATCTTTCCAATACATTCAGGTTGTGATTTACTCACATAGGAATGCATACTATTTTTTCATGTAAAGTTAGTTTTACAAACATGGAAAACCACTTTCAAAGTACAAACTCACATCTTACATCAGTTTTAAAGAGAAACAAACATACAAATCAGTTGAGTCTTGGTAGAAGACTACTTTTAGTAGAAAATATAGGATTTGCTAGGAAGTATACAAATGTTCATATCAAATCATTTGTAAACATTTTCACTAAACTAAACAACCATAACTAAATACTTATGAACTCACTAGCATTAAATGTTGATCCCTTATTTCAAAATAACTTGTATTCTTAGAAATCTAGTAGACAGGTACATATCAGGAGCTTTTGAGAGGACAGTTTAGTACCGTGCTGCATCTTTTGTCTTTTGCTACATTTCCTTTTGGATGTTGAATATCAAATGTTTGAACTTATGTAAAACTTATACATTATTAATGCAAGGGTTGTTGTACTTTGATTTCTATAATGCATGTGTTGTGATACTTGACATGACGTCCTCCACCCCCGAATGTTTCCGCCAATTCGGTTTGGGGGTGTGACACTCGCCAAACCGATCAGGCGAGAATTTCGATAAACCGGATTCTGCAAGTCAATGGGACGGCACAAAGCAACACTGCAGATATACGTCGTCTGGACGAGCTACATGAAGAAAACCGAACCCACACCAGGACACTACAGGGCCAGATGGATGCAACCCTCTCTGAAATAAGGGAATTGAGGGAGAATCAATCTACCCTGGAGAGGGAGTTGATGAGAACCAAACACTCGGACGCGGAGTCTAGTACTAAGCGCAGTATGCGTCGCAAGTAGTGCTTGCACTACTTCCAAATTTTGTTATAGACTAGGATTGCGGCTAAATGTTTTACTTTCATTAACTTCTGTATTGTAGACCTTTAGAAAGGTCAAACTTTCCCAACATCATGATGTATCCTATATATATATATATATATATATATATATATATATATATATATATATATATATATATATATATATTAAAGTATTTGCTTTGCGTTTTACTTCGTTGGATATCACTCAAAATTCACAAATATTATCGGTTATTATATAAACTATTATTATGAATCGAGCACAAGTTCACTTTTAAGTCGAATCTTAAGATATGAAGAATCCAAAATAGCTAACTCATTAACACTCGACTTTCCATCATCAAAGACTTATTGTCTTTCATTGTTAATTCTTTGGCAGAAAGATGCCTCCTCACAGATCGGCTCGACGCGCCAACAATGCAACACCGACACTACCGCCACCACCTCCAAAATATGACCTTATTATGGTACAAGCTGCTATAACCGTAGCAGTAGCTGCTGCTCTGATGCAAATAAACACTAACCGCGCTGGTGGAGCCGGAAGCAGTACCAACCACTTGAACCATGGCACTGGTCATGTCCATACCAGGGAATGCACATACAATGAATTTTCGAATGTGAAGCCAAAGACCTTTAACGGAATAGGAGGAGTCATTGCGCTCATGTAATGGTTCGAGAAGACCGAAACGGTCTTTAAGATATGTGTATGTCCGGAAGCAAGCAAAGTCAAGTTAGCTGCTTGCACTTTCTCTGACCGAGCCCTCACCTGGTGGAAGGGCCACGTGAAAGCCTTATCTCTTCCAGTTGCTAATGCCATGAGCTGGGAGGACCTGAAGATCTTGATGCTAGAGGAATATTGCCCAAGGGGAGAAATCCAAAAGTTAGAGCAGGAGTTATGGAACCAAAGGATGACTGGATCTGACCTTGCCGCATACACGGCCAGGTTCAATGACTTAGCTGTTGTGTGTCCAGGTATGGTGTACCCGGAACCGAAGAAGGTGGAGAGGTACATATGGGGATTGTCACCCCAGATCCAAGGGCATGTCCTGGCTTCTAACCCGATCACGTTTGACAGCTCGAAGCACTTGGCCCAACGACTCATTGACCACGGGTTCGATAGGGCACTATTACAGTTGCTTCCAATCCACCCAAGGAGATAGAGGACCGAAGTAAACCCTGGAACAAGGGAAAAGGGAAAACCACGCAAGAGAACCCAAAGAGACAACAATTAGTGATAGCTCACGCTGTTACTGTCCCTAGCACCCCCGCACCAACAAAGCCGAACTCTGGGAACCTGTCGAAGTGCAATAGATGCAACTTTCATCACCACGGACCCTGCCGTGAAATGTTGTGCACAAGGTGCAATAAGAAGGGACATATTGTCCGCTTCTGCATGGAACCAACCCAACCGGCCGCTCCAGCCACAAACATCGGAGTGGGCCGTACTTGCTATGAATGCGGAGCAACGGGGCACTTCAGAAGGGACTGCCCGAAAGCAAACAATAGGAATGATGGTGGAGGAGGCAGAGTATTCGCAATGGGTCAAGAGGAAGCCATTACAGATCCCACGGTGGTTACGAGTACATTTCTCCTCGATAACTCTTATGCATGCACTCTATTTGATAGTGGAGCGGAGAGGAGTTTCGTAAGCCTCAATTTTAAAAATCTACTCTATCAAACACCCCAATCATTAAGCGAAACGTTTATAGTAGAAATGGCTAACGGAAAAACAGCAGGCGCTAAAGAAATATACCTAAATTGTACCCTCTCTCTAAACAACAATTCTTTTTCAATCGACCTCATGCCGGTCTCAATAAAATTTTGACGTTATCATAGGCATGGATTGGTTGAGTTCTCATCGTGCGGACATTTTATGTTACGAAAAGGCCGTTCGCCTTAATCTGCCAAATGGCGAAACCCTAGTGATTTATGGCGATAAATCTAGCACAAATCTTCGTATCATCTCCTGCGTCAAAGCCTAAAAATATTTACGCAAGGAATGGCATGCATTCTTGGCACACGTCGTAGATGTGAGACGAGGAGTAGAAGACATCAAGAGCGTTCCTGACGTCTGTGACTTTCCCGACGTTTTTCCCGAAGATCTTCTAGGAGTACCACCTACAAGACAAGTTGAATTTAGAATCGCCTTAATTCCTGGAGCCACCCCTGTAGCCAAAGCACCGTATCGGTTAGCCCCAGCAGAAATGCAAGAATTATCCAGTCAACTAAACGAATTGCTCAACAAAGGATTTATAAGACCAAGCTTCTCACCTTGGGGAGCACCAGTCCTGTTCGTGAAGAAGAAAGACGGATCGTTCAGAATGTGCATCGACTACCGAGAGCTAAACAAACTCACCACAAAGAACCGATACCCTTTGCCACGCATAAACGATCTATTCGATCAACTCCAAGAAGCGAATTACTTTTTAAAGATCGATCTAAGATCTGGATATCACCAGCAACGAGTCCTGGAAAGTGATATTCCTAATACGGCATTCCGAACCAGATACGGTCACTACGAATTTGTAGTGATGCCTTTCGGACTAACCAATGCACCCGCCGTGTTCATGGACTTGATGAACCGGGTATGTCGTTCTTTTCTGGAGAAATTTATGATTGTGTTCATAGATGATATACTCATCTATTCAAGGAGTAAAGAGGAACATGGTCAGCAACTTAGACAAGTCTTGGAGACACTACGAGCAGAGAAGCTATACGCAAAGTTCTCGAAGTGCGAGTTTTGGATTAGGAAAGCAGATTTCCTAGGTCACGTGGTCAGCGAAGAGGGAATTCACGTGGACCCTTCCAAAATCAAGGCAATCAAGACTTGGTTAGTACCAAAGACGCCAACTGAAATTCGCCAATTCTTAGGCCTTGCTAGTTATTACTGCATGTTCAAACAAAACTTCTCCAGTATCGCCAAACCGCTTACTACCCTGACTCAGAAGGGCATGACCTTCAACTAGAGAGAAAAGCAAGATGTTGCATTTCAAACTCTGAAGCAAGCCCTATGCAGCACACCCATTTTGTCTCTTCCAGAAGGGACAGAAGACTTTGTAGTATACTGCGATGCATCCAATCAGGGACCAGGTTATGTGCTGATGCAGCAAGGAAAGGTTATTGCTTCCGCCTCACGACAACTAAAAACACACGAGGTCAACTACACCACTCATGACCTAGAGCTTGGAGCAGTAGTGTTCGCTCTGAAGATTTGGAGGCACTACCTTTACGGTACAAAGTGCACCATCTTCACGGACCACAAGAGCCTTCAACATATATTCGACCAGAAGGAGCTAAATACAAGGCAACGACGTTGGGTTGAGCTACTCAATGACTACGAATGTGAAATTCGTTATCATCGCGGAAAAGCTAATGTAGTGGCAGATGCCCTAAGTCGAAAGGAGTACTCTGGTCGAAGAATGAAAGCGCTAACCATGACAATCCATTCACATCTGTCAACACAAATCAAGGAAGCCCAACTAGAAGCCTTGAAACCCAAAAACGTGAAAGGTGAAGCACTTAGAGGAATGACTACAACTACCACTCGAACTTAACAACATACATCCTGTGTTCCACGTGTATAATCTGAAAAAGTGTCTCTCTGATGAAACTCTTGTAATTCCACTCGAGGAAATCGAATTGAACAAAAATCTTAACTTTGTAGAAGAACCCGTCGAAATCATGGATAGGTAAGTCAAATGAACAAAGCAAAGTCGCATACCAATAGTGAAGGTTCGCTGGAATGTTAAGCGGGGACCTGAATTCACTTGGGATCGAGAAGATCAGATGCAATGAAAGTACCCGCATCTCTTCCCTAGTCCATAAACACTTATTCTATACATAATTTCGGGACGAAATTCCCTCTAACGGGGGGATGATGTAACAACCCGATATTTCAAGTCAATGTAACTATCTAAAGTCAAGTATTGTAACCTATTTTTGAGATAATAAAAATAGTGTCAAAAATGAAATGTTCAAAAATCTCAATTGGGATGTAGTAAGTTGTAGATATCATAACAAGGTTTTTTCAAAAATATAAAGAACACTAAAATCCGAGTTAGTACGAAGAAGTTATGACCAATCAAAGATCCGCAACAAAATCGGTAAAACACTATTAAGCGTAAAAAGCGAAACTTCTATAAAACACTTTTTAGCCTTAGGTATCTAAATGGAAGTTCTAGATTACGTTAAACTGTAAACATACATTAAAACAACGTCCAAATACGACTTCGTATGAGGAAGTTATGATTTTTCTAAGTTTCGGAATAATAGTAGACAACTAAAAACTCAAAATATAGATCGAGTGATTTTTAGCCGACGCAACCTAAACGAGAATCGAAGATCTCGACAATAGTAGTGCAATGGTAAAAAGACAGACGAAAACGGACGTTGGATGAAGAAGTTATGAATTTTTAACGGACTTTTCCAGTCCCGGCCTGTTAAAATTATAATATTAAAAATAAAGTCAAAATTAGCCAACGGAGTCTAAACAAAAGTTGTAGAGTATACTTTCACCTACACGTGGATATAAAGAATGTAAAAAATAGAGCTCGTACGTGAAAGTTACGGATTTTTTAAGATTTGGGCTCACACTTCGAGGCTGGTCCGAAGGGAACGCCCAGCGTTCGCAACCCAGGGCCAGTCACATCACCCATTGAGTCCGAAGTTCATATGCAACGATGCACGAAGGCTCCAGAACGCGCTGCGTACGAGGGAGTGCCCTGCGCTCCGGAACGCCCAGCGTTCCTCGCAGGAACGCCCCGCGTTCGAGGTTCATTCCAGCCCTATATAAAGGATGCGAGGCCTCCGGGTTTTTGTTGCTAATTCAAAACCTTTCTCCTCTATTTTCATGCTTTTAAGCCCTTCTAACTACCCTGACGCCCCGGTTACGTATCCAAGCTCTGACAAAAGCCCGAAGCCCCGAACCTCTCGAGAAGCTAAGGTGTTTCCGGTCGAAGTGCTGCCCGAGTAAAACATCGTCTTCATCAAACCATCACTCTTACCAAGTGAGTTCATACCCCTATCACTACACTTTTAAATGCTTTTTAAACACTTTTAGGGGGAATACAAGTAAACACACGGTTAAACTCGTGTTAAAATATCAATCTTTTGCTATAATTTTCTTGCTGTTGTTATAACTATCATACGAAAATGTTAGCATGCAAAAACATCTCACAACACCATTTTACCCTCTCGGGATAACATATGTTTACAAATAAAAATATGCTTTATTTATATGTTTGCATATTACATCATATCAAGGGTAATCATTTCAACTATAATTTATTCAATCCGAAAATACGTGACTTAGTTGAGAATCTGTGAGTCATTCGTCTTCCTAGTACCTATCAAGGTATACACGAAAGCCATGTTTTATAACCAGAGTTTTGTCTGGAGAACGTGATAAGTGTGTATAGATCTATACGGGACTGATGATCCCGCACCCTGGCTGTTAGCTACAGCCCGACCAGCAAGTTAGGGGTGACAAGTGTCATAACATTTCGATGCCTGAAGAACGTCGCTACAGGCAAACCCATCATAGTAAGGTTATGAAAACTCACATGATAGACGATTATTACGGTATTATGTTTTACGTGGAAAGTAATATTACAATTACTTTTACGTGAAATTACAAGCTTTCTAATAGTTTTGTTCACTAATAAAACTATACTTTATCAACATAAGTATGACATATTTACTTAAAAATTACAGTCTTGGGGCATTAAGACTACTTTTCAATTTTAGGAAAATATAGGATTTTCCTGGTTCAATACATCCATTTTATACAACAACGAATCATAACTCCTTTTATAAGAAAATATCGGATTTTCTTAAGACAAACGTAAACTGTCGAATGGCATGCATTGTTCAACTAACTACTTATGAACTCACCAACTTAATTGTTGACACTTGTTCTTTCAAAATAACTTGTATTCTCAGGGAATCGCTAAACCAGGTTGGCAACCACTTTTGAAGATTGACGTTCAGGCGTCAATAAAATATTTTGGACATCATATTGTATTTGACTTTATAAATATGTAACGCTTACAATCATGTAAACTTTTGAAATATATATATGATGGTGGTATGTACTTTCTTTACTATTCAATTGTTATGATACTGCACATGACGTCCTCCGCCCCCGAATGTTTCCGCCATTCAAGTTTTGGGGTGTGACACACACCCCCGGCTGCCGGCGGAAACGCTGAGGTGCGTGACATAAAATCAGCGATCACAGTTATTGAACATACATTGAACAGTACAAATAAAATCTTCTATTATTACCGAAATAGAAATTACATTGATAATAGCTATTGCTAAATCACGACACACGTCTAACAATCCAGTGTTTACAAATATATGATAAAAATAACAGAGGGTCTTCTGTAGAAACATTTTCGACCTTCTAAATAACCTAAGAATATATGCATTAAGATACGTCAACAAAATTGTTGGTGAGTTCTACAGGTTTTGACACAAAGTAATTTTATACTCAAAAGTTTTTTATAAAATTTATTTGGTTGACTAGCTTTTATAAATACGTACTTTTCTATCAAAAGTATAAAATAATTGAGTTATAAAAGTGTATTTAGACTCATTTAGAAATATCGTTTGCTCAAATCCAAAAATACACCATTTGATAAATATATAAGTTAATCAATTTTTTACGGTTCCCATGACCAAAATGTTTTTATATAAGGATTTTGAATACCGATTCATATAAAATATAGTCATATCACACCTTGTGAAAACATAAAATAGCCAAATTTACTCTTGAAACCTTGTACAAGCATTTGTATAGTTTATATGTAGAACTCATAAGTTTCGAATTTATATATTTTGTAAATTCGTGTCGTGGTATTTTTTAAGTGTTATCTTACTTAATTTGGAAATCGACAATTAGGCAGTGGGGCAACTCCTCTCACTTAAATATTGTTTTTACGTTTAAAAATAAAGTGTTTATATAAATAACTTATTAAATGTAAGTTAATAAACCTTAACCAGTCATGTCATGTTGTTAATTAAGTTTATATGACTTCAAATCTGGTATTGACACTTATCGTTTTGAGCTACAAACTATCCCACTAAATAAAATCTCTTTCAACTAGTATAAATGAACAAAGACCCCGTAAACTAAATGCAAATTTTATACGGTAACAAAACAAATATGTGATCTAAGGTGAGCCTATAACCGACACTATAGATATTCCTGACCTGGACGGGCATAAGAAATGGAGGTATATGGATCATTAATAACGCATTAAAAAGTCATGTAGTAACAAAGAAAGAACACTTAACACAAGTTTAGTCTCATCAGGAGAAGTTGTAGCTAGCAACCAAAGGCGGAGAATATCGACCCGCATAAATCTATACAATCCGTGATAGATTTACAACAAAGTTCTTTATTATAAATCTATGTCGTAAGCTTAGATTTACACTATAAATCCCTCATGGATTAACAGTTATAGCACATATGATTTTAACTAACACAACCGGTCTCAATGTACACAACAATGTAGCCCATAGCTTAGGAAATGATCCTAGCTCATAAAGCTTTTAGAAACAAACATAGTTCATATAGAACGTCACGTAGGTGTGATGGAACCTAACAATATATATAGGCATCCTAATCCTAAACTCTCCGATATAGGACTTTAGAATACTTATAATTCTTTCATGTTTAGGAATGATTTAGATTTAAGTCTTTTAGTATTTGAGATTCGTAAGACTTAATATATTTTCAAATCTTATTGTTTGTCATGATGAAATTCGGGCAGCCTAATGACTTTTTTTATAACATTTTACAGTTTTCAACCAATATGAAAACCAAAAATTCCCATAATATTCGATAAGTTGCATAATTGATACGATGTATAATTTATTAGGTAATAATTCTTAAAATCTGATAATCACTTATGTTATCATATATGATGAATTTTGTATTATAGTATGATTTTAATAATAATTATAAAAATAAAATATATTGTCACACCCCGAACCAGGATGGCGGAAACGTCCAGGGGCGGATGACGTCATTGTATAGTATCATAACAATTGAGGATTTTGGGCCATTGATTAAGATTCTATCTGATTCTGGTGTTAGTGGATTTGATGGTGCAAGTGGTGCAGAAAAAGGATCGTATCGCAGTGTTTCAGAGTTCTTCGGTTCAGGTGAGTTTTTCCTCATTGTACCCGTGGGTCAAAGACACCAATGGCAGCGCACTTGTTTTGGTTATCTTTTAGTGGAGGGATGCCATAGGGACTGTATATAGTCATGTTGGACACACTGAGGACTCTTGATCTCGGCTTTCTTGCATGTTCCTTATTTGGTTGTGGATCTAGAGTAGGATCACCTGTATGGGTGTATATTTCACCTCTGAGTATATACGGTTATGCATTCCTTGTATTGTTGGTGTTTAGTATGTTACTGAGATGTAGTGATCTGTTAGATCTGTATCCTGGTATATAGGATGTTGTTATGTTGTATTGATCTGTTAGATTTGTATCTTGGTATATAGGATGTTGTTGTGCTATATTGATCTACTAGATATGTGTATATATCCTTATATGATAAGATATTATAGTAGTGTTATACTGGTTATCATCTAGTGGAGTACCCTAGGGGTTGTATGTAGTCATGTAGGATAGGCTGAAAACTCTTGATCTAGGATTTATTGGATGTTCCTTGTTTGGTTTTGGCTCTAGAGTAGGACCATCTATCTGGGTGGCTATCTTACCTCTGGTTACTTATGGTTACGCATTTCATGGAGGTTAGCTGGTAGCGGGACAGTGTGCTATGACAGGACTAGTAGGCGGTAGTGAGTTGTATGATTGATGTTAGCCTGTATTTTGTGCCTACTTGATCCTTGATTGTTTATATGTTGACATATGGTGGTAGTGGGTTAAGGTGGTCCTGCTTTGTGTTGTAGGCCAAGATACCCGGTGCGGGCCGGCTGTAAGTCGTAGGCATGGAGGCTCGGGAAGAGCGATTGGTTTGAGGCGGTAGGCCAACAAACCCTGGGCATTCCAGCCTGATGGTTGATTTGACTCGTTGCATGTTGACATTCCAGCCCGAGGACTGATTGCCCTAGGCATTCCAATCTGATGATTGTAGGCCATTATACATGTTTGTATGTTTATCTTATGGGGTATTGTTGGGGAAATCACTAAACTTTTTGCTTACCCAGTTGTTTATGTTTTTTTAGGTTTTATCGGTGATCGTGGAAAGGCAAAGGCAGGACTATACACGCTCATCAGCAGTATTGAGGATTCTGTGTTTCTTATATTACTTCGATTTTCAATAAATGTATTTTGGAATAAACGATTTTCTTAATAATGTATTTACAATTGGGAAGTTTTACTTTAATAATATGAAAATTTTTAGTTGTGAAAATAGGACGTTTCAAGCTGGTATTAGAGTTGCGGAAATTTTTAGTTTTACTTTAAATCCCGCGATCCAAAACGATCCACCACGTCGTGGTGATGCTCCACCATGTCGTGGCCACTCGGAAACAAACTAGTTCATAAAAGTTTATTTATAGTAAGAAGCAGGATGATACAGTATACTTCCTCCATCCCAAAATTATTGTCCACCTTACTATTTTAGTTTGTCCCAAAAGTTTTGTCCACTACCGAAAGTAGATAAACTCTTTTACCATATTACCCTTAACATTTAATAAAGTAACTAGAATAATTACAAATGCACATTTCTCAGTGTTTTTAGAAAATGGCAAGAAGGTCATTTTACTTAAAAAGACAAGACTAATTATTGCTTTTCTTAATCTGTATGTTTTTTTGTCTGTGGACAATAATTTTGGGACAGAGGGAGTATGTGTGTGTGTATATATATATATATATATATATATATATATATATATATATATATATATATATATATATATATATATCAAACTATCATTATCGAACCAAAGTAACAATAAAAGTACTAGAAGTCAAGTAATTATTAAACTACGCGTCAAATTTATATATATATATATATATATATATATATATATATATATATATATATATATATTAAAAATGTCTCAAGTTAGGAATAGTGAACTATGGGTTTTTTGACAGAATTCTTCCTTGGTTTATGCTGTTATCTCATATTGTGGCTTACTTTCTCTTTTGGGTAGTAAATGCTATTTTGTACAAAGTTTTTGTACAAGTCTTCGTCCACCGCTTCTACTTCCAATCAAAAACATACACAGACTAGCCACATGTCCACATCTCCATCTTTCTTCACATCACCGCTCCATCTTTCTACACATCAAGAAACTTCCATCGGTTCCAAAACCCACCGTCTCTCTCTAAAAGCATCGACATAGAAGAAGAATTTTTCCTCCTCTGCTTCTCCTCTAAGGTCTGCTTCTATCTCTCTTGTTCTCCCGCCTTTCTCTTCTAAGGTCTGCTTCTATCTCTCTTTTAGTATTTTGTGAAGAACCATGATTGAATCGTTTCTTGCAGATCAATCACAGAAAGACTCGGCTTCCGATCTCCAATCTCCACTGCCGCCAGCATTCCGATCAGGTAATGAATTTCCTTTTTAAGTTTATCATCTATTTGATCGATCAAATAACTGCTTCAATTATGTTCACTCTTCCAGTCTCCTCTCTTCCTCACTTTACCATCTCTCCACCAACTTTCACCACCAACATCGCTCGATTGAGGGTTCCTATGCACAATCGATTGACACTCGACTTTATGTTGTCGCTATGGATTTCCAATTTCCGATTTCTCTCTGATGTCGCCATGCATATCTGATTTCGGTATGTCTTCTGTGGTTTCTATTGATTTTCGACTTTTCAATCGATTTGTTGTATCCAATACAACTGAAGGCTGTAAGCTATAAGTTTGTATGTTAATTTGATTTCATTGTGGATTTTAGTTCCGATTACATGTGCCCCTTCCTGTTACAGTTGTTGCAATGCATATCCCGATAAGGGTCGGTGTGGTGAAAGTTGCACTGGTTGCATCTTGGGAGGTTCCCAGCGTATTGCCTCAGGGGTACTGGAGCAGCAGGGGTAGTTGCGGCATGAACCGCCACCATTTGTTGTTTCTTGGCAGGGTTCTGAGTTGGTTGGTTCTTCTTGTTGTTCCAAAATTTTCTCTTATGGTTTCCCCTCTTGCTTGCTCAAGATTGGTCGCCACGGTGCTCTGGCTGGCTCTATGGTCGATAAGGCTTTGTGTCAGGTCTTTGGCGCTATCAAAAGTAGAGGGTCTTGCAGATACAACGTTCCCTTGCATCTGGGGGATAGTCCCCAGATGTATCTCTCCACCTTCTTTTCCTTCGGGGTGACCATCCCGGGACACAAAAGTGCCAAATCACTGAACCGAGCAGTGTAGGTTGTGAGGTCGGAGTCGACCATCTTGAGATTCCAGAGTTCCTGCTCTAGTTTCTGCATTTCGCCTCCTGGGCAGTATTCCTTCATCATCATGGCCTTCAAGCCTTCCCAGCTTATCGAGCTAGCAACTAGGAGTGTTAATGACTTGACATGGCCGTTCCACCAAGTGAGGGCTCGTCGGAGAAGGTACAAGCTGCGAATTTGACTTTGCTTGCCTCCGGACATACACAGATCTCGAAGACTGATTCGGTCTTCTCGAACCATTGCATTAAGGTGATGACGCCTCCGCTTCCATTGAAGGATTTGGGTTTTCCATTGCTAAAATCTTTGTAGGAACATTCTTTTGAACATCCCTGACCATCCCCCGGGTTGGGAGTAGTGATGCCACTCCCCGCCCTACTAGTTCCCTGGGTGTTAATTTGTGCCATGGCAGCTGCCACAGCGGCGACTACCTCAGCCCGAACTATCGCAGGATCAATTTGTGGAGGCGATGCCGGAGGTGGTGGTGCTTTGTTGGTCGATCTGGGATTCTTCCGTGGTGGCATAGTTCTGCCATAATTTTAAAGACGATAAGACGATAAGTCTTTCATAGTAATGACAAGTCAGATATTATTGAACTAGATTAATTTAGTTCTACATGTATTATGTTCCCGAATTTAAGGTAATTGCAACCCATTCATAATAGAAGTCTATGTAAAATAAACGTATGAATTTAGTAGTGTTGTTTCAATTGTAATCTTGTATCTTGATCCATACTAGGCCCATCCTACAATCGCTCGGTGTATACTTAGTTATACAAAATTAAGATTCGATAGATCTTTGAATCTAATGGGTCTGCCCTAGGCCCACAACCAAACAAGGAACGGGATCCAAGGCGGACCCACCATTTCTAAATCCTTAGACTCTTAACTATGTATAACTTTATTGTATACATTAAACAATTATAGACTTCACCTAGTAACGATATACACTTTATAAATATAGTGGTAGTGCTCCTAATGAAATAATATGCATGCCCATTTCATTGATACGATCTAGTACATAGTGTTTGGAAAATTGACCTTGAAGTAGGTCTACATCACATCAATGCAAATAAGTTTTGGATAGCAAATAAATCCTCCGACTAGTGTAACCACTTAATCGCAGGATTAAACTTACACATAGAGAAGAGTAGCACCAATGCATACTCATAAACCTAATCTATATCAAGATGTCAGTAGTGTAAACACTACTCGGGGCAGTTGTTGTTCCGGGCTTTGGATTCCGCCACTTGGTGCTCGACTTCGGTCAAGCGCCTTTCTAAAGTGGCCTGATTCTCTCGGAGTGTCCCAATCTCGACCAGGGCTGCGGTCAGTTCCCTCTAGAGAGCCTCGGTGTGGTGTTTGGTCTGATCGTGGTCTTGGTCCAGTCGTTGAAGCCTAGCGGTGTTAACTTGTGCGACAGCGTTAGTTGCAAGGAGTTGGTTGTACGAGACTCGGCTTTGGTCAGGCACGAGATGCGACGTACTATGACAGGGAGGGCTCTATCGGCTGGACCTCCCTCGTCGGGGCTATGGAAATCCCTACCCATTTCGAAGGGAGGGTGCTGCCCCTGCTCTCGGCTCCAGAGATTCAAGGTTGCGGCCCATTGGGGCGTCGGACCCTGAAATTTTCGTTTGGGAGCGGGGACAGGTGGTGGGTTGTAGACTTTGGGTTCCTCCTCGGAGGCCTCGTCCACTTCTTCTTCATCTTCCAGCTCTTCCGGATCTTCTTCAGGATCCTCTTTGGGTTCCTCTTCTTCAGGTTCTTCCTCAAATTCCTCCTCGGTGTCTTCTTCTATCCCTCCTCCGTTCCATTGGTTCGGAAAATAGGGGTCTCCGAGTAAGTGAAATACCGCCATGTCGTCTGTGCGAGAATTAGGGAGGGTATAAGAAGCATGAAACCAAACTAGAATATTGCGTTAGGGCAACATAAAATGCTCCTACAGTATTTTAAGTGTTATGTTCGGTTCTTAGAGTATTTCCTGAAGAGTTGGTATTAGGTTGTCAGACTTGTTGTCCACTATGAATGTCCCCCAAAATATGCGACTCATTTCTCAGACAAACATAGTTGATCAGGCTATATTCATCCCAGACTTGAGCACACATCTCAAGGCATACTCGTAGCGTACAACTCATCTTCTTTTACTTTGTATTCTCCTAGTCACAACACTACACAATAAGTATGCATGTCTTTATACTTTTAAGGTGAAATTATTATATTTCGAAAAGTATAATTGTATGGGAAAATGTTTAGTCAGAGAGTTTTAGTCCTATTGTGTTTATAGTTTGTATATCTTATGTGGTTTGATATACTTAGTTCGCTATAAACAATGCTCTGATACCACTCTGTCACACCCCCAAACCAAGGACGGCGGAAACGTCCGGGAGTGGGATGACTTCATGTGTAGTATCATAACAACGAGTATAGTAGCGATCCAAAGTAAATACAACCATCATAAATATAATAGAGAAAGTTACATAGTTACATGAATTCATTGTTTCAAAATCGATTACATTATGATGAGAAAATGTTTGTTAAAAGCTGAGGCATTCCATCCTCAAAAGCTTGAAGTTACCTGTTTCACTGATTACCTGAGAATACAAGTAATTTTGAAAGAGCGTCAATAATTAAGTTGGTGAGTGCATAAACTTTTGGATGTAGATTTTGAAAACCTTTGTTTGTAAATGTAATGTTTACTCAAGAAAAATCCGATATTTTTCCTCATAAAATGATATGTAGTCTGAAATACCAAGACCGAGTGTATGTGTGTCATTTCGTACTTGTAATAATGTAAGCAGGTTTAAATGAATAAAAACCCCTTTTAAAAGTAGAAATTCCCGTAAACTATATGTGTCGTTAACTCCCTATGTGAGTCGCTATAACCATGCTATGACTTAGTAGACCTGCTACGACGTTCTTCGGACGTCGGAATGTTATGACATTTGTCATCCCTGGCCTGCCGGCCCAGCTGTTGCAAGCAGCTTGGATGTGGGTCGTCACTCCCAATATAGGTCTATATACAACTATCATGCTCTCCCTACAAGAGACTCTGGTTATAACTTTACAGGAATTTTAGCTCGTACCCTAAGAGTACAATGAAGTAATGTCTCACAATTTACGTTAACGAGTTTACGTGTAGTGTAAATGTCAAACCCTTTTCTGTAGTGTAATTGTATCCCTTTTTTATAATGTATTTGTAGTGTACAAATCCATAAACTATATCTATATAATTTATTGTACATGCTTGTAGTGAATGAAAAACCGTTATCGTGAATGACTATTTCTGTTTTTGATGTTTAACTAACAATAAATACATTCAACATATAGAAATCTTATTGCTATGCACTTTTCTCAACATGTTACAAAGTGTTAATAAATTGAAGGTTGTTTAACTAGCTTTCACTTTTCTGTACTGTTTTTAGAAAATCACAGAAAAATCATACAATGTCGAAAACTGAATCCGTACACTCTGAGAGTTCAGGATATGTGTCTAGTTTGTTCATGATTTTTATCATAATTTTTAGTGGTCTCTAACTGGTGCGACAATGTCTGTATTCACAGACTGGTCCGAATTCGTTTTTGAAATGATAGGCTGTTTCATAAAATTCACCATAAATTGTAGAAGAGTCGTATGAGGATGTGCAAGTAGTCGTTAGAAAGGTATAAACGTGACCTTTTTTCACCTTGTATAGTTTTGAAAAATAAAAAGTTTATGATGTTTAAAACAGTCCGTGAATGAGACCCAACTTTCTCGTTGAAATTTGTTTGCAGAGTTAGAGTGTGTTTTAGTGTTGTACTTGTATTCTCCCCCATAAAACTTGTTGAAGACGTGAAAATGTAGGGGTATGAGCTCACCTTGTGTGGTTCTCTGAGATGAATGTCAAAGGAAAGGGGGTTTCCGAGTCAAGAACACTTGGTGACAGCTTAAGAGTTTGAAGATCCTATGAACAAATATGACGATATTTGTATGAGAATCCCGTAATTTATGTGGAGAAATGTAGAATATTCAATAGAGGGGTTGAAGGGCTTACCAAGAGTGAAGTGAGAAGGAGATGCTTCCTGGAGGACTTCGATTTCCAGAGAGAATGAAAAGTAAAAGAGAGAAAAAGTGTATTTTTGGAGGGTGTGAGTGTGGTTTTATAGGTGAAGGTTGGAGGCCCAACGATTGGATTTGTGTAAAAAAATATGATGGAGTGTTGGAAGAAAGATATAGATTTGACTAGATATGGTGGGAATAGTGACATAAAGTTGTCATAGAGTGGATGTAGGGGTGGTTGGTGTCATAGATCTTGGAAAGGTCAACACTCCTTGACAATATCTTGTTCAAAGATATTATCCTTAGATAAAAGTTTCCCTAAAATTTGATTAAAATATGGATTTATGGGGTTTAATAGGTTAAAATATGAGTTTGGGTGAAAATTCCCCGTCATAATCATCAAAAACAAGCTTAAGAAGCGAACGCAGTAAAAAACTGGGGATGAGAGGCGAAGTTGCGAGACTTCGAGGGCCAGAACCGAAGGCTTAGGTCCATGAGGCTGAGAACCGAAGGTAGGTTGATCTGAGCCGAAAGGGGTGTTCGGTCCTTAAAGTGGTTTCGGTCTCAAGGAAGGTTCGGTTGTGAGGCTAAGGAGCCGAAATTAATCTGGACCGAAAGTGGGTATTCGAACAGAAAGGATTTTAAGTCTTAATGAGGTTTCGGTCCCTAAGAGGGTTCGGTCCTAAGGGTAGTTTCGGTTCTAGGGCAGGTTCAGTCCTTAGGCAGGTTCGGTTCTTAAGGAGTAGTTTCGGTCCTTAAGGCCAGTTTCGGTTCTAAGGGAGGTTTCGGTTCTTAGAGGGGTTTCGGCCCTATATGGTTGTTTTTCAAGAATTCTTCTCGTTTCGAGTGGTTTTTGACTAAGTTAGGGGTCGGGATGCCCCGAGTGATTATAAAAAGTTAAAAGAGATTTTGGGGGAGATTTGTTTATGACCTTTGTTAGTGTTTAGCCTCGTAGCAAGGTTTGAAAACCCCGATAAGTCTTATTATGAGTGTTGTACGCCCCCAAAGGGCATGTGATAGTGTTTAATCGAGTCGTCACATCACTTACCCTGACTAGGGTTTGGATTTTCTGAACACATGAAATCTCTACGTGGTACTTTGTATTAAGATAGGTAGCTATACAATCGAATACATAGTGTAAACCCTATTATACAAGGATTAGATAAGTTGACCGGTTTGACTTGTTGACTTTGTTTGACTTTGAATTGACCAGAAATTTACGGTTGTCACATCATCCCCCCGTTAGAAGGAATTTCATCCCGAAATTAGCGCTTCGACTAGGACTTCAAGAGTTGGGGAAAAGATGAGGGTATTTTTGTTTCATCTGGTCTTCTCGTTCCCAGGTGAACTCAGGTCCGCGTTTAGCGTTCCATCGGACCTTCACAATGGGAATACGACTTTGTTTCGTTCTTTTGATCTCTCGATCCATGATTTCTACCGGTTCTTCTATGAAGTGTAAACTTTCGTCGATTTCGATTTCATCGAGTGGTATCACAAGAGTCTCGTCTGACAGGCACTTCTTCAAATTTGACACGTGGAAGGTAGGATGTACGTTTTTGAGTTCATGTGGTAGTTGGAGCTTGTATGCTACCGGGTCAATCCTGTCATGGATTTCGAACGGCCCGATGTACCTTGGATTTAATTTTCCATGTTTACAAAAACGTATCATTCCTTTCCATCGTGAGACTTTTAGTAGTACTCGGTCACCAACCTGGAATTCCAAGGGTTTGCGTCGTTTATCTGCGTAGCTTTTTTGTCGGTCTTGAGACGCTTTCAGTCTTTCCCGAATTTGGATGATCTTCTCGGTTGTTTCTCTTATGATTTCAGGGCCAGTGAGAGTGTTGTTAGGGACTTGTCCCTTTGCTAGCTGAGTGTCACCCACTTCCGCCCAGCAGACAGGTGATCTGCATTTGCGGCCATAAAGGGCTTCAAACGGGGCTACCTTGATGCTAGTGTGATAGTTGTTGTTGTACGAGAACTCGATGAGTGGTAAGTGGGTATCCCAAGCCTTACCAAAGTCGATCACACAAGCCCTTAGCATATATTCCAAGGTTTGAATGGTCCTTTCACTTTGTCCGTCAGTTTGTGGGTGGTAGGCGGTACTCATGCCTAGCCTTCTGTCCAAGGATTTCTGTAGTGACTGCCAAAACCTTGAGGTGAACCTGCTGTCTCTATCGGAGATAATAGATATCGGAACCCCATGCAGTCGCACGATCTCTTTAATGTACGTTCGAGTCAGTTTCTCCATCTTGTCGGTCTCCTTTATTGGCAAAAAGTGAGCGGATTTGGTTAATCAATCGACGATTACCCAAATGGTATCAAGGCCACCCGTTGTCTTGGGTAACTTGGTTATGAAATCCATTGTGATCCGCTCCCACTTCCACCTGGGTACCTCTGGTTGTTGCAACAAACCCGATGGTTTCTGGTACTCTACCTTGACTTTGGCGCAAGTCAGACACTTGCTCACAAATGTAGCAATTTCTGTTTTCATGTTTGGCCACCAATACACCTTTTTGAGATCCAAATACATCTTATCTGAGCCGGGGTGCACGGAGTATCGGGTCTTGTGAGCCTTGTTCATGACAACGTCTCTGAATCAACCAAACTTATGTTGGATTTTGAGCATTCTAACACTCCTATGGTGTACATGCAACCCTATAAACCTTGGATCTATGTTTTCTCTATTATACATGCAAATATTAACTCTTCCAAGGTTTCATCCTAACTAGCATATTATGAAGCACCTATACTACAAAGTTCTAGTTAGATGACATACCTTTTGATGTAGCTTGATGTCTTCAAGCTTTAAGAGCTTAGCCCCAATAGTGTGGAAGCCTCAAATGGAATCACAAATCACCAAAACACCTTGGAAGAACTTGAGAGAATATGTATGCACACTAAAATCGGCCCACTCTTATTTTCACACACTTGTATCAATTTTGTGAGCCAAGGACCCCTTTATATATTATGGAGGATTAGGGTTACATCCATGAAAACCCTAATACCCATGACCTTTCATTTACATAGGATCCATGGGTTAAAAGCTCCATGGACCATACATGAAAGCTTAGCCCAACCTAAATGAACTTGGCCCATTCCATATATATAAGAGTCCTTATTTAATTAGTTCTTTTTGATCACTTAATTAATTCTAAATTAATTCTTGATCAATACTAATTAAATAATATGATTCCATATTAATATATTAGAACTTATAATATATTAATATAAATCATAAATATACTATTCTCAAAAGACTATCCATATAAATTGTGCCGGTGAAGTGCAACCCAAATGGACCATGCCGGGTCGGGTCAAGTACATACCAAATATAGTTATGGACTTAGACATTAATCCAACAGTCTCCCACTTGGATAAGTCTAAAACTATTATTGAGTATGACTTCAAAACCTAACTGGCAATCGTAGCTCTTAAAGTCGCTGTCGAACTCTGACCTTGTCAATGACTTGTCCATTAGATAAGGGATCATATATTCCTCCATTCTAGATATCATATGGGCTGAGACATGGATTATAATCATTCTCTCTGTCCATTTGTTGTTTCCCGATTTTCGATTTATGATGACTGACTGATTGAACAAATCAAATCAGTCCTGGCTTGGCCAAGCACTCACATGTGTCATCGCTAAATCATCGAGGGGCCCACAGATATCGCTTTTATCCCGAAGGTAAAAGGAATGGATAAACTTCGACTCATATGGCTTGTTCTACTACTTGTTGAATCATACACAAAGGCACGTTTTATAACATCGAGTTACCAATGCGTTTTCGTGCAATCAATGTATAACCAACTCATAGTAACAACTCATATCTCTAGGTTTTAAGAATATAAGATATTATCGTCTCATGATCACTCGTGATAAAATCCATGAAGTGATTTAAATGAGCGTGGGTTGAATCCAATACTCAGAACTTATGAGCACTCATGAGTGTTGTAGCACCACTTTGTCCACCAACTTGGACCTCTACAAACCAACCCATGACAGTCTTGATTCATATCTACTTCCAACATATGACCGACTGTGGATGGTTTGAATAACTTAATCATTCAGGAAGAGCGACTTAGTTATTCTGGAAGTCAAAACATGCAAAGTAAAACACAAGAATAAATGAATCAAATATGGTATCAAACCCTATGAATATAAATAAACACTTTTATTTATCACCATACTGATTACTCATTATTCATTGTTTCGGTTTTATCAACTTTATACTTGAATTAAAAACACTAGTTGTCCCATGCTCCAAGCATGTACCTTATGTTTTTCTTAAACAATAGCTTTGCCATACACAAAGTATGCACTCTATGTTTGTCTATGATCCTTACTTTGTGAAATAAACCAATTGAACATAATTTCAATGATTCTAATTTCACACTCCCAAATCCTTATCGAAAAATGTGAGAATTTCAAATTCCTATCATTTATCGAAATCTGTTTAGATTTTAAACTTATATGCTCTGACCCCCCTGTAATGAATATGTACAAAGTCACAAAGACTTGTCAACAGTCATTATAAGGTATTCCAATGGAGATCAACTCCATGGAAACTAAGTCTCATATTCAAAGTACATTGCTTTGGACATGCTTCTTGCATTAAGTTTTCTAATCTTACACAGATAACTTCCACCTATGGAGACAACTTCATATTCTCATTTTGACTATCACTTCTGAATAAGAGATGCCTCTTTTCAGAATATGTTAATATGGTCCTTCCAAAATTAGCATTATACTTCCAACTGTCCCTGAGCAACCAATCTTTGGTAAACCTCAGATTGTCCTCGACAATTGCTTAATCATTTTAGTCATATCCAATTCTAGACCTTTTCCCTTCTTAATGCCTCTGGGCATTTGGAAAAATTTAGAAATGACAAATATTATAGCACATGCAATCGATCATGTACCCAAACAAATGGTACACGATTCATGATGTCTCACATAAAGACATGATTCTAGACCAGTCTTTTGCTACAATATTTTTATTTTCCATGTTTTCAAAATTTGACTATGAAGAGGGATGCCGTAATCATAATCGAATTTTGAGAACGCAATATACAGAATTTCCTTAAGTTGAACCAATCCAACATGAAATTCATATATATATTCTTGACTAAAGATGATTAAGGTCTCAATCTAAGCCTTTAGAACTGAAATGAAGTATATCCTCTCCCTTAATTATAGCAAAACAACTTTTTCAATCGCTGCAGCCTCACGAATTGAAACTTTTGTTTTCTATAATTAACATTGCTAACTTGCAACACTAACAATAATTATCATGCTCCCACTAACATGATGATTATTAGCATAACACTTATGCTCCCACTAGCTTTGACATGTACTCAGAAATCAGCTGGACTTCTAGAAATCAATACTTTATTGACTTTCTTACCAAAGTTCAGATTTCTGATACGAGATGCTTTGATAAAACTTTATCAAAATCATACACCTTTCCTTAGATAGCATGCATGTGTGTCTAAACAATTTCAGAACTATGAAAAGGGATGCCGTAATCATAGTCTCAATTGTTTAGACCTTTTGCCATCTGCTTCAAATCTACTTGGTGGAAGTGTTTCCTCACCATCATTTTCATGAATCGGAGAGAAACCTTATGACCCTTAGATTTTATGGTGTATGTGTTCTTATCCATGTGAATCGTCAAAACCATAGTCACAAGACAAAGATAATGACAAATCCAAACTCATATGGACTCAACTTATGCAATCTTTACTTCTTGCCACCTGGCAGTACAGGGCCTGTCATTGCTTCCAAGTTGTTATGCAACCAATTGAGAACTTTCAGAACTCCTATGCAAAGCCAACTTTAACTGGAATGGGCACAGAATATGTCAACACGATAGGTTATAAACCTCAAGTCGTGTGCTAGTGAAGAACCTCAGGTTTTATTCTTGATTAGTTCTTGAAATTTTTTTTAGCATCTTTAAGACTCCCACTATCCTCTTGACATATAAGACTATCTTGCCAAATATTCAAGAGATAGTGCGGATTCTTTATCAAGACAAACACTTCACACAATTGGCCTTAGTTGGTCTTTGTTTTATCCAAAACATCACAACTTACCAATTTCAAATGTACAAGAGTAGGACACTTTTACTCTTACATTTGACAAGTGTTTTAAACCTTTCTTTAAGATATGTCACTCAAGTTACAATCTTGGAGTATGACTCTAAGAATTGTTTTGGAACGAAGTATGACTCATCTTCCTGATCTAACCATTTCAACAATTCATGACTCCTCTTCTTAGTCATAATAATGCACTAAGATGACCTTTAGAGGACTAATTGTGATATGATTTCTAAATCATTAAGATGATCACAAACATGATACTAAAGTACTCTCCCATATTTTCAGATTTGAGAAACTTTTATCTTTCTGCCTAATTTGATTCTTCCCATTCGTTCTGCCATACATTGAGACTTTTCCAATGTTTCAGAATTATACTTAAACTTGTAAGTATAACCATATTTACTAAACTTTAGTAAAACAAATAGTCTTAACGAGCTTTGTGGTGGACATGACCAGTGCACAAGAATGTGTACTCGATCCCTTTAGTCCTTCACTTGACTCACACATCCATGTGAACAAGTAATTAGTCTTGATTTTCCAATGCTTGAAAGTTCTCATTCATCATACTATTCAACTTGCATGATTCCAAGTTTCGGTCCAATTGAAACTTGGGCGATGAGGAATTTTCCTGATTTGCTAAATTTTGACACTACCACAAATGAAAGAATCAAATCCATTTTCCAATATTGCTGTCAGTGGAATCATATAAGCAACAATTTTCCACAAATACCATTGTAAGGATACTTCAAATAAATAAAATTAAACAATTTTCTTTTATTTTAAAACTTTGCGGAAAAACTTATCCTTGCAATCCACAAGGAAAATTGTTGTTATCTATTCCTTAGCAATATATCATAACTTCTTAAGCAACTGCTCAAAATTATGATGCGATCGAAATCCACCTTCGCGATCAGAATCAGCATATACTTCCTTTAAGATTTCTCTCTATTCTTTGATTCTTAAAACATCAACATGTGACCCAGTCACATCATGTAATGAGGATCTCAGAATAGAACTTAACAGAGTTAGATAATGGGCTCTACCTGATGTAGAGTCAAACTTATTGACTTTAACATCCTTAGGTAAATTTGGCAGCTTTGCAATCAACACCCCTTCCTTTGGCAAAATAAACATATGGACCCTTTGGTAATGGGACTATCTCAGACTTAGCCTTTCTCTTTACCATATGGTCAACCGGGTTGACTATGGTCAATCCCTTTCCATTGGGAAGAGAATGCTTTTTCTGGATTTCCAGTGTCACCATTGTCACTGTCCATAAAGTTTTTGGGAAGTTGATCTTCTAATCAAATTTGCTTTACTATCGTTCCAAATCATTGCTGATTCAGCAGCACCAAGCAAATAGATATGATCATTAAGGTTCATATCATAGTCTGTTTCATAGTAGTCCCAAAGGAACTCACTATGTGACTTAGAAAGTGATTGAACATCCAACTTTCTCAAGACTTTGACACCCAACTCTCCCGGCTTGTCAATATGTGACTTCATCTCTAAGATGTGATCACACATAGACCTTTCTTGCCATTAGGGCTTGAGTGACCTTGAACTTGTGGGTTAGGGAGAATAATTGGAGGAGGTGGAGGAAGAGAAGTATGACTTCCATGAGCCAAACTCGGGAAGTCATATTCATTAGGAAAGCTTGGTTTGGGAAGATCATTGTTGTCTAAATCAGACATCAACAATGGGAGAAATTCACGTAAAGTTGATTTAAGTCCTTAATATAACACCCAATATGATATATTAAGGCTAGGACCCAACAAACTATTTTATAACTTGGAAGAGGGTTGTCGTAATCCAAGCTATAAAATATTTGAAGGTAGGTGAATGACGATTCACCAATTTCCACCAAGATAAACGAAATGTATTATTAGGTTTTAATTGGTTTTGAAACTCCTAGATTCTTTTGAGATTCATTGAACTTTTCAATGGCATGTTTCAATCTCGAGTGTGCCCTTCAGGTTTTGTGACTGGGATGCCGAGGATCACAAAACAAGGTGTGAAGTAACCATGCAAATATACTTGGTACCCTTAATATTTACCCCTCAATCGATGTGCCGGTTAACCACACACGCTCCAACGATACTATGATAAACATTAAGTTACCCTTTGCCTACCTTGTTAAGTCCAGGTTAGTGTGCCGGTTAACCACACACGCTCCACTAACAGCTTAAACAAAGTGCAAAGTGTAATTTCATGGATTAGCACCTTATTCACATTTTCCTAAGTAACTAAGATTGGGAATTTATAAAAAGTTTAGTTACTTAGTATTTATCATTAATACTTTTAATGAAGGGATAATTATAGTCTTTGTCCTACCTGTTCGGCTAACGACCCTCCACCAGTCAAGGAAGCGGTGGGTGAGAGTGGACACCCATTAAACTACCATTTTATAGGCAGTAACCTTATACCCCCCCCCCCCTTATAGACCGGCTTCGTGAATGAGGCCTACTAATGGTAAGACGACTTGGTCTTATACATATAATATATTCAACTTTTAATATTATAATAGTATAAGGGTGTATTTTAGACATTTAAAATACTTGGTGGTTTAATCTATTAATTAAACTATACTCTTAATTTAATTAAATTTACACCATGTCATTATGGAATTATTAATTCTCTTTTAATTAAACACTTTAATTATCTATTAATAAAGTCCATAAGAGTTAATTGAATTATTCAATAAAACATCATAATTCCAATTATTAAATTCAAAATTAAAACCATTTAATTAATTGTTTAAGTTATGAACCCAAGAGTTTTAGAATTCAATTCTTTTTTTTTTATCATAAAAAAACTTTTTCCAAATTCCAAAACTTGAGGGCAAGTTTTGTAATTCTTGAAAACCTTTGGATTCCATAACTTATGGAATTAATGGTGTTTTATGATGAAACTTTCGATGTTCCATAACATAAGAACAAGTTATGGAATTCTTTAAAACATTAAGACCAAGTTTTGTAACTCCATAAAAAACTTTGAATCAATTTTTTTAAAACCTTTTCATATCCATAACTTATGGAGGTTTCAAAAAACTCTTTAGATCAAACTTTTAAAACTAATAAAATAATCATATCATTTTATCTTTTACTAAATTTGACCTAATTCAACTCATATAGCAAATGATTCAAATTTTACAAATAATTAGTTTTTCACAAAAACAAGTAATTATCTTAAAATTTTGACAAACGTCATGTTTTTTTTTTCTCTTTTTTTTCCAACTTTGAAAATAAAACATTTGCATCAATATAACAGAAACAACTCATGGCTCTGATACCACTGTTGGATTTTGAGCATTCTAACACTCCTATGGTGTACATGCAACCCTATAAACCTTGGATCTATGTTTTATCTATTATACATGCAAATATTAACTCTTCCAAGGTTTCATCCTAACTAGCATATTATGAAGCACCTATACTACAAAGTTCTAGTTAGATGACATACCTTTTAATGTAGCTTGATGTCTTCAAGCTTTAAGAGCTTAGCCCCAATAGTGTGGAAGCCTCAAATGGAATCACAAATCACCAAAACACCTTGGAAGAACTTGAGAGAATATGTATGCACACTAAAATCGGCCCACTCTTATTTTCACACACTTGTATCAATTTTGTGAGCCAAGGACCCCTTTATATATTATGGAGGATTAGGGTTACATCCATGTAAACCCTAATACCCATGACCTTTCATTTACATAGGATCCATGGGTTAAAAGCTCCATGGACCATCCATGAAAGCTTAGCCCAACCTAAATGAACTTGGCCCATTCCATATATATAAGAGTCCATATTTAATTAGTTCTTTTTGATCACTTAATTAATTCTAAATTAATTCTTGATCAATACTAATTAAATAATATGATTCCATATTAATATATTAGAACTTATAATATATTAATATAAATCATAAATATACTATTCTCAAAAGACTATCCATATAAATTGTGACGGTGAAGTGCAACCCAAATGGACCATGCCGGGTCGGGTCAAGTACATACCAAATATAGTTATGGACTTAGACATTAATCCAACAACTTCGGTGTCCAAATCCGATTCGTGAGATATTATATTCCGTCACCCTTGACCTCTAGATTCTTTTCCATCCCTCGTAAGGCTTCACATGTCACGTTTTCTGGTTTCAAGGCTTCTAACTGGTCTTCCTTGATTTGTGTGGACAGGTGTGAATGGATCGTCATGGTTAATGATTTTACTCGGAGGGTCGAGTATTCCTTTCTGCTTAGGGCATCTTCCACTACATTTGCCTTGCCTGGGTGATATCAAATTTCACATTCGTAATCGTTCAGCAGTTCTACCCATTGCCTTTGCCTCATGTTGAGTTCCTTTTGGTTGAGGATGTACTGAAGGCTCTTGTGATCGGTGAAAATTATGCACTTCATGTCGTCGAGTGTAACATCCAGATTTCCAGGTATATTATTTTAATCATTTAATTTGAGAATTTTGAAGGGACTCGACGAGTTGGTGCCTCAACTCGTCGAGTAGGGTCGCGACTGGTGACAAGGATTAATGAGTGGACTCGACGAGTCGATGAGCCAACTCGACGAGTCAGCGCTGTTGACGAAAACCCTAATTTTCTCGGGCCTGGGCCTATTTAAAGGCACTTATAGCCTCCATATCACCCCCATCAGTGCCCATTCAACCCCTGAGAGAAACCCTAGCGTTTATTGTGAGCAGGAGAGGGAAGAAGGCTCATTTGAAGTCATTCTCTTAAGAGGAAGGGCAAGGTGCTTCAAGGATCAAGGAGGAGAGCTTGTGGATCTATTTCATCTCCATTTCAGGCTTCAGATCTAAGTGAAGGCTAGCTCGAGTGTATCAAGGGCGTATATATTCCCTACTAGCTTCGAGGTGAGTCTTCTCACTATACTTTACCTAGAGTGGTAATTATGTGTGAACATGGAATGTTATGTGCTTGTTGAGCTATGCATCTTATGTGTGATATGTGTTGTATGATATGTTATGTGATACCCAGACCGAACCAGAGGGTCCAACGATTCGTGAGACCGGAAGGTCCTCACTTAGACCATACCGAAGGGTTCAACGAGTAGTGAGACCGGAGGGTTTTCACCCAGATTGGACCGGAGGGTCCAACGATTCATGGGACTGGAGGGTCCTACTGAGACACATCGACCAGAAGGTCTTACAGAGTTATAGCCTCGAGTGGCTAGTATGTGTATGTGGTATTTTGGGGAACTCACTAAGCATTCGTGCTTACCGTGTTATGTGTTATGTGTTTCAGGTACTTTAGAGGATCGCGAGAAGGCACCGGCATGATTGTACACACCTGTTCATGATTATGATGAGGATTCTGGGATTTGACTTCTTGTTAAAAACGATGTTGACTTTGAGACATTTATGAATTATCGAATATAATATATGAGTTTTTATGAATTTAAAAATGAGAAATATTGGTTGAAAATTTACGTCGTTACAAGTTGGTATCAGAGCCTTGGTTTGAGGGATTCGGATACGCCTTCGGATATGTCTGGACTCAAACTGAGGATTTGAGAAAAGTTTTCAAAAGAAACGATTTTTCTAAAAATGAGTAAGAGATTTTAAGAGAAAGAGGAAACAAGCAGTGTGTACAATCAGCCAGCGCCCGAACGGTGATTTCCCAAAATACCCTTACCTTATGTGTTATGAGCTGTTATGAGTTATGTTATGCATGCTAGAGAGTAGGCTAGGTATTTCATGATTTAGGACTAGAGTGGCCTGATTTATGATGCCTTAGCCTAGGGGTTCTGCTATCTGTGGTTTGTTTGAGTTCGAGTATGTAGCAAAGATGAGCTTATGGTAGATCAGCTAAACAGCAGTTGATGTTTGTCAAGATATTGAGTACTTGTGAGCTAGGATCCTAGGAGGAAGACTTGGGGTGAACACAGATGCGGTGTGGAAGGTAGTATTGGGCCCGTACTACTGGAAACACCGGGTTGGTGAGCAGCCCAAGTAAGGATCCTTAGGATGCTAAGGAACAAGTAGGGTCGAGTGATCGAGTGTGAGTATACTCGAGCGAGTCTCTGATTATTTTGTGTTGTGTTTCAGAGACATCAAGGTGGTTACGCGCCACAACGCTGGGGGCAGCGGTACCAGTGGTACCAGTGATGAGGAGATTCGGAGGATGAATCATGAGGAGGTGGCCGCAACGATCCGAGAGGCTATCCCGGAGATGTTTGGGTCTATTAAGACCACACTGATTGAGACGTTTGATGAGCGATACGCTGTTGTTACTCAGGCTATTGCTGTTGCAGCCACCGCAGCCGTCGCTGCTGCCAGGCCACAGGGGGGGTGACTCGTTGCTGTATCGAGAGTTCAGCAACACGAAGCCACCAGAGTTTGATGGGTCTTAGGATCCGATTTCCGCGATGAGCTAGATCTCTGACATTGAGGGATGTTTCTACACTTGTTCCTGTCCGGAACATTTGAGGGTACGGTTCGCGCTGAACCAGCTTCGCTTGGGTGCGTAGGACTGGTGGAAGTTTGTGACAGCTGATTTCACTCCTGCAAAGCTCACCGCGGTGACTTGGGAGAGGTTCACTACGATGTTTCGAGACGAGTATGTTCCCCCAGTGGAGAGGGAACGGTTGGCCCAGGAGTTCTTGTCCCTCAAGCAGGGGACTGAGTCTGTGACGGTGATTACGAGGATGTTTCATGAGAGGGCGTTGTTTTGCCCTGAGCACGTGTCTACCGAGCAGGCAAGTATGAGTCGATCTTTGAGCATACTGAGGAGGGATATTCGTGAGTTCGTGGCGAACTCGTCATACCGGACATTTCTCGTAAACTATATGTGTCGTTAACTCCCTATGTGAGTCGCTATAACCATGCTATGACTTAGTAGACCTGCTACGACGTTCTTCGGACGTCGGAATGTTATGACATTTGTCATCCCTGGCCTGCCGGCCGAGCTGTTGCAAGCAGCTTGGATGTGGGTCGTCACTCCCAATATAGATCTATATACAACTATCACGCTCTCCCTACAAGAGACTCTGGTTATAACTTTACAGGAATTTTAGCTCGTACTCTAAGAGTACAATGAAGTAATGTCTCACAATATACGTTAACGCGTTTACGTGTAGTGTAAATGTCAAACCCTTTTCTGTAGTGTAATTGTATCCCTTTTTGATAATGTATTTGTAGTGTACAAATCCATAAACTATATCTATATAGTTTATTGTACATGCTTGTAGTGAATGAAAAACCCTTATCGTGAATGACTATTTCTGTTTATGATGTTTAACTAACATGAAATACATTCAACATATATAAATCTTATTGCTATGCACTTTGCTCAACATGTTACAAAGTGTTAATAAATTGAAGGTTGTTTAACTAGTTTTCACTTTTCTGTACTGTTTTTAGAAAATCACAGAAAAATCGGACAATGTCGAAAACTGAATCCGTAAATTCTGAGAGTTCAGGATATATGTCTAGTTTGTTCATGATTTTTATCATAATTTTTATTGGTCTCTAACTGGTGCGAGAATGTCCGTATTCACAGACTGTTCCAAATTCGTTTTTGAAATGATAGGCTGTTTCGTAAAATTCGCCATAAATTGTAGAAAAGTCGTATGAGAATGTACAAGTAGTTGCTAGAAAGGTATAAACCTGAACTATTTGCACCTTGTACAGTTTTGAAAAATAAAAAGTTTATGATGTTCAAAACAGTCCATGAATGAGACCCAACTTTCTCGTTGAAAGCTGTTGGTAGAGTTAGAGTGTATTTCTATGGTGTATAGATCTTTTAGTGATTGAGGATTTTGTTTTAGTAAGTGTTTGAGCTGGTGGCTAACGAAACTCCTCTCCGCTCCACTATCGAATAGTATGCATGCATAAGATTTATTGAGGATAAACGTACCAATAACCACCGTGGGGTCTTCCAGTGCTTCCCCGTGACCTATAGCTAAGATCCTTCCTACACCACTGGCATTGGCGTTCCTTGACTTTGGGCAGTCTCTTCGGAAGTGGCCTGTCTCACCGCAGCCATAGCAGGCTCGGCCTATTCCGATGTTGGTGCCCTGGTTGTTTTGTTGTGCGGATATCTTGCAGAAGGGAGCTGTATGCCCCTTCATGTTACAGTTGTTGCAATGCATATCCCGACAAGGGCCGGTGTGGTGAAAGTTGCACTTGTTGCATCTCAGGAGGTTCCCAGCGTATTGCCTCAGGGGTACTGGAGCAGCAGGGGTAGTTGCGGCATGAACCGCCACCATTTGTTGTTTCTTGGCGGGGTTCTGATTTGGTTGGTTCTTCTTGTTGTTCCAGAATTTTCTCTTATGGTTTCCCCCTCTTGATTGCTCGATATTGGTCGCCATAGTGCTCTGGTTGGCTCTATGGTCGATAAGGCTTTGTGTCAGGTCTTTGGCGCTATCAAAAGTAGAGGGTCTTGCAGATACAATGTTCCCTTGGATCTGGGGGGGATAGTCCCCAGATGTATCTCTCCACCTTCTTTTCCTCCGGGATGACCATCCCGGGACACAGAAGTGCCAAATCACTGAACCGAGCAGTATAGGCTGTGAGGTCGGAGTCGACCATCTTGAGATTCCAGAGTTCCTTCTCTAGTTTCTGCATTTCGCCTCCTGGGCAGTATTCCTTCATCATCATGGCCTTCAAGCCTTCCCAGCTTATCGAGTTAGCAATTGGGAGTGTTAATGACTTGACATAACCGTTCCACCAAGTGAGGGCTCGTTCGGAGAAGGTGCAAACTGCGAATTTGACTTTGCTTGCCTCCGGACATGTGCAGATCTCAAAGACTGATTCGGTCTTCTCGAACCATTGCATTAAGGTGATGACGCCTCCGCTTCCATTGAAGGATTTGGGTTTTCCATTGCTAAAATCTTTATAGCAACATTCTTTTGAACGTCCCTGACCATCCCCCGGGTTGGGAGTAGTGATGCCACTCCCCGCCCCACTAGTTCCATGGGTGTTAATTTGTGACATGGCAGCTGCCACAGCGGCGGCTACCTCAGCCCTAAGTATCGCGGGATCAATTTGTGGAGGCTATGGCGGAGGTGGTGGTGCTTTGTTGGTCGATATGGGATTCTTCCGTGGTGGCATAGTTTTGCCATAATTTCAAAGACGATAAGACGGTAAGTCTCTAATAGTAATGACAAGTCGGATATTATTGAACTAGATTAATTTAGTTCTACATGTATTATGTTCCCGACTTTAAGGTAATTGCAACCCATTCATAATAGAAGTCTATGTAAAATAAACTTATGAATTTAGTAGTGTTGTTTCAATTGTAATCTTGTATCTTGATCCATACTAGGCCCATCCTACAATCGCTCGATGTATACTTAGTTATACAAAATTAAGATTCGATAGATCTTTGAATCTAATGGGTCTGCCCTAGGCCCACAACCAAACAAGGAACAGAATCCAAGGCGGACCCACCATTTCTAAATCATTAGACTCTTAACTATGTATAACTTTATTGTATACATTAAACAATTGTAGACTTCACCTAGTAACGATATACACTGTTATGAATATAGTGGTAGTGCTCCCAATGAAATAATATGCATGACCATTTCATTGATACGATCTAGTACATAGTGTTTGGAAAATTGACCTTGAAGTAGGTCTACATCACATCAATGCAAATAAGTTTTGGATAGCAAATAAATCCTCCGACTAGTGTAACCACTTAATCGCAGGATTGAACTTACACATAGAGAAGAGTAGCACCAACGCATACTCATAAACCTAATCTATATCAAGATGTCAGTAGTGTAAACACTACTCGCGGCAGTTGCTCTTCCGGGCTTTGGATTCCGCCACTTGGCGCTCGGCTTCGGTCAAGCGCCTTTCTAAAGTGGCCTGATTCTCTCAGAGTGTCCCAATCTCGACCAGGGCTGCGTTCAGTTCCCTCTGGTGAGCCTCAGTGTGGTGTCTGGTCAGATCGTGGTCTTGGTCTTGGTCCAGTCGTTGAAGCCTTGCGGTGTTAACTTGTGCGACAGCGTTAGTTGCAAGGAGTTGGTTGTACGATACTCGGCTATGGTTAGGCGCGAGATGCGACGTACTATGACAGGGAGGGCTCTATCGGCTGGACCTCCCTCGTCGGGGCTGTGGAAATCCCTATCCATTTCGAAGGGAGGGTGTTGCCCCTGCTCTCGGCTCCAGAGATTCAACGTTTCGGCCCATTGGAGTGTCGGACCCTAAAATTGTCGTTTGGGAGCGGGGACAGGTGGTGGGTTGTAGACTTTGGGTTCCTCCTCGGAGGCCTCGTCCACTTCTTCTTCATCTTCCATCTCTCCCGGATCTTCTTCAGGATCCTCTTCGGGTTCCTATTCTTCAGGTTCTTCCTCGAATTCCTCCTCGGTGTCTTCTTCTATCCCTCCTCCGTTCCCTTGGTTCGGAAAATAGGGGTCTCCGAGTAATTGAAATCCTGCCATGTCGTCTGTGCGAGAATTAGGGAGGGTATAAGAAGCATGAAACGAATCTAGAATATTGCGCTAGAGCAACACAAAATGCTCCTACAGTATTTTATGTGTTATGTTCGGTTCTAAAAGTATTTCCTGAAGAGGTGGTATTAGGTTGTCAGACTTGTTGTCCACTATGAATGTCCCCCAAAATATGTGACTCACTTCTCGGACAAGCATAGTTGATCAGGCTATATTCATCCCAGACTTAAGCACACATCTCAAGGCATACTCGTATCGTACAACTCATCTTCTTTTACTTTGTATTCTCCTAGTCACAACACTACACAATAAGTATGCATGTATTTATTCTTTTAAGGTGAAATTATTTTATTTCCAAAAGTATAATTGTATGGGAAAATGTTTAGTCAGAGAGTTTTAGTCCCATTGTGTTTATAGTTTGTATATCTTATGTGGTTTGATATACTTAGTTTGCTATAAACAATGCTCTGATACCAATCTGTCACACCCCCAAACCAAGGATGGCGGAAACGTCCGGGGGTGGGATGACTTCATGTGTAGTATCATAACAATGAGTATAGTAGCGAGCCAAAGTAAATACAACCATCATAAATATAATCGAGAAAGTTACATAGTTACATGAATTCAATGTTTCAAAATCGATTACATTATGATGAGAAAATGGTTGTTAAAAGCTGAGGCGTTCCATCCTCAAAAGCTTGAAGTTACCTGTTTCACTGATTACCTGAGAATACAAGTAATTTTGAAAGAGTGTCAACAATTAAGTTTGTGAGTGCATAAGCTTTTGGATGTAGAGTTTGAAAACCTTTGTTTGTAAATGTAATGTATACTCAAGAAAAATCCGATATTTTTCCTCATAAAATGATATGTAGTCTGAAATTCCAAGACCGAGTGTATGTGTGTCATTTCGTACTTGTAATAATGTAAGCATGTTTAAATAAATAAGAACCCCTTTTAAAAGTAGAAATTCTCGTAAACTATATGTGTCGTTAACTCCCTATATGAGTCGCTATAACCATGTTATGACTTAGTAGACCTGCTACGACGTTCTTCAGACGTCAGAATGTTATGACATTTGTCTTCCCTGGCCTGACGGCCGAGCTGTTGCAAGCAGCTTGGATGTGGGTCGTCACTCCCAATATAGGTCTATATACAACTATCATGCTCTCCCTACAAGAGACTCTGGTTATAACTTTACAGGAATTTTAGCCCGTACTCGAAGAGTACAATGACGTAATGTCTCACAATTTACGTTAACGAGTTTACGTGTAGTGTAAATGTCAAACCCTTTTCTATAGTGTAATTGTATCCCTTTTTGATAATGTATTTGTAGTGTACAAATCCATAAACTATATCTATATAGTTTATTGTACATGCTTGTAGTGAATGAAAAACCCTTATCGTGAATGACTATTTCTGTTTATGATGTTTAGCTAACAAGAAATACATTCAACATATAGAAATCTTATTGCTATGCACTTTGCTCAACATGTTACGAAGTGTTAATAAATTGAAGGCTGTTTAACTAGCTTTCACTTTTCTGTACTCTTTTTAGAAAATCACAGAAAAATCATACAATGTCGAAAATTGAATCCGTAAACTCTGAGAGTTCAGGATATGTGTCTAGTTTGTTCATGATTTTTATCATAATTTTTAGTGGTCTCTAACTGGTGCGACAATGTCCGTATTCACAGACTGGTCCGAATTCGTTTTTGAAATGATAGGCTGTTTCGTAAAATTCACCATAAATTGTAGAAAAGTCGTATGAGGATGTGCAAGTAGTCGTTAGAAAGGTATAAACCTGAACTATTTGCACCTTGTACAGTTTTGAAAAATAAAAAGTTTATGATGTTCAAAACAGTCCGTGAATGAGACCCAACTTTCTCGTTGGAAGCTGTTGGCAGAGTTAGAGTGTATTTTAGTGTTGTACTTATATTTTCCCCCATAAAACTTGTTAGAGACCTAAAAATGTAGGGGTATGAACTCACCTTATGTGGTCATAGAGTGTATGTAGGGGTGGTTGGTGTCATAGATCTTGGAAAGGTCAACACTCCTGGACAATATCATGTTCAAAGATATTATCCTTAGATAAAAGTTTCCGCAAAATATGATTAAAATATGGATTTGTGGGGTTTAATAGGTTAAAATATGAGTTTGGGTGAAAATTCCCCGTCATAATCATCAAAAACAAGCTTAAGAAGCGAACGCAGTCAAAAAACGGGGATGAGAGGCGAAGTTGCGAGACTTTGAGGGCTAGAACCGAAGGCTTCGGTCCATGAGGCTGAGAACCGAAGGTAGGCTGATCTGAGCCGAAAGGGGTGTTCGGTCCTTAAAGTGGTTTCCGTCTCAAGGAAGGTTCGGTTGTGAGGCTAAGTAGTCGAAAGTAATCTGGACCGAAAACGGGTATTCGAACCGAAAGGAGTTTCGGTCTTAATGAGGTTTCGGTCCCTAAGAGGGTTCGGTCCTAAGGGTAGTTTCGGTTCTAGGGCAGGTTCGGTCCTTAGGCAGGTTCGGTTCTTAAGGAGTAGTTTCGGTCCTTAAAGCCAGTTTCGGTTCCTAAGGGTGGTTTCGGTTCTTATAGGGGTTTCGGCCCTATATGGCTGTTTTTCAAGAATTCTTCTCGTTTCGAGTGGTTTTTTACTAAGTTAGGGGTCGGGATGCCCCGAGTGATTATAAAAAGTTAAAAGAGATTTTTGGGGGAGATTTGTTTGTGACCTTTGTTAGTGTTTAGCCTCGTAAGGCAAGGTTTGAAAACCCCGATAAGTCTCATTATGAGTGTTCTACGCCCCCAAAGGGCATGTGATAGTGTTTAATCGAGTCGTCACACCACTTACCCTGACTAGGGTTTGGATTTTCTGAACACATGAAATCTCTATCTGGTACTTTGTATTAAGATAGGTAGTTATACAATCGAATACATAGTGTAAACCCTATTATACAAGGATTAGATAAGTTGACCGGTTTGACTTGTTAACTTTGTTTGACTTTGACTTGACCAGAAATTTACGGTTGTCACAAATACTGCCCTTGCCTCTTCACCTCTGCCTCCCCAACGACTTTCAACAACTAGGATCTCTGGTAAAGACACTTATCTAACAAACACAACCGTAAGTTTAGATATTTTGAATTACACACTTCTGCCCATTTTCTTGATAACTTTCTTCTTTCTTAATGTTGTCGTAGATTTATATTGGCAATCTTGACCCTGGTGTTGCAGGTGAGGATGCAGCTTTCTTCAGTTTGTCAACAGGTATGTGTTCTTTTTGTCAAAATACAAACTTGATACATGAAAAAACTGTTAAGAGTTGATTGTTTGTAGGACATTTGGTGAAGAAGAAATTCAAAGAATGCATGGAAGTCAAATTGGTCAACCAGTACTCCACCTTTCTTGGAGAAAAACAACCAAACATGTATTGTGTTTTGGTTAACTGCCTCATGTGGTCTGATGATCCAAAAGAAAACTAAGGATGCTTCTGTTCAAAGGTAATTAGCTACCTACGGTGCTTTTTTACACAATTTGTTTAGATAGTTTTACTACAAATCTTTTTAACATAAAACTTATGTTATTTGACTATAGGAAGAATTGGAAAGGATAACACAAAAGGTTCCTTGAAGTTACTACAAACAACCTCAAATTAAACATGGCAGGTACATCAAATTTGATACATCTCTTCAATGTAAAATTACTTAATTACCCTTCATTACAGCCAAGGATAAACAGTTACGTCGTGTTAGAGCTATCCATTTCCATAATAGCCAAATATTCTGTATATTTCAGATTAGTTTAACAAGAGTACATAAAGACTGTCATCAGGTGTTGGCCTAAAGTAAACCTAGATGGACCTTGCGTCTTTATAACGACATTCCAAACATTTGGATCAAAAGCAACACAATTTTCTACTAGATTTTGTGGATTAGCGTCTCCCTTTATTGTTTCTTCTACCTCAATTTCAGGCACATCTTCATATATTTCTTATCTCTTATTTCGGTTGGCCTTCCACTATAGCATCTTAATTTCATTTATGTTCATAACTTTTTTAATTGTATTTTTTTTCTTTATTTAACTCTCATACTTCAAAAGTTGAATGTTGTAGGTGTGTGTATGTATATGTGGAAACGGTTATAGCATTGTTCTTTTGAATTACAATGGTTTAATAAGTAAACAAATTAAATTTAAATTTTAAAAAAGAAATAGAAACAGAAGTTAGATTCTATATTAGAAAAAAAGGAATTACATCGCTTATTCATTTATTTAGAAAAAAAAAAAGAATTACATCGCTTATTCATTTGTTTTCCCACATGTAGTGTAGGTCTTTTTTTATTAATTACTATTACATTGCTTCTGCCAACTTCTTATTTATAAATCTGCGATTATGTAATTGGCTTACGGTTGCCAAATATATCACGTATATGATTAATTAGTTATTTTTATTTCGTTAATTATTTATTCTTGCAATTGTTTTCTAGGAAACAATAATAGTATTGAGGTAAAAGGTGTGGCTAATAGTTCTACTCTTATGCAGAATCTGAAAAGGGTATTAAGTCATGTTGTTGTGAGTTGTGTGATAGGTTGGATGAAAATCAGAGGCAAATGGTATAGCAAAGGCAGGAGCAAAGATGGTGATGGTTATTTCCTCTACAAAGGTTCATATTTTTATATATATTCTGAAAATGCCCTTTGGAGTTTGGACATTTGCTTTGAGTTAGTTGTATGTAAATTCTTGGAATTTCATGGAAGTGTTGTATACAGCTTAAGAGAACGAATAAATTAATAACCTTTAAGAAAAGTCTTTGAAGAGTAAAATGACAAAGATACCCATGTGTGTGTGTGTTTTTTAATAGGTACCGAAGATTACTGTTGTTGTTGGTGGTGGAAGCTTTGGGGCTGGAAACTATGCAATGTCTAGGTATCTTACCTCTTCCAGCTTAACATGTTTTCAACTTGAAATACAAGTTTTTTTTATTTAAGATTTGGTTCAAGATATTAATGACATTAATTATCGTGTGTCAGTTAATTTTGTTTTTATTAAAATGATACTTTAGGATCCAATGATAATAATTAGTCTGGGTTTTATATTCCGGGTTTTTTCTGAGAATTATGTTTGATCTGTATATTGATACTGTTGGATTGGGGTGAAGAGGACCATCAGGAGCACAAATACAATCTTTGAGACTTGAGAGCGGCTTTTTATAGAAGTGATGGTGTGGCATAAACTTGATCATCCAAATGCGAGTAAGGTCTATAAACTTTCATATTTAACATAATCATGCAAATTTTAGGGAAGTTAATGTAATTTATAACTTATACTATTATGCGTTTGTAAGACAATGTATTATACTTTAACACAGAAGCGACACCCTCCAACCCCCAAAGCGCGGGGGAAACTCATCTAGTTATCATTATAAAAGTCAAGATTGTAGATTATTCCCTTCATTAAACGGGAGCGATGTCACATAGAGGAAAGAAAAAGACACATTGATCTTTTTATTAGGTTATATTGTCACAAAGAAAGAAAATAAGAAACATTGTCGTTAGTTTTAGACTACCAAATAGCCAAACGGTCGGCCCAAAACAAAGAAGGACCATTCAATTTGTTTTCAAAACAGAGCCAAAATATTTTTTTGGAATAGCGGCGCTAAGACGAGATTGACGCAATCAAAATTGCGGTGGAATTGCGGCAAACTTCAGCGTAACTTGAGGGAGCACTATTTGAGATCGCTATTCAGAACCACACCGATATCCCAACATTATTAATTGCATAGATTGTGGGAGCAACTATGAATAAAGATTAATATGAATTGGATTTGTTGATTTCACGCATTGAAATTGCAAGGGGTTTCAGTGCAATCCATATGTATTTGTTGGAGAACTACTACTAGATATGACCCGCTTCAAGAATTACTTAACAAATGGTCATCATAAGTGAATCTTGAACAATGGTAAATATTTTTATGTCTTTTGATCTAAGATGCATATTATGGACTTGAGTATATGGATTATTGTGCTTTAACATGGCTTCTCTTATACCATCAATGGGTATAGTAGAACTATACAATAGTCATATATAGTCAAGATGACATCATCTAATGTATTGAGAGTTAGACATCTAAAGGTATAGTAAAACTATACAATAGACATATATAGTCAGGATGAGATTTTTTCATCTTATGTATTAAGAGTTAGACATCTAAAGCGTCTTTAAAGTTAGACAACAAATGAAAATGATTGAACTCATGTCTATATATATATATATATATATATATATATATATATATATAGAGAGAGAGAGAGAGAGATTTGATCTATTAGGATCACTAACCTTTTTAGAATCGTTGGATCAATTTTTCAACCCTCATTTTAGAGTTTATCTTATATCGAAAAAGAAATAAATAAAAATATGTAAATTCATCAATTTTTTAACCTCTTTCTATAATGACATTCAAAAAAATCTGTAACATGAGCATCACATGCACATTATTTGTAAAAACGTTTGTTAAAGCTTATCTTATATTGAAAAAAAAAACTAAAAATATGTAATTTCATCATTTTTAACCTGTACCTATACTTATATTCAAAAAAAAATTGCATATAACATAAAATGTCCACATATGCACATATGTACACATAAGTACAAAAACATTTGTTTTGAATTTCTTTTCTTCAAAAAATCAATTTCTATTGTAGTGTCCTAACTTATTAAGATGTTTTCCATCTATACACTAATGTGCATATATGCACATGATGCATATTTTTATTTTGTGTATATATGCATATGGTGCACATTTTACGTAAAAAAAATATTTTTTTCCCGAATATCAATATGAAAATAGGTTAATAAATGATGAATTTATATATTTTTAGTTATTTTTCCGATATAAGATAAGTTTTAAAACAAAGGATGAAAAATCATGCACATTTGAGTTTGTACATATATGCACATTTTTTAACTTTTTCGAAATATTTTTTTTTTCAAAATGTCTTAATTGTCTAAGATGTTAATATTGAAGGCGATTCGTTGAAAAAATAATTCAAAAAATGAGTTTTTTTATGAAGAATATGCATATATAAACATTTTTCTTGGTATTTTTTTTTTTTTTGAATACCAATATAGAAAGATGTTGAAAATAATGAATTTACATATTTTTTAGATTTTTTCCGATATAAGATAAGCTCTAAAATGAGAGTTGAAAAAATGATCCTAAAGATCTTAAAATACTTTTGATCCTATTTGAACTTTAGTCTCTCTCTCTCTCTCTCTCTCTCTCTCTCTCTCTCTCTCTCTCTCTCTCTCTCTCTCTCTCTCTCTCTCTCTCTCTCTCTGTATATATATATATATATATATATATATATATATCTTCTCCATTCTTAATAAAAAACTCTCCTACCGCCACGTGTCCTTCTTATAGACCAGCCTATTGTCACGTGTCACTACCATATTCCTTTGCGTTTTTCATTTCCCACTCATTTTCACGCTATGAAGTTTCCTGAATTTCCTCTATATACGATTTCATTTTATCTCACAAACAATTACAAATCAGCCGCTTTTAGAGGAAGCTAGGGTTTTGAAACTAAATCAATTCCTATAAACTAGGGTGACATGCTTCCTTCTTCAACTTCTTAGTGTCTCTGAACATGAGACACAATCCACAAACATCAAGATTATGGTCTATTCATCTGTCTATTAGAAGTGAACATTTTTCTGGTGTTGTTGTATTTTTTTTATTTTGATTCAACCGGAAGATGTAACAATGTAAGATACTTTGTTTTATGTGTTTTATCTGATACTAAAGCCAATAATGAAATTTCTACATCTGATTCTGAAGTTTTCGAGCGTCATAGGATGCCCTCAGGCTTATGGAGATGTGTTTGAGGAATCCATATCATATTTGGAAACTTTAGAGGTGACGAAAGAACATCGATCTCTTTTTTCCCCTTGATTCTGGTAACCAAGATTTTTATTATTTGAATGGTGTAATTGTTGGTCAAGTACGATTTCAATTTAAGCTTGTTTAACTGCTTTAATTTCTAGGGTTCTATTTCTTTTAGTGTTTTGATTCTTTAGGTGCTAAATATTTTCTGTTATTTTTATTAAACGAAATAATATGGTTTATGTGTTTTAAATTTTAATAAGGCTTTCAAATTTGTTTTATTATTTAGCCTTAAATTACTTTATGATGATTTTATATAATGGACGGGTCGATCTCTATCTTTTATTCCTTGATATTTTGAAGCGTTCAGGAACATGATACACATATTTGACACCGATTCAGCAATTACACTCTGATAATTATCACACTTATTATTAATGAAACGGGATATCCATATGCGACCAACTGTTTAGAGAAGGTAACTAATTAATGGAGCCAACATGTTTTCTATTTCTGTTTGCTTAATAAAAGTGTGTAAATTTTCCAAAACTTGGTGTTGTTTAGATCTAGAAATTGGTTACTGTTTTTCGTCATTTGTTTTATTTGATTTTTATAGAAAATTTCAAGATTTTAATCTAGGTTTTTGTTGAAACATGGGAGGATCGGAAACATCTTCCAAGATTAAAGGAGAGATGCCTCATTTCTGTTCTGTGTTATATTACAATATGTTTTGACAATGTTTTGTAGGTTTGGGGATTTCTTTTCTCTTTTCTGGCTATTTTAGTTTATGATCATGATCAACTTCACAGTACACCTCCTTAGTTGCAGTTTTATGTAGTTAAGACTTAAAATAGTGCCTTGCGGACTTAGTTTTGTGTGCTTAGATTGAAACTTTGCGGATTAAGGAAGCTGAAAGAAAGAATGTCATAGAATGACACTGGAAATGAATTTTGGAAGATTATACCCTTGGGTCATTCCTCATCCTTCTGAATAAATAACAATGAGAAGCCAAAGCATTTGGTCATTCCCATTATATCTACCCATTTCTCAAACTTGTAGTTGCATTCCTGCTGCCGACTCTTGTGGACTGTCCCAACATAAAAAAAAATAGGTGTAACTCATCTACAATGTTTACTATGTTTGTTTTTTCTTTCTTTTCCCTATATGTACACTCACATCGTCTTCGTTGTATTTTATTTTTATAATATTATGATGTTAAAAAAAGATGGTGATGTCATTAAAGCAACAATAAGAGATATTGATACACTATCGTTCATTTTATACATAATGGTTAATATAGTTCTTAGTGAATGTTAGTGATGTAAAGATTTCCAAGTGTGATGAAGTAGGATATAGATTTGTGTATCGTTTTCACGTCTTTTTTAATATTCACAGATCTAAGTAGAAAATTATGTTGAGAGAACAAAGATTCTAGAGGAGAAAAAGGTAATTTGTGTTTTATTTTTTAAACATTTTTTTATAAATGCAATAGGTTAATAAAGGCTTAAAATCAATTTAATGTTTGTTTGATACTAATCTTGTAGGAAATTTATGTTTTGATTTGCTTTGATTCAAAGGAAAAAAGGTAACCAGTTTATAATATTTTTATTCCTCAGCTAATGGGTCAGAACACAGGGGGAGATTAGGACCAATGGAATTGGAAAGGAACACAAGGCAACAATTATTGCAGACACAATGGGTAACCAAGTTAATATACTACCACCTTCTAAAATAACCAAATACAACTTAGATAAATATCAAAATTACGTTAAAATCAAACATATTTAAATAAAAACTTCATTAACTTTAATATATTTGAAAGATAGTGGTTTAGTATTTTTCTAAAAAAAAATTACGGCAAATCTTCTTTTGTTGGATTTTATTATGATGTTATCTTCAAACATTTTTTGTCAACATTTTCATTTATCCTATATATTTAAATAAGACAAAACAGCAAAAATGGTCCCTGTGGTATGCATTTTTTTGGGGTTTTAGTCCAAACCCTGATTTTTTTGGATTTGTGGTCCTTTTGGTCATGTTTGTACGTAAATTTGGTCCCTCGTAAAATTGAAATGACTGTAATGCCCTTCTGATATATATTTTTTGTTTTTTCTATTTAATTTAAATGAAAAAGAAAATAATTAATTAATTTGGGTCTCTCACTCTCTCTTCCACAAACACACACAAATCCACCTTTTTCTTTCTCCTTCACCTACAAAAAACATAAAACTCCTCTTCCATTAGAACTAGAATTCAGCACAGGCACATATAAACACATACACACTCAGGCGTGAAAGAAAATGATGCCCCTGAAACATTTTGGTGTTTGTTTTTTTATCAAGAACTCCACATACAAACACATACACACTCAAAAATACTTCCTAAAATCAATTTGGAAATTAGCAATAATGGATTCAATGAGAAACACACCCATCGACGTATCGCATTCCTTCATCTCTGTCTCTCTTCCTCGATCTCATCGCAAAATCAAATGAGAAACTGAGATACGAAGAACATAGGACAAATCTCTTAATTTGTAGAGCGTCCAACACATCGATTTCTAGGTTTTTTAGGACTCGTGATTAACTGTGACATCCCCATTTTCACGGCCAGAAAAGACCGATTTGTTTATGCTTTGTTTGAAAATCAGAGTAACATTTTAAATAAAAGTGTTGCGGAATTTGTTCCCAAAATAAAATAAGATAAAGATTTATCAAAGCATTTTCGAAGAAATGTATTTCATTAAAAACCTCGGGATGTCATGTTCGATACAGATCAAAAGCATAAACAGTACAATATAAGTCTTACTACATTTATTCATATCTACAGACCTATAATCCGTAATCCCTCATCCAAAACATCACATCTATGCTCGAGCGCCACTACCTGTAATACATGAAACTGAGTGGGTCAAGCTTGGGATCCTGGTGAGCACATAGGGTTTTCAACCCACAATAATTCATCAACCAACAATAACCTGATTACCCATTCCCGTTATCCTCACATTACGTCCCTAAAACACCTATCATAAAGGACCTAGCCTAAGGATCATCATCGGGATGGACACTACTGCTAAGGGGGTTCCTCAGCAATAAATGTCCTAAAGGCAACCATGAGGGAGATGGAGTACACTGGTTAACACATCGTTCACAAACACCTACAGGTTGCAAGCCTGCTAGCATTCCATTGGACTGTCTAGAAGAGTCTGTGGTCCTCATCCATACTACGCTAGATGACAGAATTAACAACCACAACATCGAGGCCTCGCATCATTTTATCACACATCGTCTATGACATCTACCCATGTTTTACCCCAAAATTTTTGTAGATATAAAATACATATACATTTTAAATCATTTAAAACATGTATAAAAACGTTCATCCAGCATAGACAGCAAGTATTCAGATAACATCGACTTGATATCGAAAGAGAACACGACGGTGAGATATTTGTCTCCTCCCTTTCTCCCGTTGTCGCCTCGCCTCCTTGCTCACATTCTTCCCCAATGATTCCTAACCACCTCCAGATTTGGATCCATCTCATTTATTCTCCTAAATCTCCAAATCCTTAATCCATCATCGCCTCACCCTTTCCAAACAGATAGTTGAGATTCAGATACAATATGAAAATAAGTTTGATTTCTAGGTTTATACAGGGAAAAAATAGATCTTCATCAACTCAGTTTTGCATTTATCGTGTTTCAGCCCCTCGTCATTCAATAAATAAAAGGTTTGTTTTGTATAGTTACTATTTCTTTAATTTGTGATATTTTATGTGATAATTTTATTGTGACAGACCTTCATTTGGCATTATAATTGGTTTTGATGGTGTTATACTTCGTGGATGTACTTCAACTAGCAGCAATTGTAGGTTCTATCAAGGAAAAAAATCTTCTTGAGGATTACATGAGAAACGAATATGAGGTAAGTGTTACTTTTTGCAGAAACCTATATTATTTTTTGAGATATTACGACTTAATGAAGTATATCATCTAACTACCAAATTACATCTTCAATTTAGTACACATATCATAGCCAAACAATGTAAATATTTTATTTTTAAATCTATATTATGAGAAACATATTTATTTCTTTTATTTCCATTTATGTGTGCCTCACACCTTTAGAATTCATATTTGTAGCCGTTGTCAAATTTACCTTTATTTTGTATTAGACTTTAATAGTCACTTCACGAAACTTGAGTTTGGTATTCATTTTCTAGGCTAGCCTCTTTGCAAGAATTGCAGGCTTATTCACGTAATCATTTATAATCATAAACAGTAACTGCATTGTGGAAGAAATTTTCTCTGGTTATATAATGCTACAGGAATTGTAAAATTTGGTGTTTCGAAAGGTTATTTCAGTCATCTCACAAATGATTAAGGATTGGAGTTGAATTCCACGACTTCATGGAAAGAAAGCCGATTTCCATCATTGGTGAGATCAATTTTGTGCTCATTTCCAACCAAATGTCAAAACGGAATGGAATTATACTCCAGTACTGAAAAAAGAAATTGAAGGTTGTTTTTGTAGAAGTAGGCAAATAAGGATAAGTCTTAGGGTTTGAGAAGAGTAGCAGCTCATATGATTTTACATGGACAGATGAAGAGATGGAGCATATAATTGAATTCTTTGATATCATGAAGATGGGAAGGTTATCAAGTTTCTTAATTTCCTTTTTTATTCACCATATACATTTTTTATTAAATTCTTGAAGATTTTAAAACTTTACTAATGTAAAAAATTTGTATGTTTGGCAGCTGCGCCGAAAGTTATACCCTATTGAGACTCATTTTTTCAGTAATAGATTGTTATTATATGTGAAAGGTAAACTACATTGCCTATATTTGTTATAATTTAGAAGAGTAAAGTATGTTTTAGTTTTTTTATTCACCATATGCATTTTTTATTTTAGATTATTTCTTTTGTATTTGTTTCATCTTGTTGGTTTGAAACAAATCAAATGAAATAAAATTCATATGTGATTTACATGTGAATTACATGTGATTTATATGTGATTTACATGTGAATCACATGTAATTCATATGAAAATCACAAGTAATTCATATGTAAATCACAAGTGAATTACATGTGTGTGATTCACATGTAATTTACATATGAATCACATGTAATTTACATATGAATCACATGCAATTCACATGTAAATCACAAGTAAATCACATACAAATTACATGTGATTCACATGTAAATCACAAATGAATTACATATGAATTACGTCTATATACACACATGTAATTTGTGAGTTACATGTGATTTATATGTGAATTACATGTGAATCACATGTAATTCATATGTAAATCACAAGTGAAATACATGTGTATGATTCACATGTAATTTACATATGAATCACATGTAAATCACAAGTGAATTACATATGAATTACATCTATATACACACATGTATGAGTGTTATTTGTTAATTATTTTTTAAATTTTCTTATGAATTTCACAGTTGAATCTTAAAAGATACAATCACATTTTAATGTCACATTATATAATCACATGTTAATCTTAGATGATATAATCACATGTGAATCATACATTATATATACATATGTATTTTTGTGAGTGCTCTTGCATTAATCATTTTTTTTTAATTTTCTTGTAGATTTGGAAGAATTTATGGAAAATATTGAAGATATGAAAAATGATAAATTGAAGAAAACATGAAAATCTTGACATGAAGAAATGATGACACTTTAAATTTTTGTAGCATTTTTTTATATATTTTATTTTGTATTAAATAATATATTTGTAATATTGTGTTTATATATCAGTAAATAAAAATGTATTTTGTTTTTATGATTTACTTACAAACATTATAATATAAGAAATATGATATATATATATATATATATATATATATATATATATATATATATATATATATATATATATATATATATATATTTATATATATGTGCACTTGAAAAAATATGCATATATACACTTGAAATGTTAATTTTTTTGGTTAAAAAACTTATAGTTTTTTTTTTAAATATTCCAGTTTTTTAAAAATTTACTGATTTTTAAAAACTTAATGTTTTTAGAAAAAAAATGTAGCTTTTTAGAAAAAAAAAATTCAATTTTTTTAAAAACTTGTGTTTTCTAAAAAAAACAAAAAATCTTCATTTAAAAAAATGAAAATTATTATTTTTATAAAAAAATCCAAAAATTTGATTTATAATTTTAATTTTTAGAAATTTTTATTAATTATTCCAACAACACTAAAAATTAAACATTAGATAAGATTGATACGATGACGATCATGTCCTTGATGACTTAATTTTGATATAACGTTCCACCTTTAGTTCTCGAGAAACTATGAGTTCTTAATTTTTATCTAACACCCCTATATATATATATATATATATATATATATATATATATATATAGAGAGAGAGAGAGAGAGAGAGAGAGAGAGAGAGAGTTAAGTTCAAATGTTCTAGCAACGATTGTGTTCCTAAATGCACCAATCACAATTAGCAAATAATTAAATAATTAATTAAATCAAAAAGGGTATTTCTGGTTTTTTGCACTTGCAATTAAGGAAATAAAATAAATATATGTTGACCTAATATCTCTTCTTTATAACCATCGCAGCTACTCAATTCTATTCCATGCGTGCAGTTGTCGACGATGTATCTTGGACACGATCTGTACTCAAAACCTTAGGCGAGTGCTCTGATCATGAATTTGTTGATATCGCTAGGTCGCGGCTGGTGGAGATCGAAGAAAGCTTGGCGAATCAACTTGAAGAGGTCGCTATGTCCGATAAATCATCCTGAAGCCTTTGGGAAGCTTCGTATGTTGGTTTCTCTTAAGATATCCTCGAATCAACTTTAGGTTAGTCTAATAATTTCTTCACCATATCATATTATTTTCATATAATTGATTTATGTACTTCAATCATCTATAAAAAGAATTTCAACCCCGAAAACAAGCATTGTAGAGGAGAAACGGAAATTAGGGCTTGATTCTGGATGTTCATGATGTTGTTTATGTTGTTGTTCCAGGGATATGGGTTTGATAAATGATAATCATTAACATCGCCATCATCTTCAACTGCTCCCGATTTTGAATTGAAAATCATAACCAAGCGCAGGGAACCATTTGGGTTATTTCTCCCTGTGCCTCTCTCTTGGCTTGATTAAAATAGTGGAGTTGGAAATCCATGTTAGGTGGTGATGGTGAAATTAACAAATTTCAGGAAAGAATTCGTTTATGTAAGTCCTTTATACCTCTCTCTCCTTTTGCAATTTTGATTTTTATGATTGGATAATTGCCACATATTTTTTATTATGGGTGTATCTAACAGCAATTCTGCCGGAATGAAAGATCAACTTCTAATTTTGTCATAATGGAATCTCGATTTTATGGCATGAAATCTCAAATTACTCGTTAGTATTCGAAGGTATACACTCTTTTATTATAAATTTAGTCACATTCATTTATTTATTAATTACATATGTTGTATGTTTCATCAAATGGAGTATAAAGATATGAGCCTCCGATTTTGCCCGCCAATTGTTTGCTAAAATGCTTGATTCAAATATTTCAACCAATTTTTTTGTAATCTTTGAACTATCATATCTCTCTCATACTAGCTTGGGATGATTTGAAATTTTTTTATGCATGTTCTCCTTTGTGTTAGCTACAAGTTAGGTTCTGAGGTCATCTTAATAGGATTAATAGTGGCTGAGTTACAGTCCTTCGAACATTGAATGTTACAGCTATATTTTTAGCACTTCTACTTTGTTTAGAAAAAATTTTGTGATCTTTGAACTGTCATATTTCCCACATTCTTTCTTGTAATAATATGACCTTTTCCAACATATTGTCCTTTGTGTTAGCTACAATGTAGGCTCTAAAATCATTGTAATTAGATTAAGTCGATTATTTGGATCAAGTGACTCGGGGAATACTTGATCAAGTGACTCGAGTATTACATTCTGTTAGAATAAATTAAAAGTCTTTAATGTCTAACACATTCTATTAGAATTTATAGTTTTATTCTTTTAGAATATACTAAAAGTTTTAATATTTTAAAGTTGATTATGTTTTCTTTGTGGATATATATTATGAAGAGGTTGTCATTGATATGGAAAAAGAAGAAACCACGGAGAACAAGAGTATTCTAGCAAAATATATAAAGTGTTTCTTAACAATATCATTCTTTTAGAATGAACTAGTGTTTTTGTTAGATTTTGATGTTTTTATTTTTATTTTTTTTTAACCATTCTTAGTTTTAATCTTTAAAAATAAATGTAAGTCTTATTCTTTACGAATTAATGTAATTAGTGATTCTTAAAAAATAAAATTTGTATTCTTTAGAGATGTTATTCTTGATAATATGTTGTATAGTTCTTTAAGCACGTTAACTATAAAAACTATATTGACTAAACCATATTTTACAATAATAAAATCGAAAATATATTTACTAGTTTATGTTTGACTCTCTGTCAATCTGACAGAATAAAACCGGTTAGTATTAGAAATTATAATAGAATTAAATTTGAATTAATTTAAAAAATTCAGATTTAAAAAAAAATAATCATCCCTTAAAATCCAAAAATTTCCTTTTTTAATATAAGTTAATTGACCAAAATACCCTTCTGCTGAAATTTGTGTGATTATATGGTACATGTTACCCTATTGTAATATCGTATACCCTCATATCATGACCATTGATTTTATTCATCCATTGGTCCAGAATTGTGCTTACGGGCACATAATAGATGTAAGAAACCAAATAACCTAGCCATATATATATATATATATATATATATATATATATATATATATATATATATATATATATACACACAGAGAGAGAGAGAGAGAGAGAGCTAGGTTCAAATGTTTCTAACAACTATTGTGTTCCTAAATGCACCAATGAGAATTCAAGAAATAATAAATAATTAAATAAATCATTTAAGGGTATTTTGGACCTTTTGTACTTTTAGTTAAGGAATCATTTAATTGAAATCCTGCAATTAAGGAAATAAAATAAATATATTTGACCTAGTCTCTTTCTTATATCTTGTCTTATATCAACGAGTATATGTGTGGTCGAACACGTTTATCATCGACCATGGTTTTTTAGGGTTTATAAACTAATATAGCCCACTTCCTCTCTTCGCCGACCTCCATCTTTCAATTTCTTCAATTCTTAACAATTCCAAACACTCACTCACTCAATTCATATCTTCTTCCATTAGCAAATTCCAACCGAGTACTCAGAAACCTCCAACATCCTCAAACCCTTTTCACTCCAAAAAAACCACCGCTATTGTGCTCGGCTTCATTGGCTTTGACCCGGGGCGAATGAATGAATTCATTCATCCAAAAAACCACCGCTACTACTGCTAATGGAAACGGTACAAGCACTCCTAGTAGCAAATTCAAGATCGAGAAACAGAACAGTATAGGAAGAGCATTGCAGACAGCAGTGACAAGAGCTTTTTCAATCAGAAAATCTTCATCTGTATCTGAAAGGTATGCCAGGACCCACGATCAGTATGCAATCCACTTGATGATGTTGATCATTTTGAAGCACAAGAACAAGAACAAGGAGAAGATTTACATATGGGAATATCTAAGAAGAAAAGGGGCAGGGGAAGTATACTGAAAACTTGTAACCGCATTTCTGTTTCTCGATCTTGAATCTTTTGAATGAATGAATTCTCCATAAAGTTTGTAGAAGATAATTTTTGTGATGGATATGGTATGATAGTTAGATTATTTTTATGATAATGTTGCAAAACTCTTTGGTATTCCAGCAATAAAGCACCATGTAAATTTGGTCAAAACTTTTGCATAATTTTTCTACCTTCTAATTGTTCGATGAAATGCCTATAGGACCCCATCTTTTTTTCATTTCAATTTTAGGATTACATTCTATTATAATAAATTACAAGTCTTTAATGTGTACTATATTCTCCAGTTTAAAGGACTGGGAGATTGTCTTAGAAGCATATTATACTAGAAGGTGAGACTGAGTTTTTATGTCAATCGTATATGTGTATGCACATCTGATATAAAATACATCTTTGTAGTTATTTGTGACAACCCGTAAATTCCTACCTTGTAAAGTCAATCCAATCAACCAAAAGTCAGACTTATTTCTATTGCCTTTTAGCCTTGTTAAAGGTCATTTCAATGAATTCTAAGGCCAGTACACTTATGGATTGGACGTTGAGAAGTGTTAGCTTAGTATTGGAGGAATGAAATCAAACCAGGAAACCCATCAAAGAGTGTTCACAGCCGTAAACCCAAGTGTGGTCGTGAACCTCTCTTAGGTCGTGAACCCTTAGCATATATATATATATATATATATATATATATATATATATATATATATATATATATATATATATATATATATATATATATATATATATATATATATATATGGGTTTTTGCCATTTTTCCTTCACTTCTTCTCCTCTTGGTCGTGAACTGTCACACCCCCGAACCAGACGGCGGAAACGTCCGAGGGCCCGCGTGACTTAAATTGAAATATCATCACAACTAATATATATGAAACATAACACATGCATCACCAACCATTACATAGTACAACTGGCATTGTTTACATCAAGTACAAGGTTTACATTACATGATTTCAAAATACAAAGTGTTTGGTGATTAACAACTACAAAAGAAACTTTCAACACACCAGATATTTCCTTGACTAACGATTACCTGAGAATACAAGTTATTTTGAAAACAGTCAACATATATAATGTTGGTGAGTTCATAAGTGTGTTAAATGAAAAGTAGTTTATGTCATTGGTAAAACCCAGAAAATCCGATATTTTCTGTAATAAAACTTTTCTTGAAAATGTTGTGATGATCCTGTAAGTATGTGCGTGAATGATTTCAAAACATGAATAAATGAGAAGTTTTGCATTATAATGTTTGAAAGTACAAGTGAGTAAGATTGATTTCCCCGGAAAACCCGATGTCTTCCGAATAAAAAGTTATGATTGTTTTTGCTTTATTGAATCGTTACATCGAATGAATATAATTTCCCTTGATTAATGATTTCCCCTGATTAATGATGTCAGATTTCTACGTGAGTCGTTATAACCATGCATGATAATGACTAGTTCGTCTGTCTTGGTATTCAAATGAACACCGAAATTTGATCTTAAGACTTTGTCACCCTAGAATGGCCGAGTCTAACTGTAGCGAACAACTTAGGTGTGGGGGAGTCACCCCCGTATAGATCTATGCACAAACTCTCGCTCTCCCTCCAGGAGTCTTTGATTACAACTACAGACTACGACCGACACTTATAGGTGTCACCCGATATTACTCACTCAATCCACATGAACTTGATTAACCTTGATTAATGATCTCATTTTATTTTACTTGAAGAGAAGGTAAGCCTAACAGACGAGGATTTGAGTCTAATGTGCATAAAAGAATGGATTTGAGTCTATTAAAGTTATTTGGATTTGTTATGGCCCAATAAGGCCCATTAAGGTAAACCAATCCATTTTTAGGCCCATTACGGCCCAAAAAGTTAAGTTTTATGAAAGTGGGTTGAATTTCAAGCACAACATGAATTAGGGTTTACGAGTTTACAGAAGATAATGTTTACAAGAGTACAGAATTTCCTAGCTAAAATGCTAGTTGTGACATCATCCCCCCGTTAGAGGGAATTTCGTCCCGAAATTCTTTTTGAAGCTAGATTTGAGAATGCGAGAATAAGTGAGGGTACTTTTGCTTCATCTGGTCTTCGCGTCCCCAAGTGAATTCCGGTCCACGCTTTGCGTTCCACCGAACCTTCACTATTGGAATGCGACTTTGCTTAGTACGCTTCACCTCCCTGTCCATGATTTCAACTGGTTCCTCGATGAACAGGAGATTCTCGTTGATTTCGATTTCTTCTATCGGAATGACGAGAGTTTCGTCGGATAAGCACTTCTTCAAATTGGAAACATGAAACACGGGGTGTACACTATTGAATTCGACAAGTAGTTGCAGTCTATAAGCCACCGGACCGATTCGGGCAAGAATCTCGAAGGGTCCAATGTACCGTGGGTTTAGTGTTCCCCGTTTCCCAAAACGGATCACCCATTTCCAGGGGGAAACCTTTAACAACACTCGATCCCCGACTTGAAATTCCAAAGGCTTTCGCCGCTTATCGGCGTAGCTCTTCTGTCGGTCGCCTGATGCTTGAAGTCGAGCTTTGATTTGAACTATCTTCTCTGTCGTTTCGCGTATGATTTCTGGTCCTGTCAATGCATTGCTTGGTGTCTGCCCTCTTGCCAGCTGAGTGTCGCCTACCTCTGTCCAACACAACGGAGATCTACATTTACGACCATATAATGCTTCGAAAGGAGCAACTTTGATGCATGTGTGATAACTGTTGTTGTATGAAAACTCAATTAAAGGTAAGTGGGTATCCCACGACCTTCCAAAGTCTATCACACATGCTCGAAGCATATCCTCAAGCGTTTGAATGGTTCGCTCACTTTGACCATCCGTCTGGGGGTGGTAAGCAGTGCTCATGTCGAGTTGTGTCCCCATAGCCTTCTGTAGCGATTGCCTAAAGCGTGAAGTGAACCTACTATCTCGATCTGAGATGATAGATATTGGTACTCCATGGAGTCTCACAATTTCCTTGATGTAGATCCTTGTTAGTCGCTCCATCTTGTATGTCTCCTTTATTGGCAGGAAATGAGCGGATTTTGTCATCCTGTCGACTATCACCCATATGGTATCCAATCCATCTGTTGTCTTGGGTAATTTGGTTACAAAGTTCATAGTAATCCTTTCCCATTTCCACTCGGGTATTACCGGCTGTTGTAATAGTCCCGAGGGCTTTTGATACTCTACCTTCACTTTAGCACAAGTGAGGCATTTGCTAACGTAAGTGGCAATCTCTGCCTTCATGTTAGGCCACCAATAACATTTCTTGACATCCAGGTACATTTTATCTGACCCTGGATGGATGGAGTATCGTGTATTATGAGCTTCATTCATGACTACTTCTCTGAATCCTCCAAGTTTAGGGACCCAAATTCGGTTCATGAAATAATATGTTCCATCCTCCTTGACTTCGAAGTTCTTTTCCATCCCACGTAATGCTTCGCTCGTTCTGTTTTCTGTCTTCATGGCGTCGAACTGGGCTGCTTTGATTTGTGAGGACAGATGGGATTGGATGGTTATTGAAAGAGTCTTCACACGACGATTGGAGTATTCTTTCCGACTCAAGGATTCGGCTACTACGTTAGCCTTGTCTGGGTGGTACTTGATTTCGCACTCATAATCGTTTAGCAGCTCAACCCATCTTCGCTGCCTCATGTTCAACTCCTTTTGATTTAAAATGTGTTGGAGACTCTTGTGGTCGGTGAAAATGGTGCACTTGGTACCATAAAGGTAGTGCCTCCAAATTTTCAAGGCGAAGACCACAGCTCCCAATTCAAGATCATGGGTGGTATAATTCACCTCATGTGTTTTTAGTTGTCGGGATGCATAAGCTATCAACTTACCACGCTGCATGAGTACACAGCCTAAACCCTAATTCGAAGCATCGCAGTAAACTACGAAGTCCTCTGTTCCCTCTGGTAGTGATAATATTGGTGCACTACAGAGAGCTCGCTTCAGATTTCGGAAGGCAACCTCCTGCTTTTATGTCCATTTAAATGGTACACCCTTCTGTGTAAGCATGGGTGGTATAATTCACCTCATGTGTTTTCTAGTTAGATGACATACCTTTTGATGTAGCTTGATGTCTTCAAGCTTTAAGAGCTTAGCCCCAATAGTGTGGAAGCCTCAAGTGGAATCACAAATCACTAAAACACCTTGGAAAACCTTTAGAGAATATGGATACTTGGCTCACACTATGAAATCGGTTATTGCCCTCTTTAGTGTATCCACACTAGCCACTAGCATAATTTCATGAACCATAAGACCCTTTATATAGTGTGGAGGATTAGGGTTAAACCCTAATACCCATGACCTTTCATTTCCTAGGATCCATGGGTTAAAGCTCCATGGACTATCCATGAAGACTTAGCCCAACCTAAATGAACTTGGCCCACTACACATATATATATCTAAAAGTCCATATTTAATTAGTTCCTTTTGATCACTTAATTAATTATAAATTAATTCTTGATCAATACTAATTAAATAATATGATTATATATTAATATATTAGAACTTATAATATATTAATATAAATCATAAATATACTATTCTCAAAAGACTATCCATATAAATTGTGTCGGTGAAGTGCAACCCAAATGGACCATGCCGGGTCGGGTCAAGTACATACCAAATATAGTTATAGACTTAGACATTAATCCAACAGTCTCCCACTTGGATAAGTCTAAAACTATTATTGAGTATGACTTCAAAAACCAACTGGTAATCGTAGCTCTTAAAGCCGCTGTCAAACTCTGACCTTGTCAATGACTTGTCCATTAGATAAGGGATCATATATTCCTCCATTCTAGATATCATATGGACTGAGACATGGATTATAATCATTCTCTCTGTCCATTTGTTGTTTCCCGATTTTCGATTTATGATGACTGACTGATTGAACAAATCAAATCAGTCCTGGCTTGGCCAAGCACTCACATGTGTCATCGCTAAATCATCGAGGGGCCCACAGATATCGCTTTTATCCCGAAGGTAAAAGGAATGGATAAACTTCGACTCATATGGCTTGTTCTACTACTTGTTGAATCATACACAAAGGCACGTTTTATAACATCGAGTTACCAATGCGTTTTCGTGCAATCAATGTATAACCAACTCATAGTAACAACTCATATCTCTAGGTTTTAAGAATATAAGATATTATCGTCTCATGATCACTCGTGATAAAATCCATGAAGTGATTTAAATGAGCGTGGGTTGAATCCAATACTCAGAACTTATGAGCACTCATGAGTGTTGTAGCACCACTTTGTCCACCAACTTGGACCTCTACAAACCAACCCATGACAGTCTTGATTCATATCTACTTCCAACATATGACCGACTGTGGATGGTTTGAATAACTTAATCATTCAGGAAGAGCGACTTAGTTATTCTGGAAGTCAAAACATGCAAAGTAAAACACAAGAATAAATGAATCAAATATGGTATCAAACCCTATGAATAAAAATAAACACTTTTATTTATCACCATACTGATTACTCATTATTCATTGTTTCGGTTTTATCAACTTTATACTTGAATTAAAAACACTAGTTGTCCCATGCTCCAAGCATGTACCTTATGTTTTTCTTAAACAATAGCTTTGCCATACACCAAGTATGCACTCTATGTTTGTCTATGATCCTTACTTTGTGAAATAAACCAATTGAACATAATTTCAATGATTCTAATTTCACACTCCCAAATCCTTATCGAAAAATGTGAGAATTTCAAATTCCTATCATTTATCGAAATTTGTTCAGATTTTAAACTTATATGCACTGTTCCTCTTGTAATGATTATGCATAAAGCCACAAAGACTTGGCAACAATCATTACATAGTATTCCAATGGAGAGAAATTCCATGGAAACGATGTCTCAAATTCAAAGCGCATTGCTTTGAACATGCTTCTTGCATTAAGTTTCTTTAACCTTACACAGATTGCTTCCACCTATGAAGACAACTCTATATTCCCATTTTGACTACCACTTCTGAACAAGAGTTGCCTCTTTTCAGACTATATCAATATGGTCCTTCCAATATTAACAGTATACTTCCAACTGTCCTTGAGCAACCAATCTTTGGTAAACCTTAGATTGTCCTCGACAATTGCTTAATCACTTTAGTCATATCCAATTCTAGACATTTTCCTCCTTAATGCCGCAAGGCATTTGGAAAATTCAGAAAGGATAAATATTATAACACATGTAATCGATCTTGTACCCAAAGCAAATGGGACACGATTCATGATGTCTCACATAAAGACATGATTCTAGACCAGTCTTTTGCTACAATATTTTTATTTGCCATGTTTTCAAAATTTGACTATGAAGAAGGATGCCGTAATCATAATCGAATTTTAAGAACACAATATATAGAATTTCCTTAAGTTGAACCAATCCAACATGAAATTCATATATATATTCTTGACTAAAGATGATTAAGGTCTCAATCTAAGCCTTTAGAACTGAAATGAAGTATATCCTCTCCCTTAATTATAGCAAAACAACTTTTTCAATCCCCGTAGCCTCACGAATTGAAACTTTTGTTTTCTATAATTAACATTGCTAACTTGCAACACTAACAATAATTATCATGTTCCCACTAACATGATGATTATTAGCATAACACTTATGCTCCCACTAGCTTTGACATGTACTCAGAAATCAGCTGGACTTCTAGAAATCAATACTTAATTGACCTTCTTACCAAAGTTCAGATTTCTGATACGAGATGCTTTGATAAAACTTTATCAAAATCATACACCTTTCCTTAGATAGCATGCATGTGTGTCTAAACAATTTCAGAACTATGAAAAGGGATGCCGTAATCATAGTCTCAATTGTTTAGACCTTTTGCCATCTGCTTCAAATCTACTTGGTGGAAGTGTTTCCTCACCATCATTTTCATGAATCGGAGAGAAACCTTATGACCCTTAGATTTTATGGTGTATGTGTTCTTATCCATGTGAATCTGTCAAAACCATAATCACAAGACAAGGTTAGTGACAAATCCAAAATCATATGGACTGAACTAAATCTTAATTTCTTGCCACCTGGCAGTACAGGGCCTGCCATTGCTTCCAAGTTGTTATGCAACCAATTGAGAACTTTCAGAACTCCTATGCAAAGCCAACTTTAACTGGAATGGGCACAGAATATGTCAACACGATAGGCTATAAACCTCAAGTCGTGTGCTAGTGAAGAACCTCAGGTTTTATTCTTGATTAGTTCTTGAAATTCTTTTTAGCATCTTTAAGACTCCCACTATCCTCTTGACATATAAGACTGTCTTGCCAAATATTCAAGAGATAGTGCGGATTCTTTATCAAGACAAACACTTCACACAATTGGCCTTAGTTGGTCTTTGTTTTATCCAAAACATCATAACTTACCAATTTCAAATGTACAAGAGTATGACACTTTTACTCTTACATTTGACAAGTGTTTTAAACCTTTCTTTAAGATATGTCACTCAAGTTACAATCTTGGAGTATGACTCTAAGAATCGTTTTGGAACGAAGTATGACTCATCTTCCTGATCTAACCATTTCAACAATTCATGACTCCTCTTCTTAGTCATAAGAATGCACTAAGATGACCTTTAGAAGACTAATTGTGATATGATTTCTAAATCATTAAGATGATCACAAACATGATACTAAAGTACTCTCCCATCTTTTCAGATTTGAGAAACTTTTATCTTTCTGCCTAATTTGATTCTTCCCATTCGTTCTGCCATACATTGAGACTTTTCCAATGTTTCAGAATTATACTTAAACTTGTAAGTATAACCATATTTACTAAACTTTAGTAAATCAAATAGTCTTAACGAGCTTTGTGGTGGACATGACCAGTGCACAAGAATGTGTACTCGATCCCTTTAGTCCTTCACTTGACTCACACATCCATGTGAACAAGTAATTAGTCTTGATTTTCCAATGCTTGAAAGTTCTCATTCATCATACTATTCAACTTGCATGATTCCAAGTTTCGGTCCAATTGAAACATGGGCGATGAGGAACTTTCCTGATTTGCTAAATTTTGACACTACCACAAATGAAAGAGTCAAATCCATTTTCCAATATTGCTGTCAGTGGAATCATATAAGCAACAATTTTCCACAAATGCCATTGTAAGGATACTTCAAATAAATAAAATTAAACAATTTTCTTTTATTTTAAAACTTTGCGGAAAAACTTATCCTTGCAATCCACAAGGAAAATTGTTGTTATCTATTCCTTAGCAATATATCATAACTTCTTAAGCAACTGCTCAAAATTATGATGCGATCGAAATCCACATTCGCGATCAGAATCAGCATATACTTCCTTTAAGATTTCTCTCTATTCTTTGATTCTTAAAACATCAACATGTGACCCAGTCATATCATGTAATGAGGATCTCAAAATAGAACTTAACAGAGTTAGATAATGGGCTCTACCTGATGCATAGTCAAACTTATTGACTTTAACATCCTTAGGTAAATTTGGCAGCTTTGCAATCAACGCCCCTTCCTTTGGCAAAATAAACATATGGACCCTTTGGTAATGGGACTATCTCAGACTTAGCCTTTCTCTTTACCATTTGGTCAACCGGGTTGACTATGGCCAATCCCTTTCCATTGGGAAGAGAATGCTTTTTATGGATTTCCAGTGTCACCATTGTCACTGTCCATAAAGTTTTTGGGAAGTTGATCTTCTAATCAAATTTGCTTTACTATCGTTCCAAATCATTGTTGATTCAGCAGCACCAAGCAAATAGATATGATCATTAAGGTTCATGTCATAGTCTGTTTCATAGTAGTCCCAAAGGAACTCACTATGTGACTTAGAAAGTGATTGAACATCCAACTTTCTCAAGACTTTGACACCCAACTCTCCCGGCTTGTCAATATGTGACTTCATCTCTAAGATGTGATCACACATAGACCTTGCTTGCCATTAGGTCTTGAGTGACCTTGAACTTGTGGGTTAGGGAGAATAATTGGAGGAGGTGGAGGAAGAGAAGTATGACTTCCATGAGCCAAACTCGGGAAGTCATATTCATTAGGAAAGCTTGGTTTGGGAAGATCATTGTTGTCTAAACCAGACATCAACAATGGGAGAAATTCACGTAAAGTTGATTTAAGTCCTTAATATAACACTCAATATGATATATTAAGGCTAGGACCCAACAAACTATTTTATAACTTGGAAGAGGGATGCCGTAATCTAAGCTATAAAATATTTGAAGGTAGGTGAATGACGATTCACCAATTTCCACCAAGATAAACGAAATGTATTATTAGGTTTTAATTGGTTTTGAAACTCCTAGATTCTTTTGAGATTCATTGAACTTTTCAATGGCATGTTTCAATCTCGAGTGTGCCCTTCAGGTTTTGTGACTGGGATGCCGAGGATCATAAAACAAGGTGTGAAGTAACCATGCAAATATACTTGGTACCCTTAATATTTACCCCTCAATCGATGTGCCGGTTAACCACACACGCTCCAACGATACTATGATAAACATTAAGTTACCCTTTGCCTACCTTGTTAAGTCCAGGTTAGTGTGCCGGTTAACCACACACGCTCCACTAACAGCTTAAACAAAGTGCAAAGTGTAATTTCATGGATTAGCACCTTATTCACATTTTCCTAAGTAACTAAGATTGGGAATTTATAAGTGTTTAGTTACTTAGTATTTATCATTATACTTATAATGAAGGGAGAATTATAGTCCTTGTCCTACCTGTTCGGCTAACGACCCTCCACCGGTCAAGGAAGCGGTGAGTGAGAGTGGACACCCATTAAACTGCCATTTTATAGGTAGTAACCTTATACCCCCCTTATAGACCGGCTTCGTGAATGAGGCCTACTAATGGTAAGACGACTTTACTCTTATACATATATATAAATATTATTAACTTATAATATTATAAAGTATAAGGGTTGAATTTTAACTTTTAAAATTCTAAGGGCTTAACTTGGAATTAAAGTATTCATAAGTGAAAACTTTACAAATTCCAAAACTTGAGGGCAAGTTTTTGAAACTATTCAAAACTTTTAATTTCATAACTTATGAGTTTAATGGTTCATTAAAATGAAGACTCTTCATTTTTTTTATGTAACCTCTTATTCTTTAATAACACTTTTAAAGAAGTGACTCTTACATAATACTATTTAATGAAAAAGACTCTTCATTTTTTTATGTAACCTATGGCACTTTTATGAGTTTTAAGATTCATAAATGTGACCTTTTATGTAACTTGAGGACAAGTTACAAAAACACATTTTATGAATTACCTCTAGATTAATTAGGATTGAAAACAACTAAAACACAAAAAAAAATTCATTAATCTAAACTAACTCATAAATCAAGGAAACATAAACACTTTTGGTAATCCATAACTTATGGAGTTAAATGCTTGTTTTATGATGAAACTTTTCATGTTCCATAACTTAAGAATAAGTTATGGAATTCTTTAAAACATTAACACCAAATTTTGTAACTCCATAAAAACTTTGAATCAATTTTTTTTAAAAACCCTTTCATATCCATAACTTATGGAGGTTTCAAAACACTTAAGATCACAACTTAAAAAAAAACTTTTGAGCTCCAAAATTTTATGACAAAATTTGTAACTCCTTAAAACATTTAGATCAAACTTTTAAAACTAATAAAATAATCATATCATTTTATCTTTTACTAAATTTGACCTAATTCAACTCATATAGCAAATGATTCAAATTTTACAAATAATTAGTTTTTCACAAAACAAGTAATTATCTTAAAATTTGACAAACTTCATGTTTTTTTTTCCTTTTTTTTTCAACTTTAAAAATCAAACATTTGCATGAATATAACAGAAAACAACCCATGGCTCTGATACCACTGTTGGGTTTTGAGCATTCTAACACTCCTATGGTGTACATGCAACCCTATAAACCTTGGATCTATGTTTTCTCTATTATACATGCAAATATTAACTATTCCAAGGTTTCATCCTAACTAGCATATTATGAAGCACCTATACTACAAAGTTCTAGTTATATGACATACCTTTTGATGTAGCTTGATGTCTTCAAGCTTTAAGAGCTTAGCCCCAATAGTGTGGAAGCCTCAAGTGGAATCACAAATCACCAAAACACCTTGGAAAACCTTTAGAGAATATGGATACTTGGCTCACACTATGAAATCGGTTATTGCCCTCTTTAGTGTATCCACACTAGCCACTAGCATAATTTCATGAACCATAAGACCCTTTATATAGTGTGGAGGATTAGGGTTAAACCCTAATACCCATGACCTTTCATTTCCTAGGATCCATGGGTTAAAGCTCCATGGACTATCCATGAAGACTTAGCCCAACCTAAATGAACTTGGCCCACTACACATATATATATCTAAGAGTCCATATTTAATTAGTTCCTTTTGATCACTTAATTAATTATAAATTAATTCTTGATCAATACTAATTAAATAATATGATTATATATTAATATATTAGAACTTATAATATATTAATATAAATCATAAATATACTATTCTCAAAAGATTATCCATATAAATTGTGTCGGTGAAGTGCAACCCAAATGGACCATGCCGGGTCGGGTCAAGTACATACCAAATATAGTTATGGACTTAGACATTAATCCAACAAAAAGTTTACGCTACAGAGCCGGAACTCGCATTTAGAGAGTTTTGCGTATAACTTTTCAGTTCGTAGGGTTTCCAAGATTTGTCGGAGGTGTCGGCCATGCTCCTCTTCGCTTCGAGAATAGACTAGAATATCATCGATGAAAACGATTACAAAGTTGTCGAGGAATTGTCGGCAGACTCGATTCATTAGGTCCATGAATGTGGCTGGGGCATTCGTTAGACCGAAGGGCATTACAATGATTCATAATGTCCATAACGGGTTCGGAAAGCGGTTTTGGGGATATCCTCTTCCCGAACCTTGAGTTGGTGGTAGCCGGACCGTAGTTCTATCTTAGAGAAGTAATTTGCTCCCTGGAGTTGGTCGAACAGGTCGTCGATTCGTGGAAGTGGGTAGCGATTATTGATAGTGAGCTTATTCAGCTCTCTATAATCGATACACATCCTAAAGGATCCGTCCTTCTTCTTAACAAAAAGGACCGGAGCTCCCCAAGGTGAGAAGCTAGGTCGGATGAATCCTTTACTCAAGAGCTCGCTGAGTTGGCTTGACAGTTCTTGCATCTCCGCAGGAGCCAACCTATAGGGTGATTTGGCCATTGGCGTAGCTCCCGGTACCAGGTCAATTCGGAACTCGAGTTGTCTTTCTGGGGGTATCCCCGGAAGATCTTCGGGAAAGACGTCCGGGAAGTCGCAAGCCACTGGGATGTCTCGAATATTGACCTCTTCCTTGGACTTATCCACTATGTGTGCCAGAAACGCCAAGTCCTTCTTTTGTAGACGCTTTTGTGCCTTAATGCAAGAGATAAGATGAAGGTTCGTACTAGGTTTGTCTCCATATATAAATAGGGTTTCGTGATTAGGGAGATGAAGGCGAACGGCCTTCTCGCGACACAAAATTTCGGCATGATGGGGGCTTAACCAGTCCATGCCGATAATCACATCAAAACTCCTAATAGTTACAGGCATCAAGTTTATTTGAAAAGTATGTTGATTTAAAGTTAGGGTACATCCTCAATAGATTTCCCCGGCTGATTATGTTTTCCCCTTAGCCATTTCCACCGTAAAGGTTTCATTAAGCTTTTGGGGTTGTTGTTTTAGCAAGTGTTTGAATTTGTTACTCACAAAGCTTCGCTCTGCCCCGGTATCAAACAGGATGCATGCATAAGAGTGGTTAAGGAGAAACGTACTGGTGACGACAGCGGGGTCCTGAACCGCTTCTCCTTGCCCCATAGTCAGCACTCTTCCTGCTGCTCCTGTCGCCTGGGTATTCGCATTGGGACAATTTCGTCTGAAATGTCCAGTTTTACCGCACCCATAACAGGTATAACTGGCTCCGTCCTTTGTGTTGTTGTTGTTGTGCATCTGGTTTTGTGGAAACTGGGCCTTACAATATTTTGTTGTATGGCCCTTCCGGTTTCATCTTGTGCACATCATCTCTCTGCATTCCCCGAGGTGATGGTAGTTACACTTGTTACACTTGGGAAGATTCCATGTGTACTGCTTCGGAGTATTCGGCGTGGATTAGGCTGGAGCATGTGGTGCTGGGGTAGCTTAGGTTGTTGCATGGACAGTCACTGTCTGTTGATTTTTTGATGACTCTGAGTTCTGTTTACCTCTTCTCTTGTTACTCTTTCCTTTCTTTTTCTCTTCTTCCTTCTTAACATCCGCTTCCACGATCTTAACACTCTTCTTGTTGCCATGATCATACAGTTTCTTCGCCAATCTTTTGGCGCTATCAAACATCTCAGGGTTTGCCGCAAAGACATTCCCTTGGATAGGTGCAGTCAATCCCCAGATGAACCTCTCAATCTTTTTCCCTTCTGAGGTGATCATACCCGGACACAGAAGGGATAGCTCGCTAAACCTGGATATGTATGCTTCGATGTTGGAGTTCTGAACTGTCAAATTCCACAATTCTTGTTCCATCTTTTGGATCTCGCCTCTAGGGCAGTACTCTGCCAACATCATTTCCTTCAGTTCTTCCCAGGGCATCGCGTTTGCCACTGGAAGGGTCATGGCTTCAATGTGACCATTCCACCATGAAAGAGCTTGATCAACAAAGGTACATGCTGCGAACTTGACCTTGCACCCATCTGGACACCCGTAAATTTCAAAGACGGATTCGATTTTCTCAATCCACCTCTTTAGGGTTATGACGCCTCCCGTTCCATTAAAGGTTCGTGGCCTTGCGTTGGTGAAGTCTTTGTAAGAGCATGTTTTGGTAGGTCCTTGATTTATTCCGTTGTTTGAACTTCCAGCTCCCTGCCCGTTTCCTCCGCCATTGTTCCCCTGGTGGATTTGTGTCATGGCTGTTGTGACTGCAGCAGATACAGCGGCTTGAAACGCGGCTGAGTTGACTTCCGGTGGTGTCGGTGGTTGGTTATTTCTGCGGTTTGGTCTCTGAGGCATCTTGTTGTTACGGAACAGAAAGATGTTGAGTATGAATTGTTTTTAAGTTGAGGATTTCGTGAATCGATTTTCGTATCTAATTGTTCCCATGAATTCACACCAAACAATGATAGTATAAAACACATAACATGTCACAACATCACCATAAAACACATAATATTTTTCACTAATAATATCCGTACTTTGATACATGAAAATTTGCTCGAAAGAGCATACATAGAGGTACAAAGTTCGACAGCATAACGACTCTATGAGTAGTGTAATCACTTAAACATGGAGTCGGTAGTACATAATATAGCGAACATAGAGAACCTAGCACTAGTAGGGAAGTCTACTGGTCCGAAGTGCTCTGAGATGCATCGGGTGGCGGGGCTGACGATGTGGATACGCCCTGAAGACGCGCCACCTGACGTTCTGTGGCTCGTAGTCGATCCTCCTACATCGCTTGACGTACCTGAAAGTTATGGATTACCTCTTGAGTTTCTCGCTCCACCCGGGCCACTGTGGATCGCATCTGATTCAGTTGCTCGGCCGTCTCCTGGGCCAGGTCGCCAGTGTTCCGTAATCGTCTCATCATGACAGGAAGTGCTCGGTCAGCCGTTCCTCCCTCCCTCAAGTCATAGAACTGGCGAGCCATGCCAAACGGGGGTCGCTGTCCCTGTTGTCTGCTCCATCTCCAAATTTCGATACCCTAGGGAGGGGTAGGGTCGTTAGGGCCCATCCAGTGAGCTGGCACCCTCACTGGGTATAGGGGGTTGATGACTACAGACTCAGTGTCCGAAGCATCGTTGCTGTCACCACCCGACTCTTCCTCTTCCATGTCTGCCACAGGTTCTGCAGGTTCCTCTTCGATTTCCTCTTCCGGTTCCTCTTCGTCCATGGGATCCTCTTCAGGCTCCTCGTCGGATTCCTCTAGCCATCCGTTATTTCCCTGAGTGGGGAAATACGGATCTCCAGGAAGATGGAACCCAACCATACTGTCTGCAAGGGGGGGGTATATCAATAAACTATTATTAATCCTAAAATATTTTTAGTTGTTATAAAAATTGGGTTGATGCGTTCTTCTTGTTTAACAATAGGGTATGCCTTGGGTTTACTGACCATCGCGATCGTTCCAGGGCATGTGATAGTTGTAGTACGAAGAAATGTAGTTGATCAGGCCACATTCATCCCTAATACAACTGTGAACAGTCCTGGCTTAACCGGGATGTCAGGTTCTCCCAATCGTTTTATTCGATTTGTTATTGTGTTCATTTTTCTAAGTCGCACAAATAAGAGTGTTTATTGGTATATTTTATTTGTTTTGTTAAGAGTTATTTAGTCCCTCTTTGGGTTTATAGTTGCATATCAATGCGTGGTTAGATATGCTAGTTCACTATAAACAGAGCTCTGATACCAACCTGTCACACCCCCGAACCAGACGGCGGAAACGTCTGAGGGCTCGCGTGACTTAAATTGAAATATCATCACAATGAATATATATGAAACATAACACATGCATCACTAACCATTACATAGTACAACTGGCATTGTTTACATCAAGTACAAGGTTTACATTACATGATTTCAAAATACAAAGTGTTTGGTGATTAACAACTACAAAAGAAACTTTCAACACACCGGATACTTCCTTGACTAACGATTACCTGAGAATACAAGTTATTTTGAAAACGGTCAACATATATAATGTTGGTGAGTTCATAAGTGTGTTTAATGAAAAGTAGTTTATGTCAATGGTAAAACCCAGAAAATCCGATATTTTCTGTAATAAAACTTTTCTTGAAAATGTTGTGATGATCCTGTAAGTATGTGCGTGAATGATTTCAAAACATGAATAAATGAGAAGTTTTGCATTATAATGTTTGAAAGTACAAGTGAGTAAGATTGATTTCCCCGGAAAACCCGATGTCTTCCGAATAAAAAGTTATGATTGTTTTTGCTTTATTGAATCGTTACATCGAATGAATATAATTTCCCTTGATTAATGATTTCCCCTGATTAATGATTTCCCCTGATTAATGATGTCGGATTTCTACGTGAGTCGTTATAACCATGCATGATAATGACTAGTTCATCTGTCTTGGTATTCAAATGAACACCAAAATTTGATCTTAAGACTTTGTCACCCTAGACTGGCCGAGTCTAACTGTAGCGAACAGCTTAGGTGTGGGGGAGTCACCCCCGTATAGATCTATACACAAACTCTCGCTCTCCCTCCAGGAGTCTTTGATTACAACTACAGACTACGACCGACACTTATAGGTGTCACCCGATATTACTCACTCAATCCACATGAACTTGATTAACCTTGATTAATGATCTCATTTTATTTTACTTGAAGAGAAGGTAAGCCTAACAGACGAGGAGAAGAGGACTACTAGGCCCTACTAATTTCGTATGTTATTTAAGGCTGTTGAGTATACGAAAAGCGCGTTGGCCCATTTCGCATATAATTTATTTGGACCTTACTAGTAATGCAAATGGGCCACTGAGGCCCAATAGCATGTAAAAACCATTGAGGGTCCATTAAGCATGTAATTGGGTCACAGGAGGCCCAATAACATGTATTATTTTTGTTGGGCCCAAAAGTCATGTTAATGAGTCACGAAGGCCCATTAAGCATGATTAGAATCTCTCAAGCCCAACCACTTGAACGTTTACTTGTTTTATATAGAATTTATGTTGCGAGTTGTTTGATCGATGTGTCGTATAAATCATGAACTTGTTTTATAACGATTTATAGATTTGTAAAAATAGTTATATTTTTCTATTTACAACCCATAAGTTATATAGTTTTGCATATTTTGACCAAATTATTATTATTATCAACATAGTTGACCAAAAACATTAGTTTGACCTATTCAGCCCCTTATTTTGTAAAGTTGGCAATTTTTTCCCTTTTTATAAAAAAATGACATTTTAGGTCCTTGAACCATTTTTCTTGACATCTTTGACCCAAACACTTATTTAAATAATGTTTTAAGCCCAAAAATAAATTCTTAGAAAGTTTCAACCCTTTAGTTAAAAGATTTGCATTTTCAATCCTTTTCAACAAATATAATCATTTTAAACCCCAGAAATAGATTTGTTTACCTTTCTACCCACTGTTTTGAGAAATTTACCATTTCAGCCCTTTAAATCCATAATTTTCGCAACTTTGGGCCTATGGGCCGAAAAGCCCAAAATTTAGCCCAATAAGCCACAAATTTCATTTTTAGTCCTTTGAAAATACAAAATGTTCATAGAAACTTTCATTTTAACTGTTTTGACGATTTGAACCTTGTAAAAACTGTAAATGACAATTATTTCCCAAACTTTTGTTTATTTGACAAAGATAGACCAATAATGAGTTTTATGTTGTAGTGTGTTATTTTAAAACTTGTATGTTAGTTTATCTTGACATGTTAAGTGGAATATGAACTAGATCACATGTTTCTCCTTCTTGAACTATAGATCTCGAATTATCTTTCATTTTTAGCACATAATATATCACAAAAACACAAGAAATCACATATATCATACAAATACACATAGATCTTCACATTTTACTTGTATTCTCCCCCATAAAACATATAAAAACCTAAAATAGAGGGGTATGAACTCACCTTAGGTTGGTGGGTTCGGTTTTGAAGAGAAATAGAGAAGATGAGGTTGTTTTTGGCTTGAATGCTTTCTTAGAGGAAGTATTTAAGCTTTGATGGTCCTAGAAGACATGATCACGAAATGAAGCCATATGAAGGAGTGTTCTTAGCTTAAAGATAGAAATAAAAACTTATGTATGACAACAACTTACCAAGAATTGGTGATGTAAGTGAAGATTCTCTTGAAGCCCTTCTAAATTTTCGAGATTCTTGAGGAAGGTAAGGAGATGTTCTTGAAGATTTAGAGAGAGTTTGAAATGTTTTGTGTGTGTGTGTGTTGATTCTCGGCCGAGAGTAATAGAAAGAAGAAGAGAGAGAGTTTAGGTGACCATTATAGATGCATGTTGGTCCATGCATGGAAGTATGAGGTGTAATAGTGAGGTGGCAACCTTAAAAGTCAACTCTTCCCCCTTTCTTTTGTAGCTGGGCCGAATTCTTGGACTTAGGAGGAAGGAAGTAGTTTATCTTGGGCCATTGCTTGATTTTGTTCGAAACCATGAGCCCATTAAGTAGGTTTTCGACCCATTGGGATTTTAGAGGTGGTTCACGGCCCAATGTGCATAAAAGAATGGATTTGAGTCTATTAAAGTTATTTGGATTTGTTATGGCCCAATAAGGCCCATTAAGGTAAACCAATCCATTTTTAGGCCCATTATGGCCCAAAAAGTTAAGTTTTATGAAAGTGGGTTGAATTTCAAGCACAACATGAATTAGGGTTTACGATTTTACAGAAGATAATGTTTACAAGAGTGCAGAATTTCCTAGCTAAAATGCTAGTTGTGACATGAACTACCCATTCTCTCTCAAGTATCATCCAAGAAAAACTCTCATTTCACTCCAAAATTGTAAGTGTCTCATCCCTTTACTTATGTACACTTGAAAGCCCTTTGATTCCATGGTGATTCATCTCTTTTCCTTCAAGATCTTCAAATCACCATCCTTTCCACCAAGAACACACACACTTGTTCTTGGGCCGTAAACTCCCTAAAGGCTTCCAATTAGTAAGTATCCTATCCATATACTTGTTGTCCATTAGAATCTCTTGAATTTCCATGAAACAAACACCTTCTAAGCATGATCCTTCAAGAGTTCACGGCTGTGAACCCTTCATAGGATCATGATATGGCCGTGAACTCCCTTCAATCAATCACATGTGATTGTAATACTTAATTGCATGTGTTTCCTAGTCCCTAAGGTTGTTTCCCTTACATGTTAGTTGTTATATACACTAATTATATACATATATGTATCAATATATGTCATTTAGGACTCGTTTGTGTCTCGGAACTTCATTCGTGGAACTTATCATCCTTACTCAAATCTTCAATTGAATCACCCACATAAGGTGAGTTCATACCCCTATAATCTATCTTTTAAATGTTTTAAAATGCTTTTAGGGGGGGGAATACAAGTTGAACACAATATTATTGTGTTAATATTTACATGTGACAATATTATTGTGTTAATACAAGTTGAACACAATATTATTGTGTTAATATTTACATGTGACAATCATTTAATTTGAACATTTTGAAGGGACTCGACGAGTTGGTGCCTCAACTCGTCGAGTAGGGTCGCGACTGGTGACAAGGATTAATGAGTGGACTCGACGAGTCGATGAGCCAACTCGACGAGTCAGCGCTGTTGACGGAAACCTTAATTTTCTCGGGCCTGGGCCTATTTAAAGACACTTATAGCCTCCATATCATCCCCATTAGTGCCCATTCGACCCTTGAGAGAAACCCTAGCGTTTATTGTGAGCAAGAGAGGGAAGGAGGCTCATTTGAAGTCATTCTCTTAAAAGGAAGGGCAAGGTGCTTCAAGGATCAAGGAGGAGAGCTTGTGGATCTGTTTCATCTCCATTTCAGGCTTCAGATCTAGGTATAAGCTCTTACTTTCTTTGTTGTTTGATTAGATTCCTTGGTTGTGAAATTAGGGCTTGTATCACCTTTTTGATGGGGTTTTGGGTGAATCAAACCCCCTTTGCGAGTCATTCTATAGATTTGGACCTTGTAAGGTCCAGAAAGTCAGAAAGTAGGAAGCTATGACTGAGTAACCATGGAGCTTTGAAGCTAGGAAGCTTTAATGGAGTCTTAATGGCATATAGAGCAATATATACCATGCATAGACATCAAGATCATACATTTACATGACTTTTGGGTACAAAGAGGCTAGATCTATGAGCTAGGGTTGCAGATCTGACCTCAGAAGACCAAATGAGAAACCCAATGGAGACAAATCGCCGAGTCTATGAGATGACTCGACGAGTCGGAGCGGGTTTGACCTGGTACCCTTGACCCAGTGATAACTCGTTGAGTTGGGGGTCAACTCGACGAGCTAAGTGAACCCTAGGGAGAACTATGAGGAATACGAGTGGACTCGGCGAGTCACATGGGTGCACTCGGCGAGTCAGGTCAACTTTGACAGCTGACTCATGTTGACTTTGTGTGTGCGAGTCAAATAGGAGCTTCTGGAACCTTGGAAGGGTAAAATGGTCTTTTACCCATCCCGGAGGTTAGAGAAAGAATAAGAGGACTTTAGGTGTGAAAGAGAAAATAGAGATATTGATTGAGATACTTGTTTAAGGTGATTAGGTGTGAAAGAGAAAATAGAGATATTTTAGGTGTGAAAGAGAAAATAGAGATATTGATTGAGATACTTTAGGTGTGAAAGAATAAGAGGACTTTAGGTGTGAAAGAGAAAATAGAGATATTGTTATGTGCTTGTTGAGCTATGCATCTCATGTGTGATATGTTTTGTATGATATGTTATGTGATACCCAGACCGGACCAGAGGGTCCAATGATTCGTGAGACCGGAAGGTCCTCACTTAGACCGGACCGAAGGGTCCAACGAGTAGTGAGACTGGAGGGTTTTCACCCAGACCGGACCGGATGGTCCAACGATTCATGGGACTGGAGGGTCCCACTGAGATACATCGACCAGAAGGTCTTACAGAGTTATAGCCTCGAGTGGCTAGTATGTGTATGTGGTATTTTGGGGAACTCACTAAGCATTTGTGCTTACCGTGTTATGTGCTATGTGTTTCAGGTACTTCAGAGGATCGCGGGAAGGCACCGGCATGATTGTACACACTTGTTCATGATTATGATGAGGATTCTGGGATTTGACTTCTTGTTAAAAACGATGTTGACTTTGAGACATTTATGAATTATCGAATATAATATATGAGTTTTTATGAATTTAAAAATGAGAAATTTTGGTTGAAAATTTACGTCGTTACAAAGGATTTCTTATGCTTTAGTAAGTGATCAAATCAATCCAAAAACTCTTTTAAATGATGTTAGATTATTGTTTATAAAACTCCGTTTTTAAGGTACATGCATAACTCAATAGATAATTGAGTCTTTTCTACAAATCAGGGACAGTTCAAAACAAACATACTAGTAAACTATAATAGGTATAGTTTAGGGGTTCAGGACATACTAGAACAAGATCAGGAAGGAACATACTAAAACAAGAACAGAAAGGAACATAAATACTTTTACAAGAACAAGATAACAATAATGTGAAACTGCTACTTCACGGCATAACAATATACTTGTTATGTCGCGTTTTGTAACCAGAGTCTCCTGGAGGGAGAGTGGGCATTGTGTGTATAGATCTATACGGGACTGACAATCCCGCATCCCGACTGTTCGCTACAGTTTGGCCGGCAGGCCAAGGGGTGACAAATGTCACATCCTTTTCGACGCCAGCAGGTCGTCGTGTTAAAAACTTGTCAATCAGTATGGTTATAACCACATCACATTTTAACCTTAATTAACAAATTGGTTTTAAGGTAGTTAGTGCTTCAGTAGTCACTTTATACAACATTACTGTACACTTTCATTTTCTCATTATATTCATATAGTGATATTCTCACATAAATGGTAATGCAAACTATTTTCTAGTAAAGATAGTCTTAAACTTGGGAAAACATACATTATTACAAAAGACAAACAGAACAGTCGGGTTTTGGTACATTCAGTTAGAAGGGGGCCTATAATGCTAACTTTATGATTCCTTAGTGGATACATTAGGGATATATATTAATAGGATCCGACAGACAGTAGGATGTGTGCTTTCCGCTTCATTTCATGTTCCTTGTTTGGTTGTGGGCTTAGAGCAGATTCACACAATCTACTATCTATTCGATCTTTTATATATATATATATATATATATATATATATATATATATATATATATATATATATATATATATATCCTGTATACACCAAGTAATCATAAGGAGTATCAGGTATGGGTCAGGTCATAGCATACAAATTCAGTATACCGTTTTCTAGTACAAAAACATACTTTTCAGATAGAACATTAAGTAGGCTAAACTAGAAACTCATCCGTAAAAGGGTTTAATACACATTATTAAACCAGTATAACTTAAAGGACCTTTAGTGGTTAATTCTATAATACATTAGTTTATACATCAGGGTTATATATAATTAATATCCGACAGGCAATTGGATGTGTGTTTTCCGCCTCATTTCATGTTCCTTGTTTGGTTGTGGGCTTAGGGCAGATTCACCCATTTAACTATCGTTCGATATTAGATTATATATAGCTAGTATAAACTAAGTGATTATAGAAGGAACTATTGTGGTTACCATTTTTACTAAAGGAAATATATGATTTTCTTAAAGAATGTTTTCATCAAATATAAAGAACTATTACAGTTAACTCCGTAAGTACCAAATGAATACGCCATAGTTATATACAATGAAGATCTAACAAACAATGGGATGTGTGACTTCCGCCTCATTTCCTGTTCCTTGTTTGGTTGTGGGCTTAGGGCAGATTCACACAATCGATTGTCTGTTACTCTAAATTGTATATAACTTGTATCTATTTAGTACTCATAGAAGGAATTGTAGAGTCGTTTTTACTTATCAATTATCACATAAGAAAATATAGGATTTTATGGAGGAACAGGCGAACTTTTCAAAAAGAACTTATAGTTTACTTTTCATAACTAAAATACTTATGAACTCACCAGCTTAAATGCTGATCTACTCTTTCAAAATAACTTGTATTCTCAGGAAACTAGTAGACAGGTACACGCACAGGGATTCAGAAGATGGAGCATGGTAGCTTCATGTCTTGTTTTGTTAATTGCTTTGGAGTCAATCTTTTGTGAATCTAATACATTGTAAACACTTTAATATTAATGCAATGGTTGTTTGTTACTTTGATTACTATGATGCATGTGTTGTGATACTAAGTATAACGTCATCCGCCCCCGAACGTTTCCGCCGTTCCGGTTTGGGGGTGTGACATTATTCATTCAAAATACATCTTTGTGTTAACATGATCTTTTCCTGCATTTACATTTCAAATGTTTTGTTCGTTGGGTATATTCTTGATAATACAAATTCTTTAAGAATATTCAAAACCATTCTGCAAGAATAGTTTATTCTGTAAGAATATTATTGTTGTATTCTGATAGAATTGTAGTTAATTAGTTATATGTTTAATGTGCAGTTATTACAAGTGTATCACTACAAAATATTTGGCAATGAATTTATGATAGAAATGGCTTGAAGAATGGCTTGAAGACCTGATGGGAAAGGCTCCTTGTATAAAATCATTCTCATGCAATACAATTCTGACAAAATATCAATCTCACAAAATGTCAATCTCATAGAATGCTACCATATTTTGAAGTGGCTTAGAGGTCAAACATATAAAAGACATCTAGAAACGAAACAAGAAAGTGAATGAGGATTCTTTCAAGAATGTAGATATTTTTTTTGCAAGAGATTTCAAGAATGAATGTAGTTTATGTTCATAGTTGTATTCTTTAAGAATGAATGTAATTACTTATTCTAAACTATTAAACTTCGTCTTATATAAAATTTATATTCATTAAAAATTATTGATCAAGTTGTATACCATTCTGACAGAATTACAGAATATCATTGTAACAAAATAACATTCTGATAGAATAAAATCGGTTCATGTTTACAAATTACGTTTGAAATTGAATTAATTTGAAAAAAATCAGATTTTTTAAATCAAAATCATTAATTATCCCATAAATCTCGATTTTTTCTTTTTTAAATTTGTCTCAATTGACTAAAATGCCCTTATGCTGAAATTTGTATGATTATATGGTACATGTTACCTTATTGTACTATCATAGACCCTCAGATCATGACCCTTGATTCTATTCCATCTGATGGTCCAGATTTGTGCATTCTGACATACAATTTTTAGTAGAAACAAAATAACCTAAGCCTATATATATATATATATATATATATATATATATATATATATATATATATATATATATATATATATATATATATATATATATACACGCGCGGTGCAGGTTATAAGTGAAGGAATTGATAAATACCCAACCCCTTTAATAAAAGGGTAAACGAGTATGGGTCATAAACGTTTAAACGAATCAAAAATTAAAATCTAAACCCATAAAATTCTTGATAAAGGAAAATGCAATTGTAGAAAACTTAGCATAAAAAGAAGTAACAAAAACAAGTAGAATCAATCAAAAGAGAGGGGATGGGGGAAAGAACAAAACTTGTACACGAAGAAACAAAGAAAGTAATGGAGCTATGAGTAGAAGTTAGCAAGGTCCTGTTTGAATGTCTTTCTGATGACATCTCTCTTGAGTTTTAGTGCTGCAGTAACGAGTCCGGATTCAGGAGTCCACGCTTCAGAAAGCAATTTGATTTTTGCAGGGATCTCAAACTTCTCCAATCTTGCTGTTTTTGCAGCCTGTACATATAATCTCCACATTATCTTATAATTATGTTGCATTCATGCCTTTGCACAAACAAGAGATTGAGAAGAAGAAAATTAAAATTCCACTACAGCATTGTAGTTTAAACTTTTTTCTTATTAAAGGCATTGTACTTTGAAAAATCTGTAGCTTTGTATTTGGATGGCATTAACTGGGTGGATTTTTCAAAGTAGAATATTGTAACATGAAGAAATAAAAGTAGGATGAGGATGATATAAGAAAAGAAAAGAAATCAATGGAAGTGGAAGTAGGTAACTATTTGTAGCCAACAAATAAATTAGGATAAGGATTAGGATTAAGAAGTGAGAAAAACAGAATTGTTGTAACTTATATTTACAAGCCAAATAAAAAGTGTAGTTTTAGTTACCTTTACAAGGGAAGTATAAACTTCCTTGAGGGTTTCTTCCATTTGGCACAAACTTGTGAAGTCATCAAAGTTGATACCTTTTTGCAAAGCCCAAGATTCGAGTGCAGGCTGTGAAGCCACCACAAGAGCCACACAGTAACTATGAAATGAATTGGCATGCACCATGATGTTATCCACATAAGGGCTAACACTAAGACCCGCCTCAACCTGTACATTGTGTGTGTGTGTGTGTATAGATATATAAGTAATAAGAAGCACTCAGAAAAAAATAAAAATTTATATATATAATGCACAAAAGGCATACCTTTCCAAGAGAAACATATTCTCCATGTTGAAGTTTCACAATATCCTTCTTACGGTCAATTATCTCAAGGCACCCATCTTTATGGAACTGCCCAACATCACCCGTGTAGAACCACCTCAACCCTCTCTTATCAACCTTTTTCCCAAAATTATATATATATAAGTCAAATGTTTGTCCCACATCAAAAAATTTATTTATCATTGGGTCACATCAGTTGATGCAAAAATTTCAGGAATTAAGAAAGAATACTATTACTTACTTTGTATACTTCCTTTGTCTTTTCATCATTTTTGAAGTAACCCAGAGTAACATTTGGCCCACCAATCACTATTTCCCCACGAGGCATAGGTGAATCACTCGTTAAGTAACCACCCTCCGCCCAATCGATTAACTGCACGACACAAAAATAATAATACAATCAATCATCAATGTCAATTGTCAAATCACAAGATTGTGCATGCAATAGCAACAGTTTTAACATTTTATTTTAGTTGATCAAATCAAACTACTATTTCAAATGCACAATATACTCATTTTAAATACAACTAAATAACACACACACACACAAAATCAACATAATGTGTACAAATGTTAATGTGAAATGTTTGATAATAGCTTGAGTACTAACACTTACAGCATCACTACTGAGATAATAAGATCCGACTAGAACTCAGAACGTAGAAAGCCGAATACTAAATAAACTTTAGAATCTATTCTATGTGTATCTAAATAAATGAAATGGTGTTGAAGAAAGACTACACTAGGTCTAAGTAATAAATAGAAGGGTTAAATGCAAGAAATAGCATCCTATTAGAGGTTTGTTCTTTGAAAAATATCTACAGTTATAGCAATGTCGTTCAAATATAAATAGAGCACAATCCAACAAAATGTGTTTTATTTCATGGAAAATAGCATATATATATATATATATATATATATATATATATATATATATATATATATATATATATATATATATATATATATCCAAGTATTAGAAAGTAAAGACAGCATGTTTACTTTAGTTCATAATGTTTTGTAAACATCTAAACGTTACTAAATTACAACATATATAATATAGTAATAGATTTTATAGAGAATATGCAAAACGAGTGGCACAATGCTAGCATTCCACATTGGAGGTCACTAGTTGAATGCTACAAAAAATTTCATTATTTGTGTTGTACTATAATATTTTCTAAAAGAAAATTTGATGTTCTCGCAATCAAATATCATTTTTTTTTCAAAAATATGAATATGAGAGACAATATTACCTTGATATAGGAGCAAGGAAGGGGTGCACCAACACGACCAACAGATGTATCATCATACTCAGAAAATGTCCCACCAGCACAAGTCTCAGTTAGACCATAACCTTGACCTATTGGAGCTCTAACATCATGGAAACACAAAATAAAGTCAGTCAGTAGATAAAGGACTTATATCATGTCCATTGTTTATTTTTTTTACACTCAGAAAAGGTCACTGCTGTAATTTAGTCCATATCATTCCTAAGAAACTTTAGAAGCTACTGTTTTAAAAAATGACAAAATACACAAAGAAACTTTCACCATTTTATTGCTTTAGCCACTTGACTATTTTCTATACTCCTTTTTACTGTTTTAGAGAAAAAGATTTTTACATTAACACAGAATACAGAAAAGCACAATGTCTTGTCGATTTAGCCACTGAACTATTATTATAATAAACATTAAAAAATCAGTAGCTAAATCAATAAAATTGTGAAAGTGCATTGTGTTTTCTCTTTTTCAAAATCGAGTAACCTAGAAAAAGCGTGTTTTTTTTCTTTAATGGTCAAAAAAAGTATTAGAGGTGAATCAGAAAAGAGTGGGTAATTGGATAAAAATGTGGAGGCTAAATCTGAACTTGTTTGTCCATTTCAGTATTATGGAAGCTACTTGTAAAATGAGTAAGTTTTTGGTCTATATTAACAAGTAACAGATGCAGCCCATCGGCATTATCAATGAACAAAAAAAGGGTTGAATGCAAGAAATAGCAACATAGTTTCATTTATCTGTTGTGTGTGTTGTAGCATCCTGATAGCAATGGCATGATTATGAATTTGATACCTCTCATCTACTTATGAAACCGACTTGTAACTAATTAATTGACTTAACTGCCCTTCTCTACTCTATTATTAAAAAGTGTAATGAACAAAAAATCACTCAAGTTATTTTCTTTTCTTATTAAGGCATTGATTGTACTTTGCAAAGGTGGGATGCGATTATAGAATTGTAGTTTCTCCAATAATAACTAAGGAAAATTGCTTTTTATTTGGTTGATCAGGTAGTAAAAAAAAAAAGAATTGATATTTGTTGCAAGTGGAGAGATGAGGAATTTTGTTAGTGGTAGTGGTAGTAGAGGAAAGTAACCCGAGACAAATGTTGATAAATCTTTGAGTATCAGCAGACAAAGGGGCGCCTCCAGAAAGAATAAAGCGGATACGACCACCCAAAATGGCTCGGACCTTTCTGAAGACAAGAAAGCTCCACAGAAACTTTTCTAATCCCCATGCCCCAAACCAACTCCCATTAATTGCAGACAACCGCCGACCATACGCCAAATCAAACAACTTCTTTGATACTCCGCCTGCTGAATCCACCTGAAACACAATTCAATTCTCATCTCCACTTCCCCAATATATATATATATATATATATATATATATATATATATATATATATATACATAATGCAAAAACCTACTTTCATTTATTTCTGTATACCATCCTATTGTTACGCTGTATTTACTTACTCATGCATTGTATTTTTTTTTTTTCCTAAAAACAAAAACAAAAGACTCCATGTTTTCACCCTCTTTCGATTTCGACACTGCATTAGTTTTTGTTTCAAACCGATATTTTCCAACTTTCTTCAAATTTGACCTTTTCATTTTTGTTCAATGGCACAAAATACACCACATTTTCATCTTTTTTCGATTTTCCAATTTTTGTTCTAAACACACTTTGCTTTCACTTTTTTTTTTTTTTGACATGGCATTTTCCAACTCAGTATGGTATGGGGTAGAACAATGCCAAGTTCGATTTAAAATAAAAGATAATTATAATTTGAAAAATCTACGCATATATTGGAATTTATATATATTTATAGGCATGAAATTTTAAGCAACCTTGTTGCGCACACCATCTCGAACACGATCAAGAATAGCTGGAACGGATGCCATTAATGTTGGCCTTAGAGTGGATGCATCTCCCTTTGTGCCCCTCTTAATTTTGCTTGATGTATCTGTAAGAGTTAAAGGGGATCCATAACCGATTGAACTTCCTACAGCTGCAATCAGATTCTGTCACATCAAATATAAAAGGGTTAAAACACATACCAATCTACTTCCATTTACTTGTTTATTAGTATAATTTATACTTCCTTTTCTTCTTCTCATTACACCATTCAACCTTCACAAATCTCATCCAAATACAACACAGCTGTAATGGACTAGATTTCTTGACCCAATAACTGGGTAAACTTTTCAGACTACAATGCCTTAATAAGAAAAACAAAATGAATGTTCCTATAATATACAATACACAAACTGAAATCATAATATTTTTGGAAAGAAATAAATATGATATTTCAACTAATTTATTATAATTATACCTCGGCTGCAAGTTCAAGAATATGTGCCAGTGGTAAGTATGCTAAATAAACATCCTTGCCTCCTAAGCCAGGCACAATGGTCATCACAGCAGAAACTGTAGCTAAAACATTGCTGTGTGTCATCATTACTCCCTGCATAGAGCCAAAACATATATATACTCAGCAATCATTCAACAGTATTCGTCTAGAAAAGTAATATAATATCAAATTCCTAAATCATATACTTACACAGAATTTAATGATCTTCAAAATTTTCTTTACAATATAGATGATTGAGTGTTGAGCAATTCAATCATCTAGCTCAACACCTTTACAACACTTGATAGGAGAATAATCTATTGCACTATATTAAAGAATTTCATATTTAAAAGGGTTCAATGCAAGAAACAGCCACGTACTTTCATTTATTTGTTTATAATAGCATCCTGCTTTTATTTTTCCCTATAACAGCATTGTACTATACAAAACTCCCCAACTATAGCCAATTTTCATCGCTATTATTCGGTAGATTTTTCAAAGTACAATGTCCTGGTAAGAAAAAAGTTGAAAGTAGAATGCTATATTTGGACAGATTTTCAAAGTACAATACCTTCATAAGAAAAAAAAATGAAAGTGTAATGTTAATAGAAATAAATGAAAGCAGGATGCTATAATACAGAAATAAATGAAAGTGTGTTGCTGTTTATCGCATTTAGACCTAATTAAAAAAGGTTAAATGCAAAGAAACAAACGTCCGTTCATTTCTGCCTATAACAGCGTTGTACTTTAAAAACTGGCAATGCAATCCAAATACAAAGCAATTTTCATTTCTATAATTGCATATACGAAAAAATTGAAACTACAGTGCTAAAATTGGGTAGATTTTTCAGAGTATAATGTCTTAATAAGAAACATGAATGCTAAAATTGGGCAGATCTGTCAAAGTACAATGCCATAATAATAAGATATAAAGTGGAAATACGGTGTTGTAATAGAAACAAATCAAAGTATGATGCCAATTGTCATTCCTAATTAAAATGGCAAACGAAAATATTAAGGAATAAGAATTGTAATGTGGTAATAACCTTAGGTAAGCCAGTACTTCCACTTGTATACATAATGACTGCAACATCAGCTGGGAGTGGTAGATCTGCATCAACAGGCTTCTCTCTGCCAATTTGTTCTACTTCAGAATACGAATACATTTTCCAACTGCTGCTTCCATCACTCAACATATCATCATCATCCATGCATATTACACGTTCTACCGTGTCTATTTGTCCACTTATATCTAGAAGCTTCTTCAGCTCTTTGTTTCCACAAATTACAGTAGTAACCTCAGTCTGAAAAAAGAAACAATACTTTTTTAGATGTAACTAACTATCTTCTTTAAATTTGGAATTCATATGATATATCCATTTTGAATAGGTTGATCGTGCCACGAAAGCAAATACGTATCACTCTTTTGGGAATAGAAGAGTAAAGTTTATCGTTCCAACTATTTTTGATTGACCAAAATCATAGTACCTCATTTTAAGCATTATTAGATTTATCAACAAGATAAATAGGAATTAATAGTTAGATTTTTTATTATTATTCAATGTTTAGAAAATGGAAGCAAAAAGATCACAATCGAAAAACTAATGATACATAAGTTTAGCAATATTCATGGTGTTACCAACCAATGGGGAATTATAATATTGATATGATCCAAAAATTATGTACCCCTATCTAAATTCGTCATGCAGAAGATATATATTAACAGATTTAGACGAATTGTAGGAGTCCTAAGGGCACACTCGAATGCTATCTCCAAGTGTTGTTTTTATAAATATAAATAGAGAAAGATAAAAAGACTGAATAATAAGTAGGAGTTTAGTTAACATCCTATGATATGAACAATTCAAGCTTAATTGTCATGGTCTAAATGCATCTTTTATGAGACAACAGATGTAACGATTTAGCTTTATGATGATTCTGTAGCTTACATATATGAAGGAATCAACTAAGGAATGGAATGAAACGAAGCCATTAGTCACTCTTGTCTGATGGACTGGACTAAACTAATTTTTAGGAAGGTGATTTTGTTGATTCCATTCCTTGACCAGGATGTTTTTCAATCCATCATGGAATGAAATGAAGTGCCCATGTTTATTTATGTTATGTATATGTATATGTATGTAGCTCTTATTATGTTTAATTGTTTATTTCTATAAATAAAAAAATTAAAAAATGTAACGAGTAGAGTTAAAAACTTGCACATTTTATTTACATAATAATATAACAGAAAAATATGAAATTCATTCTATTCCTACAAGCCATCCAACAAAACAAAATGTCTTCCTTTGAGTTATGTCTTGGGGGGGGGGGGCCATGCCCTGCTTCTCTAATATTGTTAGTAGTGTGGGTGCCACTGCCTCAAAGATTGTTTATTTGGTTTTCTTTTATATATAATATACCAAAAATAAAAGGAAGGACGAAATACCTCGTTTAATGAGTGGCAGATGGCTTCTTCTCCCAAAGATGCATACATGGTGACAACAGTGAGATTGCGCCTGAAACAAGCCTGATTGATAGGAATATATATATATATATATATATATATATATATATATATATATATATATATATATATAGGATAAGATGGTTAGTAAAGTTACAGTAGAAAATCATACTGCATCTTAATCATGATGCAAAAGCAAAAGCAGGTTTTGGTACCTGCAGTGCAATAAACCATTCCTCCCGTGTATCCGCAAAGATTGCTACACGTTCTCCAGTTGTATGCCCAACTTGCACCAACCCAGATGCAAAATTGCACACAGTTTCAAACACTTGACCATAACTCATCCACTCATAATCACCAAGATGAAGCTTTTCAAATAACCTCCCATCTGCATGTACTTGTGTCTCCCTGGATATTAATTTCCGTGTTCCAAGCAGATTTTTGTCACCATGCTGCTTGCATGCCTGCTCAAAAAGCTCTGCAAGAGTTTTTATCCCTTCCCATGCTGTTTCCACTGGAGATGCAAACCGGTGGTTTCTGATCGCATACCCACCTTCCCCTTCCACGTCAGCATCAGCAGCCAAACCTCGGATTTTTCCTTTTCTAGAGCTCCGAAGGGCAAGAGTCAGTACAAGAGGAGCCAACACACCCACAATATACGCACTCATCCCCAGATTGCTCTTACAACTGAAACAACAATTCACTGCTCCTGCTCAACAAGGCATGTATACTAATAACAAAGCTGCAACCAAACTATACAATTACTGTAAAACTTTATAAACATGCATGCCTCAACCACAAGATTAAGATTACAAATGTTGGCCCAATGAGTCCATACATAAATTTATCCTTCCTTGTGTCGGGTCGTAATCTGCTAAGCTGGTTTCATCATTTTGTTTTTTTTTTTTTTACTTTTACCCTTGGCTTGGTTGCTGGATTGGAAATTTGGAATTGTGATTGATAACTTTATATTTGTCATCAGTTTATAGTAACTTCCTTCAACTGAGATGGAAGGTGAACAACAAAAAATAATATTGCTAAATACAATATATGCAATTGTAAGCACAGTTTGGTTCTGAAAGCAAAACCGAACCAAAAAGTTCAGGCGTCACATTGTAAAACCAAATTATGTTTGGTTTTTAAGGTTGTTTTTATTACTTTTCAGGTTTTTATTATTCTTTAATTTTAATATTTCTCATTACCAAGCTTATAAACTTTAACAAAAAAACAAGCAATTTACTCAAAGTATACTAAAAAAATAATGCAAGAGCAACACGACGTAAAGGTATGTCCATTATTCTAAGTTTTCGATGGGAATCATATAACTATTTTTAACTTTTAAAATATTTAATGAATTAAACAACCTTGTTTTGGATCTTTTAGTTCAGTTTGGTTTTTGTATAAAAGAAACCAAAGTCAGCCTAAAAGTTGGGTTTTTTCTAGAAATCAAACACCAGCCCATCGGTTATTAAAACGGTTTGACTTTTCAGTTGTGATTTTTTTGCAGTTCCTATCAAGTGAATGATAATAATTGGATTGGATGATCTTAAGTTTTGCATCACCATCTCAAGTAAAGATTTGATTATCTTGGTTCCCTTTGACTTTTTGGTAGCATTCAGTGATGCATCAGCGTCACATACACAATCTCGTGTATTGTTTGTGTTTGATGATATCGAGATCACTAGTGACTCCTTAGAGGAGATTGTAGCTATAAAAAAATTGCGTTGAATGGAAATTTTAGATTAATAACTTTAAAAAATTTTACCTATTTACTAGACATTGTGGTTGTTTGTTCTCACAAAGGCATCTTTATGTGGTAGAGAAAGTATACATATCATGTAAAAATGGTAACCAGTCCCACAGCTCGACATGGGGGAAGATAAATCACAATGTCAGAAGAGCAAGGAAAGGTGATGCCCAGTTAAACTTAAGACCTCTCTCAGTTATGGATTCTCGCCTCCTTTTCCACTAGTGAAAGTATCCATATCTTGTGTGAGTTGGATAGTCACATTGTAGATTCTCATATGGCCTCGAATCACAAGCTTCACCCATATGATAGAGAGCTTCTTGATAGGGATTAGGGAAGGAACATTACAAAAGTTGTGTAGTTGAACTATTTTCTAATACTTCATATGTCTTTCCCTCACAATTACTTGTGTAAATTGCAAAGATGAGTACTCAGGCTTTTTAAAATGGAAGGTGTTATGATTTATTGGTCCTAATTACTTTTCACCTGTTGACTGTTGTCCCAATCTAATCATCATAGTTAATGAAAAAGCTCGTTGTAAAACTCTTTATTAACATATGAATTATGATTTTCATGACACACACACACACAACAAGGAAAATGCCAGAGTTCTAGATGATAAAGGGACCTCTCATTAGTACATATTTTTATCTAATTGTGTAGCACATATTTAACTATAAGAAGCTTGGTTAATTAAGCCGTTGGTTATATGAAAGCTGTCAGTGCCAACAGTTTATAGCTTATACTCGGTGTCTAGCACCATGTAGCTTCCACTGTAACATAAAGAAACGAAGAAGGGGGGTAAGTCGGTGAAAGTGAGAACAGGACACGAATTATCCAGGCCATTTATGATCAGAGTCAAAAACCCTCAAAAGCAAGCATTTTCTAATACTTTAAATATCTTGAAAGCAACTTAAATGTAAAAGTCAAATTTGGGGGATAAAACAAATTAAATGTAAAACTCAAATTCTTAAGACAAAAAGTCCTAGGTTTGAATCCAAATCGGATTCTCGCCGATCAACAATGTGCAGTGACAGTGAGAAGAGACGAAAGAAATAAGTAAAAGTGATCGCAAGAGGACATCAAAGGCGGATGACACTATACACCAAAACTAGAGAAGGAATCACAAGTTGAGAAGTACGGAACATACCTCGAGCGTGGTATCTGAAGACGCAAATGACGAAGAAATTTGAGAGGTGAAAGTGTAGAGAGGTCGATAAATAGTGGCGGTAGCAGGGGCGGAGATACCAAGGAGCAGAGCCAGAGGGTTGTACGTTGTAGTTTCAGACGGGAGTGACAGAGGTAAAACTAGAATGTTGAAACCTGAGTGGACTATCTGTGTTTTGGCGATTGGCTATTGGCGCGTGGGAAGAATACAATAATAAGAACCGTGATGAAAATGATTTGTGTGTACCAAGTCCAACGGCCTGGGTTCCGTATTTATTATTCTTATTTTATTTATTATATACTGTATATTAAATATTAAATTTAGAAGTATAGTTTGGTTAATTTTTTGCCCAATGTTTTTTTAGATTTTGTTGTTTTTTTTTTAATTTGCTTGGTATTCTTTGTTGTTTTTATATTTTGGCATGTTTAGTTCCTTTTATATTTTAATAGATTTAGTCCCTGCAAAATCTTTTGGCATATTTAGTCATTGCAACAAAGGTTATATATTGATTGATTTAGTCCTTGCAACAAAGGTTTTAAAATTTGATAGATTTACTCTCTGTAATTTTTTAATTTATAGAAAAGGTCCCTGTAAAGTTTTTTTTCAAAAACATTTCATATGTGTAACATTTTTGTATTTTTGTAGGTTTTGACCCCTGTGTACAAAACTAATTAAAAAAAATTGTTCCCGTAATTTACATAAATGTCTACGTGCTTCATAATTCTGTCACCATATTTTGTGGAGTTGTCGCTTCTACTCCTTGGCTTTCACTAAACTACTGATCACATGACTACACGTAAAAATAAACAATAAAAATTATATATATATATATATTCAATTCATCAAGAGTACTACAACACCATAGAAACTCGCATGCTTCCTAAACTTCGTAATATCTGACAATGTTCTCGACAAAGTAAAGTCACGTGACAACAAGATGCAAATAATCATCGCCTCCCTCTAGGAAGAAATCAAAGAAGCAATTGTCGACCACAGGAAACTCATGAAAGAACTCCTTGACAATTAGCTATCAACCGTTCCCTCTTTTTTGTTAGTTATGTCTGATTAGTCAACGTCCAACCAATTTCCTTTTTTGATATTGTATATGTAATAGTTTTTTCATCATTTGTATGAACGTCATGCTCTAAAATAAGACGTTGACACTACTTTAACTTCTACTTTGCCGTTTGAACTTATCATCACACGCAAATAACTACAAAATAAAAAAAAATGAAAATAGATACACACAATGCACACTTACAAGTAGAAACATTGCTTCTCATAATTAAAGAATATCAATGTTTAACATTTTTAGAATACATTGCATCAACCTCAACTGTAAAAAAATTTAAAAGTACAATCCCAGCCATTACACAAAACAGAAAATATATATATATAAAAAATTTATCTAACTCGGGGCAAAGCCCAGGATCTTTTTCTAGTTTTTATTATTTTTATCATTTTATGTTTTGGTATAATATTATTATAATAATATTTACTTGAATGTATATTTATGTAATAATATTATGTTAAATTATATTCATATTAATAAGAGTAGCGTTGATGAACAGTGACAAGTATTTTGGTGGGTTTTCCGGTATGGCTCTTATTAGTGGGAAATGTTGCTTATTGGTTGGTTTGGAGCTAATTTCTTTTGCTTCTCCACGTGTCATTGCATCCTATATAGACAGAGATGCTTACAAATATCAACCGCTTTCTTGTTGTAACATCCCAAAAATTACAGAGAGATTTTTCATTTTTAAAATAGATTAACCAATTAAAACATTTATCTCAAAAACCTTGAGTGACGTTTGTTTGATTGAAACCATACAATATCATAGTTGAATTACAAAACAGCAGAAACGAATATCTTCAATACGTGTGTACAGTCCCGTCGAGCTCTTCTCACGAACAACATACAAAACATTTAATCCACAACTATAAACATAAAGCTTAGTGAGTTCCCAATATACCACATATTCCATCATATATACAATGCATCCACACAAAGTTTTCAGCTCTTGCGCCAACCTACCAAATCTCCTATCAACATACATAAAACATACATAAGAATCATATATGAAATAATTGTTGATTTAGGTGTCTAAGTCAATAACTAAATTGGTATATTCTTGAAATAAAAGCAAAGTCCTTTTTGGGTTGCCCTCGGAACTAGCAAGTGAAAAGAATTGCATTTGGAGAGAGAGAGAGAGAGAGAGAGAGTAATTTATTAATATCTTATTTAATTAGTATAATAATTAGAAATAGTAATTATTAATTAAGAGTTAATCATAAATTGATTGGAATTAATTTTGGGATTAATTAAATTAATTGGAAGTGCAAAGACTAAAGGTGACATTGTTCAAAAAGTTGAGCATTGAAGAGATTTTAGAACCTCCCTCATGGGGACGGTTTCTGTAGAGGTTACTAAGGCTTCTAGGAAGCCTTGGAGGATAAGTAAAGGATTTGGATAACTGTCTATTTTGAGATATTACTATTATATTCAATTGAGTGTTATCCAAGGATTCCTTATCACATATAAATAAGACCTTAAGGGTCATATTTTCGGCATGCCTTCTTACTCTTTTAAGAGCCGAAATTCCTTACCCCTCTCCTCTCTCCTCTTGTGTTCTTGTTGCTAAGGTTTGGGTACAAACCGTTAGAGGCATCATCTTTTTGGTGTTAGTCTTTCCGAGCTTCATAACTACAAGAATCGGTTTGATTTGTTTTCTATAACAAATCAAAAGGTACGTAACCTAAAACTTTTTAATTTCGATTTACACTAGGATTAGGCTAGTTTAGTTGTCCATTGTATGTTGCTATCAAGGTGTATGACATAGATCTTTTATATGATGCATGTATCCTATTAACTGTTAATTGTTTTTTGTATTGTACATAGTTGCTATCTATAAAACACATTAGTGGTATTAGAGCCTAGATTCGTCAAACATTGATTGCACATGACTTGAATCGATCTAAACAATTTTTTTGCAAATAATTGAGCTCACGACGTGAGCTATAGCTCTCACAACGTGAGAACAATATTTTTCATAATTTCAATAATTATCCTCCTAATCAGATTTATGGTGTTATTTTTGGTAATTATCCGATATTAATTTTGTTAGATTCCGAATTTTGAATGTCTTGTGTGATAATCCATAAAACCCTAATACTAGGAGATATCCTTAATTGATAATTTTTTAATTAGATAAATTAAAGTAAATCATCTCTTATGAATTTATTAATTAATCTAATAGTAATGTAATTAAAAGATAATTATAAATTCATAGCATGTTTAAATTGATTGTTTAATTATATGATAATTTAGATAACTAATATTTAAACCACATATTTTGAAAAGATTTAAAATACACCTTACATTATATATGATTAAAAGTTAATATATTATATGTAAAAGACAAGTCGGTCAAATCAATAGTAGGCATCATTCACGAAGCCATACTCTAATGAGGTATAAGGATAACGACCTATAAAATAACCATTGAATGGGTGTCCAGTCTCACCAACCGCTCTCTTGTATGGTGGAGGGTCGTTAGCCGAACGGGTTTGATATGACATAACCACTAAATGTATGATACTATAAAGTAACTAAACTTTTTATAAATCCTAACTCTAGTTACTTTAGGACAAAATGTGAAATTTATGTTAATCCATGAAAATGCACATCAATCTTTATAAGTCATTAGTGGAGCATGCATCGTTAACCAACACACTAATTTGGGACTACAAAGTTGAGTGATGGAAAAATAGAAAATTATCATTGTTAATGGAGCGTACGTGGTTAACCAGCACATTAATTTGATATGATAAATGATATCGATGTTGTCAAGCGGGTTTGCATGGTTATTCACATCTTATTTGTTATCCTCGACATCCCAGTCACAAATTGAAGAGTATAATCTGAGATTAAACATGCCATTGATAATATTCAATGATTCTCAAAAGACCTAGGAATTTCATGTTAGATTGGAATTGATAAATTTTTATTACCTACCTTAATAAATTCACAATTAGATTACGGCATACCTTTCCTTTGTTGTGATTGTATTTTTGGATCATAGCCTTGAATATTAAATTTGGGTCAAAATATGAAGGATCTATATCACTAACTAAAAATTATGTCTCTTTATATAGATGTTTGGAAATGGTGAACTCGCAAATACTCAAACTGGTTCCTCAAACTCAAATTTCTCCCTACTCTCGATTTTGTCAAAAGAGAAGCTCACTGGTCCCAACTACATGGATTGGATGAGAAACTTGAAGATGAACCTTCGATGCGAGGGAAAAGAATATGTCCTCGATAAGCCTCTTGTTGAAATCGATCATTCCACCGCTACTCCTGAGGAAATTGCTTCCTACAACAAACATTCTGATGACGTCACAAATGTCGCTTGTATCATGGTGGAAACTATGGCACCTGACTTGGCCAAGTTCTATGAGGACTACTGGCCATATGAGATGAGTCTTGACCTTGTTGGAAAGTTCCACAAGGTTGTGAGACAAGAGAGCTATGAAGTGGTCAAATCTCTTATAACATGCAAGTTTAAGGAAGGAGATTCAGTTTGTGCTCACGTACAGAAGATGCAAAGGTATGTGAAGCAACTCTAGAGGTTCAATGTGTCATTCGATGAGGAGTTGGCCATTGACATGGTCCTTAAATCCTTTCCTCCTAGTTATGATCAGTTTGTCTTAACTTATCATTTGAACAACACGGAGACAACATTGACCCAACTCCATAATTTGTTGCAAACTGTTGAGCCGGGGATGAAGAAGAATCATGCTCAAACTGCAACAAATGCTCATGTCCTAGCCATTAGATTTGGCAAAGGGAAAAAGAGGAAGGCTCATTCCTAATCCACCGGGAAAGGGAAGGCCCATGTTGGAGGGTCTAGTAGTGGGTCTAAGACGAAGCCCAACTTTGGTGTTCCTGCGACCAGTGATCCAAAAGAGGTCACTTGCTTCCATTGTGGTGAAAAGGTTCATTGGAGAAGAAGCTGCCCAAAATACATGCAGGACTTGAAGGATGGAAAGATCAAGGCACCCTCATCAAGTATTTACACTATCTAAGTCAATAACACACAACTTTCTTATTCATGGGTTCTTGATATAGGATGTGGTTTCCACATTTGTTCTAACTTGCAGGGACTAAGTGAAAGTGTAATGTTTGGTCCATGTATAAAACATTTCTCAAAATATTAGAAATCATTGTTGGAACTCGACGAGTTGGGGAGCTCCAACTCGTCGTGTTGAGAATATTGTGGCAACGGGTTTTAATGACCCAACTCGACGAGTTGGCGGCTGGGATGAAACCCTAATTTTAGGGTGTTGCACCCTATTTAAAGGACCTAACCCCTCTTGGTTGGCCTCCTTACCAGCCTCCCTTTGTCCAGAAACCTTAAGTTCGTATATCTCCTTGCAAGTTTGAGTGTGTGGTTGGCCTCCTTACCAACCTCCCTTTGTCCAGAAACCCTAGGTTGATTGTTAAGAAAAACAATCTAAACGAGAGTTAAAGATCTCGTCGATAGGATTCTGTCGATATAAAGAAAGTTGAGAACAAATATCGTATGACAAAGTTATGATTTTTATACGGACTTTAACCGTCTTAGCCTGTTAAAAATATAACTTTAAAAACAAAACGAGAACTAGCCGACGAAGTCTAAATGAAAGTTTTAGATCTCGTTGATAGCTATGTATGGATATAAACAATGTTGAAAACGGAGCTCGTATGAAGAAGATATGAATTATTGAAAATAAAAATAAAACTTTGCTAGTATGGACTTATAACCCACAAACGTAGATGAAATGGGACATATTTAGCAAATACTCTATACATTGGTTGCCTTAGTATGACTTGCACTGGCCAAGGACTCCCCTAGTTGTGTACTTAAACAGTTGCTTGGTTCATTAGGTAAGGTGATTCTTCCAGATGATCGTCGAATTAGGATTTGTGAGAATCGATTGGGCCGGGTAAGTGGTCATACGTCAGATTATATGAACTTATAATGTTTGTTTGTAGGAATGTTATAATGATTTATTATCATTAAAATATTATGGGCTTGAAAACCCTATGCATCTCACAGGGTTTCCCAAACCTAACACACTCAATTTATATGCATCACAGGTAGCGGAACTAAGGCTGATGGAATCTAGTTAGGATGCTGAGTGAAATAAGAGATGAACTTGTATTAGTATTTCAGGACCTTTTTATTTTACGATGTAACCTATGTTTAATATTAATGGTGACATCCACGATATTTTAAATAAATGAAATAACTTATGCTATCTCAATTGTTTTAATTAAACTGGGTTTTTCCGCAACACAATAACTTAAAGCATAAGAAAAAAATTTAATTGGTTCTGAAAATAAGGGGATGTCATAGTTCGTATCAGAGCATTAGTTTAAGCGAACTAGAAATTTTGCTAGATTTCTAGACTTAAACTTAGAAGCTAAGTATAAACGGCGAGGTGTGTGATAGAATACTTTAGGATAGATGCCTAAATTGCTATAGACACAAGCACTAGCAAGCTATAGGAAGGCGCCTTAATTGCTAAAATGTCTTAATTACTATATATATATATATATATATATATATATATATATATATATATATATATATATATAGTAAAATAATACTATTCTAAAATACTCGTATTCTATGGGTATATAACAAAATGAAGATCACAAGGAGCGGTAGAGCCATCAATAACGAAGGAGGTCCAGCCCCTCAAAACTTCGGAGCAAGATTTGCTCAATTTACAATGAACAAAGCACGAGCGATGATGTAAGATCTTCAATCAACAACAATGTGAGTTTAGGGATCTCCAAACTCGGGAGCTAGCGAATGCTAGAGGCGGAGCGTCGGTGATCAACGAACTGATAGTCTTTGAGCGAGTCAATAGTGGATTGGTTCCCTCTCATCCAACAATGGTTCATGATGAAAATGATGACTTGGAAAGTTACAAAGGGCCAATCCCTCCTCTAGAAGACTCAGTGATCCGATGGAATGATGAACCTAGAGGCTACTGCAAGTATAAGGATTTCATGACTTACAAGCCACCATCATTTAATGGGAAGGAGGATCCAGTTGGAATCATGGATTAGATTTCGGAAATAGAGCTAGCTTTCAGCACATGAGGTTGCACTGGAAAGTTGAAAACCACCAACACTATGAGACAATTCAAGGGTGCAGTGATCCGTTGGTGGAATTTGTTGGGGAAAGCGTTAAGTTCTAACAAGCCGTTGAAATTGACATGGGAAGAGTTCTTGACCCACTTCAAGCGCAAATTTTGCTCAGATGAAGATATATTGGAGTTGGAGAATCAACTCTTATCGTTGAAAAATGAAGCATGACGGTTGATGAGTACACCAATGATTTCAATGACAAAATGAAATTTGCCATGCGTGTGGTCCCCAACGAACAGGCCAAGGTTGACAGGTACTCCAAAGGACTACCATGGGAGTATGTTGTGCTAGTTAAACAGGCCTCTACTTTTGAGGCAGCTATCTGGGCTGCAAGGTCTATGGAGAGCATGATTAAGAGAAGGACTGCCAACAAAGTTGAAGTTGGTGAGAAGAGGAAAGTTGATGGATTCTCGAGAAACAACAACAACAACAAGAAAAAGAAGTTCTCAAGTCGAGCAACAAGTCTGGGAGCAACCAAGAAGGGAAGTGGTGCGACCAATGCAAGAAGAAGCATTTTGGTGACTGTGTCGTCTACTACAAGTGCAAGAAGTCGGGGTATATCCCTATAAATTCCCCAATGAAAGGAAAAGTGTGCTTCAGTTGTGGAGAAGAAGGGCACAAGAAGGTTGTGTGCCCAGTAGCTGAGAAACCAACCCCAAGGATCTTTCCAACAAAACCCAAGGGTAGAAACTACCAAATGAACCTTAATGAAGTTAAGGAAGAGACTGATGTTGCTTCAGGTACATTCCTAGTAAACCAAATTCATTCCAATATTTTATTTAATTCGGGAGCATACCACTCCTTTATATCGCATGAATTTGGTAGAAAGCTTAAGTTATCACCACATAGGCTATGCACCCCTATTATAGTTGAAGTAGATGGTGGTAGGAATATATATGTTAGCAATAGGTAAGAGAATGTAACCATTAACTTTAACGGGAAAGAGTTTCGTGAAGAGTTGTTACCCTTCGAGTTAAACGACTTCAACATAATTATGGTCATGGATGGGTTAGGTGAAAACCTCACAGAGATTTTATGCGGGAGGAAGATGGTACGCATCAATCCCCCTGAAAAAGAGCCATTCATCGTTTACGGTGATAATAGTAGAGTAAAATATGGAATCATTACGATGATAAAGACCAGAAGATGCTTAACCAAGGGATGTACAACATTCTTGGCATACGTGATTGATGCAAAGAAGGAAAAGAATGCAATGACTAATATACCTATGGTGCGTGAGTATTCTAAGGTATTTCCTGATGAATTAACAGGATTACCACTAGAGAGGTAGGTAGAATTCAAAATTGACTTGTTTCTAGGCACAACGCCGATGGCAAAAGCACCATAATTTTTAGCGCCTACAGAGATGAAATAGTTGATGACACAACTCCAGGAATTATTGAACAAAGGTTTTATAAGACCTAGTTCATCACCATGGGGAGCTCCCATACTGTTTGTAAAGAAGAAGGATGGTACGATGAGAATGTGAATTGATTATCGAGAGCTAAACAAGGCTACGATAAATAATTGATACCCATTGCCTAGGATAGACGACTTTTTTGATCAATGGCAGGGAGAAACCGTCTTCTCCAAGATTGATCTCAAGTCAGGCTATCATTAGTTGAAGACAAGGGAGCAAGACATTGAAAAGACAACCTTTGGAACTAGGTATGGACATTATGAATTCCGTTTTATGTCCTTTGGACTAACAAATGCTCCAACAACATTCATGGACTTGATGCATCGAGTTTGTAAACCATTTCTCGATAAATCAATAATAGTGTTCATAAATGACATCTTGATCTACTTCAAGAACAATCAAGATCACAGAAAACATCTCCGAGAGGCATTAGAAGTCCTAAAGAAGGAGAAGATGTACATAAAGTTCTCAAAGTGTGACTTTCAGATTCGGGAGATACACTTATTGGGTCACAAGGTTAGCTAAAAGGGCATAATGGTCGACCCAACAAAGATAGAAGTTGCTATGAAATAGGAGACACCAAAGAGTCCCATTGATCAATGTTACGAACCGACTAACACCAAAAGATATGAATCCTTGATCAACAACCCAGATCCTCCAAGTTTGACCCAAATTCAAACTGACCAAAACTCAATGGTTAACGGTAAACAAAAGTCCATGGCCACCAAGTTAATAGCCACCACAACGTGGAGACCTTTTGGCCACATCGTGGGCATGACAGGACAAAATAGACGACATGTAGGACATCTCCATGTCATGGACCCTCCTTGGCCATGTCATGGGAATGTTTGGACGAAACAATCATGCAACTGGACTCTACAATGTCGTGTTCATTCCTTGGCCACGGCGTAGTTACTAGCAGATTCTACATTTTTTCACTAAGAACTTAGATTCCCAAAACTCAGAACCAAAAATTTTGTTTTTATAGTAAATAAACCATCAACAAAACATGTTCGTCAAACCATAAAATATTTAGAGTAAACCAAATAACATCCCAAAAGTACATCAGAGTCAATAAGCAAAAAAATCATGGTGTGTGCAATGCGATCATCCCAAGCTCTTCCCCTTTGATCCGGAAGTACCAAAAACATAAACTGAAACCGTAAGCACAAAGCTTAGTGAGTTCCCCAAAATACCTCATACTATATATATCAAACATATAATGGGCCATGTCAAATAGCCATCGGGCGCCGTCCGACATCTATCACACCCCCAAAACCAAGGATGACGGAAACGTCCGGGGGTGGGATGACTTCATGTACAGTATCATAACAACGGATATAATAGTGACCAAAGTAAACACAACCATCATAAATATAATTGAAAAAGCTACACTGTAGTATGAGTTACATGTTTCAAAATCAATTACATTATGATGACAAAAATGTATTATTTGACATCTTTGTGTCCCATCCTCAAAAGCAGTTGGTTACCTGTTTCACTGATTTCCTGAGAATATGAGTAGTTTTGAAAGAGTGTCAACAATTAAGTTGGTGAGTTCATAAGCTTTTGTATGTAGAGTCGAAATCCTTTCTTTGTAAAAGTAGTGTTTGTTCCAAAAAAAATCCAATATTTCCTTCTTAAAAATGAGATGTAGTCTTAAAACCCAAGGAATGAAATGTACAAGTATTTTCCATACTTATAGTAGTATATGCAAGTTTAAATAGACATAAACTCGTTTAAATGAAAGAATCCCCGTAAATCGTATGTTTTATTAATACCCCGTGTGAGTTATTATAACCATGCTATGACCTAGTCGGACTGTCACGACGTTCTTCAGGCGTCGGAATGTTTATGACATTTATCACCCCAGACCTGCCGGTCTAGCTGTTGCATGCAGCTAAGGTGTGGGTTTGTCAGACCCAATATAGATCTATACACAACTATCATGCTCTCCCTACAAGAGACTCTCGTTACAATTACAGGACTTTAAATGCGCTAGTTTAAAAGTATCGTGAAGTGAATGTCTCACAAATTTATTCATTAACAGATTTACGTAGTGTGAACTGAAAACCCCTTTTTGTGGAGATGAAACCTTTCGTAGTGAGTTTGTAGTGTAAATGTACATAAACTATACCTATTATAGTTTATCATAAATGTTTGTAGTGGTAGTAATCCTTTTGTATATGATGTATGCTTTTTTTAACTAAGGTAAATGATATGAAATATAAACAACATGTATTTATATAATAGTACACACATTGCTCAGCAAGTTACAAGGTGTAAATGAAATTGTTAACCATTTTTCTAGTTTTAACTTTTCTGTTCCTGTTCTTAGAAGAATTATAGAAAAACATTGAAAGTCGAAATCAGAATCCGTAAACTCTGAGAGTTTAGAAAACGTGTCTAGTTTGTTCATAATTTTTATTATGATTTTTAGTGACCTCTAACTTGTGTGAAAATATTCAACTTCATAGACTGGTCCGAATTTGTTTCTGAAATGATAGGCAGTTTTGTAAAAATCGCCATAAATTGTAGAAAAAACGTATAAACTTGTGCAAGTAGTCCTTAGAAAGGTAAGAACCTGAAATACTTGCATCTTGTACAGTTTTGGAAACCAATGAGTTTAAGATGTTCAAAACAATCCGTGAATGGAACTCAACTTTCCTGTTGAAAGCTGACGTTTGAGTTTAGTTAAGTTTTTGATGTTATAACTTGTATTCCCCCCTAAAACTGGAAGAAAACATGAAAATGTAGGGGTATGAACTCACCTTGAGTGATTCCCTGAGATGGATGTTGAAGAAAAGTGGTTTCCAAGTCAAGAACACTTGGAGAATGCTTGAGGATTTGAAGATCCTAAGAACAAATATGACGATATTTGTATAAGGACTCCATGATTTGAGTGAAGGAGTGTAGAATATTCAAGAGTGGAAATGAAGAACTTACCAAATATGGGGGAAGAACTCGTGACTTCCTGGAGTTCTTGTTTCCAAAGAAAGTAAATGAGAAAAAGAGAGAGAGAGAGAGAGAGAGAGAGAGAGAGAGAGAGAGAGAGAGAAAGGTGTGATTTTTGGGAAAGACAATGAGATTTAAGTGTAAGGAAATAAAGATTTGGTGAATATATTTGGATAGGAAATCAGATGGAGTGTTGGATGAAAGATATTGATTTGACTAGGTACCATGGGAATAGTGACATAAAGCATGAATAGTGACTTGAAGTTGTCATAACTTTATGAGAAAAGTCAACCATTCTTAGATAGTATCTTGTAGAAGAAATCTTATATATAGTAAAGAATTCCCCAAATTATGATTAAAATATGAACTTATGGGGTTTAATATGTTAAAATATGAGTTTTGGGTGAAAATTCCCGTCAAAATCATCAAAAACGAGTTTTAGAAGCGAAAGTGGTCGAAACCGGGACAAAGAGGCGAAGATTCTCGGATAGAACCGAAGACAGCTTCGGTCTGAAGTGGCTTGATCCGAACCGAAGCAAGAGGAACCGAAAGTAGATGATCCGAAGGTAGGCCATGTCTCGGACCGAAGGTTCGATCCTTAGCAGTTTCGGTCTTAAGAGGTTCGGCTCTAAGAGGTTCGGCCCTATATGGCTGTTTTTCGAATAATCTTCCCGTTTCGAGTGGTTTTTGAGTAAGTTAAGAGTCGGGATGCCCCGAGTGATTATAAAAAGTTAAAAGAGATTTTGAGAGAGATTTGGGAGAGATTTGGGATAGAGAGAGATAGAGCGAGAGAGATTGAGAGAGACTTTGTTTGCGACCTTTGTTAGTGTTTAGCCTCTTAATGCAAGGTTTGTAAACCCCGAAAGGTATGTAATAGTGTTTTATCGAGTCGTCACTCCACTTACCCTGACTAGGGTTTAGATTTTATGAACACATGAAATCTCTAAGTGACACTTTTGTAACGTCGTGATTTTTACCATAAATTTTTTTCCTTTTTAAAACATTTATTTAACAGAATACGTTAGCGGAAGACTTAGTTTTCTTATTCAAAACGTTTTCAAAACCACAACGTTACTTCAAAAATTCAAACATAATTACAAACCATTTAAAATGTAAACAATAGTACTTTAAAGTAAATAATCAAAAACGTGTCCAAGAGTGGTATCGTTAATATAAATCTACTACCCATAAGAACCCCTCTCACCAAGGCCAATCTTCTAAACTGCCTGCACCAACCATAAGGCACAAAAGAGAAAAGATACAAGTGTTAGCCCCTGCTGAGTGAGTTCATAAAGTTGCACATAAAACATACAAACCCCAAATGGGTCAATCATTCATTTTATGATGAAACATACAAACCCCATAAGAACCCCTCTTCAGACAGGCACTTCTTTAAATTTGACACGTGGAAGGTAGGATGTGCGTTATTAATTTCTTGTGGTAGTCAAAGTTTGTATGCCACTGGGCCAATCCTGGCAAGGATTTCGAACGACCCGATATACCTTGGATTTAGTTTCCCACATTTTCCAAAACGTATTAATCCCTTCCATGGCGAGACCTTTAAAAGCACCCGGTCTACGACCTGGAATTCCAAGGGCTTCCGTCTGTTATCGGCGTAGCTCTTTTGTCTGTCTCTAGAAGCTTTTAATCGTTCTCGAATCTGAACAATCTTCTCAGTCGTTTCTGTTATGATTTCCGGGCCAGTGAGAGTGATGTTAGGGACCTGTCCCTTAGCTAGTTGTGTGTCACCCACTTCAGCCCAACACAGCGCTGATCTGCACTTGCTTCCATAGAGAGCTTCGAATGGTGCGACCTTGATGCTAGTGTGATAGTTGTTATTGTAGGAGAATTCGATAGGTGGTAAATGGATATCCCAAGCTTTACCAAAATCTATCACACACGCTCTTAGTATGTCTTCTAGCATTTGTATAGTTCTCTCACTCTGCCCGTTGGTTTATGGGTGGTAGGCTGTACTCATGTCCAACGTAGTCCCCAGAGATTTTTGAAGTGACTGCCAGAACCGTGAAGTAAATCGACTATCCCTGTCGGAGATAATGGATATTGGTACGACATGAAATCGCACAATTTCCTTAATGTATGTTCTGGTCAGTTTTTCCATCTTGTCGGTTTCCTTGATTGGCAGGAAGTGTGCGGATTTGGTCAACCTATCAACGATCACCCAAATGGTATCGAGACCACCTGTTGCCTTGGGTAACTTGGTTATTAAATCCATCGTGATCTGCTCCCACTTCCACTCGGGCATCTCTGGTTTTTGCAACAAACCCGAGGGCTTTTGGTATTCTACCTTGACCTTGGCGCAAGTCAGGCACTTACTCACAAAGGTAGCGATGTCAGATTTCATGTTCGGCCACCAATAAAGCTTTTTAAGATCCAGATACATCTTGTCTGAACCAGGATGTATGGAATATCGAGTTTTGTGTGCTTCATTCATGACGACGTCCCTGAATCCTCCGAACTTCGGTGTCCAGATCCGATTCATGAGATAACGAACTCCGTTGTTCCTGACTTCGAGGTTCTTATCCATTCCCCTTAACGCCTCTCCTGTCACATTTTCTGGTTTCAAAGCTTCCATCTGGGCCTCTTTGATTTTCGTGGATAGGTGCGAATGGATTGTCATGGTTAATGACTTTACTCGGCGACCCGAGTATTCCTTTCGACTTAAGGCGTCAGCTACTACGTTGGCCTTATGTAACATCCGGATTCCCAGGTATCTTATTTTAAGTATTTACCTTGAGTTTTAGGGAGGGACTCGGCGAGTAGGCACTCAGACTCGCCGAGGAGGATCGCGAATTCTTGTCTGGATTAATGAGGGACTCGACGAGTCGATGCGTGGACTCGGCGAGTCCGCACTGTAAAGTGAAACCCTAAATCTCAGGGCCTGAGCCCTATTTAAAGGCCTTTATGGCCTCCACTTGCGGCCACTTCACCCCTGAGAAACCCTAGAGAGCAGAGAGATCGTTTGTGGTGCAAGAGGAAGGCTAACTCACCATTTCTTGTGTGTTTTAGCAAGAAGGAAGGAGGTAGAACAAGCTAGGCTGATTGTGGAGCTTGGATCTGTGTTGTTCACACTGAGATTCACGTTTTGAGGTACAAGTTCCTTCCCAATTCGTGTATTTGATAGATTCCTTGAATCTAGGGTTTCCTTTGCACAATTTTGAGTTAGATTGTGAAGCATATGAGGTCCCTTTGGGTATAGATGATAGATCTGGACCTTGAGAGGTCCAAAAGGTCCCAAGCTTCCAGCTTTATGAGCTTTCATGTGAGCCTTGAGAGTAAAACCCCATTTAAATGGTTATTTCTTCATTTTTGGTCTTATAAGCATTGCATGAACGTAAAGTTTGAACCTTTACGTGACTTTCGAGTGTTAGAAGGTTGGATCTACTGGTTGGTGAAGCAGATCTGACCTCAAGAGATATTTTGAGAGTTTTCATGGGAGGAACTCGCCGAGCCCATAAGGGACTCGACGAGTTGAGTCGGGTTGCCCCACGACTCGCGACCTGTGACGACCCGTGGAGTATAGGGTTGACTCAGCGAGTCAAGTGAGGACCAGGGGCGAAGAGTACAGGCATGTACTCGCCGGGTCACTCTAGTGCACTCGGCGAGTCCGGTCAATGTTGACCGTTGACTTCTGTTGACTTTTAGGGTTTAGTCAGTGTTTGGACTTATGAGCCATTAGAGGGGTAGAATGGTCTTTTACCCTTCTTAGAGAACTTATAGAGAGGGGTTGGCCTAGACTTTAGACGTTGTATTAATTAGAGTAATTATTTATGTGATTAGGCGAAGGCTAGTGCAGTATTTCAGAGCTCGAGGTTTACCGAGTTACCCGAGGTGAGTCTTCTCACTATACTTTACCTAGAGTGGTAATTAGAGTTATGTGACAGAGTATCTTGTATGCTATTTATGTGATTGTGATACACTGCATTATTTCTATGTGATTCGTGTCGTGTATGTCCCAGAGTTACAGAGTTACAACCGGAAGGTTCACAGAGTTAGGACCATAGGGTCCACAGAGTTAGGACCGGAGGGTCCACAGAGTTAGGACCGGAGGGTCCACAGAGTTATAGCCTCGAGTGGCTAATATGTGTTATATGTGGTATTTTGGGGAACTCACTAAGCATTTATGCTTACAGTGTTTTGTGTTATGTGTTTTAGGTACCAGTGAGGATCGCGGGAAGGCGCCGACATGATCAGTACACACTATTGGAGTTTTACACATTTTGATCTTGGGATGTGTTTTTATGGATTTGATATATGATACATTGAGATTTGAGAGTATTTATGAATGAAATTATATTTTTAAAAGTGAAAAATTGTTTTGAAATTTAGGGTGTTACACCTTACCTGGGTGATAACGAATCTCACACTCGTAATCATTCAGTAGTTCTACCCATCGTCTCTGCCTCATGTTGAGCTCTTTTTGATTGAGGATGTGCTGAAGGCTTTTGTGATCGGTAAAGATAGTACACTTTGTTCCGTAAAGGTAGTGACTCCAGATCTTTAGGGCGAATACTACTGCTCCCAGTTCGAGGTCATGTGTGGCGTAGTTGACCTCGTGCGTTTTTAATTGCCTCGATGTGTAGGCAATGACCTTTCCTCGTTACATTAACACACATCCAGCAGTAGACCACAAAGTCTTCAGTTCCTTCTGGTAGGGATGAAATCGGGGCGCTGCACAGGGCATGTTTTAGTGTTTGGAAAGTGGCTTCTTGCTTCTCTTCCCAGTTGAAAGTTACGCCCTTCTGAGTTAGGATGGTAAGTGGTTTGGCAATCTTGGAGAAGTTTTGGATGAACCTCCGGTAGTAGCCAGCGAGGCCTAAGAATTGATGGATTTCTGTAGGCGTCCTTGGTGCTGACCAGTTCTCGGTTGCCTTGATTTTGGAGGGATCCACGTGTATCCCTTTCTTGCTAACCACATGACCGAGGAAGTCTACTTCTCGGATCCAAAATTCGCACTTCGAAAATTTTGCATATAATTTCTCGGCCCTTAGTGTCTCCAATACCTGTCGTAGATGTTGGCTATGCTCTTCCTCACTCCTTGAATAGACCAGAATGTCGTCTATGAAGACAATCACGAACTTGTCTAAGTAAGGCCGATACACCCGGTTCATTAGATCTATGAACATTGCGGGTGTGTTTGTTAATCCGAAGGGCATTACTACAAACTCGTAGTGACCGTACCTAGTCCTAAACGTCGTTTTAGGAACATCTTCCTCTTGGAATCGTAGTTGATGGTATCCCGACCTCAGATCGATCTTTGAGAAGTAAGATGCTCATTGGAGTCGGTCAAATAGGTCGTCAATTCGGGGTAGAGGGTATCGGTTTTTGATGGTAAGCTTATTTAGCTCGCGGTAGTCGATGCACATGCGGAACGATCCATCCTTCTTTTTTCACAAACATAACTGGTGCTCCCCAAGGCGAGAAGCTTGGTCTGATGAACCCTTTGCTTAGCAGTTCGTTTAGTTGGCTGGATAGTTCTTGCATCTCGGCTGGCGCTAGGCGGTAGGGCGCTTTGGCTACGGGGGTAGGTCCGGGAATTAGGTCGATTCGGAATTCGACTTATCGTGCGGGTGGAACTCCAGGAAGGTCTTCTGGAAATACGTCAGGGAAATTACAGACCTCCGGAATGTCCTTGATGTTCTTCACCTCTTGTTTCTTATCCACTAAATGTGTTAAGAAGGCATGGTATTCCTTGCAGAGATACTTTTGGGCTTTGGCGCAAGAGATGATTTGTAGGTTTGCACTAGGTTTGTCGCCATAAATGACGAGCATTTCGCCACTTGGCCGATTAAGGCGAATGGCCCTTTCGTAACACAGAATGTCGGCACGATTTGAACTTAACCAATCCATGCCAACGATGATATCAAATCTTTTTATTTTGACAGGAATTAGGTCGATTTTGAATGAATGGTTATCTAGAGTGAGGGTACACCATGTGTATATATTGTTAGTGCTCTCTACCTCCCCATTTGCCATTTCTACGACGTATGCATCTTTTAATGATTGGGGATTTTGTTTTAGTAAATGTTTGAATTGGTCGCTAACGAAACTCCTCTCCGCTCCACTATCGAATAATATGCATGCATATGAGTTATTGGGGAGAAACGTACCGGTAACCACCGTGGGATCTTCCATAGCTTCCCCTTTCCCTAAGGCCAAGACCCTTCCGACACCGTCGGGATTTGCGTTCTTTGCCTTTGGGCAATCTCTTTTGAAGTGCCCGGTCTCCCCACAGCCGTAGCAGGCTCGACTTGCCCCGACGTTGGCGGCGAGGTGGTTTGTTGGATTGGAAACTTGCAGAAACGAGCGGTGTGCCCTTTCTTGTTGCAGTTGCGGCAATGTATCTCTCGGAAAGGGCCGGTATGGTGGAAGTTACACTTGTTACATTTGGGGAGGTTCCCAGCATACTGCCTTAGTGGTGTTGGAGCGGCGGGGGTAGTGGCAGCGCGAACCACCACTATTTGTTGTTTCTTGGCTGGATTCTGAGCCGGCTGGCTCTTCTTATTGTTCCAGAACTTTCTTTTGTTGTTTCCCCCTTTTGCTTGATCAGGGGTGGCCGCCACAGTGCCATGGCTGACTTTATGGTCAATGAGTTTTTGTGCTAGCTCCTTGGCACTGTCAAAGGTAGTTGGTCTTGATGCCAACACGCTCCCTTGAATCTGGGGGGTTAGTCCCCAGATGTATTTCTCCACCTTCTTACTTTCCGGGGTGACCAACCCGGGACATAGTATGGCCAGATCGCTAAATCTGGCAGTGTAAGCTGCGATGTCAGAGCCGATCATCTTGAGGCCCCATAGTTCCTGTTCTAGTTTCTGAATCTCGCCCCTCGGGCAGTACTCGGTCAACATTAGGGCCTTCAAATCCTCCCAGCCCATTGCATTCGCCACTGGATGAGTTAACGGCTTTACGCGACCGTTCCACCGGGTAAGGGCTCAGTCAGTGAAAGTACAAGCTGCGAATTTGACTTTGTTAGCTTCCGGACAGGCACAAATCTGGAAGACTGATTGAGTATTCTCGAACCATTGCATAAAAGTGATGACGCCCCCGCTTCCATCAATGGATTTTGGTTTTCCATTAGTACAATCCTTGTAGGAACATTCTATTGCGCGTCCCTGACTGTCTTCCTGATGCACCTTCGAGCGCATTTGAATTCAAACTGAGGATTTGAGGAATTTTTCGAAATAAAACAAAATTTTTCTAAAAGAGTAACAGGATTTTGAAAAGAGCAGAGCAGAGCAGTGTGTACGATCAGCCAGCGCCCGAACGGTGATTTCCCAAAATACCCTTACATTATGTGTTATGAGATATTATGTGGTATGTTTTGCATGCTAGAGTAGGCTAGGTATTCATGGTTAGGACTAGAGTGGGCCTGATTTGTGATGCCTTAGCCTAGGAGTTATTGCTACTATGAGATACTTCGAGAGTAAGTAGGTAGCAGCGAGGAGCTTATGAGTGGTTTACCGGAGAGTAGCCTGAGTTTAGTGAGATGTAGAGTACTTGTGATCTGGGATTCATGGAGGAGGACTTGGGGTGAATACCGATGCGCTGTGGAAGGTAGTATAAGGGCCCGTACTACTGGAAACACCGGATCGGTGGCAGTCCAAGTAAGAATCCTTAGGGTACTAAAGAGCAAGTAGGGTTGGGTATCGAGTGCGAGTATACTCGAGCGAGTCTCTGATTTCTTTTGTGTTGTATTTCAGAGACATCATGGTTGGGACGCGCCACCACCCAGGAGGCAGTGGTACCAGTGGTACCAGTGATGAGGAGATCCGTAGGCTGATTCATGAGGAGGAGGCTGCTACCATCCGAGCCGAGATACCAGAGATGCTTGGGTCTATCAAGACCACCCTGATCTAGACTTTTGATGAGCGTTACGCTGCTCTTACTGATGCTGCTGTTGCTGCAGCCACCGCAGCCGTCGCTGCTGCGAGACCACAGGGGGGTGACTCGTTGCTGTACCGAGAGTTCAGCAACACGAAGCCACCAGAGTTTGATGGGACGCAGGATCCGATCGCTGCGATGAGATGGATTTCTGATATTGACGGATGCTTCTATACGTGTTCTTGTCCGGAGCATCTGAGAGTTCGGTTCGCGCTGAACCAGCTTCGCTTGGGAGCGAAGGACTGGTGGAAGTTTGTGACAGCGCACTACTCTCCTGCAGAGCTTGCCGCGGTGACCTGGGAGAGGTTCACCGCTATGTTTCATGATGAGTACGTTCCCCCGGTGAAAAGGGAACGTTTGGACCAGGAGTTCTTGACCCTCAAGCAGGGTACCGAGTCTGTTACAGTGATCACCAGGATGTTCCATGAGAGGGCGATGTTCTGCTCTGAGCACGTGTCTTCCGAGCAGGCACGCATGAGTCGGTATTTGAGCATTTTGAGGAGAGACATCCGTAAGTTCGTGGCGAACTCGTCGTACCGGACATTTGCCGAACTTCAGGCAAATGCCCGGAAGAGGGAGATTGAGCTCGAGACTCAGGCCAGGGAGGAGGCGGAGTCTCAAGGGAGGGATCGGCGACCGGCACAGTCCCAGCCGGCAGCCAAGCGGGCCAAGCCCGACGATTCGAGATCAGGGAACCAGAAGAGCCGCACTTGTGGTAAGTGCGGCAAGAGTCATGAGGGGGTTTGCAGAGCAGGGTCTTGCTACAAGTGTGGCAAGGAGGGGCACATGGCCAAGGATTGCCCCAAGGGGTTTGCACTCTGTTTCCACTGCAACCAGACCGGACACCGGAAGGCCGAGTGTCCGCAGTTGCGGGGGTCAGCCCAGGGAGCATCACAGGGATCTGCCCCTGCTACCGTTCGAGCTGCAGAGAGTCGGCCAGCGAAGGCCGATGCGCAAAAGGCCCGCGGGAGAGCCTTCCAGTTGACAGCGGAGGAGGTCCGCGCAGCGCCAGATGTTGTGGCGGGTATGTGTTCTTTCATCTATTTATTTTGAGATTATGGTGTTATGCTTATATTATGATATGCGTAGGTACGTTTCTTGTGAGTTCTGTACCTGCTTTGGTGTTGTTTGACTCGGGTGCGAGTCGGTCTTTTGTGTCGTTAGCCTTTAGTCAGCACATTAGTATCTGTCGAGAGGCGTTGAGTCGACCGTTGCGAGTTTCCATAGCTGACGAGAGAGCGGTGTATGCCACTGATGTGATCCGAGGATGTGTACTCGAGATCTTCGGTGTTGAGTTTCCGATTGATTTGGTCCCGATTGCGATGGGAGATGTCTGTGTCATCGTGGGCATGGACAGGTTGAGCAGGTTTGGAGCGGTTATCGACTGCGAACGACAGTTGGTGACCATACGAGACCCTAGTGGGGGAGTTCTTACGGTTTATGGCGAGGGTACCCGTTCTGGGTCATCATTTTGTTCGGCCGCTAGAGCGAGGCAGAGCCTACAGCAGGGCTGTAGTAGGTTTGTGGCTTATGTGGTGGATACGAGAGTAGATGCCGAGAGACCGAGGTCGGTCGATGAGGTCCCGATAGTGCATGAGTTCCCGGATGTTTTCCCCGAGGAGTTGTCGGGCGTGCCTCCCGAGAGGCAGGTGGAGTTCTACATCGATTTGGTTCCGGGGGCAGCGCCTATCGCCAAGGCGCCTTATCACCTTGCACCGCCAGAGATGCAGGAGTTATCCTCGCAGCTTCTGGAGCTGCTGGGGAAGGGGTTTATTCGACCAAGTAGCTCGCCGTGGGGAGCGCCGATCCTTTTTGTCAAGAAAAAGGATGGTTCACACCAGATGTTCATTGATTATCGGGAGTTGAACAAGTTAACGGTCAAGAACCGTTACCCACTGCCGAGGATTAATGATCTGTTCGATCAGTTGCAGGGAGCATCTTGGTTCTCCAAGATAGACTTGAGGTCTGGATATCACAAGATGAGGGTGCGAGATGAGGATATCCAGAAGACGGCGTTCAGGACTCGTTATAGGCATTACGAGTTCGTGGTGATGCCTTTTGGGCTCACCAACGCACCGGCAGCGCTCATGGATCTCATGAACAGGGTGTGCAGACCGATGTTGGATCGATCGGTGATTGTATTCATCGACGACATACTGGTGTATTCGAGATCCAGAGAGCAGCATGAGGAGCATTTGAGGGAGATCCTCGGAGTTCTAAGATCGGAGAGGCTTTACGCCAAATTCTCCAAGTGCGATTTCTGGTTACGAGAGGTCCAGTTCTTAGGATACCTCGTCAACCAGAATGGGATATTGGTCGATCAGACCAAGATTGAGGCGGTGATGAGTTGGGAGGTGCCGAGATCCCCCACCGAGATCAGGAGTTTTCTAGGGTTGGCTGGCTACTATCGGAGATTTATCAGGGATTTATCCAAGATCACCGTGCCTCTCACCAGGTTGACCCGGAAGGGTGTGGCTTTTTTGTGGGGACCGGAGCAACAGACCTCGTTTGAGACACTTCGCTAGTGGTTATGCGAAGCCCTGGTGTTAGCCCTCCCAGAGGGGGCATGTGATAGCGTATGCATCGAGGCAGCTGAAGCCTCATGAGACGAGGTATCCCACCCACGATCTAGAGTTGGGGGCAGTAGTGTTCGCCCTCAAGATCTGGCGTCACTATTTATATGGGGTTCGGTGTACCATATACACGGACCATAAGAGCTTGAAATATTTGATGGATCAGCCCAATCTGAATATGCGCCAGAGGAGATGGTTGGACGTGGTAAAGGATTACGATTGTGAGATCCTGTACCACCCGGGCAAAGCTAATGTTGTAGCTGCTGCCCTAAGTCGCAGGGCGGAGAGTGCCCCGATACGAGATATTTGTTTGAGAGTGACAGTGATGACTCTAGTGTTGGACACCATTCGGGAGGCCCAGACAGAGGCCGTGAGACCGAAGAACCGCAAGAGAGAGCGGGTGATTGGACAGGTACCTGAGTTCGTTACCGATAGTCGTAGGCTTATGACCTTTCAGGGTCGGATTTGGGTGCCGTATGCAGGCGGGACGCGCACCACTTTGATGGAGGAGGCGCACCGATCGAGGTTCTCGATCCATCCCGGGGCCACTAAAATGTATTTGGATCTGAAGAAAGATTACTAGTGGCCCTGTATGAAGAGGGATGTAGCATGGTTTGTTGAGAGGTGCTTGACCTGTCGCAGGGTTAAGGCTGAGCACCAGCATCCGCACGACAAGTTGCAGCCACTTGAGGTTCCCCAGTGGAAGTGGGAACAGATTTCCATGGATTTTATCACCAAATTGCCAAGGACCGCGAGGGGTGTCGATGCGATTTGGGTGATTGTCGACCGGCTGACGAAGAGCGCTCACTTCCTTGCTATCAGTGAGAGCTCTTCTGCAGAGAGATTGGCAGAGTTGTATGTGAGGGAGGTGGTATCGCGGCACGGAGTACCGATCTCGATTGTGTCAGACCGAGATGTGCGTTTCACTTCCAGGTTCTGGAAGAAGTTCCATGAGGAGTTGGGTACGAGGCTGCATTTCAGTACCGCTTACCACCCACAGACGGACGGTCAGAGCGAGCGGACGATTCAGACGCTCGAGGACATGCTCCGAGCATGTCTATTGGACTTCGGGGGAAGTTGGGACACGTATCTGCCGTTGGCTGAGTTTTCTTATAACAACAGCCACCATTCGAGTATTGGTATGCCTCCCTTCGAGTTGTTATACGGGAGGAGATGCCGGACTCCCGTTTGTTGGGGAAAGGTAGGGCAGCGCGTGATGGGCAGCACTGAGATAGTGCTTCAGACGACCGAGCAGATACAACAGGTTAAACAGAGGTTGTTGACGGCTCAGAGTTGCCAGAAGAGTTATGCGGATAGGCGACGATTCGAGCTTGAGTTCCAGGTGGGAGACTTCATACTCCTGAAAGTGTCCCCTTGGAAAGGAGTGATTCGATTCAGGAAGAGGGCCAAGCTAGGGCCCCGGTATATTAGCCCGTTTAGGTTGACCGCGAGGGTGGGAAAGGTAGCATATCGTCTAGAGCTACCCGAGGAGTTGAGCCAGATTCATGATACCTTCCACGTGTCTCAGTTGAGGAAGTGTACAGCCGACGAGTCGGCGGTGGTGCCGCTGGAGGATATTCAAGTGAATGCGAACCTGAATTATGCTGAAAGACCAATCGCGATCCGGGATCGGAAGATCAAGGTTCTGAGGAACAAGGAGGTGCCCCTGGTGCAGGTCCAGTGGCAACATCGGAGAGGGTCCGAGCTGACTTGGGAGCCGGAGTTGGAGATGCGGGAGCAGCATCCAGAGTTGTTTGCTGAGCAAGACTTCGAGGGCGAAGTCTGATTCTAGTGGGGGAGAATTGTAACACCCGGATTCCCAGGTATCTTATTTTAAGTATTTACCTTGAGTTTTAGGGAGGGACTCGGCGAGTAGGCGCTCAGACTCGCCGAGTAGGATCGCAAATTCTTGTCTGGATTAATGAGGGACTCGACGAGTCGATGCGTGGACTCGGCGAGTCCGCGCTGTAAAGTGAAACCCTAAATCTCAGGGCCTAAGCCCTATTTAAAGGCCTTTATGGCCTCCACTCGCGGCCACTTCACCCCTGAGAAACCCTAGAGAGCAGAGAGATCGTTTGTGGTGCAAGAGGAAGGCTAACTCACCATTTCTTGTGTGTTTTAGCAAGAAGGAAGGAGGTAGAACAAGCTAGGCTGATTGTGGAGCTTGGATATGTGTTGTTCACACTGAGATTCACGTTTTGAGGTACAAGTTCCTTCCCAATTCGTGAATTTGATAGATTCCTTGAATCTAGGGTTTCCTTTGCACAATTTTGAGTTAGATTGTGAAGCATATGAGGTCCCTTTGGGTATAGATGATAGATCTGGACCTTGAGAGGTCCAAAGGTCCCAAGCTTCCAGCTTTATGAGCTTTCATGTGAGCCTTGAGAGTAAAATCCCATTTAAATGGTTATTTCTTCATTTTTAGTCTTATAAGCATTGCATGAACGTAAGTTTGAACCTTTACGTGACTTTCGAGTGTTAGAAGGTTGGATCTACTGGTTGGTGAAGCAGATCTGACCTCAAGAGATATTTTGAGAGTTTTCATGGGAGGAACTCGCCGAGCCCATAAAGGACTCGACGAGTCGAGTCGGGTTGCCCCGCGACTCGCGACCTGTGACGACCCGTGGAGTATAGGGTTGACTCAGCGAGTCAAGTGAGGACCAGGGGCGAAGAGTACAGGCATGTACTCGCCGGGTCACTCTAGTGCACTCGGCGAGTCCGGTCAATGTTGACCGTTGACTTATGTTGACTTTTAGGGTTTAGTCAGTGTTTGGACTTATGAGCCATTAGAGGGGTAGAATGGTCTTTTACCCTTCTTAGAGAACTTATAGAGAGGGGTTGGCCTAGACTTTAGACGTTGTATTAATTAGAGTAATTATTTATGTGATTAGGCGAAGGCTAGTGCAGTATTTCAGAGCTCGAGGTTTACCGAGTTACCCGAGGTGAGTCTTCTCACTATACTTTACCTAGAGTGGTAATTAGAGTTATGTGACAGAGTATCTTGTATGCTATTTATGTGATTGTGATACACTGCATTATTTCTATGTGATTCGTGCCGTGTATGTCCCAGAGTTACAGAGTTACAACCGGAAGGTTCACAGAGTTAGGACCATAGGGTCCACAGAGTTAGGACCGGAGGGTCCACAGAGTTAGGACCGGAGGGTCCACAGAGTTATAGCCTCGAGTGGCTAATATGTGTTATATGTGGTATTTTGGGGAACTCACTAATCATTTATGCTTACAGTGTTTTGTGTTATGTGTTTCAGGTACCAGTGAGGATCGCGGGAAGGCGTCGGCATGATCAGTACACACTATTGGAGTTTTACACATTTTGATCTTGGGATGTGTTTTTATGGATTTGATATGTGATACATTGAGATTTGAGAGTATTTATGAATGAAATTATATTTTTAAAAGTGAAAAATTGTTTTGAAATTTAGTGTGTTACACCTTACCTGGGTGATAACGAATCTCACACTCGTAATCATTCAGTAGTTCTACCCATCGTCTCTGCCTCATGTTGAGCTCTTTTTGATTGAGGATGTGCTGAAGGCCTTTGTGATCGGTAAAGATAGTACACTTTGTTCCGTAAAGGTAGTGACTCCAGATCTTTTGGGCGAATACTACTGCTCCCAGTTCGAGGTCATGTGTGGCGTAGTTGACCTCGTGCGTTTTTAATTGCCTCGATGTGTAGGCAATGACGTTTCCTCGTTGCATTAACACACATCCAGCAGTAGACCACAAAGTCTTCAGTTCCTTCTGGTAGGGATGAAATCGGGGCGCTGCACAGGGCCTGTTTTAGTGTTTGGAAAGCGGCTTCTTGCTTCTCTTCCCAGTTGAAAGTTACGCCCTTCTGAGTTAGGATGGTAAGTGGTTTGGCAATCTTGGAGTAGTTTTGGATGAACCTCCGGTAGTAGCCAGCGAGGCCTAAGAATTGATGGATTTCTGTAGGCGTCCTTGATGCTGACCAGTTCTCGATTGCCTTGATTTTGGAGGGATCCACGTGTATCCCTTTCTTGCTAACCACATGACCGAGGAAGTCTACTTCTCGGATCCAAAATTCGCACTTCGAAAATTTTGCATATAATTTCTCGGCCCTTAGTGTCTCCAATACCTGTCGTAGATGTTGGCTATGCTCTTCCTCACTCCTTGAATAGACCAGAATGTCGTCTATGAAGACAATCACGAACTTGTCTAAGTAAGGCCGGTACACCCGGTTCATTAGATCTATGAACATTGCGGGTGTGTTTGTTAATCCGAAGGGCATTACTACAAACTCGTAGTGACCGTACCTAGTCCTAAACGTCGTTTTAGGAACATCTTCCTCTTGGACTCGTAGTTGATGGTATCCCGACCTCAGATCGATCTTTGAGAAGTAAGATGCTCATTGGAGTCGGTCAAATAGGTCGTCGATTCGGGGTAGAGGGTATCGGTTTTTGATGGTAAGCTTATTTAGCTCGCGGTAGTCGATGCACATACGGAACAATCCATCCTTCTTTTTTCACAAACAGAACTGGTGCTCCCCAAGGCGAGAAGCTTGGTCTGATGAACCCTTTGCTTATCAGTTCGTTTAGTTGGCTGGATAGTTCTTGCATCTCGGCTGGCGCTAGGCGGTAGCGCTTTGGCTATGGGGGTAGCTCCGGGAATTAGGTCGATTCGGAATTCGACTTGTCGTGCGGGTGGAACTCCAGGAAGGTCTTCTGGAAATACGTCAGGGAAATTACAAACCTCCGGAATGTCCTTGATGTTCTTCACCTCTTGTTTCTTATCCACTAAATGTGTTAAGAAGGCATGGTATTCCTTGCAGAGATACTTTTGGGCTTTGGCGCAAGAGATGATTTGTAGGTTTGCACTAGGCTTGTCGCCATAAATGACGAGCATTTCGCCACTTGGCCGATTAAGGCGAATGGCCCTTTCGTAACACAGAATGTCGGCACGATTTGAACTTAACCAATCCATGCCAACGATGATATCAAATCTTTTTATTTTGACAGGAATTAGGTCGATTTTGAATGAATGGTTATCTAGAGTGAGGGTACACCATGTGTATATATTGTTAGTGCTCTCTACCTCCCCATTTGCCATTTCTACGACGTATGCATCTTTTAATGATTGGGGATTTTGTTTTAGTAAATGTTTGAATTGGTCGCTAACGAAACTCCTCTCCGCTCCACTATCGAATAATATACATGCATATGAGTTATTGGGGAGAAACGTACCGGTAACCACCGTGGGATCTTCCATAGCTTCCCCTTTCCCTAAGGCCAAGACCCTTCCGACACCGTCGGGATTTGCGTTCTTTGCCTTTGGGCAATCTCTTTTGAAGTGCCCGGTCTCCCCACAGCCGTAGCAGGCTCGACTTGCCCCGACGTTGGCGGCGAGGTGGTTTGTTGAATTGGCAACTTGCAGAAACGAGTGGTGTGCCCTTTCTTGTTGTAGTTGCGGCAGTGTATCTCTCGGAAAGGGCCGGTATGGTGGAAGTTACACTTGTTACATTTGGGGAGGTTCCCAGCATACTGCCTTAGTGGTGTTGGAGCGGCGGGGGTAGTGGCAGCGCGAACCACCACTATTTGTTGTTTCTTGGCTGGATTCTGAGCCGGCTGGCTCTTCTTATTGTTCCAGAACTTTCTTTTGTTGTTTCCCCCTTTTGCTTGATCAGGGGTGGCCGCCACAGTGCCATGGCTGACTTTATGGTCAATGAGTTTTTGTGCTAGCTCCTTGGCACTGTCAAAGGTAGTTGGTCTTGATGCCAACACGCTCCCTTGAATCTGGGGGGTTAGTCCCCAGATGTATTTCTCCACCTTCTTACTTTCCGGGGTGACCAACCCGGGACATAGTATGGCCAGATCGCTAAATCTGGCAGTGTAAGCTGCGATGTCAGAGCTGTTCATCTTGAGGCCCCATAGTTCCAAGTTTCTGAATCTCGCCCCTCGGGCAGTACTCGGTCAACATTAGGGCCTTCAAATCCTCCCAGCCCATTGCATTCGCCACTGGATGAGTTAACGGCTTTACGCGACCGTTCCACCGGGTAAGGGCTCAGTCAGTGAAAGTACAAGCTGCGAATTTGACTTTGTTAGCTTCCGGACAGGCACAAATCTGGAAGACTGATTGAGTATTCTCGAACCATTGCATAAAAGTGATGACGCCCCCGCTTCCATCAATGGATTTTGGTTTTCCATTAGTACAATCCTTGTAGGAACATTCTATTGCGCGTCCCTGACTGTCTTCCTGATGAACCTTCGAGCGCATTTGAATTCAAACTGAGGATTTGAGGAATTTTTCGAAATAAAACAAAATTTTTCTAAAAGAGTAACAGGATTTTGAAAAGAGCAGAGCAGAGCAGTGTGTACGATCAGCCAGCGCCCGAACGGTGATTTCCCAAAATACCCTTACATTATGTGTTATGAGATATTATGTGGTATGTTTTGCATGCTAGAGTAGGCTAGGTATTCATGGTTAGGACTAGAGTGGGCCTGATTTGTGATGCCTTAGCCTAGGAGTTATTGCTACTATGAGATACTTCGAGAGTAAGTAGGTAGCAGCGAGGAGCTTATGAGTGGTTTACCGGAGAGTAGCCTGAGTTTAGTGAGATGTAGAGTACTTGTGATCTGGGATTCATGGAGGAGGACTTGGGGTGAATACCGATGCGCTGTGGAAGGTAGTATAAGGGCCCGTACTACTGGAAACACCGGATCGGTGGCAGTCCAAGTAAGAATCCTTAGGGTACTAAAGAGCAAGTAGGGTTGGGTATCGAGTGCGAGTATACTCGAGCGAGTCTCTGATTTCTTTTGTGTTGTATTTCAGAGACATCATGGTTGGGACGCGCCACCACCCAGGAGGCAGTGGTACCAGTGGTACCAGTGATGAGGAGATCCGTAGGCTGATTCATGAGGAGGAGGCTGCTACCATCCGAGCCGAGATACCAGAGATGCTTGGGTCTATCAAGACCACCCTGATCTAGACTTTTGATGAGCGTTATGCTGCTCTTACTGATGCTGCTGTTGCTGCAGCCACCGCAGCCGTCGCTGCTGCGAGACCACAGGGGGGTGACTCGTTGTTGTACCGAGAGTTCAGCAACACGAAGCCACCAGAGTTTGATGGGACGCAGGATCCGATCGCTGCGATGAGATGGATTTCTGATATTGACGGATGCTTCTATACGTGTTCTTGTCCGGAGCATCTGAGAGTTCGGTTCGCGCTGAACCAGCTTCGCTTGGGAGCGAAGGACTGGTGGAAGTTTGTGACAGCGCACTACTCTCCTGCAGAGCTTGCCGCGGTGACCTGGGAGAGGTTCACCGCTATGTTTCATGATGAGTACGTTCCCCCGGTGAAAAGGGAACGTTTGGCCCAGGAGTTCTTGACCCTCAAGCAGGGTACCGAGTTTGTTACAGTGATTACCAGGATGTTCCATGAGAGGGCGATGTTCTGCCCTGAGCACGTGTCTTCCGAGCAGGCACGCATGAGTCGGTATTTGAGCATTTTGAGGAGAGACATCCGCGAGTTCGTGGCGAACTCGTCGTACCGGACATTTGCCGAACTTCAGGAAAATGCCCGGAAGAGGGAGATTGAGCTCGAGACTCAGGCCAGGGAGGAGGCGGAGTCTCAAGGGAGGGATCGGCGACCGGCACAGTCCCAGCCGGCAGCCAAGCGGGCCAAGCCCGACGATTCGAGATCAGGGAACCAGAAGAGCCGCACTTGTGGTAAGTGCGGCAAGAGTCATGAGGGGGTTTGCAGAGCAGGGTCTTGCTACAAGTGTGGCAAGGAGGGGCACATGGCCAAGGATTGCCCCAAGGGGTTTGCACTCTGTTTCCACTGCAACCAGACCGGACACCGGAAGGCCGAGTGTCCGCAGTTGCGGGGGTCAGCCCAGGGAGCATCACAGGGATCTGCCCCTGCTACCGTTCGAGCTGCAGAGAGTCGGCCAGCGAAGGCCGATGCGCAAAAGGCCCGCGGGAGAGCCTTCCAGTTGACAGCGGAGGAGGTCCGCGCAGTGCCAGATGTTGTGGCGGGTATGTGTTCTTTCATCTATTTATTTTGAGATTATGGTGTTATGCTTATATTATGATATGCGTAGGTATGTTTCTTGTGAGTTTTGTACCTGCTTTGGTGTTGTTTGACTCGGGTGCGAGTCGGTCTTTTGTGTCGTTAGCCTTTAGTCAACACATTAGTATCTGTCGAGAGGCGTTGAGTCGACCGTTGCGAGTTTCCATAGCTGACGAGAGAGCGGTGTATGCCACTGATGTGATCCGAGGATGTGTACTCGAGATCTTCGGCGTTGAGTTTCCGATTGATTTGGTCCCAATTGCGATGGGAGATGTCTGTGTCATCGTGGGCATGGACAGGTTGAGCAGGTTTGGAGCGGTTATCGACTGCGAGCGACAGTTGGTGACCATACGAGACCCTAGTGGGGGAGTTCTTACGGTTTATGGCGAGGGTACCCGTTCTGGGTCAGCATTTTGTTCGGCCGCTAGAGCGAGGCAGAGCCTACATCAGGGCTGTAGTAGGTTTGTGGCTTATGTGGTGGATACGAGAGTAGATGCCGAGAGACCGAGGTCGGTCGATGAGGTCCCGATAGTGCATGAGTTCCCGGATGTTTTCCCCGAGGAGTTGTCGGGCGTGCCTCCCGAGAGGCAGGTGGAGTTCTACATCGATTTGGTTCCGGGGGCAGCGTCTATCGCCAAGGCGCCTTATCACCTTGCGCCGCCAGAGATGCAGGAGTTATCCTCGCAGCTTCAGGAGCTGCTGGGGAAGGGGTTTATTCGACCAAGTAGCTCGCCGTGGGGAGCGCCGATCCTTTTTGTCAAGAAAAAGGATGGTTCACACCAGATGTTCATTGATTACCGGGAGTTGAACAAGTTAACGGTCAAGAACCATTACCCACTGCCGAGGATTGATGATCTGTTCGATCAGTTGCAGGGAGCATCTTGGTTCTCCAAGATAGACTTGAGGTCTGGATATCACCAAATGAGGGTGCGAGATGAGGATATCCAGAAGACGGCGTTTAGGACTCGTTATGGGCATTTCGAGTTCGTGGTGATGCCTTTTGGGCTCACCAACGCACCGGCAGCGCTCATGGATCTCATGAACAGGGTGTGTAGACCGATGTTGGATCGATCGGTGATTGTATTCATCGACGACATACTGGTGTATTCGAGATCCAGAGAGCAGCATGAGGAGCATTTGAGGGAGATCCTCGGAGTTCTGAGATCGGAGAGGCTTTACGCCAAATTCTCCAAGTGCGATTTCTGGTTACGAGAGGTCCAGTTCTTAGGATACCTCGTCAACCAGAATGGGATATTGGTCGATCCGGCCAAGATTGAGGCGGTGATGAGTTGGGAGGTGCCGAGATCCCCCACCGAGATCAGGAGTTTTCTAGGGTTGGCTGGCTACTATCGGAGATTTATCAGGGATTTATCCAAGATCACCGTGCCTCTCACCAGGTTGACCCGGAAGGGTGTGGCTTTTTTGTGGGGACCGGAGCAACAGACCTCGTTTGAGACACTTCGCTAGTGGTTATGCGAAGCCCTGGTGTTAGCCCTCCCAGAGGGGGCATGTGATAGCGTATGCATCGAGACAGCTGAAGCCTCATGAGACGAGGTATCCCACCCACGATCTGGAGTTGGGGGCAGTAGTGTTCGCCCTCAAGATCTGGCGTCACTATTTATATGGGGTTCGGTGTACCATATACACGGACCATAAGAGCTTGAAATATTTGATGGATCAGCCCAATCTGAATATGCGCCAGAGGAGATGGTTGGACGTGGTAAAGGATTACGATTGTGAGATCCTGTACCACCCGGGCAAAGCTAATGTTGTAGCTGCTGCCCTGAGTCGCAGGGCGGAGAGTGCCCCGATACGAGATGTTTGTTTGAGAGTGACAGTGATGACTCTGGTGTTGGACACCATTCGGGAGGCCCAGACAGAGGCCGTGAGACCGAAGAACCGCAAGAGAGAGCGGGTGATTGGACAGGTACCTGAGTTCGTTACCGATAGTCGTAGGCTTATGACCTTCCAGGGTCGGATTTGGGTGCCGTATGCAGGCGGGACGCGCACCACTTTGATGGAGGAGGCGCACCGATCGAGGTTCTCGATCCATCCCGGGGCCACTAAAATGTATTTGGATCTGAAGAAAGATTACTAGTGGCCCTGTATGAAGAGGGATGTAGCATGGTTTGTTGAGAGGTGCTTGACCTGTCGCAGGGTTAAGGCTGAGCACCAGCATCCGCACGACAAGTTGCAGCCACTTGAGGTTCCCCAGTGGAAGTGGGAACAGATTTCCATGGATTTTATCACCAAATTGCCAAGGACCGCGCGGGGTGTCGATGCGATTTGGGTGATTGTCGACCGGCTGACGAAGAGCGCTCACTTCTTTGCTATCAGTGAGAGCTCTTCTGCAGAGAGATTGGCAGAGTTGTATGTGAGGGAGGTGGTATCGCGGCACGGAGTACCGATCTCAATTGTGTCAGACCGAGATGTGCGTTTCACTTCCAGGTTCTGGAAGAAGTTCCATGAGGAGTTGGGTACGAGGCTGCATTTCAGTACCGCTTACCACGCACAGACGGACGGTCAGAGCGAGCGGACGATTCAGACGCTCGAGGACATGCTCCGAGCATGTCTATTGGACTTCGGGGGAAGTTGGGACACGTATCTGCCGTTGGCTGAGTTTTCTTATAACAACAGCTACCATTCGAGTATTGGTATGCCTCCCTTCGAGTTGTTATACGGGAGGAGATGTCGGACTCCCGTTTGTTGGGGAGAGGTAGGGTAGCGCGTGATGGGCAGCACTGAGATAATGCTTCAGACGAACGAGCAGATACAACAGGTTAAACAGAAGTTGTTGACGGCTCAGAGTTGCCAGAAGAGTTATGCGGATAGGCGACGATCCGAGCTTGAGTTCCAGGTGGGAGACTTCATACTCCTGAAAGTGTCCCCTTGGAAAGGAGTGATTCGATTCAGGAAGAGGGCCAAGCCAGGGCCCCGGTATATTAGCCCGTTTAGGTTGACCGCGAGGGTGGGAAAGGTAGCATATCGTCTAGAGCTACCCGAGGAGTTGAGCCAGATTCATGATACCTTCCACGTGTCTCAGTTGAGGAAGTGTACAGCCGACGAGTCGGCGGTGGTGCCGCTGGAGGATATTCAAGTGAATGCGAACCTGAATTATGCTGAAAGACCAATCGCGATCCGGGATCGGAAGATCAAGGTTCTGAGGAACAAGGAGGTGCCCCTGGTGCAGGTCCAGTGGCAACATCGGAGAGGGTCCGAGCTGACTTGGGAGCCGGAGTTGGAGATGCGGGAGCAGCATCCAGAGTTGTTTGCTGAGCAAGACTTCGAGGGCGAAGTCTGATTCTAGTGGGGGAGAATTGTAACACCCGGATTCCCAGGTATCTTATTTTAAGTATTTACCTTGAGTTTTAGGGAGGGACTCGGCGAGTAGGCGCTCAGACTCGCCGAGTAGGATCGCGAATTCTTGTCTGGATTAATGAGGGACTCGACGAGTCGATGCGTGGACTCGGCGAGTCCGCGCTGTAAAGTGAAACCCTAAATCTCAGGGCCTAAGCCCTATTTAAAGGCCTTTATGGCCTCCACTCGCGGCCACTTCACCCCTGAGAAACCCTAGAGAGCAGAGAGATCGTTTGTGGTGCAAGAGGAAGGCTAACTCACCATTTCTTGTGTGTTTTAGCAAGAAGGAAGGAGGTAGAACAAGCTAGGCTGATTGTGGAGCTTGGATATGTGTTGTTCACACTGAGATTCACGTTTTGAGGTACAAGTTCCTTCCCAATTCGTGAATTTGATAGATTCCTTGAATCTAGGGTTTCCTTTGCACAATTTTGAGTTAGATTGTGAAGCATATGAGGTCCCTTTGGGTATAGATGATAGATCTGGACCTTGAGAGGTCCAAAAGGTCCCAAGCTTCCAGCTTTATGAGCTTTCATGTGAGCCTTGAGAGTAAAATCCCATTTAAATGGTTATTTCTTCATTTTTGGTCTTATAAGCATTGCATGAACGTAAAGTTTGAACCTTTACGTGACTTTCGAGTGTTAGAAGGTTGGATCTACTGGTTGGTGAAGCAGATCTGACCTCAAGAGATATTTTGAGAGTTTTCATGGGAGGAACTCGCCGAGCCCATAAAGGACTCGACGAGTCGAGTCGGGTTGCCCCGCGACTCGCGACCTGTGACGACCCGTGGAGTATAGGGTTGACTCAGTGAGTCAAGTGAGGACCAGGGGCGAAGAGTACAAGCATATACTCGCCGGGTCACTCTAGTGCACTCGGCGAGTCCGGTCAATGTTGACCGTTGACTTCTGTTGACTTTTAGGGTTTAGTCAATGTTTGGACTTATGAGCCATTAGAGGGGTAGAATGGTCTTTTACCCTTCTTAGAGAACTTATAGAGAGGGGTTGGCCTAGACTTTAGACGTTGTATTAATTAGAGTAATTATTTATGTGATTAGGCGAAGGCTAGTGCAGTATTTCAGAGCTCGAGGTTTACCGAGTTACCCGAGGTGAGTCTTCTCACTATACTTTACCTAGAGTGGTAATTAGAGTTATGTGACAGAGTATCTTGTATGCTATTTATGTGATTGTGATACACTGCATTATTTCTATGTGATTCGTGCCGTGTATGTCCCAGAGTTACAGAGTTACAACCGGAAGGTTCACAGAGTTAGGACCATAGGGTTCACAGAGTTAGGACCGGAGGGTCCACAGAGTTAGGACCGGAGGGTCCACAGAGTTATAGCCTCGAGTGGCTAATATGTGTTATATGTGGTATTTTGGGGAACTCACTAAGCATTTATGCTTACAGTGTTTTGTGTTATGTGTTTCAGGTACCAGTGAGGATCGTGGGAAGGCGTCGGCATGATCAGTACACACTATTGGAGTTTTACACATTTTGATCTTGGGATGTGTTTTTATGGATTTGATATGTGATACATTGAGATTTGAGAGTATTTATGAATGAAATTATATTTTTAAAAGTCAAAAATTGTTTTGAAATTTAGGGTGTTACACCTTACCTGGGTGATAATGAATCTCACACTCGTAATCATTCAGTAGTTCTACCCATCGTCTCTGCCTCATGTTGAGCTCTTTTTGATTGAGGATGTGCTGAAGGCTTTTGTGATCGGTAAAGATAGTACACTTTGTTCCGTAAATGTCACACCCCCAAACCAAGGATGGCGGAAACGTCCGGGGGTGGATGACTTCATGTATAGTATCATAACAACAATTGTAATAGTAATTGAAGCAAACACAACCAACATATATATAATTGAAAAAGTGACATCATTGTATGAATTACATGTTTACGAATCAATTACAATATGTTGACAAAATATGAAATAGTAGACGCCTTAGCGCCCCATCCTCAAAAGCACTTGGTTACCTGTTTAATGATTTCCTCAGAATACAAGTTGTTTGAAAAGGTGTCAACACAAAGGTTGGTGAGTTCATAAGCTTTTGTTTGGTATTATTAAAAGCCTTTCGTTTGTAAAAGTAGTATTTGTGTTAGAAAATCCAATATTTTCCTTAATGTGTAAATGTAGTCTTAAAACCCAAAGACCGAAATGTACAAGTAATTTGTCATATTTATAGTAAAACAATGCAAGTTTAAATCGACATAAACTCGTTAAATTTTAATGAAGTTCCCGTAAATTCCAATGTTTATTAATACTTTATGTGAGTTTATTATAACCATACTATGACCAAGGTTGCCTAAAACGACGTTCTTCAGGCGTCGGAAATGTTATGACATTTGTCACCCCAGACCTATCGGTCTAACTGTTGCATGCAGTTTAGGTGTGGGTTTGTCAAACCCAATATAGATCTATACACAACTATCACGCTCTCCCTCAAGGAGACTCTGGTTACAATACAGGACTTAATGGTAATTTGAAGTAAATGTATCACAAAGTCATTAACAGAATTACGTGTTATGAAAACTTGGTACCGTATGGCCGTACCTTGCTTAATGAAAATATCATTTGTATAAATGTACCCTTTTTAAATGTATGTGTTATGTAATGTATCATAAACTATACCTATTATAGTTTATCAACCAAGGGTAGTACGTAGTAATGTATGCAAACTATATTCAAAATAGTTTATTAAATGTTTGAATGTATCGGTTGTACTTTGATTATAATCACTTGTTATTCTTTATATTTTATATGTCCAAATCCATTTGTAAACTGATGTGTGTCTAAATATTAAGATAAAATGTCATATATTGCAATAACATATAATCACATAAAGATATACACCTTGCTGAACATGTTACAAGGTGAAATGAAATTGACAGCAGCTTTTCGTTGAATACAGTTTCTGTTACTGTTCTTAGAAAATTTATAGAAAAATCATCAAAGCTCTAAATCCAAATCCGCAAATTCTGAGAGTTTGGAATATGAGTCTAGTTTGTTCGTAAAATTTATCATGATTTTTAGTGATCTCTAACAGAGGTGAAAATGTTCATAATCACAGACTGGTCCGGGTTTGCCTCTGAAATGACAGGCCGTTTTGTAAAAATCACCATAAATTGTAGAAAAATCATATGGAGATGTGCAAGTAGCCATTTTAAAGCTAAGAGTTTGAACTAATTGCACCTGGAACAGTTTTGAAAACTAAAATATTTAAGTTGACCAAAATAGTCCGTGATCGAAGTCCATCTTTTCTGATGTAATCTGTTAGAAAAAGTTTAATTGTGTTCTTGATGATTTTACTTGTATTCCCCCCTTAAAACTTAAGAAAAACATGTAAATGTAGGGGTATGAACTCACCTTATGTGTTCTTAGAGGATGGATGTTGGAGAAGAGAAGTGTTAAACTCAAAAACACTTAGAAGATGCCTTGACGAATCGAGAACCAAGAGTGGAAGAAAGCTTGATGATTAACCTTGGAAGTCTTGAAATTGAGAGAGAATGGTGTAGAAAATGAGTGACTTAAGCCTTGTATTTATACTAGTAAGAATTACTATTCATATATAATTCTTTAATAATAAGTGTTAAATGTTGACATTCTCCATATAACTAGTTAGTGTATATGACATATTCATGATGTAATCATGACAAATGTTTCTAGAAGATGGTTAATACTAATTGACTAATAATAGTAATTTTTAAAACGTAAATAGTAAATAGTAGGTAGTAAATAGTAAATAGTAAATAGTAAATAGTAAATATGATGAGATTTTTACAATTGTCATATTTGTAAACCCCGTTAAACCGTGTTTTAGTGTCGTACACAATCCCGATGATTGTGCAATAGTGTTTTATCGCTTTGGTTCGTTGTTTAGCACTGTTAAGGCTAAGGAAAATCAAACACATGAACTTTCCAAATGATGATTTCTCATTAAAATAGCGAATTGTATAGTGATTACATAACGTAAACCCTAACATACAAGGGTTATTGGAGTTGACCGGTTTGACTTGTTGACTTTGTTTGACTTTGACTTGACCGAAATTTGACGGTTGTCACATCATCCCCCCGTTAGAAGGAATTTCGTCCCGAAATTTTCATTTTGACTGGGATTTCAAGAGTTTGGGAAGAGATGTGGATACTTTTGTTTCATCTGATCCTCGCGTTCCCAGGTGAATTCGGGTCCTCGTTTAGCGTTCCAACGGACCTTCACGATGGGAATACGACTTTGTTTCGTTCGTTTGATTTCCCGATCCATGATTTCGACTAGTTCCTCCACGAAGTGGAGATTTTCGTTAACTTCGATTTCGTCGAGTGGTATTACGAGTGTCTCATCAGACAAACACTTTTTTAGGTTCGACACGTGAAATATGGGATGTACTTTGTCGAGTTCCTGAGGTAATCGAAGTTTGTATGCTACTGGCCCAATCCTAGCAAGGATTTCGAATGGCCCGATGTACCTTGGATTTAGTTTCCCGCGTTTGCCGAATCGTATCATTCCTTTCCAAGGGGAAACTTTTAGTAGTACACGATCACCCACCTGGAATTCCAAGGGTTTGCGTCGTTTGTCTGCGTAACTCTTTTGCCGATCGCGAGACGCTTTCAGTCTTTCTCGAATTTGAACGATCTTTTATGTGGTTTCCCTTATGATTTCAGGGCCAGTGAGGGTGCTATTAGAGACTTGCCCTCTAGCTAGCTGTGTATCCCCCACCTCAGCCCAACACAGGGGTGATCTGCATTTGCGACCGTAAAGAGCTTCGAATGGAGCCACTTTGATGCTAGTATGATAGCTGTTATTGTAGGAGAATTCGATAAGCGGTAGATGGGTATCCCATGCTTTACCGAAGTCTATCACACAAGCTCTTAACATGTCTTCCAACGTTTGAATGGTTCGTTTGCTCTGTCCATCGGTTTGTGGGTGGTAGGCCGTACTCATGTCAAGCCTAGTTCCCAATGATTTTTGTAGAGACTGCCAAAACCGTGAGGTAAATCTACTATCTCTATCGGAGATAATGGATATCGGCACACCATGGAGTCGTACAATCTCTTTGATGTACGTTCTAGTCAGCTTCTCCATCTTGTCGGTTTCTTTTATCGGTAGGAAGTGTGCTGATTTGGTCAATCTGTCTACGATTACCCATATGGTGTCAAGCCCGCCCGATGTCTTAGGCAGCTTGGTTATGAAGTCCATGGTTATTCGTTCCCACTTCCACTGAGGTATATCCGGCTGTTGTAATAGCCCGGGTGGTTTCTGGTATTCGATTTTGACCTTGGCGCAAGTCAGACACTTGCTCACATAGGTAGCAATCTCAGCTTTCGTGTTCGGCCACCAGTATAATTTCTTGAGGTCCAGATACATCTTATCCGAGCCGGGATGGATGGAGTATCGAGTCTTGTGTGTTTCATTCATGACGACGTCTCGGAGTCCACCGAACTTCGGTGTCCAAATCCGGTTCATGATATAACGTGCTCCATCATCCTTGACTTCTAAGTTTTTATCCATTCCCCTTAATGTCTCTCCTGCCACCTTTTCTGGTTTCAAAGCTTCCAGTTGAGCTTCCTTGATTTGTATGGTCAGGTGGGAATGGATTGTCATTGTTAAGGATTTTACTCGGCGGCCCGAGTACTCCTTCCTGCTTAGAGCATCGGCCACTACATTGGCCTTGCCCGGATGATAATGAATTTCGCACTCGTAGTCATTCAGAAACTCTACCCATCTCCTCTGTCGCATGTTGAGCTCTTTCTGATTGAGGATATGCTGAAGACTTTTGTGATCAGTGAAGATAGTGCATTTCGTGCCGTAGAGGTAGTGTCTCCAGATCTTCAAAGCGAATACTACTGCTCCTAATTCCAGGTCGTGGGTAGTATAATTAACCTCGTGCGTCTTAAGCTGTCTTGATGCATACGCGATAACCTTCCCTCTCTGCATGAGCACACATCCGAGGCCTTGATTCGAAGCATCACAGTACACTACGAAGTCTTCGGTTCCCTCTGGGAGAGACAAGATCGGTGCGCTGCATAGGGCTTGTTTTAACGTTTGGAAAGCAGTTTCTTGTTTATTTTTCCACTTGAATATCACACCTTTCTGCGTCAAGGTGGTGAGTGGTTTCGCAATCTTGGAGAAGTTTTGTATAAATCTTCGGTAGTAGCCAGCAAGCCCAAGGAATTGTCGAATTTCGGTTGGCGTCTTGGGTGCTGACCAATTCTCGATTGCCTTGATCTTGGAGGGATCCACATGTATGCCTTTCTCACTTACCACATGGCCAAGGAAATCCACTTCTCTAATCCAGAATTCACACTTAGAGAACTTAGCATAAAGCTTCTCCGCTCTTAGTGTCTCTAGCACTTGGCGTAGATGTAGGCGATGCTCTTCTTCGCTTCGCGAGTAGATCAAGATATCGTCGATGAATACGATTACATACTTGTCTAGGTAGGGTCGACACACTCTATTCATTAGGTCCATGAATACCGCAGGTGCGTTTGTTAAACCGAAGGACATCACCACAAACTCGTAGTGCCCATAGCGAGTTCTGAATGCAGTTTTGGGAATATCTTCTTCTTGAACTCATAGCTGATGGTAACCTGACCTTAGGTCGATCTTTGAGAAGAAATTTGCTCCTTGGAGTTGGTCGAAAAGGTCGTCGATTCGGGGTAGAGGATATCGGTTCTTGATGGTGAGTTTGTTTAGTTCCCGATAGTCGATGCACATGCGAAAGGATCCGTCCTTCTTCTTTACAAAAAGGACTGGTGCTCCCCAAGGTGAGAAGCTTGGTCTGATGAACCCTTTGCTCAAAAGCTCATTCAACTGACTGGACAACTCTTGCATTTCTGTTGGTGCGAGGCGGTATGGAGCTCTGGCTACGGGGGTAGCTCCGGGTATTAAGTCAATTCTGAAATCGACTTGTCGTGCGAGTGGTACACCAGGAAGATCTTCTGGGAACACATCCGGGAAGTTACACACTTCGGGGATGTCTTTGATGTCTTTCACGTCTTGTTTCTTGTCTACTATGTGGGCCAAGAAGGCGTGGTACTCCTTCCGGAGATACTTTTGGGCTTTGATGCATGAGATGATTTGTAAATTCGCACTAGGTTTGTCACCATAGATGAGAAGGGTTTCGTCATTTGGTAGATTGAGGCGAACGACCCTTTCGTAACATAGAATGTCGGCACGGTGAGGAACTAACCAATCCATCCCGATGATTACGTCGAAGCTTTTTATGGTGACCGGCATCAGGTCAATTTTAAATGTATGGTTGTCTAGAGTGAGAGTACACTCTGAGTATATATCGCTAGTGCGTTCTACTTTCCCATTTGCCATTTCTACTACATAAGTATCCTTTAGTGATTGGGGATTTTGTTCAAGTAATTGTTTATATTGGTGGCTCACGAAACTCCTCTCCGCTCCACTATCGAATAGTACGCATGCATAAGAGTTATTGAGGAGAAACGTACCGGTAACCACCGTGGGATCCTCGACTGCTTCCCCATGTCCTATTGCCAGGACTCTTCCTACTCCACCAGCATTAGGGGCTTGTGCTTTGGGGCAGTTTCTTTTGAAGTGACCTGCGTCTCCACAGTTGTAGCAGGTTCGGGTTGCCCCCGTACTGGCGACTTGGTTGATTGGTCGAGCCGGCGCTTTACAGAAACGAGCAGTGTGCCCCTTCCTGTCGCAGTTGTTACAGTGCATCTCCCTACAAGCACCATTGTGGTGAAAGTTGCACTTGTTGCACTTGGGTAGGGTTCCAGCATATGGCTTCGGTGGTGCAGTAGTGGCAGCATTAGTGGCAGCATTAGTGGCAGCATTAGTGGCAGCATGGACAGCAACAGTTTGTTGCTTCTTAGCGGGGTCCTGTGCTGGTTGGCTCTTCTTTTGGTTCCAGAACTTCCTTTTGTTGTTTCCCCCTTTTGATTGATCAGTGGTGGTGGTTGTAGTATTATGACCGGCTCGGTGGTCAACAAGTTGTTGTGCCAGCTCCCTGGCACTGTCAAAAGTAGTTGGCCTTGAAGCCAGGACACTACTTTGCACTTGGGGAGACAGTCCCCAAAGGTATCGCTCCACCTTTTTCTCCTCCGGAGTAACCATTGTTGGGCAGAGGAGAGCCAATTCATTGAATCGGGTGGTGTAGGTTTCAAGGTCGGAGCCCGTCATCCTGAGGTTCCAAAGTTCTTGTTCCAGCTTTTGAATTTCACCTCTTGGGCAGTACTCCTTCATCATCAAGGTTTTTAGTTCTGCCCAGGATATGGAGCTAGCTACTTCGAGAGTAAGTGAATTAATCCGACAGTTCCACCAAGTAAGGGCCCGGCCGGTGAAAGTGAAGGCTGCGAACTTAACTTTGCTCGCTTCGGGGCAAGAGCACACTTGAAAGACTACTTCAGTCTTTTCAAACCATTGCATTAAAGTGATGACTCCCCCGCTCCCATTGAAGTTGTCGAGTTTGCCATTGGTGAAGTCTTTGTAGGAACACTCTCTTGTACGCCACGTACTGTCTCCATGGTTAGAGTTTATAGCACCCGATCCAGAACCACCAGCTCCGTTTGTCCCTATCTGCGATATTGCGGCCGCTACGGCTGCTGTTACTGCAGCCTGGAACATCGCAGGATCAAACTGTGGAGGCAGCGGCGGAGGAGGTGTTGCTATGTTGCCGGAAGGTATTGGTCTTCTCCTTGGCGACATGGTTCTGTCGTAAGTTGTAAACCAATGTACTTTTAGTAAAAGTATATTTATAGGAAGAGAAATCTTTTATACATAAAGTATATTATTACGTTGTTTTCCGGTATGTTTACGATACATACGATTTTATACTTTTAATTGACCCAATACATTGGGTTATGAGGTAAAATGAAAGTATAAAATATTTTATTTGAGTCTCCTTGTTTCCAAGCATACGACTGTTTGTAAAAGTTTTACATATACTAATTTAGTCGGGACATAATTAATATATTATATTTTAAAATGATCTTTATCGGTTACTAAATTAGTTGCAAAGTGCATACCAGTCATATGTGATTAAGATATAATAGTCCTTCGAATAGATGACCCTAACTCCAAGACCACAACCAAACAAGGACATGAAGTGAAACAAAGATACATAAATTCTAAGTCTATAGCATCTTAGTTACATATGACCTTAGCGCATCCACTTAGCAGCTATTGATCTATAAATAAAGACCTATTTAATTCTCAGATAATTTATTATAGTAACACAAAATACTCCTATAGTATTTGTAAATGTTTAGTTTTGAGTTCTTAAAGTATCCTTTTGTAGTGTGTTATTAGGTTTGTTAGATTTGTTGTCCATCCTGACCATCCCCCGGTATATGCAAGTAAATTCCCGGACAGATATAGTTGATCAGGCTATATCCTTCCCAGATTTAATCCACATATACTAAGGCATACTCAAAATGTTCAACTCTTCTTCTTTTGCTTTATGTTTTCGCTAGTTATGATACCATGCGAGCATGTAATGTATGTATGTATACTTTAATCAAGAAAATCATTTATTTTCTAAGAGTATATTTATTTGAAAAATGCACAAATCAGAGACTATTAGTCCCAATTGTGTTTATAGTTTGTATATCTTATGTGGTTTGATATACTTAATTTACTATAACCTGTGCTCTGATACCAATCTGTCACACCCCCAAACCAAGGATGACGGAAACGTCCGGGGGTGGATGACTTCATGTATAGTATCATAACAACAATTGTAATAGTAATTGAAGCAAACACAACCAACATATATATAATTGAAAAAGTGACATCATTGTATGAATTACATGTTTACGAATCAATTACAATATGTTGACAAAATATGAAATAGTAGACGCCTTAACGCCCCATCCTCAAAACCACTTGGTTACCTGTTTAATGATTTCCTGAGAATACAAGTTGTTTGAAAAGGTGTCAACACAAAGGTTGGTGAGTTCATAAGCTTTTGTTTGGTATTATTAAAAGCCTTTCGTTTGTAAAAGTAGTATTTGTGTTAGAAAATCCAATATTTTCCTTAATGTGTAAATGTAGTCTTAAAACCCAAAGACCGAAATGTACAAGTAATTTGTCATATTTATAGTAAAACAATGCAAGTTTAAATCGACATAAACTCGTTAAATTTTAATAAAGTTCCCGTAAATTCCAATGTATTAATACTTTATGTGAGTTTATTATAACCATACTATGACCAAGGTTGCCTAAAACGACGTTCTTCAGGCGTCGGAAATGTTATGACATTTGTCATCCCAGACCTATCGGTCTAACTGTTGCATGCAGTTTAGGTGTGGGTTTGTCAAACCCAATATAGATCTATACACAACTATCACGCTCTCCCTCAAGGAGACTCTGGTTACAATACAGGACTTAATGGTAATTTGAAGTAAATGTCTCACAAAGTCATTAACGGAATTACGTGTTATGAAAACTTGGTACCGTATGGCCGTACCTTGCTTAATGAAAATATCCTTTGTATAAATGTACCCTTTTTAAATGTATGTGTTATGTAATGTATCATAAACTATACCTATTATAGTTTATCAACCAAGGGTAGTACGTAGTAATGTATGCAAACTATATTCAAAATAGTTTATTAAATGTTTGAATGTATCGGTTGTACTTTGATTATAATCACTTGTTATTCTTTATATTTTATATGTCCAAATCCATTTGTAAACTGATGTGTGTCTAAATATTAAGATAAAATGTCATATATTGCAATAACATATAATCACATAAAGATATACACCTTGCTCAACATGTTACAAGGTGAAATGAAATTGACAGCAACTTTTCGTTGAATACAGTTTCTGTTACTGTTCTTAGAAAATTTATAAAAATCATCAAAGCTCTAAATCCAAATCCGCAAATTCTGAGAGTTTGGAATATGAGTCTAGTTTGTTCGTAAAATTTATCATGATTTTTCGTGATCTCTAACAGAGGTGAAAATGTTCATAATCACAGACTGGTCCGGGTTTGCCTCTGAAATGACAGGCCGTTTTGTAAAAATCACCATAAATTGTAGAAAAATCATATGGAGATGTGCAAGTAGCCATTTTAAAGCTAAGAGTTTGAACTAATTGTACCTGGAACAGTTTTGAAAACTAAAATATTTAAGTTGACCAAAATAGTCTGTGATCGAAGTCCATCTTTTCTGATGTAATCTGTTAGAAAGAGTTTAATTGTGTTCTTGATGATTTTACTTGTATTCCCCCCTTAAAACTTAAGAAAAACATGTAAATATAGGGGTATGAACTCACCTTATGTGTTCTTAGAGGATGGATGTTGGAGAAGAGAAGTGTTCAACTCAAAAACACTTAGAAGATGCCTTGACGAATCGAGAACCAAGAGTGGAAGAAAGCTTGATGATTAACCTTGGAAGTCTTGAAATTGAGAGAGAATGGTGTAGAAAATGAGTGACTTAAGCCTTGTATTTATACTAGTAAGAATTACTATTCATATATAATTCTTTAATAATAAGTGTTAAATGTTGACATTCTCCATATAACTAGTTAGTGTATATGACATATTCATGATGTAATCATGACAAATGTTTCTAGAAGATGGTTAATACTAATTGACTAATAATAGTAATTTTTAAAACGTAAATAGTAAATAGTAGGTAGTAAATAGTAAATAGTAAATATGATGAGATTTTTACAATTGTCATATTTGTAAACCCCGTTAAACCGTGTTTTAGTGTCGTACACAATCCCGATGATTGTGCAATAGTGTTTTATCGCTTTGGTTCGTTGTTTAGCACTGTTAAGGCTAAGGAAAATCAAACACATGAACTTTCCAAATGATGATTTCTCATTAAAATAGCGAATTGTATAGTGATTACATAACGTAAACCCTAACATACAAGGGTTATTGGAGTTGACCGGTTTGACTTGTTGACTTTGTTTGACTTTGACTTGACCGAAATTTGACGGTTGTCACATCATCCCCCCGTTAGAAGGAATTTCGTCCCGAAATTTTCATTTTGACTGGGATTTCAAGAGTTTGGGAAGAGATGTGGATACTTTTGTTTCATCTGATCCTCGCGTTCCCAGGTGAATTCGGGTCCTCGTTTAGCGTTCCAACGGACCTTCACGATGGAATACGACTTTGTTTCGTTCGTTTGATTTCCCGATCCATGATTTCCACTGGTTCCTCCACGAAATGGAGATTTTCGTTAACTTCGATTTCGTCGAGTGGTATTACGAGTGTCTCATCAGACAAACACTTCTTTAGGTTCGACACGTGAAATGTGGGATGTACTTTGTCGAGTTCCTGAGGTAATCCAAGTTTGTATGCTACTGGCCCAATCCTAGCAAGGATTTCGAATGGCCCGATGTACCTTGGATTTAGTTTCCCGCGTTTGCCGAATCGTATCATTCCTTTCCAAGGGGAAACTTTTAGTAGTACACGATCACCCACCTGGAATTTCAAGGGTTTGCGTCGTTTGTCTGCGTAACTCTTTTGCCGATCGCGAGACGCTTTCAGTCTTTCTCGAATTTGAACGATCTTTTCTGTGGTTTCCCTTATGATTTCAGGGCCAGTGAGGGTGCTATTAGAGACTTGCCCTCTAGCTAGCTGTGTATCCCCCACCTCAGCCCAACACAGGGGTGATCTGCATTCGCGACCGTAAAGAGCTTCGAATGGAGCGACTTTGATGCTAGTATGATAGCTGTTATTGTAGGAGAATTCGATAAGCGGTAGATGGGTATCCCATGCTTTACCGAAGTCTATCACACAAGCTCTTAACATGTCTTCCAACGTTTGAATGGTTCGTTCGCTCTGTCCGTCGGTTTGTGGGTGGTAGGTCGTACTCATGTCAAGCCTAGTTCCCAATGATTTTTGTAGAGACTGCCAAAACCGTGAGGTAAATCTACTATCTCTATCGGAGATAATGGATATCGGCACACCATGGAGTCGTACAATCTCTCTGATGTACGTTCTAGTCAGCTTCTCCATCTTGTCGGTTTCTTTTATCGGTAAGAAGTGTGCTGATTTGGTGAATCTGTCTACGATTACCCATATGGTGTCAAGCCCGCCCGATGTCTTAGGCAGCTTGGTTATGAAGTCCATGGTTATTCGTTCCCACTTCCACTCAGGTATATCCGGCTGTTGTAATAGCCCGGATGGTTTATGGTATTCGATTTTGACCTTGGCGCAAGTCAGGCACTTGCTCACATAGGTAGCAATCTCAGCTTTCATGTTCGGCCACCAGTATAATTTCTTGAGGTCTAGATACATCTTATCCGACCTGGGATTGATGGAGTATCGAGTCTTGTGTGCTTCATTCATGACGACATCTCGGAGTCCACCGAACTTCGGTGTCCAAATCCGGTTCATGATATAACGTGCTCCATCATCCTTGACTTCTAAGTTTTTATCCATTCCCCTTAATGTCTCTCCTGCCACCTTTTCTGGTTTCAAAGCTTCCAGTTGAGCTTCCTTGATTTGTATGGTCAGGTGGGAATGGATTGTCATTGTTAAGGATTTTACTCGGCGGCCCGAGTACTCCTTCCTGCTTAGAGCATCGGCCACTACATTGGCCTTGCCCGGATGATAACGAATTTCGCACTCGTAGTCATTCAGCAACTCTACCCATCTCCTCTGTCGCATGTTGAGCTCTTTCTGATTGAGGATATGCTGAAGACTTTTGTGATCAGTGAAGATAGTGCATTTCGTGCCGTAGAGGTAGTGTCTCCAGATCTTCAAAGCGAATACTACTGCTCCTAATTCCAGGTCGTGCGTAGTATAATTAACCTCGTGCGTCTTAAGCTGTCTTGATGCATACGCGATAACCTTCCCTCTCTGCATGAGCACACATCCGAGGCCTTGATTTGAAGCATCACAGTACACTACGAAGTCCTCGGTTCCCTCTGGGAGAGACAAGATCGGTGCGCTGCATAGGGCTTGTTTTAACGTTTGGAAAGCAGTTTCTTGTTTATTTTCCCACTTGAATATCACACCTTTCTGCGTCAAGGTGGTGAGTGGTTTCGCAATCTTGGAGAAGTTTTGTATAAATCTTCGGTAGTAGCCAGCAAGCCCAAGGAATTGTCGAATTTCGGTTGGCGTCTTGGGTGCTGACCAATTCTCGATTGCCTTGATTTTGGAGGGATCCACATGTATGCCTTTCTCACTTACCACATGGCCAAGGAAATCCACTTCTCTAATCCAGAATTCACACTTAGAGAACTTAGCATAAAGCTTCTCCGCTCTTAGTGTCTCTAGCACTTGGCGTAGATGTAGGCGATGCTCTTCTTCGCTTCGCGAGTAGATCAAGATATCGTCGATGAATACGATTACATACTTGTCTAGGTAGGGTCGACACACTCTATTCATTAGGTCCATGAATACCGCAGGTGCGTTTGTTAAACCGAAGGACATCACCACAAACTCGTAGTGCCCATAGCGAGTTCTGAATGCAGTTTTGGGAATATCTTCTTCTTGAACTCGTAGCTGATGGTAACCTGACCTTAGGTCGATCTTTGAGAAGAAATTTGCTCCTTGGAGTTGGTCGAAAAGGTCGTCGATTCGGGGTAGAGGATATCGGTTCTTGATGGTGAGTTTGTTTAGTTCCCGATAGTCGATGCACATGCGAAAGGATCCGTCCTTCTTCTTTACAAAAGGACTGGTGCTCCCCAAGGTGAGAAGCTTGGTCTGATGAACCCTTTGCTCAAAAGCTCGTTCAACTGACTGGACAACTCTTGCATTTCTGTTGGTGCGAGGCGGTATGGAGCTCTGGCTACGGGGGTAGCTCCGGGTATTAAGTCAAATCTGAAATCGACTTGTCGTGCGAGTGGTACACCAGGAAGATCTTCTGGGAACACATCCGGGAAGTTACACACTTCGGGGATGTCTTTGATGTCTTTCATGTCTTGTTTCTTGTCTACTACGTGGGCCAAGAAGGCGTGGTACTCCTTCCGGAGATACTTTTGGGCTTTGATGCATGAGATGATTTGTAAATTCGCACTAGGTTTGTCACCATAGATGAGAAGGGTTTCGTCATTTGGTAGATTGAGGCGAACGGCCCTTTCGTAACATAGAATGTCGGCACGGTGAGGAACTAACCAATCCATCCCGATGATTACGTCGAAGCTTTTTATGGTGACCAGCATCAGGTCAATTTTAAATGTATGGTTGTCTAGAGTGAGAGTACACTCTGAGTATATATCGCTAGTGCGTTCTACTTTCCCATTTGCCATTTCTACTACATAAGTATCCTTTAGTGATTGGGGATTTTGTTCAAGTAATTGTTTATATTGGTGGCTCACGAAACTCCTCTCCGCTCCACTATCGAATAGTACGCATGCATAAGAGTTATTGAGGAGAAACGTACCGGTAACCACCGTGGGATCCTCGACTGCTTCCCCATGTCCTATTGCCAGGACTCTTCCTACTCCACCAGCATTAGGGGCTTGTGCTTTGGGGCAGTTTCTTTTGAAGTGACCTGCGTCTCCACATTTGTAGCAGGTTCGGGTTGCCCCGTACTGGCAACTTGGTTGATTGGTCGAGCCGGCGCTTTACAGAAACGAGCAGTGTGCCCCTTCCTGTCGCAGTTTTTACAGTGCATCTCCCTACAAGCACCATTGTGGTGAAAGTTGCACTTGTTGCACTTGGGTAGGGTTCCAGCATATGGCTTCGGTGGTGCAGTAGTGGCAGCATGGACAGCAACAGTTTGTTGCTTCTTAGCGGGGTCCTGTGCTGGTTGGCTCTTCTTTTGGTTCCAGAACTTCCTTTTGTTGTTTCCCCCTTTTGATTGATCAGTGGTGGTGGTTGTAGTATTATGACCGGCTCGGTGGTCAACAAGTTGTTGTGCCAGCTCCCTCGCACTGTCAAAAGTAGTTGGCCTTGAAGCCAGGACACTACTTTGCACTTGAGGAGACAGTCCCCAAAGGTATCGCTCCACCTTTTTCTCCTCCGGAGTAACCATTGTTGGGCAGAGGAGAGCCAATTCATTGAATCGGGTGGTGTAGGTTTCAAGGTCGGAGCCCGTCATCCTGAGGTTCCAAAGTTCTTGTTCCAGCTTTTGAATCTCACCTCTCGGGCAGTACTCCTTCATCATCAACGTTTTTAGTTCTGCCCAGGTTATGGAGCTAGCCACTTCGAGAGTAAGTGAATTAATCCGGCAGTTCCACCAAGTAAGGGCCCGGCCGGTGAAAGTGAAGGCTGTGAACTTAACTTTGCTCGCTTCGGGGCAAGAGCACACCTGAAAGACTACTTCGGTCTTTTCAAACCATTGCATTAAAGTGATGACTCCCCCGCTCCCATTGAAGTTGTCGGGTTTGCCATTGGTGAAGTCTTTGTAGGAACACTCTCTTGCACGCCACGTATTGTCTCCGTGGTTAGAGTTTGTAGCACCCGATCTAGAACCACCAGCTCCGTTTGTCCCTATCTGCGATATTGCGGCCGCTACGGCTGCTGTTACTGCAGCCTGGAACATCGCAGGATCAAACTGTGGAGGCAGCGGCGGAGGAGGTGTTGCTGTGTTGCCGGAAGGTCTTGGTCTTCTCCTTGGCGGCATGGTTCTGTCATAAGTCGTAAACCAATGTACTTTTAGTAAAAGTATATTTATAGGAAGATAAATCTTTTATACATAAAGTATATTATTACGTTGTTTTCCGGTATGTTTACGATACATACGATTTTATACTTTTAATTGACCCAATACATTGGGTTATGAGGTAAAATGAAAGTATAAAATATTTTATTTGAGTTTCCTTGTTTCCAAGTATATGACTGTTTGTAAAAGTTTCACATATACTAATTTAGTTGGGACATAATTAATATATTATATTTTAAAATGATCTTTATCGGTTACTTAATTAGTTGCAAAGTGCATACCAGTCATATGTGATTAAGATATAATAGTCCTTCGAATAGATGACCCTAACTCCAAGACCACAACCAAACAAGGACAGGAAGTGAAACAAAGATACATAAATTCTAAGTCTATAGCATCTTAGTTACATATGACATTAGCGCATCCACTTAGCAGCTATTGATCTATAAATAAAGACCTATTTAATTCTCAGATAATTTATTATAGTAACACAAAATACTCCTATAGTATTTGTAAATGTTTAGTTTTGAGTTCTTAAAGTATCCTTTGTAGTCTGTTATTAGGTTTGTTAGATTTGTTGCCCATCCTGACCATCCCCCGGTATATGCAAGTCAATTCCCGGACAGATATAGTTGATCAGGCTATATCCTTCCCAGATTTAATCCACATATACTAAGGCATACTCAAAATGTTCAACTCTTCTTCTTTTGCTTTATGTTTTCGCTAGTTATGATACCATGCGAGCATGTAATGTATGTATGTATACTTTAATCAAGAAAATCATTTATTTTCTAAGAGTATATTTATTTGAAAAATGCACAAATCAGAGACTATTAGTCCCAATTGTGTTTATAGTTTTTATATCTTATGTGGTTTGATATACTTAATTCACTATAAACTGTGCTCTGATACCAATATGTCACACCCCCAAACCAAGGATGGCGGAAACGTCCGGGGGTGGAGGACTTCATGTATAGTATCATAACAACAATTGTAATAGTAATTGAAGCAAACACAACCAACATATATATAATTGAAAAAGTGACATCATTGTATGAATTACATGTTTACGAATCAATTACAATATGTTGACAAAATATGAAATAGTAGACGCCTTAGCGCCCCATCCTCAAAAGCACTTGGTTACCTGTTTAATGATTTCCTGAGAATACAAGTTGTTTGAAAAAGTGTCAACACAAAGGTTGGTGAGTTCATAAGCTTTTATTTGGTATTATTAAAAGCCTTTCGTTTGTAAAAGTAGTATTTGTGTTAGAAAATCCAATATTTTCCTTAATGTGTAAATGTAGTCTTAAAACCCAAAGACCGAAATGTACAAGTAATTTGTCATATTTATAGTAAAACAATGCAAGTTTAAATCGACATAAACTCGTTAAATTTTAATGAAGTTCCCGTAAATTCCAATGTTTATTAATACTTTATGTGAGTTTATTATAACCATACTATGACCAAGGTTGCCTAAAACGACGTTCTTCAGGCGTCGGAAATGTTATGACATTTGTCACCCCAGACCTATCGGTGTAACTGTTGCATGCAGTTTAGGTGTGGGTTTGTCAAACCCAATATAGATCTATACACAACTATCACGCTCTCCCTCAAGGAGACTCTGGTTACAATACAGGACTTAATGGTAATTTGAAGTAAATGTCTCACAAAGTCATTAACGGAATTACGTGTTATGAAAACTTGGTACCGTATGGCCGTACCTTGCTTAATGAAAATATCCTTTGTATAAATGTACCCTTTTTAAATGTATGTGTTATGTAATGTCTCATAAACTATACCTATTATAGTTTATCAACCAAGGGTAGTACGTAGTAATGTATGCAAACTATATTCAAAATAGTTTATTAAATGTTTGAATGTATCGGTTGTACTTTGATTATAATCACTTGTTATTCTTTATATTTTATATGTCCGAATCCATTTGTAAACTGATGTGTGTCTAAATATTAAGATAAAATGTCATATATTGCAATAACATATAATCACATAAAGATATACACCTTGCTCAACATGTTACAAGGTGAAATGAAATTGACAGCAACTTTTCGTTGAATACAATTTCTGTTACTGTTCTTAGAAAATTTATAGAAAAATCATCAAGGCTCTAAATCCAAATCCGCAAATTCTGAGAGTTTGGAATATGAGTCTAGTTTGTTCGTAAATTTTATCATGATTTTTAGTGATCTCTAACAGAGGTGAAAATATTCATAATCACAGACTGGTCCGGGTTTGCCTCTGAAATTATAGGCAGTTTTGTAAAAATCACCATAAATTGTAGAAAAATCATATGGAGATGTGCAAGTAGCCATTTTAAAGCTAATAGTTTGAACTACTTGCACTTGGAACAGTTTTGAAAACTAAAATATTTAAGTTGACCAAAACAGTCTGTGATCGAAGTTCATCTTTTCTGATGTAATCTGATAGAAAAAGTTTAATTGTGTTCTTGATGATTTTACTTGTATTCCCCCCTTAAAACTTAAGAAAAACATGTAAATGTAGGGGTATGAACTCACCTTATGTGGTTTCAGTAGATGAAAGTGAGAGAGAGGAAGTATTCAACCCAAGAACACTAAGAAGATGTCTTGATGATTCGAGAATCTAACACCGAATAAGATGGAATTTGTGTAAGATATCAATGATTTGAGTAGAATGGAGTGTAATAATTATATGAATGATGAAGATACTTACTAATTGAAGAAAGAAATCCCTGAAGAAAGCCTTGAAGTTCTTGAAGTTGAGAGAAAAGATGAGAGAATTTTGGAGAGTGTCCTTTGGTTGCTAAGTGTAGAATGAAAGAACTTTATGGAGAATGAGGAGAGAGGATCAATCCTCCAGCTCTTAGAACGTGGGAAGAGCTGGAGATTGGGTGTAAAGGTCCACTAAGGAGACAAGGGGTAGTGGGAAAGAGTGGCTGATCATAGAGTGAGGTGGTGGTGGTTTGCTTTTGCCATAAATTAAGGAAAAGCAAATATTCCCTCAATAATTAGTTCAACCACTAATTCTTTTAATATATTTTTATAAAAACCCTGGAGATTTATATATTTTGGGGCCTTAGTTTATAAAATAAAGTTTTTGGTGAAAATCCCACGTTAAAATAATGAAAAACGGAGTTAAAACGAAGTCGTAGTCGAAAAACCGGTAAAAAGGGGCCGTCTGCGAGACCTCTCGCATGGCTGTCTGAGAAGCTTCTCATGCGAGGCTTCTGTCCTGAGAGGCTTCTAATGAGAGGCTTCGGTCCTGAGAGGCTTCGGTCCTGAGAGGCTTCTCATGAGAGGCTTCGGTCCTGAGAGGCTTCTCATGAGAGTTTTCGCTTCTAATAGGAGGGTTTTGGTTCCTTAAGGTTATTTTACCCGTTTTTACCCCGTTTCAAGTGGTTTTTGACCCGGTTAAGGGTCGAGATGACCCAAATGATTACAAAAAGTTAAAGTAACTTTTGAGAGAGATTCGGGAGAGATTTGGGAGATATTTGGGAGAGATTTCAAATAGAAAGAGATAGAGTGAAAACGATTTAGAGAGGTTTCGTTTGTGATTAATTTGAGTGTCCGGCTTCACAACGCAAGGTTCGTAAACCCCGTTAAACCGTGTTTTAGTGTCGTACACAATCCCGATGATTGTGCAATAGTGTTTTATCGCTTTGGTTCGTTGTTTAGCACTGTTAAGGCTAAGGAAAATCAAACACATGAACTTTCCAAATGATGATTTCTCATTAAAATAGCGAATTGTATAGTGATTACATAACATAAACCCTAACATACAAGGGTTATTGGAGTTGACCGGTTTGACTTGTTGACTTTGTTTGACTTTGACTTGACCGAAATTTGACGGTTGTCACAATGGTTGTCCTAAAGTGAATCAAATCACCATCTACGGATTGCACGTTTCACTAATGCAACCTTAGTGAGTTAAAACTATGAACTCACCTTTTGTTTGTCTGTAATATCGTCTAACTGAAACATAACCTTGCAGCTCCTTAAATCGCCGTAATACCTAATCAATAATACAATTGCATCTTTAATATTTTTTTAATAAGCCTCATAGGTTAATTGAGCATAATATCCATGATTATATTAAATATAAGGATTTTAAGAATCATGATATAATTTAACAACCAAAGGTTCCTAATAGTTGTTAAAGTACAAACAAACTGATTATGGTGTTTGTTCATTCGTCTATCAAATTATAAGAGTACTAACAAATCTTATTAGTATATTTAATAAATCATGTGTACACTAATTCGCTTCTGCTTTCCACCACATGCAACCATGACTCTATTCCCTTACATTTACCCTCATTATATATGTATACAATTAAAAGTGATTGTTAATTTAGAATTTACCTCATGGAAATTTGACACGTAGTAGTAGCGACTAGGTTAATGTGTTGATTTTCCCCACCAAATATGCAATTCGAACACACGTACTATATCTTTATACTATGCCATTTTCCTATCGTACATATATACTGGGGGTTAAGTCGGTACTTTCTTTGACGGAATATCATCACGAAATAGAAAGCTAACCAGCAGTCCTTCAAATAATGGCATCTCGCCGGAAAAAAATGCTCATGAGATCAACAAATTAAATGGAATGCCGACAGTTGGCTTCTTCCCGGAAAAAAACTATGATACTCTATCACTCTTGATACTATCCTCTGCTGATAACCGTGGTAGAGAAGATCGGGGACCCATTCTCCTTGACACCTTATATGACATCGACTCACCCCGTCTCAGTTTTTCCTTAATAAGCTTGTTAGAGTCTCTTCTTCCCTATCTCACTGTTTCTCCGGAAATCTCTAGCCATGCTGGAAAATTGCACCACCATCTCGACACTCCCTCAGTTTCCCACTATCTATATCTCTCTCGTCATATACTACTCACCGAGAGAGGATGTTGAGCACTTAATTGGGTTAAGAAATATGGGTTGTAACCGTCGGGCAAGAGGTGAAAGAACGTCGGGAAGAAATGGACATTTGGTTAATTGTGTTTTAAATGCAATTTACAACTTATATCCCTTAAGTTTCTTTTATTTATTTATTTATTTGTTAAAAGAAACGATACAAGCATATTTAGGTAGCCTTAAATGGTTTTAAATCCCACATTTACAACATTAACCTTCTAACTTTGTTTAATTATTCATAATCCACCTTTTGTTTTTGTTTGAATTAATTCTAACCCTCCCTTGTATTAAACATTTGATTCATATAATTTAATTTAGTTATAGAAATTAAAAAATATTGATTAATTCATATTAACCATTTTTATTTAACTTATTTCATTTATAATCCTATATCATCGAAATTATTTTACCCTAATAATTCCATAAATCAATTTCATTAAAATTACACAACTCTTAATTTTGATTAATTCTTTTGGATATTAAATAATACTATTTTTAGTTAATTTATTTCATTTTAACCTCGTAAAGCTAAAAAAATGTTTTGCATAAATAGTTCCTCGAGTAACGGAAAAACTAACGTCGTTTACGGTAGGATTTTCGGGTCGTTACAACTTTGCATTAAGATAGAGAATTGTTCACTAGTATTTTTAGAGTAAGCCCTAACATACAAGAGTTGGTTGAGTGGGCCGGTTTGACTTGTTGACTTTGACTTGACCAGAAATTGACGGTTGTCACAACATCGAACCCCGCTCGAAAAATATTTGTCTATATCATGCGATGGGCCCCGCCCAACACACCCATCAAGCCCCGCTTGACAAACATACAATACATACACACATGCACAGACACACAAACAACTAGCATACATATAACAATAATCCATGGGTCGGCATTGGTTCCTTCGACCCGATAAACACTGGGAGGAGATTCACCACGAACTGCTGAAAAATCAGATAAATGCTCGGGCTGCTAATCCGGGAAATCTCCGCACAAAATACGATCAAATAACATCCTAATTAATAATTAGGGCATAAAACATATCCAAGAGTCTAAGTCTTTAATCCTGACTCTTAGGGTAAAAGACCATTTTACCCTTCCCCTACTGGGCCTAAATATGAAAGCCCAAAACCCCAAAATAGCCCAATTAGCCCATAAGTGACCCAAAGTCAAAGGAGGCCCACAATATGGTGTACTCCCTGCGTACCTAACACATACACCCGCGTACGATTGTTGACCTGAAAGTGGACTGATGATCCAGTACACGCAGCGTACTAAGGAGTACGCCCAGCGTACTGGCAAGAGTCCCGAAAGCTAACCTATGGTCTTAATCCCTTAAGACCTTAACGTCCAAACCTCAGATCTACTACTAAATAATGTAACATTCAAATATTTGGTAAGTTTCTCTTAAAGCCCTAATACAAAACCCTTTCAAAATTGGTCCCTTGGTTAGTACGTTGGGCGTACTCATTGGGTACGCTTAGCATACTAGCCATAAGTTGGTCGTGGGACTTAACAACGTACGATGGGCGTAGGTGGAGTACGCATGGAGTACGTGAGTATGAGAAAACCCCTAGTTTTTAGGGTTTGCACCCTATTTAAGGACCTTAAGTCGCCCATTCCCATTACCTTTTCAGCCTCCATTGCCCTTATTGTGCTAATCTCGAACCCTAAGCCACCTTAAGTGCATTTGTGAGCTTTCTTGAGAGTTTTTGGTGTTTTTAGAGTCTTTGAAGAAGAAGGAAGCTTGGGAAGAAGCAAGGACGTGAGAAGAGCTTGTAGATCCAGAAGTTTGGCACCATTTCTGACCCTTTGAAGGTATAAAGTTTAAACCTTGATCATTGCATGTTTAGATCTAAGTTTAGGGTGGAAATGGTATCTTTTGGTCCCATAGTTTGGATTCTTGGAGTTGAGCAACTTCAAACCATATGAGCTATCCTTTTGAACTCCTGGAGGTGTTTTGATTCATAAAAATCGGATCTTGATGGTTAAGCCTCAACCATGCAAGTGTTAGGAACCATCCAAGTCTGCTTATAGACTTGATTCATGTTTTGAGCCCCATCCTTGCATGCAAAAGCATAAAGTTTGCAACTTTATGGATTAGGACGTTTTTAAGGGTCTGGATCTAAGTTTTGGATGCTAGGTGTTAATGGATTAAGACATGGAAGTAAGAATGGGTTGGCAGACCAGTCGCCATACGTACTCAAGTGTACGTTGCGCGTACTGGGTCAACACCAGCGTACGGTGGGCGTACAAGCCAAGTACGCAGTGCGTACGCAGTCAGTGGGCTTAGAAGATTTTGGGCTTGTTTGGTGTTGGGCTTTGGACTTGAGTAAGTTGGGCCTCGGGCCCACCTGATTGTAGCAAGTTATTTTTGGGCCTAAGGCCATGTTTAGGGTTCTTGGGCCTTAGAGGCCCTATAGTGGGCTTGGATGCCTTTTGGGTTTTTGTGGATTTGGGCCTTAGAGGAAAGGAGGCCCAATAAGGCAAAGGTAAAGGATCCATTTTGTCTTAAGTCAAGAATTGGGGTTTTGGACCTTCGGGTTAGAATGTGACCTAATTTCTAATTAGGGTTTTATGCTTGTACGATAGGGAAAGGAGTTCGCGAGTCATCCGTTGAGTGGGATTTGATACCCACAGTCTGAGGTGAGTCTTTCTTCGCAGTAGCTGTGGGTCGAAGGCACCAAGGCCGGCCCACTAGTTTATGTATAGTGTGATGATTGTCTTTGTGATAATTGTCAGTTATGCCTGTATTTTCTTGATGACTTTGTGATTTCTGTTATGATATTATGTGGTAGTAGTAGTAGGGGGTGAAATAGACCCGGTAACCTGTTGAAATCGACCGAAAGGGGATTGCAAGCACCCAAATATGCTTGATAGTATCCGGTTGAGTTAGACCGAAGGGGTAGGCAAGCACCCATATATGTTTGGCAGTATCTGATTGAAATACACCGAACGGGTAGGCCGACACCCAGATATACTTGGTCATATGTTTGTTTAGCATGTGGTATTTTAGGGGAACTCACTAAGCTTTACGCTTACAGTTTTCAGTTTCTGTTTCAGGTACTTCCAGTTCGAAGGGGAAGGGCCCGACCTGATTGCACCGCATCACTCTATGTTTTTCTGCACTTAGTGATTTTGGGATTTGTACTCTGATAACATGTTACAATATAATTCTTTCGAATATTTTGATATCAGTTTCTTATGAATTGAATGACTTTAAAAACAAATTTTTACCTGTATTTTTGGAGACGTTACAAATAAGGACTTAAACCATAAAGTCGACAACTTTACTAACTTGCATGGCTAAAAAGGACCCAATACCAAACCCTAGGTCCAAAACTTCACACAAATGCCAACAACTCAAACATGAATAAACTTTCACTTCCAACATTCGATTTTTATGACTTCATGCACTCCTAAATGCCCAAAACGACAACTCAAATGGTCTGGAGTAGTCCATACTCCATAAGACCATGGTTTTGGGATAAAAGTGCATAAACATGAACAATATGAGATCTAGAACATAAAACTCCAATGTGTAAGCTTGATACCCTCTAAGGATGCACAAGAAGGTGTAGAATCTGGATCTAAAGCTTGAATGCACCACTTCTTCTTCAAGGAACTTTCTTCTTCACAAAGAACCACCCAAAATTTTTACAAAATCACGTTAAAGCTCAAGAACACTCAAAAGAGGGCTAGGGTTTGTTGGTTATCTTCTAGGGTAAGGAGGCTGATGAAGGGGCAACCTGAAGCTCCTTATGAGGCTTAAATAGGGTCCAAACACTGAAAATTAGGGTTTGTACGTAGACAGCATAAGCCCAGCGTACTCCATCATTCCCAAAAGTTTCACTTTCACCCCCCTTGGGACCAAATTTGCAAATTAACTTAATAATAAGGGTCAAAATAATAAATACCTTGGAATCGATTGTTAAAATTTTTCCCCGTCTGAATTAGACTTCGTCCTCGAAGTCTGCTGCCGCAAATAGCTCCGGGTAATGCTCCCTCGTCTCGTCCTCAGGCTCCCACCTCCACTCTGAACCCTTTTGGTGCTTCCACTGCACCTTTATGAGATCCACCACCTAGTTCCGCAAGGTCTTCGTCCTCCTATCAATGATCGCCACTAGCCTCTCTATATAATTCAGGCGATCATCCACCTAAATGTCCTCTAATGGAACCACTATGGAATCGTCAATCAGACACTTCCACAACTAAGAAACATCAAAATTGCTATGAATCTGACTGAGCTCCTCCGGCAGATCCAAACGATATGCCACCCTACCCACCCGGGCTAAAAACCTGAAAGGACCAATATACTTGGGGCCTAACTTGCCCTGCTTCCTATATTGAATGACATCTTTCCAAGGTGACACCTTTAGGAGTACCATGTCTCCGACCTGAAACTCCAAGTCTGACCAGCATCTATTTGCGTAACTTTTTTGTCGACTCTACGTCGCCTGAAGTCTGTTGCAAACTTGCTGAATCAATTATGTCGTCTTAAGTACCACCTCAGTACTCCCCATGACCCACTGACCGACCTCACCATAACATATCGGGGTCCTACACTTTCTCTCATAGAGTATCTCAAAAGGAGGTCGATTAATGTTGGCGTGGTAACTGTTGTTGTACGAAAATTCCGCCAAAGGAAGATACGTATCCCAATTACGGCCAAAATCCAGTACACATGCCCGTAGCATGTCCTCCAATGCCTGGATAGTCCGCTCGCTTTGACCATCAGTATGCGGGTGGAAAGTCGTGCTGAAGTGCAAACGAGTACCCAACTCCTGATGGAACCTGGAAGTAGATTGAACATCCCTATCAGAGACCACAAAAACCAGCACCCCATGTCGTGCCACCACCTCCTGAGTGTAGATATCATCCAACTTCTTTGCCGAAATACTCTCCTAGATTGGAATGAAATGTGCGCTCTTGGTCAATTGATCCACGATGACCCATATTGAATCCACTCTGCACACCGTCCGAGGCAATTTGGTGATTAAATCCATCGTAATATCTTCCCATTTCCACACGAGAATACCCAACGGTTCCATTTTGTCGTGGGGTTGTTGATGCTCAGCCTTGACCTTCCATCAAGCAAGCACATCTCCATATACCAGGCCACATCCCGCTTCATGCATGGCCACTAATAGTCATGTCTGAGATCTCTATACATCTTTGTTTCTCTGGGATGAATAGAGAATCGCGACTTGTGTGCTTCCTCCATCAAAACCTGATGCGCACCACCCCAATATGGAACCCACACCCTCTGATGAAGGGTTAATAACCCCCGTCTATCATAATCAAAGGAAACCACTTGACCGACTATGCACTCACTCTTCTGGTGCTCTTCCTGTCATAGCCTCAACCTGAGCCACTCGAATCTGCTCTAAGAGTGGGGTAATTATTGTCATCCTCAAATACATATCCCTGATCGGGGTAGCAACCACCTTGCAGCTGAGAGCATCGGCCACCATGTTGGCCTTTACCGAGTGGTAAAGGATCTCACAATATTAATCTTTCACCATATCCAACCACCTATGTTGCCTCATGTTCATATTCGACTGATCCATCAGATACCTCAGACTCTTGTGGTCAGTGTAAATAGTACAACAAACCCCATAATGCCGCCAAATATTGAGGGCGAAAAACACAACCCCCAACTCCAAATCATGCGTAGGATTGTTCGCCTCATGAGGCTTCAACTACCTCGAAGCGTAAGCAATCACACGACCCCGCTGCATCAGCACTGCACCCAAACCCGTGATTGACGCGTCACAATATAACACAAAGTCCTCAATGCCCTCTAACAAGGTCACGATTAGCGCCTCACACAATCTCTGTCTCGGAGTCTCAAAAGCTACCTGCTGCTTAGGCCCCTAACAAAAAGTGACTGTCTTCTTCGTCAACCTGGTCAAAGGAACCGCTATCTTGGAGAAATCTTAAATGAATCTTCGATAGTAACCTTCCAAACCAAGGAAACTCTGAATCTCAGATGGAGACCTTGGAACTTTCCACCTCATTACCGCCTCAACCTTGTCCGAATCGACCAGAATACCGTTCTAGTTAACAAGGTGCCCCATAAACTGCACCTCGCGCAACCAGAACTCGCACTTAGAGAACTTCGCATACAACATCTCCCTCCTCAAAGTCTCTAATTCCTCTCTCAGATGCTCCTCATGCTACTCCTGGATCTTGGAATAGACCAAGATGTCATGAATAAACACAATCACATACCGATCCATCATAGACCTGCATACGCGATTCATGAGATCCACGAATGCGGGTGGAGCATTGGTAAGCCCAAAGGGCATCACTACGAACTTGTAATGACCATAACGAGTCCGAAAGGCCATATTTTGCATATTCTCCTCTCTGACCCTCATCTGATGATAACCTGAACACAGATCAATCTTGGAAAGCCAATATGCATTCTGAAGTTGGTCAAACAAATCATCAATCCTCGGGAGTGGGTAACAGTTCTTCACTGTTTTCTTATTCAGCTCCTGATAGTTGATACACATCCGATGTGTCCCATCCTTCTTCTTTACAAACAAGATCGTCACTCCCCACAGCGAAGTAGTCGGCCGAATAAATCCCTTATCTAATAGCTCCTACAGCTGTGTAGACAAATCCTGCATCTCTGAAGTTGCTAATCGATAAGGTGCTTTGGCTATCAGAGCCACACCAGAAACCACGTGAATATATAACTCCACCTGCCTCTCTTGAGGCACACCAGGAAAATCCTCAAGAAACACATCGAACAATCAGTACATAGTCCATAGTCGCCTTACCTTTCTCCCGGGTATCCATCACATAGGTAACAAATCTAGAACAACACTGCTGAAGGTAGCGTCTGCGAGCCGCTGAACAAAGGTTTGGACCACGCTGAACACCCTCTCCCATAATCACTAAGTCTCCCCCACTTGGGGTCCGAATACGCACCAACTGATGCTCACAATCAATAATTGCCCCATTGGGGCTCAACCAATACATCCCCACAATAACCTTGCACTAACGCAGAGGAATATGAACCAAATCAATCGAGTAACACTTATTCGAGTTGAGTGAAATCATAACATATTATAATTATCTGTTTGAATAGAGCGTAGTGACGGCATAATGCACTGCTACTATTTGTTTAAATCGAGCGTAGTGACAGCATAATATAGTACTATTATCCATTTGTATCGAGCGTAGTGACAACATGTCACACCCCTAAACTAGACGGCGAAACGTCTGGGGGTGGATGACTTCATTTGTAGTATCACAACACATGCATCATAGTAATCAAAGTACAAACAACCATTGTATTTAAAAAGTATAAATATTTACATGTGTTCAATCACTGTATATTGAAACCAAAATACTTATACAAAAGAAGAAGACGTGACTCAAAATAGCTCCATCTTCTCAAAAGCTCGGGGAGTACCTGTCTACTGATTCCCTGAGAATACAAGTAATTTGAAAAGAGAGTATCAACATATAGTTGAGTGAGTGCATAAGTATTTATGTTTGAAAGAATGTTTTCTGTTTCTTGAATATGTAAACTGTTCCAGAAAATCCTATATTTTCTACTGTATATGAAAAGTAGTTTTAATCTTATAAAATCGTTCTGTTTGTAAACCAATGTTGTGTATTTGTATTCCTTTATGTAAAACTTGTAACTGTGAGTGTGCCTGGTTCCACCAGCTGTTATTGTAAACTGTAATGTAATAATGTAAATTGTATCTTGTAAACTAGTACTTTGAAAATGTACTTATGTTTAGTTAATTATACACTAACATATTGTTAATATCTTTTTAATGAGTTATTATAACCATACTGAGACTAGATGGCCTGGCCCAACGCTTTGAAGGCGTCAAAAACTGTTGATAACAATTGTCACTCGTAGGAGTGTAGGCCTGACTGTAGCTAGCAGTCTGAGTGTGGGGTTGTCAATCCCAATATAGATCTATACACACATTGTTTCGATCCCCGACTGGAGATTCTGGTTATAATGTCAGGACTTTAACTATGTTGTTTAAATGAACTAAACAACCTAAATCAATTGACTCATAAAAAGCATATAGACGTTACATGTATAATAGTTATGAAAACCCAATCATTCTGAAATGAATGATTGATAGTATGCCCCTGAATTAGTATATGAAAGATTTATACTCTTGATTAGTTTTGAATCAAACATTTGTTCGTGTAAAACAGTGTACTTTAGTATACTTGAATCGTGAATTAATGTTCTATGAATCATAAATTATACCTATTATAATTTATATGTACTTTCTGAATTGATACTAACTATTCATGAATGCAACCCCTTGCTCAACATCTTACAAAGGGTATTTGAACTGAATGAAATAACTTTTATATTTATATACATATACGAATATATGTAAGTAAAATTTAAACGACATTCGGACAATTAACCGATACTATAAGCCCACATCCAAACAAGGAAAAGGAACCAAAGTGGGTTATCAATCCTAAGCCTTTTAAACCTTATATATATATATATATATATATATATATATATGATTTCTGGGGAAAAATATAAGTTTATGAAATCATTTAAAAGAAGTTGAATATTTTGAAATACTTTTGGCGACTTGATGTCATTTTAACACAATCTTTGAAATCATTTGATTTGATGATAACTGAAATCCATTTTCATAAGATATTTTGAAACTATTTGTTTGTAACACAAAATCTTTGTGTTAGACTTGTATTCCCCCCCCCCCTAAAACAGTAAAAACTATGAAAATACACGGGTATGAACTCACATTTTGGAGGGTGATTCAAATGATGACCCGGTATAGGATGTTTAGTTCCACGAGTGAAATCTCGCAATAAAACAAGTCCTGTATGATAATTTGTATAACATATATGCATCCAATTAGTTAAAATAATCATAGGAATGATTGGAAATTTGATTAATATAAAGTATAACTTACAAATTGGAGTGTTAGAAGCTAAAAGGGAAGCTGATAGGAGTTCACGGCCAGGAGTTCTTGAGGAATGAAGAACACTTGATGATTCTAAACCAGATTCTAAGAATATTCAATGGTTTTGAGGTGCTTGTTCTTCGTGTTCTTCGTGAAAAATAGATGAAAGTAAGAGGTTTCAATCTAATATAAGAAGATTGAAAGATGTTCTTGAAGTGTTTAACAAGATCAAGAAATGATACATATAAGATCTTGTGAAGAACTAGTGATTATTGCTTGTATATGATGAGAAGGGATGATTATAGCATGTTCTTGAGGAGGGAGGTTGTTCTTCGTGTTCTTGACTGATGATACTTGAGAGAAAATAGCTTGTACTTGTGTTTGAATGTGTAAAAAGTGAGGAAAAATCGGCTGAAATGAATATATATGCGAGGGTTCACGATCCGACGGGTTCACGGTCGTGAACCTCGTTTACGGTCCGAGGGTGGCTGGTGTTTACGACCGAGAACGTGCTCCAATGCGATAAGGTTCAGTTTCCGAGGCGATAAGATCCGATGAGTTTGCGGCTACGAGGGTTCACGGTCCGAGGAGTTTACGGCCGTGAACCTTTTGCGGCCCGAAGTGTTTGCGGTCCGAAGCGAAGGAATAAGATGCGAAATTTCTCGGTTTTTAAGCATTTCCTTCCTAACACACAATCCTTGAGTGTACTAGGCTTAGAACTCTCAAACAGACAGGCATTGATTGCATCAAACGGAGGGTTAGGTGAGATTTTGTGAGCGAGAAACCCTAGTTCATCGATTCTTTCACATGAGTATTTCATGATGTTGTGGCAAATCGATCTAGTTCACGCTGAGAGAAGTGTTGAAGTCGTGAAAATGAAAAGAGGAGTGTTATGGTACCGTTCTCTTAAGCGGCAGCCATGAAGACGAAGACCTAGGGCTTTTTCTTGCTAATTGGAAGAGGCGGGGGGTTTAATTTTTGGGATTCAATAAGCGGGAGAAATCCCGCCTTAAAAACGCGTGTTTCATTAAAATGTTATAAAGCGACACATTTGGACGACGCACATTTTGTGAAAGGCGCCCTCCGCATTTCCTTTTTTTTCTTTTCTAACACTAATTTTAGGGAGCGCACAAATGTGTGTCTTCTATCCTTCAAATTTTGCAAAACTGACATTATTTTTTAAAGCACGCACAAATGTGCGTCCTCTATCAGCGAGTGTCATTGTTTGCACATCATTAAATTGTTGTTTTCTAGTAGTGATATGTGATTTGTGTGTATTACTCAATGTTGAATGTGGCTCTCCAGACATCAATGTTTTGTTTGGAACATCTTTATGATTATTCATTGTCAAGAAAAACATTTTGATTGCAGGTTAGTTGTCACACCCCCAAACCAAGGATGGCGGAAACGTCCGGGGGTGGAGGACTTCATGTATAGTATCATAACAACAATTGTAATAGTAATTGAAGCAAACACAACCAACATATATATAATTGAAAAAGTGACATCATTGTATGAATTACATGTTTACGAATCAATTACAATATGTTGACAAAATATGAAATAGTAGACGCCTTAGCGCCCCATCCTCAAAAGCACTTGGTTACCTGTTTAATGATTTCCTGAGAATACAAGTTGTTTGAAAAAGTGTCAACACAAAGGTTGGTGAGTTCATAAGCTTTTATTTGGTATTATTAAAAGCCTTTCGTTTGTAAAAGTAGTATTTGTGTTAGAAAATCCAATATTTTCCTTAATGTGTAAATGTAGTCTTAAAACCCAAAGACCGAAATGTACAAGTAATTTGTCATATTTATAGTAAAACAATGCAAGTTTAAATCGACATAAACTCGTTAAATTTTAATGAAGTTCCCGTAAATTCCAATGTTTATTAATACTTTATGTGAGTTTATTATAACCATACTATGACCAAGGTTGCCTAAAACGACGTTCTTCAGGCGTCGGAAATGTTATGACATTTGTCACCCCAGACCTATCGGTGTAACTGTTGCATGCAGTTTAGGTGTGGGTTTGTCAAACCCAATATAGATCTATACACAACTATCACGCTCTCCCTCAAGGAGACTCTGGTTACAATACAGGACTTAATGGTAATTTGAAGTAAATGTCTCACAAAGTCATTAACGGAATTACGTGTTATGAAAACTTGGTACCGTATGGCCGTACCTTGCTTAATGAAAATATCCTTTGTATAAATGTACCCTTTTTAAATGTATGTGTTATGTAATGTATCATAAACTATACCTATTATAGTTTATCAACCAAGGGTAGTACGTAGTAATGTATGCAAACTATATTCAAAATAGTTTATTAAATGTTTGAATGTATCGGTTGTACTTTGATTATAATCACTTGTTATTCTTTATATTTTATATGTCCGAATCCATTTGTAAACTGATGTGTGTCTAAATATTAAGATAAAATGTCATATATTGCAATAACATATAATCACATAAAGATATACACCTTGCTCAACATGTTACAAGGTGAAATGAAATTGACAGCAACTTTTCGTTGAATACAATTTCTGTTACCGTTCTTAGAAAATTTATAGAAAAATCATCAAGGCTCTAAATCCAAATCCGCAAATTCTGAGAGTTTGGAATATGAGTCTAGTTTGTTCGTAAATTTTATCATGATTTTTAGTGATCTCTAACAGAGGTGAAAATATTCATAATCACAGACTGGTCCGGGTTTGCCTCTGAAATTATAGGCAGTTTTGTAAAAATCACCATAAATTGTAGAAAAATCATATGGAGATGTGCAAGTATCCATTTTAAAGCTAAGAGTTTGAACTAATTGCACTTGGAACAGTTTTGAAAACTAAAATATTTAAGTTGACCAAAACAGTCCGTGATCGAAGTTCATCTTTTCTGATGTAATCTGATAGAAAAAGTTTAATTGTGTTCTTGATGATTTTACTTGTATTCCCCCCTTAAAACTTAAGAAAAACATGTAAATGTAGGGGTATGAACTCACCTTATGTGGTTTCAGTAGATGAAAGTGAGAGAGAGGAAGTATTCAACCCAAGAACACTAAGAAGATGTCTTGATGATTCGAGAATCTAACACCGAATAAGATGAAATTTGTGTAAGATATCAATGATTTGAGTAGAATGGAGTGTAATAATTATATGAATGATGAAGATACTTACTAATTGAAGAAAGAAATCCCTGAAGAAAGCCTTGAAGTTCTTGAAGTTGAGAGAAAAGATGAGAGAATTTTGGAGAGTGTCCTTTGGTTGCTAAGTGTAGAATGAAAGAACTTTATGGAGAATGAGGAGAGAGGATCAATCCTCCAGCTCTTAGAACGTGGGAAGAGCTGGAGATTGGGTGTAAAGGTCCACTAAGGAGACAAGGGGTAGTGGGAAAGAGTGGCTGATCATAGAGTGAGGTGGTGGTGGTTTGCTTTTGCCATAAATTAAGGAAAAGCAAATATTCCCTCAATAATTAGTTCAACCACTAATTCTTTTAATATATTTTTATAAAAACCCTGGAGATTTATATATTTTGGGGCCTTAGTTTATAAAATAAAGTTTTTGGTGAAAATCCCACGTTAAAATAATGAAAAACGGAGTTAAAACGAAGTCGTAGTCGAAAAACCGGTAAAAAGGGGCCGTCTGCGAGACCTCTCGCATGGCTGTCTGAGAAGCTTCTCATGCGAGGCTTCTGTCCTGAGAGGCTTCGGTCCTGAGAGGCTTCGGTCCTGAGAGGCTTCTAATGAGAGGCTTCGGTCCTGAGAGGCTTCTCATGAGAGGCTTCGGTCCTGAGAGGCTTCTCATGAGAGTTTTCGCTTCTAATAGGAGGGTTTTGGTTCCTTAAGGTTATTTTACCCGTTTTTACCCCGTTTCAAGTGGTTTTTGACCCGGTTAAGGGTCGAGATGACCCAAATGATTACAAAAAGTTAAAGTAACGTTTGAGAGAGATTCGGGAGAGATTTGGGAGAGATTTCAAATAGAAAGAGATAGAGTGAAAACGATTTAGAGAGGTTTCGTTTGTGATTAATTTGAGTGTCCGGCTTCACAACGCAAGGTTCGTAAACCCCGTTAAACCGTGTTTTAGTGTCGTACACAATCCCGATGATTGTGCAATAGTGTTTTATCGCTTCTGTTCGTTGTTTAGCACTGTTAAGGCTAAGGAAAATCAAACACATGAACTTTCCAAATGATGATTTCTCATTAAAATAGCGAATTGTATAGTGATTACATAACATAAACCCTAACATACAAGGGTTATTGGAGTTGACCGGTTTGACTTGTTGACTTTGTTTGACTTTGACTTGACCGAAATTTGACGGTTGTCACATCATCCCCCCGTTAGAAGGAATTTCGTCCCGAAATTTTCATTTTGACTGGGATTTCAAGAGTTTGGGAAGAGATGTGGATACTTTTGTTTCATCTGATCCTCGCGTTCCCAGGTGAATTCGGGTCCTCGTTTAGCGTTCCAACGGACCTTCACGATGGGAATACGACTTTGTTTCGTTCGTTTGATTTCCCGATCCATGATTTCGACTGGTTCCTCCACGAAATGGAGATTTTCGTTAACTTCGATTTCGTCGAGTGGTATTACGAGTGTCTCATCAGACAAACACTTCTTTAGGTTCGACACGTGAAATGTGGGATGTACTTTGTCGAGTTCCTGAGGTAATCCAAGTTTGTATGCTACTGGCCCAATCCTAGCAAGGATTTCGAATGGCCCGATGTACCTTGGATTTAGTTTCCCGCGTTTGCCGAATCGTATCATTCCTTTCCAAGGGGAAACTTTTAGTAGTACACGATCACCCACCTGGAATTCCAAGGGTTTGCGTCGTTTGTCTGCGTAACTCTTTTGCCGATCGCGAGACGCTTTCAGTCTTTCTCGAATTTGAACGATCTTTTCTGTGGTTTCCCTTATGATTTCAGGGCCAGTGAGGGTGCTATTAGAGACTTGCCCTCTAGCTAGCTGTGTATCCCCCATCTCAGCCCAACACAGGGGTGATCTGCATTCGCGACCGTAAAGAGCTTCGAATGGAGCGACTTTGATGCTAGTATGATAGCTGTTATTGTAGGAGAATTCGATAAGCGGTAGATGGGTATCCCATGCTTTACCGAAGTCTATCACACAAGCTCTTAACATGTCTTCCAACGTTTGAATGGTTTGTTCGCTCTGTCCGTCGGTTTGTGGGTGGTAGGCCGTACTCATGTCAAGCCTAGTTCCCAATGATTTTTGTAGAGACTGCCAAAACCGTGAGGTAAATCTACTATCTCTATCGGAGATAATGGATATCGGCACACCATGGAGTCGTACAATCTCTCTGATGTACGTTCTAGTCAGCTTCTCCATCTTGTCGGTTTCTTTTATCGGTAGGAAGTGTGCTGATTTGGTCAATCTGTCTACGATTACCCATATGGTGTCAAGCCCGCCCAATGTCTTAGGCAGCTTGGTTATGAAGTCCATGGTTATTCGTTCCCACTTCCACTCAGGTATATCCGGCTGTTGTAATAGCCCGGATGGTTTCTGGTATTCGATTTTGACCTTGGCGCAAGTCAGGCACTTGCTCACATAGGTAGCAATCTCAGCTTTCATGTTCGGCCACCAGTATAATTTCTTGAGGTCTAGATACATCTTATCCGACCCGGGATGGATGGAGTATCGAGTCTTGTGTGCTTCATTCATGACGACATCTCGGAGTCCACCGAACTTCGGTGTCCAAATCCGGTTCATGATATAACGTGCTCCATCATCCTTGACTTCTAAGTTTTTATCCATTCCCCTTAATGTCTCTCCTGCCACCTTTTCTGGTTTCAAATCTTCCAGTTGAGCTTCCTTGATTTGTATGGTCAGGTGGGAATGGATTGTCATTGTTAAGGATTTTACTCGGCGGCCCGAGTACTCCTTCCTGCTTAGAGCATCGGCCACTACATTGGCCTTGCCCGGATGATAACGAATTTCGCACTCGTAGTCATTCAGCAACTCTACCCATCTCCTCTGTCGCATGTTGAGCTCTTTCTGATTGAGGATATGCTGAAGACTTTTGTGATCAGTGAAGATAGTGCATTTCGTGCCGTAGAGGTAGTGTCTCCAGATCTTCAAAGCGAATACTACTGCTCCTAATTCCAGGTCGTGCGTAGTATAATTAACCTCGTGCGTCTTAAGCTGTCTTGATGCATACGCGATAACCTTCCCTCTCTGCATGAGCACACATCCGAGGCCTTGATTTGAAGCATCACAATACACTACGAAGTCCTCGGTTCCCTCTGGGAGAGACAAGATCGGTGCGCTGCATAGGGCTTGTTTTAACGTTTGGAAAGCAGTTTCTTGTTTATTTTCCCACTTGAATATCACACCTTTCTGCGTCAAGGTGGTGAGTGGTTTCGCAATCTTGGAGAAGTTTTGTATAAATCTTCGGTAGTAGCCAGCAAGCTCAAGGAATTGTCGAATTTCGGTTGGCGTCTTGGGTGCTGACCAATTCTCGATTGCCTTGATTTTGGAGGGATCCACATGTATGCCTTTCTCACTTACCACATGACCAAGGAAATCCACTTCTCTAATCCAGAATTCACACTTAGAGAACTTAGCATAAAGCTTCTCCGCTCTTAGTGTCTCTAGCACTTGGCGTAGATGTAGGCGATGCTCTTCTTCGCTTCGCGAGTAGATCAAGATATCGTCGATGAATACGATTACAAACTTGTCTAGGTAGGGTCGACACACTCTATTCATTAGGTCCATGAATACCGCAGGTGCGTTTGTTAAACCGAAGGACATCACCACAAACTCGTAGTGCCCATAGCGAGTTCTGAATGCAGTTTTGGGAATATCTTCTTCTTGAACTCGTAGCTGATGGTAACCTGACCTTAGGTCGATCTTTGAGAAGAAATTTGCTCCTTGGAGTTGGTCGAAAAGGTCGTCGATTCGGGGTAGAGGATATCGGTTCTTGATGGTGAGTTTGTTTAGTTCCCGATAGTCGATGCACATGCGAAAGGATCCGTCCTTCTTCTTTACAAAAAGGACTGGTGCTCCCCAAGGTGAGAAGCTTGGTCTGATGAACCCTTTGCTCAAAAGCTCGTTCAACTGACTGGACAACTCTTGCATTTCTGTTGGTGCGAGGCGGTATGGAGCTCTGGCTACGGGGGTAGCTCCGGGTACTAAGTCAATTCTGAAATCGACTTGTCGTGCGAGTGGTACACCAGGAAGATCTTCTGGGAACACATCCGGGAAGTTACACACTTCGGGGATGTCTTTGATGTCTTTCACGTCTTGTTTCTTGTCTACTACATGGGCCAAGAAGGCGTGGTACTCCTTCCGGAGATACTTTTGGGCTTTGATGCATGAGATGATTTGTAAATTCGCACTAGGTTTGTCACCATAGATGAGAAGGGTTTCGTCATTTGGTAGATTGAGGCGAACGGCCCTTTCGTAACATAGAATGTCGGCACGGTGAGGAACTAACCAATCCATCCCGATGATTACGTCGAAGCTTTTTATGGTGACCGGCATCAGGTCAATTTTAAATGTATGGTTGTCTAGAGTGAGAGTACACTCTGAGTATATATCGCTAGTGCGTTCTACTTTCCCATTTGCCATTTCTACTACATAAGTATCCTTTAGTGATTGGGGATTTTGTTCAAGTAATTGTTTATATTGGTGGCTCACGAAACTCCTCTCCGCTCCACTATCGAATAGTACGCATGCATAAGAGTTATTGAGGAGAAACGTACCGGTAACCACCGTGGGATCCTCGACTGCTTCCCCATGTCCTATTGCCAGGACTCTTCCTACTCCACCAGCATTAGGGGCTTGTGCTTTGGGGCAGTTTCTTTTGAAGTGACCTGCGTCTCCACAGTTGTAGCAGGTTCGGGTTGCCCCCGTACTGGCGACTTGGTTGATTGGTCGAGCCGGCGCTTTACAGAAACGAGCAGTGTGCCCCTTCCTGTCGTAGTTGTTACAGTGCATCTCCCTACAAGCACCATTGTGGTGAAAGTTGCACTTGTTGCACTTGGGTAGGGTTCCAGCATATGGCTTCGGTGGTGTAGTAGTGGCAGCATTAGTGGCAGCATGGACAGCAACAGTTTGTTGCTTCTTAGCGGGGTCCTGTGCTGGTTGGCTCTTCTTTTGGTTCCAGAACTTCCTTTTGTTGTTTCCCCCTTTTGATTGATCAGTGGTGGTGGTTGTAGTATTATGACCGGCTCGGTGGTCAACAAGTTGTTGTGCCAGCTCCCTGGCACTGTCAAAAGTAGTTGGCCTTGAAGCCAGGACACTACTTTGCACTTGAGGAGACAGTCCCCAAAGGTATCGCTCCACCTTTTTCTCCTCCGGAGTAACCATTGTTGGGCAGAGGAGAGCCAACTCATTGAATCGGGTGGTGTAGGTTTCAAGGTCGGAGCCCGTCATCCTGAGGTTCCAAAGTTCTTGTTCCAGCTTTTGAATTTCACCTCTTGGGCAGTACTCCTTCATCATCAAGGTTTTTAGTTCTACCCAGGATATGGAGCTAGCTACTTCGAGAGTAAGTGAATTAATCCGACAGTTCCACCAAGTAAGGGCCCGGCCGGTGAAAGTGAAGGCTGCGAACTTAACTTTGCTCGCTTCGGGGCAAGAGCACACTTGAAAGACTACTTCAGTCTTTTCAAACCATTGCATTAAAGTGATGACTCCCCCGCTCCCATTGAAGTTGTCGAGTTTGCCATTGGTGAAGTCTTTGTAGGAACACTCTCTTGTACGCCACGTACTGTCTCCATGGTTAGAGTTTGTAGCACCCGATCCAGAACCACCAGCTCCGTTTGTCCCTATCTGCGATATTGCGGCCGCTACGGCTGCTGTTACTGCAGCCTGGAACATCGCAGGATCAAACTGTGGAGGCAGCGGCGGAGGAGGTGTTGCTATGTTGCCGGAAGGTATTGGTCTTCTCCTTGGCGACATGGTTCTGTCGTAAGTTGTAAACCAATGTACTTTTAGTAAAAGTATATTTATAGGAAGAGAAATCTTTTATACATAAAGTATATTATTACGTTGTTTTCCGGTATGTTTACGATACATACGATTTTATACTTTTAATTGACCCAATACATTGGGTTATGAGGTAAAATGAAAGTATAAAATATTTTATTTGAGTTTCCTTGTTTCCAAGTATATGACTGTTTGTAAAAGTTTCGCATATACTAATTTAGTCGGGACATAATTAATATATTATATTTTAAAATGATCTTTATCGGTTACTTAATTAGTTGCAAAGTGCATACCAGTCATATGTGATTAAGATATAATAGTCCTTCGAATAGATGACCCTAACTCCAAGACCACAACCAAACAAGGACAGGAAGTGAAACAAAGATACATAAATTCTAAGTCTATAGCATCTTAGTTACATATGACCTTAGCGCATCCACTTAGCAGCTATTGATCTATAAATAAAGACCTATTTAATTCTCAGATAATTTATTATAGTAACACAAAATACTCCTATAGTATTTGTAAATGTTTAGTTTTGAGTTCTTAAAGTATCCTTTGTAGTCTGTTATTAGGTTTGTTAGATTTGTTGCCCATCCTGACCATCCCCCGGTATATGCAAGTCAATTCCCGGACAGATATAGTTGATCAGGCTATATCCTTCCCAGATTTAATCCACATATACTAAGGCATACTCAAAATGTTAAACTCTTCTTCTTTTGCTTTATGTTTTCGCTAGTTATGATACCATGCGAGCATGTAATGTATGTATGTATACTTTAATCAAGAAAATCATTTATTTTCTAAGAGTATATTTATTTGAAAAATGCACAAATCAGAGACTATTAGTCCCAATTGTGTTTATAGTTTTTATATCTTATGTGGTTTGATATACTTAATTCACTATAAACTGTGCTCTGATACCAATATGTCACACCCCCAAACCAAGGATGGCGGAAACGTCCGGGGGTGGAGGACTTCATGTATAGTATCATAACAACAATTGTAATAGTAATTGAAGCAAACACAACCAACATATATATAATTGAAAAAGTGACATCATTGTATGAATTACATGTTTACGAATCAATTACAATATGTTGACAAAATATGAAATAGTAGACGCCTTAGCGCCCCATCCTCAAAAGCACTTGGTTACCTGTTTAATGATTTCCTGAGAATACAAGTTGTTTGAAAAAGTGTCAACACAAAGGTTGGTGAGTTCATAAGCTTTTATTTGGTATTATTAAAAGCCTTTCGTTTGTAAAAGTAGTATTTGTGTTAGAAAATCCAATATTTTCCTTAATGTGTAAATGTAGTCTTAAAACCCAAAGACCGAAATGTACAAGTAATTTGTCATATTTATAGTAAAACAATGCAAGTTTAAATCGACATAAACTCGTTAAATTTTAATGAAGTTCCCGTAAATTCCAATGTTTATTAATACTTTATGTAAGTTTATTATAACCATACTATGACCAAGGTTGCCTAAAACGACGTTCTTCAGGCGTCGGAAATGTTATGACATTTGTCACCCCAGACCTATCGGTGTAACTGTTGCATGCAGTTTAGGTGTGGGTTTGTCAAACCCAATATAGATCTATACACAACTATCACGCTCTCCCTCAAGGAGACTCTGGTTACAATACAGGACTTAATGGTAATTTGAAGTAAATGTCTCACAAAGTCATTAACGGAATTACGTGTTATGAAAACTTGGTACCGTATGGCCGTACCTTGCTTAATGAAAATATCCTTTGTATAAATGTACCCTTTTTAAATGTATGTGTTATGTAATGTATCATAAACTATACCTATTATAGTTTATCAACCAAGGGTAGTACGTAGTAATGTATGCAAACTATATTCAAAATAGTTTATTAAATGTTTGAATGTATCGGTTGTACTTTGATTATAATCACTTGTTATTCTTTATATTTTATATGTCCGAATCCATTTGTAAACTGATGTGTGTCTAAATATTAAGATAAAATGTCATATATTGCAATAACATATAATCACATAAAGATATACACCTTGCTCAACATGTTACAAGGTGAAATGAAATTGACAGCAACTTTTCGTTGAATACAGTTTCTGTTACTGTTCTTAGAAAATTTATAGAAAAATCATCAAGGCTCTAAATCCAAATCCGCAAATTCTGAGAGTTTGGAATATGAGTCTAGTTTGTTCGTAAATTTTATCATGATTTTTAGTGATCTCTAACAGAGGTGAAAATATTCATCATCACAGACTGGTCCGGGTTTGCCTCTGAAATGATAGGCAGTTTTGTAAAAATCACCATAAATTGTAGAAAAATCATATGGAGATGTGCAAGTAGCCATTTTAAAGCTAAGAGTTTGAACTACTTGCACTTGAAACAGTTTTGAAAACTAAAATATTTAAGTTGACCAAAACAGTCTGTGATCGAAGTTCATCTTTTCTGATGTAATCTGATAGAAAAAGTTTAAATGTGTTCTTGATGATTTTACTTGTATTCCCCCCTTAAAACTTAAGAAAAACATGTAAATGTAGGGGTATGAACTCACCTTATGTGGTTTCAGTAGATGAAAGTGAGAGAGAGGAAGTATTCAACCCAAGAACACTAAGAAGATGTCTTGATGATTCGAGAATCTAACACCGAATAAGATGGAATTTGTGTAAGATATCAATGATTTGAGTAGAATGGAGTGTAATAATTATATGAATGATGAAGATACTTACTAATTGAAGAAAGAAATCCCTGAAGAAAGTCTTGAAGTTCTTGAAGTTGAGAGAAAAGATGAGAGAATTTTGGAGAGTGTCCTTTGGTTGCTAAGTGTAGAATGAAAGAACTTTATGGAGAATGAGGAGAGAGGATCAATCCTCCAGCTCTTAGAACGTGGGAAGAGCTGGAGATTGGGTGTAAAGGTCCACTAAGGAGACAAGGGGTAGTGGGAAAGAGTGGCTGATCATAGAGTGAGGTGGTGGTGGTTTGCTTTTGCCATAAATTAAGGAAAAGCAAATATTCCCTCAATAATTAGTTCAACCACTAATTCTTTTAATATATTTTTATAAAAACCCTGGAGATTTATATATTTTGGGGCCTTAGTTTATAAAATAAAGTTTTTGGTGAAAATCCCACGTTAAAATAATGAAAAACGGAGTTAAAACGAAGTCGTAGTCGAAAAACCGGTAAAAAGGGGCCGTCTGCGAGACCTCTCGCATGGCTGTCTGAGAAGCTTCTCATGCGAGGCTTCTGTCCTGAGAGGCTTCGGTCCTGAGAGGCTTCGGTCCTGAGAGGCTTCGGTCCTGAGAGGCTTCTAATGAGAGGCTTCGGTCCTGAGAGGCTTCTCATGAGAGGTTTCGGTCCTGAGAGGCTTCGGTCCTGAGAGGCTTCTCATTAGAGTTTTCGCTTCTAATAGGAGGGTTTTGGTTCCTTAAGGTTATTTTACCCGTTTTTACCCCGTTTCAAGTGGTTTTTGACCCGGTTAAGGGTCGAGATGACCCAAATGATTACAAAAAGTTAAAGTAACTTTTGAGAGAGATTCGGGAGAGATTTGGGAGATATTTGGGAGAGATTTCAAATAGAAAGAGATAGAGTGAAAACGATTTAGAGAGGTTTCGTTTGTGATTAATTTGAGTGTCCGGCTTCACAACGCAAGGTTCGTAAACCCCGTTAAACCGTGTTTTAGTGTCGTACACAATCCCGATGATTGTGCAATAGTGTTTTATCGCTTTGGTTCGTTGTTTAGCACTGTTAAGGCTAAGGAAAATCAAACACATGAACTTTCCAAATGATGATTTCTCATTAAAATAGCGAATTGTATAGTGATTACATAACATAAACCCTAACATACAAGGGTTATTGGAGTTGACCGGTTTGACTTGTTGACTTTGTTTGACTTTGACTTGACCGAAATTTGACGGTTGTCACAATGGTTGTCCTAAAGTGAATCAAATCACCATCTACGGATTGCACGTTTCACTAATGCAACCTTAGTGAGTTAAAACTATGAACTCACCTTTTGTTTGTCTGTAATATCGTCTAACTGAAACATAACCTTGCAGCTCCTTAAATCGCCGTAATACCTAATCAATAATACAATTGCATCTTTAATATTTTTTTAATAAGCCTCATAGGTTAATTGAGCATAATATCCATGATTATATTAAATATAAGGATTTTAAGAATCATGATATAATTTAACAACCAAAGGTTCCTAATAGTTGTTAAAGTACAAACAAACTGATTATGGTGTTTGTTCATTCGTCTATCAAATTATAAGAGTACTAACAAATCTTATTAGTATATTTAATAAATCATGTGTACACTAATTCGCTTCTGCTTTCCACCACATGCAACCATGACTCTATTCCCTTACATTTACCCTCATTATATATGTATACAATTAAAAGTGATTGTTAATTTAGAATTTACCTCATGGAAATTTGACACGTAGTAGTAGCGACTAGGTTAATGTGTTGATTTTCCCCACCAAATATGCAATTCGAACACACGTACTATATCTTTATACTATGCCATTTTCCTATCGTACATATATACTGGGGGTTAAGTCGGTACTTTCTTTGACGGAATATCATCACGAAATAGAAAGCTAACCAGCAGTCCTTCAAATAATGGCATCTCGCCGGAAAAAAATGCTCATGAGATCAACAAATTAAATGGAATGCCGACAGTTGGCTTCTTCCCGGAAAAAAACTATGATACTCTATCACTCTTGATACTATCCTCTGCTGATAACCGTGGTAGAGAAGATCGGGGACCCATTCTCCTTGACACCTTATATGACATCGACTCACCCCGTCTCAGTTTTTCCTTAATAAGCTTGTTAGAGTCTCTTCTTCCCTATCTCACTGTTTCTCCGGAAATCTCTAGCCATGCTGGAAAATTGCACCACCATCTCGACACTCCCTCAGTTTCCCACTATCTATATCTCTCTCGTCATATACTACTCACCGAGAGAGGATGTTGAGCACTTAATTGGGTTAAGAAATATGGGTTGTAACCGTCGGGCAAGAGGTGAAAGAACGTCGGGAAGAAATGGACATTTGGTTAATTGTGTTTTAAATGCAATTTACAACTTATATCCCTTAAGTTTCTTTTATTTATTTATTTATTTGTTAAAAGAAACGATACAAGCATATTTAGGTAGCCTTAAATGGTTTTAAATCCCACATTTACAACATTAACCTTCTAACTTTGTTTAATTATTCATAATCCACCTTTTGTTTTTGTTTGAATTAATTCTAACCCTCCCTTGTATTAAACATTTGATTCATATAATTTAATTTAGTTATAGAAATTAAAAAATATTGATTAATTCATATTAACCATTTTTATTTAACTTATTTCATTTATAATCCTATATCATCGAAATTATTTTACCCTAATAATTCCATAAATCAATTTCATTAAAATTACACAACTCTTAATTTTGATTAATTCTTTTGGATATTAAATAATACTATTTTTAGTTAATTTATTTCATTTTAACCTCGTAAAGCTAAAAAAATGTTTTGCATAAATAGTTCCTCGAGTAACGGAAAAACTAACGTCGTTTACGGTAGGATTTTCGGGTCGTTACAACTTTGCATTAAGATAGAGAATTGTTCACTAGTATTTTTAGAGTAAGCCCTAACATACAAGAGTTGGTTGAGTGGGCCGGTTTGACTTGTTGACTTTGACTTGACCAGAAATTGACGGTTGTCACAACATCGAACCCCGCTCGAAAAATATTTGTCTATATCATGCGATGGGCCCCGCCCAACACACCCATCAAGCCCCGCTTGACAAACATACAATACATACACACATGCACAGACACACAAACAACTAGCATACATATAACAATAATCCATGGGTCGGCATTGGTTCCTTCGACCCGATAAACACTGGGAGGAGATTCACCACGAACTGCTGAAAAATCAGATAAATGCTCGGGCTGCTAATCCGGGAAATCTCCGCACAAAATACGATCAAATAACATCCTAATTAATAATTAGGGCATAAAACATATCCAAGAGTCTAAGTCTTTAATCCTGACTCTTAGGGTAAAAGACCATTTTACCCTTCCCCTACTGGGCCTAAATATGAAAGCCCAAAACCCCAAAATAGCCCAATTAGCCCATAAGTGACCCAAAGTCAAAGGAGGCCCACAATATGGTGTACTCCCTGCGTACCTAACACATACACCCGCGTACGATTGTTGACCTGAAAGTGGACTGATGATCCAGTACACGCAGCGTACTAAGGAGTACGCCCAGCGTACTGGCAAGAGTCCCGAAAGCTAACCTATGGTCTTAATCCCTTAAGACCTTAACGTCCAAACCTCAGATCTACTACTAAATAATGTAACATTCAAATATTTGGTAAGTTTCTCTTAAAGCCCTAATACAAAACCCTTTCAAAATTGGTCCCTTGGTTAGTACGTTGGGCGTACTCATTGGGTACGCTTAGCATACTAGCCATAAGTTGGTCGTGGGACTTAACAACGTACGATGGGCGTAGGTGGAGTACGCATGGAGTACGTGAGTATGAGAAAACCCCTAGTTTTTAGGGTTTGCACCCTATTTAAGGACCTTAAGTCGCCCATTCCCATTACCTTTTCAGCCTCCATTGCCCTTATTGTGCTAATCTCGAACCCTAAGCCACCTTAAGTGCATTTGTGAGCTTTCTTGAGAGTTTTTGGTGTTTTTAGAGTCTTTGAAGAAGAAGGAAGCTTGGGAAGAAGCAAGGACGTGAGAAGAGCTTGTAGATCCAGAAGTTTGGCACCATTTCTGACCCTTTGAAGGTATAAAGTTTAAACCTTGATCATTGCATGTTTAGATCTAAGTTTAGGGTGGAAATGGTATCTTTTGGTCCCATAGTTTGGATTCTTGGAGTTGAGCAACTTCAAACCATATGAGCTATCCTTTTGAACTCCTGGAGGTGTTTTGATTCATAAAAATCGGATCTTGATGGTTAAGCCTCAACCATGCAAGTGTTAGGAACCATCCAAGTCTGCTTATAGACTTGATTCATGTTTTGAGCCCCATCCTTGCATGCAAAAGCATAAAGTTTGCAACTTTATGGATTAGGACGTTTTTAAGGGTCTGGATCTAAGTTTTGGATGCTAGGTGTTAATGGATTAAGACATGGAAGTAAGAATGGGTTGGCAGACCAGTCGCCATACGTACTCAAGTGTACGTTGCGCGTACTGGGTCAACACCAGCGTACGGTGGGCGTACAAGCCAAGTACGCAGTGCGTACGCAGTCAGTGGGCTTAGAAGATTTTGGGCTTGTTTGGTGTTGGGCTTTGGACTTGAGTAAGTTGGGCCTCGGGCCCACCTGATTGTAGCAAGTTATTTTTGGGCCTAAGGCCATGTTTAGGGTTCTTGGGCCTTAGAGGCCCTATAGTGGGCTTGGATGCCTTTTGGGTTTTTGTGGATTTGGGCCTTAGAGGAAAGGAGGCCCAATAAGGCAAAGGTAAAGGATCCATTTTGTCTTAAGTCAAGAATTGGGGTTTTGGACCTTCGGGTTAGAATGTGACCTAATTTCTAATTAGGGTTTTATGCTTGTACGATAGGGAAAGGAGTTCGCGAGTCATCCGTTGAGTGGGATTTGATACCCACAGTCTGAGGTGAGTCTTTCTTCGCAGTAGCTGTGGGTCGAAGGCACCAAGGCCGGCCCACTAGTTTATGTATAGTGTGATGATTGTCTTTGTGATAATTGTCAGTTATGCCTGTATTTTCTTGATGACTTTGTGATTTCTGTTATGATATTATGTGGTAGTAGTAGTAGGGGGTGAAATAGACCCGGTAACCTGTTGAAATCGACCGAAAGGGGATTGCAAGCACCCAAATATGCTTGATAGTATCCGGTTGAGTTAGACCGAAGGGGTAGGCAAGCACCCATATATGTTTGGCAGTATCTGATTGAAATACACCGAACGGGTAGGCCGACACCCAGATATACTTGGTCATATGTTTGTTTAGCATGTGGTATTTTAGGGGAACTCACTAAGCTTTACGCTTACAGTTTTCAGTTTCTGTTTCAGGTACTTCCAGTTCGAAGGGGAAGGGCCCGACCTGATTGCACCGCATCACTCTATGTTTTTCTGCACTTAGTGATTTTGGGATTTGTACTCTGATAACATGTTACAATATAATTCTTTCGAATATTTTGATATCAGTTTCTTATGAATTGAATGACTTTAAAAACAAATTTTTACCTGTATTTTTGGAGACGTTACAAATAAGGACTTAAACCATAAAGTCGACAACTTTACTAACTTGCATGGCTAAAAAGGACCCAATACCAAACCCTAGGTCCAAAACTTCACACAAATGCCAACAACTCAAACATGAATAAACTTTCACTTCCAACATTCGATTTTTATGACTTCATGCACTCCTAAATGCCCAAAACGACAACTCAAATGGTCTGGAGTAGTCCATACTCCATAAGACCATGGTTTTGGGATAAAAGTGCATAAACATGAACAATATGAGATCTAGAACATAAAACTCCAATGTGTAAGCTTGATACCCTCTAAGGATGCACAAGAAGGTGTAGAATCTGGATCTAAAGCTTGAATGCACCACTTCTTCTTCAAGGAACTTTCTTCTTCACAAAGAACCACCCAAAATTTTTACAAAATCACGTTAAAGCTCAAGAACACTCAAAAGAGGGCTAGGGTTTGTTGGTTATCTTCTAGGGTAAGGAGGCTGATGAAGGGGCAACCTGAAGCTCCTTATGAGGCTTAAATAGGGTCCAAACACTGAAAATTAGGGTTTGTACGTAGACAGCATAAGCCCAGCGTACTCCATCATTCCCAAAAGTTTCACTTTCACCCCCCTTGGGACCAAATTTGCAAATTAACTTAATAATAAGGGTCAAAATAATAAATACCTTGGAATCGATTGTTAAAATTTTTCCCCGTCTGAATTAGACTTCGTCCTCGAAGTCTGCTGCCGCAAATAGCTCCGGGTAATGCTCCCTCGTCTCGTCCTCAGGCTCCCACCTCCACTCTGAACCCTTTTGGTGCTTCCACTGCACCTTTATGAGATCCACCACCTAGTTCCGCAAGGTCTTCGTCCTCCTATCAATGATCGCCACTAGCCTCTCTATATAATTCAGGCGATCATCCACCTAAATGTCCTCTAATGGAACCACTATGGAATCGTCAATCAGACACTTCCACAACTAAGAAACATCAAAATTGCTATGAATCTGACTGAGCTCCTCCGGCAGATCCAAACGATATGCCACCCTACCCACCCGGGCTAAAAACCTGAAAGGACCAATATACTTGGGGCCTAACTTGCCCTGCTTCCTATATTGAATGACATCTTTCCAAGGTGACACCTTTAGGAGTACCATGTCTCCGACCTGAAACTCCAAGTCTGACCAGCATCTATTTGCGTAACTTTTTTGTCGACTCTACGTCGCCTGAAGTCTGTTGCAAACTTGCTGAATCAATTATGTCGTCTTAAGTACCACCTCAGTACTCCCCATGACCCACTGACCGACCTCACCATAACATATCGGGGTCCTACACTTTCTCTCATAGAGTATCTCAAAAGGAGGTCGATTAATGTTGGCGTGGTAACTGTTGTTGTACGAAAATTCCGCCAAAGGAAGATACGTATCCCAATTACGGCCAAAATCCAGTACACATGCCCGTAGCATGTCCTCCAATGCCTGGATAGTCCGCTCGCTTTGACCATCAGTATGCGGGTGGAAAGTCGTGCTGAAGTGCAAACGAGTACCCAACTCCTGATGGAACCTGGAAGTAGATTGAACATCCCTATCAGAGACCACAAAAACCAGCACCCCATGTCGTGCCACCACCTCCTGAGTGTAGATATCATCCAACTTCTTTGCCGAAATACTCTCCTAGATTGGAATGAAATGTGCGCTCTTGGTCAATTGATCCACGATGACCCATATTGAATCCACTCTGCACACCGTCCGAGGCAATTTGGTGATTAAATCCATCGTAATATCTTCCCATTTCCACACGAGAATACCCAACGGTTCCATTTTGTCGTGGGGTTGTTGATGCTCAGCCTTGACCTTCCATCAAGCAAGCACATCTCCATATACCAGGCCACATCCCGCTTCATGCATGGCCACTAATAGTCATGTCTGAGATCTCTATACATCTTTGTTTCTCTGGGATGAATAGAGAATCGCGACTTGTGTGCTTCCTCCATCAAAACCTGATGCGCACCACCCCAATATGGAACCCACACCCTCTGATGAAGGGTTAATAACCCCCGTCTATCATAATCAAAGGAAACCACTTGACCGACTATGCACTCACTCTTCTGGTGCTCTTCCTGTCATAGCCTCAACCTGAGCCACTCGAATCTGCTCTAAGAGTGGGGTAATTATTGTCATCCTCAAATACATATCCCTGATCGGGGTAGCAACCACCTTGCAGCTGAGAGCATCGGCCACCATGTTGGCCTTTACCGAGTGGTAAAGGATCTCACAATATTAATCTTTCACCATATCCAACCACCTATGTTGCCTCATGTTCATATTCGACTGATCCATCAGATACCTCAGACTCTTGTGGTCAGTGTAAATAGTACAACAAACCCCATAATGCCGCCAAATATTGAGGGCGAAAAACACAACCCCCAACTCCAAATCATGCGTAGGATTGTTCGCCTCATGAGGCTTCAACTACCTCGAAGCGTAAGCAATCACACGACCCCGCTGCATCAGCACTGCACCCAAACCCGTGATTGACGCGTCACAATATAACACAAAGTCCTCAATGCCCTCTAACAAGGTCACGATTAGCGCCTCACACAATCTCTGTCTCGGAGTCTCAAAAGCTACCTGCTGCTTAGGCCCCTAACAAAAAGTGACTGTCTTCTTCGTCAACCTGGTCAAAGGAACCGCTATCTTGGAGAAATCTTAAATGAATCTTCGATAGTAACCTTCCAAACCAAGGAAACTCTGAATCTCAGATGGAGACCTTGGAACTTTCCACCTCATTACCGCCTCAACCTTGTCCGAATCGACCAGAATACCGTTCTAGTTAACAAGGTGCCCCATAAACTGCACCTCGCGCAACCAGAACTCGCACTTAGAGAACTTCGCATACAACATCTCCCTCCTCAAAGTCTCTAATTCCTCTCTCAGATGCTCCTCATGCTACTCCTGGATCTTGGAATAGACCAAGATGTCATGAATAAACACAATCACATACCGATCCATCATAGACCTGCATACGCGATTCATGAGATCCACGAATGCGGGTGGAGCATTGGTAAGCCCAAAGGGCATCACTACGAACTTGTAATGACCATAACGAGTCCGAAAGGCCATATTTTGCATATTCTCCTCTCTGACCCTCATCTGATGATAACCTGAACACAGATCAATCTTGGAAAGCCAATATGCATTCTGAAGTTGGTCAAACAAATCATCAATCCTCGGGAGTGGGTAACAGTTCTTCACTGTTTTCTTATTCAGCTCCTGATAGTTGATACACATCCGATGTGTCCCATCCTTCTTCTTTACAAACAAGATCGTCACTCCCCACAGCGAAGTAGTCGGCCGAATAAATCCCTTATCTAATAGCTCCTACAGCTGTGTAGACAAATCCTGCATCTCTGAAGTTGCTAATCGATAAGGTGCTTTGGCTATCAGAGCCACACCAGAAACCACGTGAATATATAACTCCACCTGCCTCTCTTGAGGCACACCAGGAAAATCCTCAAGAAACACATCGAACAATCAGTACATAGTCCATAGTCGCCTTACCTTTCTCCCGGGTATCCATCACATAGGTAACAAATCTAGAACAACACTGCTGAAGGTAGCGTCTGCGAGCCGCTGAACAAAGGTTTGGACCACGCTGAACACCCTCTCCCATAATCACTAAGTCTCCCCCACTTGGGGTCCGAATACGCACCAACTGATGCTCACAATCAATAATTGCCCCATTGGGGCTCAACCAATACATCCCCACAATAACCTTGCACTAACGCAGAGGAATATGAACCAAATCAATCGAGTAACACTTATTCGAGTTGAGTGAAATCATAACATATTATAATTATCTGTTTGAATAGAGCGTAGTGACGGCATAATGCACTGCTACTATTTGTTTAAATCGAGCGTAGTGACAGCATAATATAGTACTATTATCCATTTGTATCGAGCGTAGTGACAACATGTCACACCCCTAAACTAGACGGCGAAACGTCTGGGGGTGGATGACTTCATTTGTAGTATCACAACACATGCATCATAGTAATCAAAGTACAAACAACCATTGTATTTAAAAAGTATAAATATTTACATGTGTTCAATCACTGTATATTGAAACCAAAATACTTATACAAAAGAAGAAGACGTGACTCAAAATAGCTCCATCTTCTCAAAAGCTCGGGGAGTACCTGTCTACTGATTCCCTGAGAATACAAGTAATTTGAAAAGAGAGTATCAACATATAGTTGAGTGAGTGCATAAGTATTTATGTTTGAAAGAATGTTTTCTGTTTCTTGAATATGTAAACTGTTCCAGAAAATCCTATATTTTCTACTGTATATGAAAAGTAGTTTTAATCTTATAAAATCGTTCTGTTTGTAAACCAATGTTGTGTATTTGTATTCCTTTATGTAAAACTTGTAACTGTGAGTGTGCCTGGTTCCACCAGCTGTTATTGTAAACTGTAATGTAATAATGTAAATTGTATCTTGTAAACTAGTACTTTGAAAATGTACTTATGTTTAGTTAATTATACACTAACATATTGTTAATATCTTTTTAATGAGTTATTATAACCATACTGAGACTAGATGGCCTGGCCCAACGCTTTGAAGGCGTCAAAAACTGTTGATAACAATTGTCACTCGTAGGAGTGTAGGCCTGACTGTAGCTAGCAGTCTGAGTGTGGGGTTGTCAATCCCAATATAGATCTATACACACATTGTTTCGATCCCCGACTGGAGATTCTGGTTATAATGTCAGGACTTTAACTATGTTGTTTAAATGAACTAAACAACCTAAATCAATTGACTCATAAAAAGCATATAGACGTTACATGTATAATAGTTATGAAAACCCAATCATTCTGAAATGAATGATTGATAGTATGCCCCTGAATTAGTATATGAAAGATTTATACTCTTGATTAGTTTTGAATCAAACATTTGTTCGTGTAAAACAGTGTACTTTAGTATACTTGAATCGTGAATTAATGTTCTATGAATCATAAATTATACCTATTATAATTTATATGTACTTTCTGAATTGATACTAACTATTCATGAATGCAACCCCTTGCTCAACATCTTACAAAGGGTATTTGAACTGAATGAAATAACTTTTATATTTATATACATATACGAATATATGTAAGTAAAATTTAAACGACATTCGGACAATTAACCGATACTATAAGCCCACATCCAAACAAGGAAAAGGAACCAAAGTGGGTTATCAATCCTAAGCCTTTTAAACCTTATATATATATATATATATATATATATATATATGATTTCTGGGGAAAAATATAAGTTTATGAAATCATTTAAAAGAAGTTGAATATTTTGAAATACTTTTGGCGACTTGATGTCATTTTAACACAATCTTTGAAATCATTTGATTTGATGATAACTGAAATCCATTTTCATAAGATATTTTGAAACTATTTGTTTGTAACACAAAATCTTTGTGTTAGACTTGTATTCCCCCCCCCCCTAAAACAGTAAAAACTATGAAAATACACGGGTATGAACTCACATTTTGGAGGGTGATTCAAATGATGACCCGGTATAGGATGTTTAGTTCCACGAGTGAAATCTCGCAATAAAACAAGTCCTGTATGATAATTTGTATAACATATATGCATCCAATTAGTTAAAATAATCATAGGAATGATTGGAAATTTGATTAATATAAAGTATAACTTACAAATTGGAGTGTTAGAAGCTAAAAGGGAAGCTGATAGGAGTTCACGGCCAGGAGTTCTTGAGGAATGAAGAACACTTGATGATTCTAAACCAGATTCTAAGAATATTCAATGGTTTTGAGGTGCTTGTTCTTCGTGTTCTTCGTGAAAAATAGATGAAAGTAAGAGGTTTCAATCTAATATAAGAAGATTGAAAGATGTTCTTGAAGTGTTTAACAAGATCAAGAAATGATACATATAAGATCTTGTGAAGAACTAGTGATTATTGCTTGTATATGATGAGAAGGGATGATTATAGCATGTTCTTGAGGAGGGAGGTTGTTCTTCGTGTTCTTGACTGATGATACTTGAGAGAAAATAGCTTGTACTTGTGTTTGAATGTGTAAAAAGTGAGGAAAAATCGGCTGAAATGAATATATATGCGAGGGTTCACGATCCGACGGGTTCACGGTCGTGAACCTCGTTTACGGTCCGAGGGTGGCTGGTGTTTACGACCGAGAACGTGCTCCAATGCGATAAGGTTCAGTTTCCGAGGCGATAAGATCCGATGAGTTTGCGGCTACGAGGGTTCACGGTCCGAGGAGTTTACGGCCGTGAACCTTTTGCGGCCCGAAGTGTTTGCGGTCCGAAGCGAAGGAATAAGATGCGAAATTTCTCGGTTTTTAAGCATTTCCTTCCTAACACACAATCCTTGAGTGTACTAGGCTTAGAACTCTCAAACAGACAGGCATTGATTGCATCAAACGGAGGGTTAGGTGAGATTTTGTGAGCGAGAAACCCTAGTTCATCGATTCTTTCACATGAGTATTTCATGATGTTGTGGCAAATCGATCTAGTTCACGCTGAGAGAAGTGTTGAAGTCGTGAAAATGAAAAGAGGAGTGTTATGGTACCGTTCTCTTAAGCGGCAGCCATGAAGACGAAGACCTAGGGCTTTTTCTTGCTAATTGGAAGAGGCGGGGGGTTTAATTTTTGGGATTCAATAAGCGGGAGAAATCCCGCCTTAAAAACGCGTGTTTCATTAAAATGTTATAAAGCGACACATTTGGACGACGCACATTTTGTGAAAGGCGCCCTCCGCATTTCCTTTTTTTTCTTTTCTAACACTAATTTTAGGGAGCGCACAAATGTGTGTCTTCTATCCTTCAAATTTTGCAAAACTGACATTATTTTTTAAAGCACGCACAAATGTGCGTCCTCTATCAGCGAGTGTCATTGTTTGCACATCATTAAATTGTTGTTTTCTAGTAGTGATATGTGATTTGTGTGTATTACTCAATGTTGAATGTGGCTCTCCAGACATCAATGTTTTGTTTGGAACATCTTTATGATTATTCATTGTCAAGAAAAACATTTTGATTGCAGGTTAGTTGTCACACCCCCAAACCAAGGATGGCGGAAACGTCCGGGGGTGGAGGACTTCATGTATAGTATCATAACAACAATTGTAATAGTAATTGAAGCAAACACAACCAACATATATATAATTGAAAAAGTGACATCATTGTATGAATTACATGTTTACGAATCAATTACAATATGTTGACAAAATATGAAATAGTAGACGCCTTAGCGCCCCATCCTCAAAAGCACTTGGTTACCTGTTTAATGATTTCCTGAGAATACAAGTTGTTTGAAAAAGTGTCAACACAAAGGTTGGTGAGTTCATAAGCTTTTATTTGGTATTATTAAAAGCCTTTCGTTTGTAAAAGTAGTATTTGTGTTAGAAAATCCAATATTTTCCTTAATGTGTAAATGTAGTCTTAAAACCCAAAGACCGAAATGTACAAGTAATTTGTCATATTTATAGTAAAACAATGCAAGTTTAAATCGACATAAACTCGTTAAATTTTAATGAAGTTCCCGTAAATTCCAATGTTTATTAATACTTTATGTGAGTTTATTATAACCATACTATGACCAAGGTTGCCTAAAACGACGTTCTTCAGGCGTCGGAAATGTTATGACATTTGTCACCCCAGACCTATCGGTGTAACTGTTGCATGCAGTTTAGGTGTGGGTTTGTCAAACCCAATATAGATCTATACACAACTATCACGCTCTCCCTCAAGGAGACTCTGGTTACAATACAGGACTTAATGGTAATTTGAAGTAAATGTCTCACAAAGTCATTAACGGAATTACGTGTTATGAAAACTTGGTACCGTATGGCCGTACCTTGCTTAATGAAAATATCCTTTGTATAAATGTACCCTTTTTAAATGTATGTGTTATGTAATGTATCATAAACTATACCTATTATAGTTTATCAACCAAGGGTAGTACGTAGTAATGTATGCAAACTATATTCAAAATAGTTTATTAAATGTTTGAATGTATCGGTTGTACTTTGATTATAATCACTTGTTATTCTTTATATTTTATATGTCCGAATCCATTTGTAAACTGATGTGTGTCTAAATATTAAGATAAAATGTCATATATTGCAATAACATATAATCACATAAAGATATACACCTTGCTCAACATGTTACAAGGTGAAATGAAATTGACAGCAACTTTTCGTTGAATACAATTTCTGTTACCGTTCTTAGAAAATTTATAGAAAAATCATCAAGGCTCTAAATCCAAATCCGCAAATTCTGAGAGTTTGGAATATGAGTCTAGTTTGTTCGTAAATTTTATCATGATTTTTAGTGATCTCTAACAGAGGTGAAAATATTCATAATCACAGACTGGTCCGGGTTTGCCTCTGAAATTATAGGCAGTTTTGTAAAAATCACCATAAATTGTAGAAAAATCATATGGAGATGTGCAAGTATCCATTTTAAAGCTAAGAGTTTGAACTAATTGCACTTGGAACAGTTTTGAAAACTAAAATATTTAAGTTGACCAAAACAGTCCGTGATCGAAGTTCATCTTTTCTGATGTAATCTGATAGAAAAAGTTTAATTGTGTTCTTGATGATTTTACTTGTATTCCCCCCTTAAAACTTAAGAAAAACATGTAAATGTAGGGGTATGAACTCACCTTATGTGGTTTCAGTAGATGAAAGTGAGAGAGAGGAAGTATTCAACCCAAGAACACTAAGAAGATGTCTTGATGATTCGAGAATCTAACACCGAATAAGATGAAATTTGTGTAAGATATCAATGATTTGAGTAGAATGGAGTGTAATAATTATATGAATGATGAAGATACTTACTAATTGAAGAAAGAAATCCCTGAAGAAAGCCTTGAAGTTCTTGAAGTTGAGAGAAAAGATGAGAGAATTTTGGAGAGTGTCCTTTGGTTGCTAAGTGTAGAATGAAAGAACTTTATGGAGAATGAGGAGAGAGGATCAATCCTCCAGCTCTTAGAACGTGGGAAGAGCTGGAGATTGGGTGTAAAGGTCCACTAAGGAGACAAGGGGTAGTGGGAAAGAGTGGCTGATCATAGAGTGAGGTGGTGGTGGTTTGCTTTTGCCATAAATTAAGGAAAAGCAAATATTCCCTCAATAATTAGTTCAACCACTAATTCTTTTAATATATTTTTATAAAAACCCTGGAGATTTATATATTTTGGGGCCTTAGTTTATAAAATAAAGTTTTTGGTGAAAATCCCACGTTAAAATAATGAAAAACGGAGTTAAAACGAAGTCGTAGTCGAAAAACCGGTAAAAAGGGGCCGTCTGCGAGACCTCTCGCATGGCTGTCTGAGAAGCTTCTCATGCGAGGCTTCTGTCCTGAGAGGCTTCGGTCCTGAGAGGCTTCGGTCCTGAGAGGCTTCTAATGAGAGGCTTCGGTCCTGAGAGGCTTCTCATGAGAGGCTTCGGTCCTGAGAGGCTTCTCATGAGAGTTTTCGCTTCTAATAGGAGGGTTTTGGTTCCTTAAGGTTATTTTACCCGTTTTTACCCCGTTTCAAGTGGTTTTTGACCCGGTTAAGGGTCGAGATGACCCAAATGATTACAAAAAGTTAAAGTAACGTTTGAGAGAGATTCGGGAGAGATTTGGGAGAGATTTCAAATAGAAAGAGATAGAGTGAAAACGATTTAGAGAGGTTTCGTTTGTGATTAATTTGAGTGTCCGGCTTCACAACGCAAGGTTCGTAAACCCCGTTAAACCGTGTTTTAGTGTCGTACACAATCCCGATGATTGTGCAATAGTGTTTTATCGCTTCTGTTCGTTGTTTAGCACTGTTAAGGCTAAGGAAAATCAAACACATGAACTTTCCAAATGATGATTTCTCATTAAAATAGCGAATTGTATAGTGATTACATAACATAAACCCTAACATACAAGGGTTATTGGAGTTGACCGGTTTGACTTGTTGACTTTGTTTGACTTTGACTTGACCGAAATTTGACGGTTGTCACATCATCCCCCCGTTAGAAGGAATTTCGTCCCGAAATTTTCATTTTGACTGGGATTTCAAGAGTTTGGGAAGAGATGTGGATACTTTTGTTTCATCTGATCCTCGCGTTCCCAGGTGAATTCGGGTCCTCGTTTAGCGTTCCAACGGACCTTCACGATGGGAATACGACTTTGTTTCGTTCGTTTGATTTCCCGATCCATGATTTCGACTGGTTCCTCCACGAAATGGAGATTTTCGTTAACTTCGATTTCGTCGAGTGGTATTACGAGTGTCTCATCAGACAAACACTTCTTTAGGTTCGACACGTGAAATGTGGGATGTACTTTGTCGAGTTCCTGAGGTAATCCAAGTTTGTATGCTACTGGCCCAATCCTAGCAAGGATTTCGAATGGCCCGATGTACCTTGGATTTAGTTTCCCGCGTTTGCCGAATCGTATCATTCCTTTCCAAGGGGAAACTTTTAGTAGTACACGATCACCCACCTGGAATTCCAAGGGTTTGCGTCGTTTGTCTGCGTAACTCTTTTGCCGATCGCGAGACGCTTTCAGTCTTTCTCGAATTTGAACGATCTTTTCTGTGGTTTCCCTTATGATTTCAGGGCCAGTGAGGGTGCTATTAGAGACTTGCCCTCTAGCTAGCTGTGTATCCCCCATCTCAGCCCAACACAGGGGTGATCTGCATTCGCGACCGTAAAGAGCTTCGAATGGAGCGACTTTGATGCTAGTATGATAGCTGTTATTGTAGGAGAATTCGATAAGCGGTAGATGGGTATCCCATGCTTTACCGAAGTCTATCACACAAGCTCTTAACATGTCTTCCAACGTTTGAATGGTTTGTTCGCTCTGTCCGTCGGTTTGTGGGTGGTAGGCCGTACTCATGTCAAGCCTAGTTCCCAATGATTTTTGTAGAGACTGCCAAAACCGTGAGGTAAATCTACTATCTCTATCGGAGATAATGGATATCGGCACACCATGGAGTCGTACAATCTCTCTGATGTACGTTCTAGTCAGCTTCTCCATCTTGTCGGTTTCTTTTATCGGTAGGAAGTGTGCTGATTTGGTCAATCTGTCTACGATTACCCATATGGTGTCAAGCCCGCCCAATGTCTTAGGCAGCTTGGTTATGAAGTCCATGGTTATTCGTTCCCACTTCCACTCAGGTATATCCGGCTGTTGTAATAGCCCGGATGGTTTCTGGTATTCGATTTTGACCTTGGCGCAAGTCAGGCACTTGCTCACATAGGTAGCAATCTCAGCTTTCATGTTCGGCCACCAGTATAATTTCTTGAGGTCTAGATACATCTTATCCGACCCGGGATGGATGGAGTATCGAGTCTTGTGTGCTTCATTCATGACGACATCTCGGAGTCCACCGAACTTCGGTGTCCAAATCCGGTTCATGATATAACGTGCTCCATCATCCTTGACTTCTAAGTTTTTATCCATTCCCCTTAATGTCTCTCCTGCCACCTTTTCTGGTTTCAAATCTTCCAGTTGAGCTTCCTTGATTTGTATGGTCAGGTGGGAATGGATTGTCATTGTTAAGGATTTTACTCGGCGGCCCGAGTACTCCTTCCTGCTTAGAGCATCGGCCACTACATTGGCCTTGCCCGGATGATAACGAATTTCGCACTCGTAGTCATTCAGCAACTCTACCCATCTCCTCTGTCGCATGTTGAGCTCTTTCTGATTGAGGATATGCTGAAGACTTTTGTGATCAGTGAAGATAGTGCATTTCGTGCCGTAGAGGTAGTGTCTCCAGATCTTCAAAGCGAATACTACTGCTCCTAATTCCAGGTCGTGCGTAGTATAATTAACCTCGTGCGTCTTAAGCTGTCTTGATGCATACGCGATAACCTTCCCTCTCTGCATGAGCACACATCCGAGGCCTTGATTTGAAGCATCACAATACACTACGAAGTCCTCGGTTCCCTCTGGGAGAGACAAGATCGGTGCGCTGCATAGGGCTTGTTTTAACGTTTGGAAAGCAGTTTCTTGTTTATTTTCCCACTTGAATATCACACCTTTCTGCGTCAAGGTGGTGAGTGGTTTCGCAATCTTGGAGAAGTTTTGTATAAATCTTCGGTAGTAGCCAGCAAGCTCAAGGAATTGTCGAATTTCGGTTGGCGTCTTGGGTGCTGACCAATTCTCGATTGCCTTGATTTTGGAGGGATCCACATGTATGCCTTTCTCACTTACCACATGACCAAGGAAATCCACTTCTCTAATCCAGAATTCACACTTAGAGAACTTAGCATAAAGCTTCTCCGCTCTTAGTGTCTCTAGCACTTGGCGTAGATGTAGGCGATGCTCTTCTTCGCTTCGCGAGTAGATCAAGATATCGTCGATGAATACGATTACAAACTTGTCTAGGTAGGGTCGACACACTCTATTCATTAGGTCCATGAATACCGCAGGTGCGTTTGTTAAACCGAAGGACATCACCACAAACTCGTAGTGCCCATAGCGAGTTCTGAATGCAGTTTTGGGAATATCTTCTTCTTGAACTCGTAGCTGATGGTAACCTGACCTTAGGTCGATCTTTGAGAAGAAATTTGCTCCTTGGAGTTGGTCGAAAAGGTCGTCGATTCGGGGTAGAGGATATCGGTTCTTGATGGTGAGTTTGTTTAGTTCCCGATAGTCGATGCACATGCGAAAGGATCCGTCCTTCTTCTTTACAAAAAGGACTGGTGCTCCCCAAGGTGAGAAGCTTGGTCTGATGAACCCTTTGCTCAAAAGCTCGTTCAACTGACTGGACAACTCTTGCATTTCTGTTGGTGCGAGGCGGTATGGAGCTCTGGCTACGGGGGTAGCTCCGGGTACTAAGTCAATTCTGAAATCGACTTGTCGTGCGAGTGGTACACCAGGAAGATCTTCTGGGAACACATCCGGGAAGTTACACACTTCGGGGATGTCTTTGATGTCTTTCACGTCTTGTTTCTTGTCTACTACATGGGCCAAGAAGGCGTGGTACTCCTTCCGGAGATACTTTTGGGCTTTGATGCATGAGATGATTTGTAAATTCGCACTAGGTTTGTCACCATAGATGAGAAGGGTTTCGTCATTTGGTAGATTGAGGCGAACGGCCCTTTCGTAACATAGAATGTCGGCACGGTGAGGAACTAACCAATCCATCCCGATGATTACGTCGAAGCTTTTTATGGTGACCGGCATCAGGTCAATTTTAAATGTATGGTTGTCTAGAGTGAGAGTACACTCTGAGTATATATCGCTAGTGCGTTCTACTTTCCCATTTGCCATTTCTACTACATAAGTATCCTTTAGTGATTGGGGATTTTGTTCAAGTAATTGTTTATATTGGTGGCTCACGAAACTCCTCTCCGCTCCACTATCGAATAGTACGCATGCATAAGAGTTATTGAGGAGAAACGTACCGGTAACCACCGTGGGATCCTCGACTGCTTCCCCATGTCCTATTGCCAGGACTCTTCCTACTCCACCAGCATTAGGGGCTTGTGCTTTGGGGCAGTTTCTTTTGAAGTGACCTGCGTCTCCACAGTTGTAGCAGGTTCGGGTTGCCCCCGTACTGGCGACTTGGTTGATTGGTCGAGCCGGCGCTTTACAGAAACGAGCAGTGTGCCCCTTCCTGTCGTAGTTGTTACAGTGCATCTCCCTACAAGCACCATTGTGGTGAAAGTTGCACTTGTTGCACTTGGGTAGGGTTCCAGCATATGGCTTCGGTGGTGTAGTAGTGGCAGCATTAGTGGCAGCATGGACAGCAACAGTTTGTTGCTTCTTAGCGGGGTCCTGTGCTGGTTGGCTCTTCTTTTGGTTCCAGAACTTCCTTTTGTTGTTTCCCCCTTTTGATTGATCAGTGGTGGTGGTTGTAGTATTATGACCGGCTCGGTGGTCAACAAGTTGTTGTGCCAGCTCCCTGGCACTGTCAAAAGTAGTTGGCCTTGAAGCCAGGACACTACTTTGCACTTGAGGAGACAGTCCCCAAAGGTATCGCTCCACCTTTTTCTCCTCCGGAGTAACCATTGTTGGGCAGAGGAGAGCCAACTCATTGAATCGGGTGGTGTAGGTTTCAAGGTCGGAGCCCGTCATCCTGAGGTTCCAAAGTTCTTGTTCCAGCTTTTGAATTTCACCTCTTGGGCAGTACTCCTTCATCATCAAGGTTTTTAGTTCTACCCAGGATATGGAGCTAGCTACTTCGAGAGTAAGTGAATTAATCCGACAGTTCCACCAAGTAAGGGCCCGGCCGGTGAAAGTGAAGGCTGCGAACTTAACTTTGCTCGCTTCGGGGCAAGAGCACACTTGAAAGACTACTTCAGTCTTTTCAAACCATTGCATTAAAGTGATGACTCCCCCGCTCCCATTGAAGTTGTCGAGTTTGCCATTGGTGAAGTCTTTGTAGGAACACTCTCTTGTACGCCACGTACTGTCTCCATGGTTAGAGTTTGTAGCACCCGATCCAGAACCACCAGCTCCGTTTGTCCCTATCTGCGATATTGCGGCCGCTACGGCTGCTGTTACTGCAGCCTGGAACATCGCAGGATCAAACTGTGGAGGCAGCGGCGGAGGAGGTGTTGCTATGTTGCCGGAAGGTATTGGTCTTCTCCTTGGCGACATGGTTCTGTCGTAAGTTGTAAACCAATGTACTTTTAGTAAAAGTATATTTATAGGAAGAGAAATCTTTTATACATAAAGTATATTATTACGTTGTTTTCCGGTATGTTTACGATACATACGATTTTATACTTTTAATTGACCCAATACATTGGGTTATGAGGTAAAATGAAAGTATAAAATATTTTATTTGAGTTTCCTTGTTTCCAAGTATATGACTGTTTGTAAAAGTTTCGCATATACTAATTTAGTCGGGACATAATTAATATATTATATTTTAAAATGATCTTTATCGGTTACTTAATTAGTTGCAAAGTGCATACCAGTCATATGTGATTAAGATATAATAGTCCTTCGAATAGATGACCCTAACTCCAAGACCACAACCAAACAAGGACAGGAAGTGAAACAAAGATACATAAATTCTAAGTCTATAGCATCTTAGTTACATATGACCTTAGCGCATCCACTTAGCAGCTATTGATCTATAAATAAAGACCTATTTAATTCTCAGATAATTTATTATAGTAACACAAAATACTCCTATAGTATTTGTAAATGTTTAGTTTTGAGTTCTTAAAGTATCCTTTGTAGTCTGTTATTAGGTTTGTTAGATTTGTTGCCCATCCTGACCATCCCCCGGTATATGCAAGTCAATTCCCGGACAGATATAGTTGATCAGGCTATATCCTTCCCAGATTTAATCCACATATACTAAGGCATACTCAAAATGTTAAACTCTTCTTCTTTTGCTTTATGTTTTCGCTAGTTATGATACCATGCGAGCATGTAATGTATGTATGTATACTTTAATCAAGAAAATCATTTATTTTCTAAGAGTATATTTATTTGAAAAATGCACAAATCAGAGACTATTAGTCCCAATTGTGTTTATAGTTTTTATATCTTATGTGGTTTGATATACTTAATTCACTATAAACTGTGCTCTGATACCAATATGTCACACCCCCAAACCAAGGATGGCGGAAACGTCCGGGGGTGGAGGACTTCATGTATAGTATCATAACAACAATTGTAATAGTAATTGAAGCAAACACAACCAACATATATATAATTGAAAAAGTGACATCATTGTATGAATTACATGTTTACGAATCAATTACAATATGTTGACAAAATATGAAATAGTAGACGCCTTAGCGCCCCATCCTCAAAAGCACTTGGTTACCTGTTTAATGATTTCCTGAGAATACAAGTTGTTTGAAAAAGTGTCAACACAAAGGTTGGTGAGTTCATAAGCTTTTATTTGGTATTATTAAAAGCCTTTCGTTTGTAAAAGTAGTATTTGTGTTAGAAAATCCAATATTTTCCTTAATGTGTAAATGTAGTCTTAAAACCCAAAGACCGAAATGTACAAGTAATTTGTCATATTTATAGTAAAACAATGCAAGTTTAAATCGACATAAACTCGTTAAATTTTAATGAAGTTCCCGTAAATTCCAATGTTTATTAATACTTTATGTAAGTTTATTATAACCATACTATGACCAAGGTTGCCTAAAACGACGTTCTTCAGGCGTCGGAAATGTTATGACATTTGTCACCCCAGACCTATCGGTGTAACTGTTGCATGCAGTTTAGGTGTGGGTTTGTCAAACCCAATATAGATCTATACACAACTATCACGCTCTCCCTCAAGGAGACTCTGGTTACAATACAGGACTTAATGGTAATTTGAAGTAAATGTCTCACAAAGTCATTAACGGAATTACGTGTTATGAAAACTTGGTACCGTATGGCCGTACCTTGCTTAATGAAAATATCCTTTGTATAAATGTACCCTTTTTAAATGTATGTGTTATGTAATGTATCATAAACTATACCTATTATAGTTTATCAACCAAGGGTAGTACGTAGTAATGTATGCAAACTATATTCAAAATAGTTTATTAAATGTTTGAATGTATCGGTTGTACTTTGATTATAATCACTTGTTATTCTTTATATTTTATATGTCCGAATCCATTTGTAAACTGATGTGTGTCTAAATATTAAGATAAAATGTCATATATTGCAATAACATATAATCACATAAAGATATACACCTTGCTCAACATGTTACAAGGTGAAATGAAATTGACAGCAACTTTTCGTTGAATACAGTTTCTGTTACTGTTCTTAGAAAATTTATAGAAAAATCATCAAGGCTCTAAATCCAAATCCGCAAATTCTGAGAGTTTGGAATATGAGTCTAGTTTGTTCGTAAATTTTATCATGATTTTTAGTGATCTCTAACAGAGGTGAAAATATTCATCATCACAGACTGGTCCGGGTTTGCCTCTGAAATGATAGGCAGTTTTGTAAAAATCACCATAAATTGTAGAAAAATCATATGGAGATGTGCAAGTAGCCATTTTAAAGCTAAGAGTTTGAACTACTTGCACTTGAAACAGTTTTGAAAACTAAAATATTTAAGTTGACCAAAACAGTCTGTGATCGAAGTTCATCTTTTCTGATGTAATCTGATAGAAAAAGTTTAAATGTGTTCTTGATGATTTTACTTGTATTCCCCCCTTAAAACTTAAGAAAAACATGTAAATGTAGGGGTATGAACTCACCTTATGTGGTTTCAGTAGATGAAAGTGAGAGAGAGGAAGTATTCAACCCAAGAACACTAAGAAGATGTCTTGATGATTCGAGAATCTAACACCGAATAAGATGGAATTTGTGTAAGATATCAATGATTTGAGTAGAATGGAGTGTAATAATTATATGAATGATGAAGATACTTACTAATTGAAGAAAGAAATCCCTGAAGAAAGTCTTGAAGTTCTTGAAGTTGAGAGAAAAGATGAGAGAATTTTGGAGAGTGTCCTTTGGTTGCTAAGTGTAGAATGAAAGAACTTTATGGAGAATGAGGAGAGAGGATCAATCCTCCAGCTCTTAGAACGTGGGAAGAGCTGGAGATTGGGTGTAAAGGTCCACTAAGGAGACAAGGGGTAGTGGGAAAGAGTGGCTGATCATAGAGTGAGGTGGTGGTGGTTTGCTTTTGCCATAAATTAAGGAAAAGCAAATATTCCCTCAATAATTAGTTCAACCACTAATTCTTTTAATATATTTTTATAAAAACCCTGGAGATTTATATATTTTGGGGCCTTAGTTTATAAAATAAAGTTTTTGGTGAAAATCCCACGTTAAAATAATGAAAAACGGAGTTAAAACGAAGTCGTAGTCGAAAAACCGGTAAAAAGGGGCCGTCTGCGAGACCTCTCGCATGGCTGTCTGAGAAGCTTCTCATGCGAGGCTTCTGTCCTGAGAGGCTTCGGTCCTGAGAGGCTTCGGTCCTGAGAGGCTTCGGTCCTGAGAGGCTTCTAATGAGAGGCTTCGGTCCTGAGAGGCTTCTCATGAGAGGTTTCGGTCCTGAGAGGCTTCGGTCCTGAGAGGCTTCTCATTAGAGTTTTCGCTTCTAATAGGAGGGTTTTGGTTCCTTAAGGTTATTTTACCCGTTTTTACCCCGTTTCAAGTGGTTTTTGACCCGGTTAAGGGTCGAGATGACCCAAATGATTACAAAAAGTTAAAGTAACTTTTGAGAGAGATTCGGGAGAGATTTGGGAGATATTTGGGAGAGATTTCAAATAGAAAGAGATAGAGTGAAAACGATTTAGAGAGGTTTCGTTTGTGATTAATTTGAGTGTCCGGCTTCACAACGCAAGGTTCGTAAACCCCGTTAAACCGTGTTTTAGTGTCGTACACAATCCCGATGATTGTGCAATAGTGTTTTATCGCTTTGGTTCGTTGTTTAGCACTGTTAAGGCTAAGGAAAATCAAACACATGAACTTTCCAAATGATGATTTCTCATTAAAATAGCGAATTGTATAGTGATTACATAACATAAACCCTAACATACAAGGGTTATTGGAGTTGACCGGTTTGACTTGTTGACTTTGTTTGACTTTGACTTGACCGAAATTTGACGGTTGTCACAATGGTTGTCCTAAAGTGAATCAAATCACCATCTACGGATTGCACGTTTCACTAATGCAACCTTAGTGAGTTAAAACTATGAACTCACCTTTTGTTTGTCTGTAATATCGTCTAACTGAAACATAACCTTGCAGCTCCTTAAATCGCCGTAATACCTAATCAATAATACAATTGCATCTTTAATATTTTTTTAATAAGCCTCATAGGTTAATTGAGCATAATATCCATGATTATATTAAATATAAGGATTTTAAGAATCATGATATAATTTAACAACCAAAGGTTCCTAATAGTTGTTAAAGTACAAACAAACTGATTATGGTGTTTGTTCATTCGTCTATCAAATTATAAGAGTACTAACAAATCTTATTAGTATATTTAATAAATCATGTGTACACTAATTCGCTTCTGCTTTCCACCACATGCAACCATGACTCTATTCCCTTACATTTACCCTCATTATATATGTATACAATTAAAAGTGATTGTTAATTTAGAATTTACCTCATGGAAATTTGACACGTAGTAGTAGCGACTAGGTTAATGTGTTGATTTTCCCCACCAAATATGCAATTCGAACACACGTACTATATCTTTATACTATGCCATTTTCCTATCGTACATATATACTGGGGGTTAAGTCGGTACTTTCTTTGACGGAATATCATCACGAAATAGAAAGCTAACCAGCAGTCCTTCAAATAATGGCATCTCGCCGGAAAAAAATGCTCATGAGATCAACAAATTAAATGGAATGCCGACAGTTGGCTTCTTCCCGGAAAAAAACTATGATACTCTATCACTCTTGATACTATCCTCTGCTGATAACCGTGGTAGAGAAGATCGGGGACCCATTCTCCTTGACACCTTATATGACATCGACTCACCCCGTCTCAGTTTTTCCTTAATAAGCTTGTTAGAGTCTCTTCTTCCCTATCTCACTGTTTCTCCGGAAATCTCTAGCCATGCTGGAAAATTGCACCACCATCTCGACACTCCCTCAGTTTCCCACTATCTATATCTCTCTCGTCATATACTACTCACCGAGAGAGGATGTTGAGCACTTAATTGGGTTAAGAAATATGGGTTGTAACCGTCGGGCAAGAGGTGAAAGAACGTCGGGAAGAAATGGACATTTGGTTAATTGTGTTTTAAATGCAATTTACAACTTATATCCCTTAAGTTTCTTTTATTTATTTATTTATTTGTTAAAAGAAACGATACAAGCATATTTAGGTAGCCTTAAATGGTTTTAAATCCCACATTTACAACATTAACCTTCTAACTTTGTTTAATTATTCATAATCCACCTTTTGTTTTTGTTTGAATTAATTCTAACCCTCCCTTGTATTAAACATTTGATTCATATAATTTAATTTAGTTATAGAAATTAAAAAATATTGATTAATTCATATTAACCATTTTTATTTAACTTATTTCATTTATAATCCTATATCATCGAAATTATTTTACCCTAATAATTCCATAAATCAATTTCATTAAAATTACACAACTCTTAATTTTGATTAATTCTTTTGGATATTAAATAATACTATTTTTAGTTAATTTATTTCATTTTAACCTCGTAAAGCTAAAAAAATGTTTTGCATAAATAGTTCCTCGAGTAACGGAAAAACTAACGTCGTTTACGGTAGGATTTTCGGGTCGTTACAACTTTGCATTAAGATAGAGAATTGTTCACTAGTATTTTTAGAGTAAGCCCTAACATACAAGAGTTGGTTGAGTGGGTCGGTTTGACTTGTTGACTTTGACTTGACCAGAAATTGACGGTTGTCACAACATCGAACCCCGCTCGAAAAATATTTGTCTATATCATGCGATGGGCCCCGCCCAACACACCCATCAAGCCCCGCTTGACAAACATACAATACATACACACATGCAAAGACACACAAACAACTAGCATACATATAACAATAATCCATGGGTCGACATTGGTTCCTTCGACCCGATAAACACTGGGAGGAGATTCACCACGAACTGCTGAAAAATCAGATAAATGCTCGGGCTGCTAATCCGGGAAATCTCCGCACAAAATACGATCAAATAACATCCTAATTAATAATTAGGGCATAAAACATATCCAAGAGTCTAAGTCTTTAATCCTGACTCTTAGGGTAAAAGACCATTTTACCCTTCCCCTACTGGGCCTAAATATGAAAGCCCAAAACCCCAAAATAGCCCAATTAGCCCATAAGTGACCCAAAGTCAAAGGAGGCCCACAATATGGTGTACTCCCTGCGTACCTAACACATACACCCGCGTACGATTGTTGACCTGAAAGTGGACTGATGATCCAGTACACGCAGCGTACTAAGGAGTACGCCCAGCGTACTGGCAAGAGTCCCGAAAGCTAACCTATGGTCTTAATCCCTTAAGACCTTAACGTCCAAACCTCAGATCTACTACTAAATAATGTAACATTCAAATATTTGGTAAGTTTCTCTTAAAGCCCTAATACAAAACCCTTTCAAAATTGGTCCCTTGGTTAGTACGTTGGGCGTACTCATTGGGTACGCTTAGCATACTAGCCATAAGTTGGTCGTGGGACTTAACAACGTACGATGGGCGTAGGTGGAGTACGCATGGAGTACGTGAGTATGAGAAAACCCCTAGTTTTTAGGGTTTGCACCCTATTTAAGGACCTTAAGTCGCCCATTCCCATTACCTTTTCAGCCTCCATTGCCCTTATTGTGCTAATCTCGAACCCTAAGCCACCTTGAGTGCATTTGTGAGCTTTCTTGAGAGTTTTTGGTGTTTTTAGAGTCTTTGAAGAAGAAGGAAGCTTGGGAAGAAGCAAGGACGTGAGAAGAGCTTGTAGATCCAGAAGTTTGGCACCATTTCTGACCCTTTGAAGGTATAAAGTTTAAACCTTGATCATTGCATGTTTAGATCTAAGTTTAGGGTGGAAATGGTATCTTTTGGTCCCATAGTTTGGATTCTTGGAGTTGAGCAACTTCAAACCATATGAGCTATCCTTTTGAACTCCTGGAGGTGTTTTGATTCATAAAAATCGGATCTTGATGGTTAAGCCTCAACCATGCAAGTGTTAGGAACCATCCAAGTCTGCTTATAGACTTGATTCATGTTTTGGTTCCTTAAGGTTATTTTACCCGTTTTTACCCCGTTTCAAGTGGTTTTTGACCCGGTTAAGGGTCGAGATGACCCAAATGATTACAAAAAGTTAAAGTAACTTTTGAGAGAGATTCGGGAGAGATTTGGGAGAGATTTGGGAGAGATTTCAAATAGAAAGAGATAGAGTGAAAACGATTTAGAGAGGTTTCGTTTGTGATTAATTTGAGTGTCCGGCTTCACAACGCAAGGTTCGTAAACCCCGTTAAACCGTGTTTTAGTGTCGTACACAATCCCGATGATTGTGCAATAGTGTTTTATCGCTTCTGTTCGTTGTTTAGCACTGTTAAGGCTAAGGAAAATCAAACACATGAACTTTCCAAATGATGATTTCTCATTAAAATAGCGAATTGTATAGTGATTACATAACATAAACCCTAACATACAAGGGTTATTGGAGTTGACCGGTTTGACTTGTTGACTTTGTTTGACTTTGACTTGACCGAAATTTGACGGTTGTCACATTAGTGAAGAATTGTCATCAAACTTTCTATGGTTGAATGGTGTTAAAGGAAAAAAGAAGAGTCAGAAAACCGATATATATATATATATATATATATATATATATATATATATAGTTTTTTTTTGTTTGAGTAAAATAGACGGTTATGAGTTTTTTTCTTTGGATTTAAATGTATATATATGTAATATTTTTATTTATATATTCAACCATATAATTTCTTATTTATTTGATTATAGTTTTTCTATTTTGATTATGTTTAGTTTCTATTATTTTTTTGGTTGGGTTATCCTTAGGAATATTTAAAAGATAACATCATTTTTAACAGGGTTTTTGACACTGTAGCACATCAATGTTTGGTCAATTTGCACATTTAGTCACTAAAGTTTTTTTTGTGCTCAATTGATCCTTAATGTTAGTAACTACCGGCTAATTAAAGGAATGTGAGCAAATATTACCGGTTTAAGGGTCATCGCTGACGTGTATTGGCTTATGTGGACAAGCATTTGACCATGTCATCTGTAACGTGGAAACCTTCCTTAATTGAACCTTATATTGAACCATCGAGGATACATTGTTACCCCAAATTAGGTCAGTGCCTCCCTTCCGAAACTCTACACTCAATCGATATAACCAGAACAATGTCTGCCTCTTCCAGTCGATCAATCAAGCTCCTGCGTGTCGGAAACCTTCGTGATGATGACCCCTGTCCACCTTGCGATTGTCAAGACGCAATAAGTGTGGAAAGGACTGCCTGGACCGACGATAATGTAGCTCGCAGGTTTTGGAACTGCAAAAACTCTTTGGTGAGTATTCCTTTTGTTTACTTACACCGTATTTGTTATTTTGAGCTGGAAATGTACACATTTTCATTAATTGCAACCCTAACCCTAACTCTGGTTTTCCCTTTTAATCAGTCAGCTGAAGGTCCAAAATGCAAGTTCTTTATGTGGAAAGACAAAGAAATGGAGGAGGGTTACTACAAAGAACAGCTTCGCAAGATGAGGTTTGAGCTGAAAAGGAAATAAGAGTTTAGTGAAGTTTCGAAGGTTCAAAAGAAGTTGGTTAAGCTGAAGCAAGCTATGGAAGCAGATAAGCAAGTGTTTGAGACACAGTTGATGGAGTTGACGAAGCAAAACAGCATGTTGAAGTGTGGGATCTTTGTTATGGTAATTGTAGTCATTGCCATGTGGTTGAAATGGACTTGAATTGTGCAGCAGATCAAATAGGTGTTTATGGTTGATGGTATATAATTCCAACCAGTTTTTTGGAAAGTGTATGGGTGGATGTTAAAAGTTATTAGCTTTTTTGGGAAGTGTATGGGTGTATGGGTACATGGTCAAGGTTAGATCCTAGTTGTAATGTATAGTCAGGTTTTTGGTTGAATGCTTGTTTGATCAATGTGTGTGTATGGGATGTTAGATGTAATGGAATGTAGATGTAATGGGATGACAGTACATGGGAGCAATTGTAATGACTTTGTGTTGATTCAATGAATGATATGAAAGATCCTAGTTATGATATACCTTGCTGAATTTTATAATATGCATGTGCTCCTTTTAAAAATTAAAGTGTGGGTACCACATTGTCGGCCATAAGGAACTCACTTGGTCCATTTAAAAGTGGATTGTATTTAGAGTTCTGTGCAGGGGTATATATGGAAAAGTAAGGGTTAGTGTGACAACCCGAAAATCCTTGTCGCGTAAAGTTCAACTATTTAACTCAACCGAGTGTCAGCCTTCGTTTTGCTATCTTATAACGAAAATGTGGGTCTATATGAGTGTTCTAGGCCTAGTATAACCTAGATATGAGTCTTAGGAAGGGTTAGAAAGTGTGTAGCATCACAAAATCGGGCCAAACACACCAAAGAAGGTGTGTGCGGCCGCACACGCGCCAGCCGCACACCCAGCCGCACACACCCTCCAGCCTCACACTCGACCCTATATATTGAAAACTTAGCCAACCTTACACCCCTTTTCCCACTCTCTCAAAGCTAGAATTTTCTCTCTCTACTTTCTCTCTCTAGAAACTTCATCCAAGAACACTCTAAGGGCCTCAAAAACGTGAAGTACTCCATCATTCAGCTTGTTATATTGGTAAGACACCTGAATCTAAGCCTAAAACTCATAGTGTTCTTCGTGTTCTTCATCCTTTGAAGGTGTACGGCCGCACACCTTCATAAGGTGGCCGTACACACCTCAAAAACCCTCCAAAGTGAGAGTTTGAACCCCTATCTGCTAGTTGGACTTGGTATTGGCCTTGAAACACCTAAAAATCGACATTTTGGGCATGAATGAGGAGTGTACGGTCGCATACTCCTGTGTACGGCCGCACACACCCTCTGTACGGCCGCACACTCCTGTGTGCAACCGCACACACAGTCTGGCCGCACACCCTAGCCGTACACCTGGCCGCACACACACAAAAGTCAAGTTTGGTGGCCTTACACTCAAATCTAAAGCCCTACACTCATTTAGGGACTTCACTAGGTGTTTGTAACACTTAATTCTAAGTGTTTTCATGTCCCTAAGTGTTGGATAAGGTGTCTAAGTCCATAACTATTTCTGGTATGTACTTGACCCGACCCGGCATGGTCCATTTGGGTTGCATGACACCATGCAATTGGATAAACTAAAATGAGAGAAATAACACTTATGGTTTATTAATATATTATAAGTTATAATATATTAATAATATTATTTAATTAGTTTGATCAAGCATTAATTTAGAATTAATTAAGTGATCAAAAGATAACTAATTAAATATATGGGTAGATTATGTAAATCTTCCATATATTATATAGTGGGCTAAGAGGCTCCATGGATTATCAAGTTGGGTTCCACCCATAGGATGCTCCATGGGAGTTACAAACCCATGGGTCATGGAAATGAAGAGTCATGACACATTAGGGTTTACATGGTGTAACCCTAGATGTGTCAACACTATATAAGAAACCCATTCTCCACCAAAATAGGCTACACTAAGAAACAAGAGGGCTAGAGCCGATTTTGCAAGTGTAAGATTCTCTCAAAGTTTACTCCTTTGCATTTGGTGTTGTGTGAAGCATTTGAGGCATCACACTTGGGGTGCTAGGCTCACAAGGTTTCAAGGATCATAATCAACAACAAGGTAAGTTATTCTATCTTTCATTCAAGTTAAAAATGTTCCCCATGTATGCTAGATAGGAATATAACCTTGGAATTCAACTTTGCATGATTATTAGACAAACATAGATCCAAGGTTATTAGGGTTGCATGTACACTTAGGAAGTGTTAGAATGCTCAAAACCCATCAGTGGTATCAGAGCCTAGGTTTGTTTGTTGTTTTTTTTTTGTGCAAACAGCTTGAAAAAAAAATCGTTTTTCTAGTTTTCGGCTCGTATGAAAGTTTGCACATTTGTTGCTGGAAATGGACTAGAAACATTACCCTAAACTGTTTTGATGTTTTAAAAGCTTGTTTTAGATGGTGTAATGTTTATGCTAATCCAGTTACAATGGCAATTATTAAAAGTACAAGTTTTTTTGAAGTGTAATTTTTGATTCTTGAAAGTGTTCATATTCATGTTCTTGAACTTATGAAGATTAGATGATCATAGGAATTGTTTGTAACCTTCATGGTAGTTTAATTCATGATCATAATGTGTTTTAATGGAGTCCATAACTTGTCCTCAAGTTATGGAAAACCAAAAGTCTCACTTTCATTAAAGCCATTAAAAGAACACAAGAGTTATAAAAATGAAGAGTCTTCATTTTATTACTCAATTAATTCATAAGTTATAAGAAATGAAAAGTTTTGGAAGTTTACAAAACTTGCCCTCAAGTTTTGGAACATGTAAAGTCTTGATTAAAACTTTAGTTCCAACCCTTAGAATTTTAAAAGTTAAAATTCAACCCTTATACTTTATAATATTATAAGTTACTAATATATATATGTATAACGTCAAGTCGTCTTACCGCTAGTACGCCTCATTCACGAAGCCGGTCTATAAGGGAGGTATAAGGTTGTTGCCTATAAAATGGCAACTTAATGGGTGTCCACTCTCACCCACCGCTTCCTTGATCGGTGGAGGGTCGTTAGCCGAACGGGTAAGACAAGGACTTATAAATTCTCATTAAAAGTATGATGAATATTATAAAGTAACTAAATGCTTTTATTAAATTCCCAATCTTAGTTACTTTAGGAAAATGTGAATAAGGTGCTAATCCATGAAATTACACTTTACACTTTGTTTAAGTCGTTGGTGGAGCGTGTGTGGTTAACCGGCACACTAACTTGGACTTAACAAGGTAGGTAAAGGGTAACTTAAGGTTTACCATAGCATCGGTGGAGCGTGTGTGGTTTACCGGCACATCGATTGAGTGATAAACCTTGAGGGTACCAAGTGATTTGCATGGTTACTTCACACCTCGTTTTGTGATCCTCGGTATCCCAGTCACAAAACTTGGAGGGCACACTCGAGATTGAAACATGCCTTTGAAAAGTTCATTGAATCTCAAAAGAATCTAGGAATTTCTAAGAACCAATTAAAAACCTAATATTTATATTTCGTTTTTCATGGTGGAAATTGGTGAATCGTCATTCACCTACCTTTCAAATATGTTATAGCTTGGATTACGGCATACCTCTTCTAAGTTATAATATATTGTGATTGGATCCTAGACTTAATATTACATTTGGGTGTTTTATTAAGGACTCTCTTAATATCTAAACTAATCTTGTTCTCTTCTTTCAGATGTCTTCAAACAATGCTGCTTCTGGCTCTAATCCTAATGGCTCCTTTACCCTTATGAACTTGTGTGGGAAAGTCACTTTTGATGGATCCAACTTCAATGAATGGATCAGAAACATCAGGATGATTACCCGCTACGAGGACAAAGAATATGTCCTTGACAAGGAGCTTAAGGAGATTGATGAGACCACTGCAACTCCCCAGGAGATCGCTGACTTCCGGGCACATGAAAGGGATGCTACAAAAGTGGCATGCATCATGTTGGCCACCATGACAACGGAACTCCAAAAGTCCTATGAGGACTTCTACCCTTTTGAAATGCACCAAGATCTGATGGAAAGATACCATCAAAGTGCACGACAAGAGAGATATGAAATCATATGCTCTATCATAACAACCATGATGAAGGACGGGGAATCCGTCACGAGCCACATGCAGAACATGCAAAGGTATGTGGATCGGTTGCTGAAGCTTAATGTGAACTTCCCTGAGGAGCTTGCAATAGATATCATTTTGCACTCCTTACCATCGTGCTATGATCAATTCCGCATGACATATCACATGAATAAGGAAGAGGTCACACTCAGCAAACTTCAGGGACTCCTCAAGACCGCAGAAACAGGTCTTAAGGATAAGTCGGTTGTTAACACTCCTACTCCAAACTCCGCCCCGGTTTTGGCAATCGGGAAAGGTAGAGGGAAGAAGAGGAAGAGCTCTTCGAAGGGTACCAAGGCTAGGACCCTTGATGGCTCTTCTTCAAGTGGAACCAAGAAAGGTTTTGTCACTCCTTCTTCTGACCCTAAAGAGGCTGAATGCTTCTATTGCCATGAAAAGTCACATTGGAAGCGGAACTGCTCAAAGTACCAGCAAGATGTGAAGGATGGGAAAGTTAAACCCAAACATGCAGGTATTTACACTATCTTATCTAATAACTCACCCCATTCTAACTCTTGGGTCCTTGATACCGGTTGTGGTATTCATATCTGTTCTGATTTGCAAGGACTAAGAAGAAGTGAGAATGTGGAGCATGGAAGAATAAACTTAATCATGGGGAATAGGAAAGCTTTACCTGTCACCAAGATTGGAGTTTATACTTTATCGCTAAGTAGTGGGTTTAGTTTAGATTTGAATAAATGTTGTTATTCGCCATAAATGGCAAGAAATATTATTTTCTTTCATGCATTGTATAAACAAGGTTTCACCTTTTCATTTGATAATGAAGTTGGTTCGATTAATGCTTTCTTTAATAATGTTCTTTATTTTAAAGCATTACCTTGTGATGGTGTGTATGAAACTGTATATGTGGTTGATAACTTAGGAAATAATGTATTGTGTATTGATTCTGTTAATGATAATAACTTGGATAAAGCATCATTATGGCATTGTCGTCTTGGACATATAAGCAAGAAACGCATAGGCCAACTCCAAAAGGATGGAGTATTGGAGTCATTTGACCTAAAGTCAGATGATAGTTGCGAATCATGCTTACTTGGAAAAATGACAAAGTCACCCTTCACAGGTTCTTGTGAGAGGGGTGAAGGTTTGTTGGATCTTATACACACGGATGTGTGTGGGCCCTTCAAACATGCCACAAGGGATGCTAATAGTTATTATTTGACTTTTACTGATGATTACAGTAGATATGGATATGTCTACTTAATCAAGCATAAGTCAGAGACTTTTGAGAGGTTTAAAGAGTTTAAACAGGAAGTCGAGAATCAATTGGGCAGGAACATTAAGATGCTTCGATCCGATCGAGGTGGTGAGTATCTTAGTTCAGAGTTCCTTGACTATCTTAGGGAATGTGGGATTGTCTCACAATTGACACCTCCCAGGACACCGCAGTTGAATGGTGTAGCTGAGAGGCGTAATCGAACCTTGTTGGATATGGTTCGTTCCATGATGAGTCGAGCTTCGCTACCAATCTCATTTTGGAGGTATGCCTTAGAGACTGCCGCCCATATCCTTAATCTAGTTCCCATAAAGAAAGTTGCCAAAACTCCTCATGAGATGTGGACTGGTAAAGTACCCAAACTAGACCACATTAAGATTTGGGGTTGCGAGGCTTTCGTGAGACGCGAGACTCATGATAAGCTCGAACCTCGAAGTGAGAGGTGTATTTTCATCGGCTACCCACATAAATCCTTTGGTTACGTCTTCTACAGACCTAGTGAGAATGTGGTATTTGTAGCTAGGAGGGCGTTCTTTCGAGAGAGAGAGAGAGTTCATAAGCCAAGGAGACAGTGGGAGGCAAGTTGACCTTGAAGAAATTCAAGAGTCAAGTGGTGAAGGAACTTCAAACCCTAGCACTCAACTTGAGGAGGAAACTTCTGTTGAGCCAATTGACAATTCTGTACCTCTGAGGCGTTCCACAAGGTTTAGGAATGCACCTGAGCATTACTATGGATTCCATATTACTGTGGAAGGTGATATACTTATCAGTGATGAGACACTGATAGGTCTGGATGAACCTAACAGTTACACGGAAGCCATGGCAGGCCCTGAGTCAGCCAAGTGGAAAGAGGCAATGGACAGCGAGATACAGTCCATGTATGACAATCAAGTTTGGAACTTGGTTGAGAATGTACCAGGTCGTAAGACTGTAGGGTGCAAATGGATCTTCAAGAAGAAGACCGACATGGATGGTAATGTACACACTTATAAGGCACGACTGGTTGCAAAGGGTTTCTCACAAACTCCGGGAGTTGATTATGATGAGACCTTTTCTCCAGTGGCCAACATTAAGTCTATTAGGGTTCTGTTAGCCATAGCCGCATTTCATGACTATGAAATATGGCAAATGGATGTCAAAACTGCTTTCCTTAATGGAAAGTTGGCTGAGGATGTTTACATGAGTCAGCCAGAGGGTTTTGTCAACACAGAGTACCCTAATAGAGTGTGTAAGCTTGAGAAATCCATTTATGGGTTAAAGCAAGCACCTCGCAGATGGAATCTTTGCTTTGATGAGAAAGTCAAGGAATTTGGCTTTTCTAGGAGTGAAGATGAATCTTGTGTATATGTCAAGGCTAGTGGGAGTATAGTTAGCTTTTTGGTATTGTATGTGGATGACATACTACTCATAGGAAATGACATCCCAACTCTGTAGGAAGTTAAGTCCTGGCTTGGGAAGTGTTTCTCTATGAAGGACCTAGGAGAAGCTGCCTATATTCTAGGGATAAGGATCTTGAGAGACCGGAGTAAAAGACTAATTGGACTTAGTCAGAGTACTTACTTGGATAAGGTGTTGAAGAGATTCGGCATGCAGGACTCCAAGAAAGGAGAGTTACCCATCCAGAGTAATGCCAGATTGAGTAAGACACAAAGCCCAAGTACTGAGGCTGAGATAGCAGAAATGATTCGAATACCTTATGCTTCGGCTGTAGGATCGATCATGTATGCTATGACGTGTACTCGACCTGATGTAGCCTTTGCTTTGAGCATGGTTAGCAGGTATCAGGGGAACCCTGGCAAGGCACACTGGACTGCGGTAAAGAATATCCTCAAGTACCTACGGAGGACTAAGGACTGGGTCCTTACCCTCGGTAGGAGTGAAGACTTGAGAGTTGTAGGGTATAGTGATGCTAGCTTTCAGACTGATAGGGATAATTTCCGCTCTCAGTCAGGCTGGGTCTTTACCTTAAATGGAGGAGCAATTTCTTGGAAGAGTTCCAAGCAAGAGACAGTGGCTGATTCAACTTGCGAATCAGAGTATATAGCAGCTAGCGAGGCAGCAAAGGAGGCGATATGGCTGAAGAACTTCATTGGAGACCTTGGAGTTGTACCAGCTATTAAAGAGCCAATGGAAATTTTCTGTGATAGTGAAAGTGCAGTTGCCTTAGCCAAGGAACCAAGGGATCACGGGAGATCCAGACACATCGACAGAAAATACCATTTCATCAGACATCGAATAGAAGAAGGACTCCTCGTGGCAAAAAGGGTATCATCGGATGAGAATCCAGCAGATCTACTCAGGAAATGACTGACTCGGGTTAAGCATCTCCAGCATGCTCGGAGCATAGGGCTGAAGGATGATATTAGATTTAGTAGTTAGATAACCTTGAAATTTGTAAAGTGTAATTGACATTAGATGATGAATAAAAGGTGTTTTATTTATGAGTAAAGTGTTGCTATCTCTTGTCGATCGTTTACTATATTTCTTTTGCATGTTTTGACTTCCAGAATAATTATGTTTGGTATATCATATTATTCGAACCTCCACAGTCGGTCATATGTCGGAAGTAGGTATGAATCAAGACTGTCATGATTGGTTGCAGCGGTCTAAGTTGTTGGAAATGGCTACAACACTCATGAGTGCTCATAAGTTCTGAGCATTGGACTCAACCCACGCTCACTGGAATCACTTCATGGAATTTATCTCGAGTGATCGTGAGACGGTAATATCATATAAGTCTTCAAACCTAGATATATGATTTGTTACTTATGAGTTGGTTATGCATTGATTGTACGAAAACGCATTGGTAACTCGATGTTATAAAACGTGCTCTTGTGTATAATTCAATGAGTAGTAGAACAAACATATGAGTCGAAGTTTATCTGTTCCTTCTTGGATTAGAAGCTGATATCTGGGCCCCTTGATGATTTTGTTTTGACCTATGTACCGGGCCCGGTCAGAACTAAGTTGATGTGTTCAATTGAGTTCTATGTCAAACAAATCGGAAATCGGGAAACAAACTGCTGGACACAAAGTAAGACACTGTTCCATGTATTTGTCCGGCTGATATCTAGAACAAAGGATTATATGATCACTTATCTTAAATGGCGTATCATCATCTTCTCAGTTCCGAGAGACCTTGAAAGAGCTACGATTGCCGATCGGTTCCTGAAGTATTGCAGTTATAGTTATTAGACTTATCCAAGTGGGAGACTGTTGGATAAGGTGTCTAAGTCCATAACTATTTCTGGTATGTACTTGACCCGACCCGGCATGGTCCATTTGGGTTGCATGGCACCATGCAATTGGATAAACTAAAATGAGAGAAATAATACTTATGGTTTATTAATATATTATAAGTTCTAATATATTAATAATATTATTTAATTAGTTTGATCAACAATTAATTTAGAATTAATTAAGTGATCAAAAGATAACTAATTAAATATATGGGTAGATTATGTAAATCTTCCATATATTATATAGTGGGCTAAGAGGCTCCATGGATTATCAAGTTGGGTTCCACCCATAGGATGCTCCATGGGAGTTACAAACCCATGGGTCATGGAAATGAAGAGTCATGACACATTAGGGTTTACATGGTGTAACCCTAGATGTGTCAACACTATATAAGAAACTCATTCTCCACCAAAATAGGCTACACTAAGAAACAAGAAGGCTAGAGCCGATTTTGCAAGTGTAAGATTCTCTCAAAGTTTACTCCTTTGCATTTGGTGTTGTGTGAAGCATTTGAGGCATCACACTTGGGGTGCTAGACTCACAAGGTTTCAATGATCATAATCAACAACAAGGTAAGTTATTCTATCTTTCATTCAAGTTAAAAATGTTCCCCATGTATGCTAGATAGGAATATAACCTTGGAATTCAACTTTGCATGATTATTAGACAAACATAGATCCAAGGTTATTAGGGTTGCATGTACACTTAGGAAGTGTTAGAATGCTCAAAACGCATCACTAAGGTGTGTCCATGTGTCTAGTAGTAGCTATATACCCTAAGTGTATTCATATATGTGTTATTACATGTTAAACTAGGATACGTTTGTGCTCACGGCTTCATTCGACACCCGACGATCCTATATCAATCTTTCTTTCGAGTTACTTACTTCAGGTGAGTTCATACCCCTATACTTTTCTGAGTTTTTCATGTTTTCAGGGAGGGAATACAAGCAAAAGTACAAGGAAACTTGTGCTCAAATATATTATTTTGTTTAAAATAATTTCATGTTCAGTATGTTTTCAAACACAGAAAACCGTTTTACCACTCGATTTAGAAATCAACTCGTAGAAACAATTTTCAAATCTAAAGCAAGGAACTTGTGAACCTTATCATAATATGTATTATTTAATAAAGGATTCACGCAAATTATAAACAGGATTTTCAACATTGTTATTTGTAAGTTCGTTAGGCTAAGTTTGAGACATGTCCTCGGTAACACTCCCCCGGATTCGTGAGTGGAGGACTACGACTTATAACCAGAATCTCTTGGAAGGAGAGCGTGACTATTGCGTATAGATCTATATGGGACTGACTATCCCACACCCTCGCTGCTAGCTACAGCGGAACCATTTGGTTCAGGGGTGACAAAGTCATAAAAGATACTGGCCCATTTACGCGCCTTATCCAGTCTCAGTACGGTTATGGCACTCACAAATTAGGTAACGAGAATTTACTTTTCCAATATACTCCTCTGGATGTCACCAGAGCTTCGAAAATACGGCTAATATACTCCTCTGGGTGTAACCAGAGCTTCGAAAATACGACTAATATACTCCTCTGGGTGTAACCAGATCTTCGAAAATACGGCTAATGTACTCCTCTGGGTGTAACCAGAGCTTCGAAAATACGGCTAATGTACTCCTCTGGGTGTAACCAGAGCTTCGAAAATACGGCTAATGTACTCCTGTGGGTGTAACCAGAGCTTCAAAAATACGGCTAATGTACTCCTGTGGGTGTAACTAGAGCTTCGAAAATACGGCTAATGTACTCCTCTGGGTGTAACCAGAGCTTCGAAAATACGGCTAATATACTCCTCTGGGTGTAACCAGAGCTTCGAAAAGAAAACTGCTGTCCGAGTATGGTAGATACTCGCGTATGGATAATCAACTATCAATCTTTAAGAAAACATGGTATTTTCTGGGATAACTTAATCTTTCATAAACAGTCTGTTTAATGTGTAACTAATGGATAATCAAACCTCTTTCATAAGAAAATATGGGATTTTCTTGGGGAAATAACTTTTCAAAGAATCAAGGAAACATTTCTTTCACCAGAATTAACTGCTCATGTACTCAAAAGCTTTATGCTGATATTTTAAAACTGCTTGTATTCTCAGGGAATTAGTAGACAGGTACTTCTAGGAGCTCGGAGAAGTCGAAGTGTTAGAGTCGTGTCTTTCTATTTTGCTTTTGATATGAACAAATCTATGTATTAAGACAATGTAAAAATCTTTTCATATATGTATTCAATGTTTGGTTGTGTTTATTATGCTTGCTATGATACAACTGTTGTGATACTACGCATGACGTCACTCCGCCCCGGAACATTTCCGCCATCGGTTTCGGGGTGTGACAGTTAGTAAGGGTATATGGACCACTGACCACACATGGTATATAAGGACATAATCAATCATAATTTTAAATTATCTATATATGCAAATATATTCCCTTGCCATGCAGTTTAACCAGACAAGTCCTTGCCATGCATGCAACTTCAAATTAACACAACAAAAAGCTCAAAATAACAATCAACTTAAGTAACACAAAATACACATCACATAAACCAACATAGTTTCATAGAAACTAGCATAGTTAATAGCAGTTTCATAAAAACAGCAACAATACACCAAAACACATCATTTCACACTACATACCATGTTCATATCACATAAACCAACACTTAAAGTTATTCTAGAGTAACAGGTTTAGCTTCTGAATTCCCAGGTGCATCTGCACCACCAACTTTCTTGTCCACTTTCAACTTGATAATCCTTTCAGATTTCTTCCTCCTAATTTTCTTCAACAGGGTTGCAAGTGGTGTTTCTCTAGCATCCTGTTCTTGCACATGAACCTGACTAGGTTCTCCATTTGCTGATGCATCAAACTCCAAAAGGAGTGAGTTCCACCTCATCATAGTCTTGTTGCACATGCACCTCATTGACTGCTTCTCCACCATCATTTACTGCTCCTCCATCATTGACTGCATTAGCTTGATTACCTTCATCATCCTTATTGAGCGCTTCAGCTACACCCTGATTGACCAACATGAAACATTATTAGAAAGTTAAAAAGAAATTGTAAAGATTAACCATTTAAATACTTATGTACCTGTTTTGTTTTTTCTATTAGCTTTGGTTTTAGGAGGCCTTGTTAAAGTACAAGCTCTTTTGTTGTGTCCTTCAATCTTACAAAGGCTACATTTTTGTTTTTTCCCAGCCTTGGATACCTTTACCTGCTCCTTACCTTTGTTTTGTGTTTGGGTAGTTGTCTTTGATTTTTTACTTGACTGGTTTGGGGTTTCTGTTGCATCCCTTTTCCTTTTAGTTGCAGGTCTCCCAGGCATAGTTCTACGAACAGGAGGTAAAGGTGGGGTGTAATCAGTTGCAGGCCACAAATTACTTCCATTCATAGGTGCTAACCTAAACTTGTATGCCTTCATGTAAGTGATGCTACTAAACATTTTGTCCACATATGACTCTACATCCCTATTCATAAAACTAATAGCTGCAACAGAATGGACACAACCGATTCCATTAAGCTGCCAAAGCCTGCATGAGCAAGTTCTTTCCTCAAGATCCACTTCATAAGCATCTGTAGTTCCTCTTACTTCAAATTGATTTAGACCACTAGGTAAGACTTGGTAATGTCTTAGACCCTTCTTAATGTCATTCACTATTTCTCTAATTGTTGGACAAATTTGGTTGCCCCATCCTAGACCCTTGCATTTCTTCTTGAACACCCTCTCCATCATATACATCCTCAACTCCTCTAGCATGGTGATAATTGGTTTCTTCCTAGCATCAACAATCACAGCATTAAAACTTTCTGACATTCCATTCTCCACAGCATCACAACATCTTCCTGGTTGGAAGTAGGCCCTTGACCATGTTTTGGGGTCTTTGTCCATCAGATACTGATGAGCACTTGGGTCTAGCACTTCAAGCTCTTTCATGGCAACCTTAAAATCTACCTCTGTTGTTGCTTTACATGCCTTCCAGAATATGCTTTCACATTGGGCACCACTATACCTTTTCCTAAGGTTTTGGCTAATATGCTTGGCACACTGCCTATGCTCTACATATGGAAGGAGTTCTTTCACAGCCTCAATCAAACCCTGTTAACAAATTCTAAATATAGTGAATAAGAATGCAAATAGATAGGAAAATTAATTACAAACAATTAAATTACCTTGTGTTGATCAGATATTACATTGTATCCATAGCCCAAATTAAGTCTCAAGTCATCAATGAGTAAATCCAAAAACCACCTCCAATTTTCCTTATTATCCACACATACTACTGCCCATGCAATAGGATAAATCCCATTGTTTGCATCCCTTCCAACAGCACATAATAACTCCCCTTTACAGATCCTTTTAAGGAAACAACCATCTAAACCTATTATCTTCCTGCATCCCTCCTTCCACCCCTTTTTCAATGCATCAAAGCAAACATAGAACTTACTAAAGTAGTTCTTCCCATCTGGCATATGATTTACATCAAGCTTCACAGTGCTACCTGGATTTGATCTCCTAATCTCTTCTGCATACGACTATAACTTTGCATAATGTTCAACTAGGGTACCATCTATTAGTTGGAGTGCATATTTCTTAGCTCTCCTGCATTGACCAACACTAACATGAATGCCAAACTTCTGTGACACAGCTGTTCTTAGCTTTCTAACACTCATCTTTTGTCTAAGTAAGAACTCTCTTGTATAATGACTCCCTATCCAAGCATAAGTGACCATGGACCCTAACTTGTAGTTCCTTGCACATTTGTGGACTGGCTTTAAAGACTTAATTTGGAAGCTTGATTCATCACTCATCCAAGATGCCCACAACCTGAATGAGCACTCACCCTTGCAACACTTAACCAACAATCTTTTCCTATCATTTTTCTCAAAGCAAAGTTAGTACCCATTCGCAATAGCATAGTTGCATAACATCGATTTTAATTGAGATGGATCTTTGAACCTCATACCAAGTATTGGGATTTGCTTTTTCCATGGAACTAACTCATTAAAAATGGAATGTTGTTGAGTTACATTGGCATCCTCTTCATTCCCATCATGATCATCTATGTTGTCATCACTTCCCTCTTCCTCTTCGCCACATAATCTATTTAGAAATTCATCACCCTTTGTCCTATTCATAGTGACTATGTCCTCATTAAAGTCCACATCCACATTTGTTAGGTTATCAATTTCGTCCTCATTCTCACCACCATCAATGCAAGAATCATCTCCATCCTCCTCTTCTATTTCAGAACCAAACCAATCTTCTATTCCTTGACCATCATGGTCCACATACATACAAATTTTACCATCTGTCCCATATGCTTGAAAAATGAAACCACCATAGTGTTCATCATTAGCGATAGCAGTTATCCCAGATATTAAGGGCTTACCTGGTTCACAATAGTATAACTTCTTTATACTTTCTTGCATGAACCGTTCGAGAAAGGTGATACATTCACCGTATGTCATTCCAGAAAAATCGTGATCATTGAAAGTGAAGTTGATACCATGGTTATACGAGAAAGGATTTTTAAGAAAAACACCTTTGAAGTTCAGCTCCACTATAGGGTGGAGTCCATCAGGGTTTGGCGCCGAGCTAGACATTGTGGGTTGGTTGACTGCTCACTGACTTCGATCGGAGAAAACGACTTCGAACCCTAGGTTTAGTGTTTCGTATTCACTGTAAGATGAGAAAAAGAAAGAACGAAGGAGTGTTCTAGCTAAATAAATGTGTTTCTTTTGACCTCTAAATCCTACATGGATAAAATAAATGAATTATATTATGTAAACTTATTCCACGTAAGCAATATCACCGGTTGTTCCGTTTACCGGGTGCATAAGGGGGTAATTAGCCGGTAGTTACTAACATTAAGGATCAATTGAGCACAAAAAAACTTTAGTGATTAAATGTGCAAATTGACCAAACATTGATGTGCTACAGTGTCAAAAACCCTTTTTAACATTAGATATGTAATTATGACTGACTAATCGTTATATGTTCTTCATATGAAAGTGTTTTTCCATTTTACTACGACAAGAATTAGATATGACTTTTACGAAAATATATATTATATGTGATTTGTTTAACGTATATATTCACTTATGTATGTTATAAAATTAAAAATAAATATCTTTATGTTTAATAATTGAAAGAGATTAGTAAGATGAATCAAAACCAATTATTTGTATGAGACATATAATAATAATAATAATAATAATAATAATAAAGACATATATATTAAAACGAACGGAGGTGTCGAAATTAAGTAAAAGGTAAATTTTGAGATAAATACTAAAAAAAGGGAAAAAAAATGAAAATATATTTTAGGGTTTAGGTCATTTTTGATCACTTAACTTTTAACTTTGTGTTCATTTGGTCACTTAACTCATTTTATGTTTTAAAATGTCACCGAACTTTTGGCTTTGTGCTCGTTTAGTCATCTAACTTTTGGTTTGGTCACTTAACTTTTGAATTTGTGCTCATTTAGTCACCTAAAATTTGAAATTGTGCTCATTTAGTCACCTGACTTTTAAAATTGTGCTCATTTTTATAGCTTTATTTTAAAAGTTTAGTGACTAAATGAACATAATTTTAAAAGTTAGGTGACTAAATGAGCACAAATCCAAAAGTTAAGTGACCAAACAAAAAATAAGGTGACTAAATGAGCACAAAGTCAAAATTTAGATGATATTTTAAAACTTAAAATGAGTTAAATAACCAAATGAGCACAAAACCCAAAGTTAAATAGCTAAAAATGACCTAAACCCTATATATTATGTAAACGGATTGTTGTAAGATCTACTCTAATAAATGAAAGTTTTTTTTTGCTACATGTCACACTCTCATTCAATTTGCCAAATGTCATTTTGTGGTTATTTTGAATTAATTTTTTTTCCACATATTATTTTATGGAATTTTCTATTTTAATAAATTCCACATAATACTTTAATGTAATAATTACAATAAATGTGGTAATAAATGAATATCAATTTTATTAATGGACTTACATTTTTATTTTAAAATTCCCAAATTAAAGCTCATTAGTTTATTTTGTTTATTTATTTAAATTTAAAAGATAAAAAAATCAATTTTAATCATTCATTATTTTTCTTATTTTCTTATAAATCTAAAGTTTTTAAATATTTAGACCTTTATATTTAATTTTCTTGATTAACGCATCTAATACATGAGTCTTACACCTAATTTGACCATGTATATATAAAACCAAATCAATCATTTGACTGTGCGTTCGAAAATATTATCGTGTGTAATTATAGAAAAACCCATATTTAATAGAGTTAACAAAAATGAACGATGGTCCAGGGACGATTTTTGCAACTTACTAAAAGGTTTATAGTGGTCCGCTGTTTCGAAGTTTTCATTCCCCCTCAAAGTCCCTCTTTGGCGCTCTCGAGTTTCAGCTCCGACGATGTCGGACACCGACGGTAAGACTGCAAAGGAACTAATTCGCGATGTTGGCAAACAACTCGCTGCCAAACAGAAATGTCCTCACAAAGATTCCCTTGTAAAATTGCTACGAGTAAGCATTCATCTGCAATTAGTTGCTTTTATGTTATAACTATTTTCCAAAGTTTTACATTTCTGTACCCACAAATGTACTATTCTGCCTTTTCCCCATGAAATATCGACACATTCCGAGCAGATAGTGCACTTGATTTCCGGTTCATAATCAGGGTTTCTTTAGTTCGTCCCGTAGGGAGGGTTTATGTTCTTAGTTGGTTGGTACATATATGATTGATATATCAGGTAGGCATATATTAATCTTGTTATCTGGTTGGTTTTATTGATACCCTAATACCCTATGTCCCAGTTAATTAGTTTTTTTTTAACTTTGTTCCAAGCAAAGATGGCTCATAAAGAGGTGCACCGCTGGAAGGGAACACATTACACAACATATGAATCAAAGGGGCGAGCCATGAATTTCAATCTGAACTGTTGGGGTTGGTTAAGAAAAAATGTGGCAGAAGTTGTTTGCTGGAGCATACTTACATTACATGTTAGCATTATTATAGCTATTATTGTAGTTTATGTACTGTCTTGGGACTATTATTGTCATTACATCTTTTATGTTAGGTATATAACTGTTTCTCCCTCTTCCATCTCATGGTAAATACATTGCCTTTATTCTCTTAAGCCTTTAGCTTCATCTAACAGTGTTCATCATCATCATCATCGGTTGCCAACTGATTCATCATTCATAACATGGTATCAAATCCGACATCTAGCACTACATTGCCCAGCATAAACATCATCATTTCATCAAGCCTATGTGTTAGGTGGGGTGCTGGAGTGTCAGATCGGCTAGATACAATCTTATAACCTCTTATATATGTTGGGGTCTCCCATCCAACCTCAAGGGTTCTTTTGGCTTTGGTTAACATGTTAACTTCCGTTCTATAGATACTCTCGTAAGGTTACATTACCTGTAGATAGCTATATAATGATTAGCAGATTGTAAGAAGCTGTGATATGAGTCCGTTGTAATAAGTGGTTCATGGTGGTTGGCATAGTCTTATTCTCTTATTATATATATATATATATATATATGTATGTACTATATAGAATGCTCTACATGTCTTGAGGGGTGACTGTCTTTGTAGTCAATGCTTAAAGTTTGATGTTAAGTTTGGTTGCATATCTTGGCTTTTGGCAGCAAGCTGCAAGTGCATTACCAAAGTTACAAGCACAATCACATTTGCTAAAGCCTGCCATAAAGCCCTTGAGTGATTCTCTACTGAAGCATGGCTTGTTGAAGCAAAAGGACAAAGATTTGAAGCTTTTGGTTGCCATCTGTGTATGTGAAATACTTCGGATACTCGCACCGAATCCTGGTTTTAGTGATGAAGACTTCAGGGTAAGGGCATGTTTAAGTGCTGGATGTCTGTCTGAATCTGAACAGAGACCATTTCTTTTTCATTAATGCTGATGTTTAAGCACTTATCTCAGGACATCTATCAACTCTTTTTGGGTATGTTTGCGGAGCTTCCTGATACCAAAAGCCCATATTTCTCGAAGAGGGTAGCACTATTGGAAACAATTGCAAGATACAATTTCTGTGTGCTAATGCTAGATACAGGATGTGAAGATCTAGTCCTGAAGATGTTCAGTATCTTTTTCAGTGTCATAAGGTACACTTCTTTCTTCCCTTTATGCAAGGAATATCTTTGTTTTTCGTATTGGTCGCTCATCTTGTTGTCAGACAATGTACTAGCCTATCCTTATTATGAGTTTACTTTATTGGTGTCTGATGGAAGTAAAAACAGTGTTATCATAATTGAGTTGAAGTTCTCGTTTGTATTTCACATGACTTATCTATGCTGATTCATTCTCTCTTTTGATCTGCTTGACTAATGCAAGTTAATAATCGTGTTACACATTTGGACTATTTATGTAAGCGAACTCAATAAAAGAAAGGGCTACATGTACTTCCATTTTTTTTTTGTTTATTATAGCATTCTACTTTTATTTCTTCCTATCAAAACAAAAATCTACCCGATTGCACCAATGTCATCCAAGTACAAAGCGATTTTCAGTGTTCATTGAGTATATATTTTTGAAGTACAACGTTCAACTTCAAATAAAAATTGAAAGTATAATGTTATAATTTGGTAGATTTTTCAAAGTACAGTTTTTGAACAAGAAAAAGCTATAATAGAAAGAAATAAAAGTAAGATGCTTATAATAACCAAATAAATGAAGGTATGTTGTAAAAGAAAATACGGCAAGGATCTTTGTTTTTTTTTTTTTTTTTTTTGTCTCTTATATGCATTGGTGTTTTACCGGTTGTCTTGCAGGAAAGAGCATCCTTCAAATGTATATGGTGCAATGTCATCCATAATGTCACTTATCTTTCAGGAGAAAGTTTCTCAAGCACTTCTAGAAGTGACTTTGCAAAGTCTTTTAAAGGACTCAAAGGTAAATGGCTAGTCTCTCTCTCTCTCACACACACACACAGTTACATGTATATATTATATTTATGGGGGAGGTGATTCCTTTATGTTTCTCTCATGTCCCAGTTCTAATATTATATTAATGTAGATTTTCAGTTACTATTTTGACAGTTTTACAATTTGCTTGCTTGTAAATTGGCCTCGCTTTTCTTCCCTCCTTTAAATTATTTTCTTGTAAGAGCAATGTCGGTCATAGTTATTTGTTTATTTGCATTAACATAGTAACATATACCATTATGTTGGTAAGACTGAGATTTGTGGTGGGTAGGATGATTATTTAGTTAGTAAGTAGTAACGAGTGTACATTTTCAGGATGCATCTTTTCAGCTTGGTGTTTCAGTTATTGAAGGTTGCAGTCAGGTGCTTCAACCGGTGGTTTGTCGTTTTCTCAACTGTTGTATCTTGGACAGAGATGGCGTAAACAGTGAGCTTAAAGAGTCATATCATGCCATTATATACGAAATCTTCAAGTGTGCTCCAGAAATGCTCATTGCTGTTGTACCCAATTTAACTCAGGAACTACTGGTGTGTGTGTGTGTGTGTGTCTTTTTGGCTTTTTCCAAAATCAAATTACCTTTTAGCATATTCATCCTTACACAGTTTCTATTTTTTGTAATTTACAGACTGATCAGGTTGATGTTCGGATAACAGCTGTCAAATTTGTCGGAAGACTATTTTCAATTCCTGGGCGTCATGTTGCTCAAGAGTACCATCGTCTGTTCATAGAGTTTCTAAATAGATTCTCTGACAAGTCTGCTGCAGTTAGGGTTAATGCTGTATTATGTGCTAAACCTTTTTACTTCACCAATCCATCAGGGGAGGAATCCATTGCAGTTCTGTGTAAGTAACTATTTATTTTTATCCATATGTTACTTGTTACCAGCTTTCAGTATTCATGTATTTCCATGTTTTCTTAGCTGCCCTTGAAGGCCGCCTTTTGGACTTTGATGATAAAGTGAGAATACAAGCAGTTGCAGTGGTGTGTGATCTTGCCAAGTCTAATCTCAGACCTTTACCACTTGAAATCATAGCTCAAGCTGCTAAAAGATTACGTGACAAGAAGGTTCATTATTTCACTTACTTCAACCCTTTCTTGCTCTTGGGACATTATGATTTACCTCCTCATGTTGGCTGTACTCTTTTACAATTGTCTGACAACTTTTTTTTCTCTCTATAAAGGTTACTGTTAGAAAGAAAGTGTTGCAGATGCTACTAGATGTCTATCACCATTATTGTAATAGATGTTCTGAAGGCATCATCAAATTGAGTCTTGAATTCGAACAAATACCTTGTGGTATTCTGATGCTATGCTATGACAAAGACACAGACTTTGGGTATGTTGATCGACGTTAAATTTTGGGCTAAATGCAAGAAATAGCAATGTACTTCCATTTTTTTTTGTGTATTATAGCTAGCATCCTACTTCCATTTCGTTTCTTTAAAAAGCATCACTCTTTCAATTTTTGTTTATTTCATATGAAAGCATTGTACTTGTTAGCATTTTACTTTCAGTTTTTTCAAATCAGGATATTATTCTTTCTAAATCTACCCAGTTATAGCAGTGAAAATTGTTTGACATTGCTATAATTTGATAGTGTTTTCAAAGGACAATGCTGCAATAGGATTAGGAAGAACTCAATGTAGAATGCTATTATAATAAACAAATCAGTGAAAGTACGTTGCAAAGTTTTCTTATGTAGAGAAGTAACTTTTTTGTGAAATGTGTCCCTCAGTCCTCAGAACATAGAGCATATTCTTGAGGAGAGTTTGTTTCCCATTTCACTTTCTGTTGAGGAGAGGACTAGGCACTGGCTTTTCTTGTTTTCACATTCGGCATCAGATCACCGGAATGGAATCTTCACCTCAGCTCATGAGAAGGCATTGACTGCCATCTTGTGTCAGAAAAAAAGGTAACTATAAACCAGCTGTTGCTCTTCACTTACGCAAAAAAACAAACTGTTTAACAATCTCAGTTTTGTTTCAGGTTGCAAATTGAGATGCAGAGTTACCTTGACCTCCGGACAAATGAAAAGGTAAAAAGTTTAAGACCATTTAATGGTTAACACACACTGTGTTCTCCAGTCCTTATTTGTCATATATATATATATATATATATATATATATATATATATATATATATATATATATAAATGACCTATGATGCAACAGTATTTCTCTGGGAGAAAGGAAGAAAGAATCAAAAAGTTGTTTGCCAAAATGTCGACATGCTTTCCTATACCAATCAAAGCAGAAGAGTCCTTCCATAAGTTACATCTGGTGAAAGATGCTGATCTTTTTGACTCCCTCAAAGAGATTTTGGTTGAACTCAAGTTTGGAAGCTCCCGAAGTATGAGAGTGAGTTTCTTTGTTCCCCTTCATCAATGTCTGTTTCTGCATTTAAACGAGAGTTTTTATAATTGACTAAGTAGCTTTCAAGTCAACCTGAAGGCAATATTTTTTTCAAATATGATATTTTTATATAAAATAGTGGCCGTTTTAACATGAATTAGTTGTTTTGGAGACTATAATGGACCTGAAAAGTGAAAATTTGCAACTTATTTGTGTTAGAGAGGAAAAAATGTATAGTTTATTTAAATTGACAACTCATAATTTTTGGAGCTATAGCATACCAAGTTATGGAGGCTAAAATACCGCAATGGAAATGCAAGACATTAAAGATTACAAACTAGAATTACATCTATTTGAGTATTTCTAATACCTTTGCTTTACGCACTTATGATAATATCTGTGCCTCATAACTACACTTATGCTTTTCACACAAAATTATCCTTCTTAAAACCTGGAATGTGCATCATACAGCATGTTATAGTTATAGCTTAGAAAGTTGACGAGTTACACGTAGTTTGAATAACAACACAATTATATACAAACAAACAATGCACAAGTTCCCCAAACACTTTGAGAGAACAGAAAGCCATCACATAATTAGCAAATCTATTAGTGGTTAGATACTTAACCACAAGACATCTTAATGAATCAATTATGTCTTATGGTGACCATTACCCAGCCCTCACTAACGAGAATAGAACCTTTTGGTCAAGATTCTATTCATAAACCAAAAGTTGAAGGTTTACTTGTCTCATTATTTAGAATGCAACCATTGTACATTTCTTTCTTTGCATTTAATAGAAATGCTAGAAGAATAATAGTAAAGGCAGAACTTTGTTCTAGTTGGGTGCTGATTGGTAAAAAGGTAGCATGCCATTTGGAATTAAGCTTTTAGGATGCTCTTACTATCGATATGCCATTAAGATGTAGTACAAAGTAATATGCTTGAACAAGTATGCCAATTATTAACAAAACAGCAAAACCAAACACAACAAAGTCTTATCAACTGTATTTATCTGTTTTCTTTTCAATTAATTATATTGTTATTGTTCATCAACATGGTAGTTTATATATATCTCCATTTTGTTTCTTCTTTTTGAAGGATAATTTTGTCAGCAAGATGAAGGACATGCAGTTGGATTTTGAGTTTCTACAATCACTCACAACAAAATGCGCATATAATATTTTTAGCTTTGATCACGTGAGTTGTATACTAGATCATCTTTCTGAAGACAAGTTTCAAGAGGCGAAATTAAAGAATGCGTGTGTGTCACTTCTTATGGTATGCGCCTCTGCTTCTTAACCAGACCAGGAGAAATATATATATATATGTATATATATATATCATTTCATTCCTAGAGGTTAACCAAACATAATCATTAAATGTAATCATTAATGTTCCATTATCGTGTGAGTCTCCATTTCATTCTTTCATCTTCCCGTTCCATCCAACCAAGTAAATCCATAGGGTTCAACCTATCCTCTTATCTAAATACTCACAGTTGTGTTAAATCTAGCAACACATTGGCTGTTTTAATTAGATTCTTTGTTGCCTTGACCTCAGAAGGTATGCCATATGCAAAAATTTCTGACTGCTTTCCCAATTCATTAAAAAGGAAATACTACCATCTGAATTTCTTATTTTTGGTTGAGGTCATGGATCTATGTCATCGGTAAGAGTTATGGCCATTTTAGTCCAAAAAGTGGTTAATGTTAAAACCTATATGTGCCGATTTATATTAAGGCTGGTTAAGATAGTGGTTGTAGCTAATTCATTTGCTTAAAACTTGAACTGTTTTGTGTTTTCTACTGAATGTATCTTTCTGTGTAGGTTATTGTTAATGCTTTCCCAATCCTTCTTAGAGGTTCAGAAGAGCAATTCTGCACTCTATTGTTAGAAGATAAATCCTTATTCTGTAATGAGCTGCTTGAAATGTTAGCTAAAGCTGGACCTCATATTTCTGTTGACCCCAGGTAATTGTAGTTGTTTCGGTGACTTAGGTTCAATGCTGGTTAGGATAATTTTTCAGGTTCAGCCAAGTCTACTATCACAGGAATTATATGTATATATATACATGATGGTGCTGTTTGTATGACTACTCAATGGGGATATAGCTTAATGCAGAAAGAAAAACTCAATATAGAAAGTCAAGGAAAGGAAGCTTTCTCCATGAAGTCCTAACTTTTTTACAAATGTGTTGTGTAGTGTTATCTACCCTTTCTTAGAGAGGATCTGCCTGGATGGAAGTCGTGCTCAGGCGAAGCTTGCTGTTTCTGCAATCAGTGGATTGATGGTTACTTCTGAGCACTCCAGTCTCTCAGATCTATGCAAGGTTTATCAGCTTTTTCTTTATCTAACTCATTTTATTTTCATCTCATAATCTGCAATAAATAGGATTAGTGGTTTAATAAGGGTATCAATGAGTTTTGGATCTGTTTATTTGCTGATAAACTGCAATATCTCATTTTAACATTGTTATACATAGGATACTTACTTCATTTTATTTGAAGGGTAATGACTTGATGCACCAAGAAAAACTGATAAGCACACTGCACACCTTTTGGAAGCAAGTCGTTCATGTTGCTGTAACATTGTTTTCACACGATAAACAAACATAAAATGGTGCAAACTAATTTTCATATAGTATAAGTTTAAGCACAAGAAAACTTGTTAAGTAACACCAATACCAATACCATACGTATATACACTCTGCGCATTATATGTTGTTTCTTCTCCAAATAATTAAACCCTCTTTAAAAAGGACACTCACACTCACCTTACCTACACTGTTGCTTTTCTTATTAGAAACTTGTGGATGCTCTTAAAAGTGGGCCACCTACTCCTACAGTTTTGCAGTCGTTGGGCTGCATGGCTCAGCATTCTGTTTCTGCATTTGAACCCCATGCTGAAGAGATCACTCGGTATATTGTTGAAAATATCTTACTAGTAAATGAGGTAATTTTTTTTTTTTTTAAATTTCATTCTACTACTACCCTTTCTGCCTTGTCATTTATATCTATAAATTCCTCGCCCTAATTTTTGTCTTAGGTCGGAATGTCAGACGATATAGCTCCATCCGAATGCAGCAGTACTTCATGCAATTTGAAGGTGATCACTAGTTATTAGTTAACTTCCTATCCTGCTTTTTTGGCATTGTCTGGCTTATCATTGGTTCCATGATGCCTTCCGTGGTATTCTTCAGCTGGAATTGGAATTCAAATTCACACCATTTGGGTGTTTAATGATGTTGGAATTCACAAAACCCTACTCTACTAATATTAGATGGAACTCTGCTTTCCTTCCATTAACTCGTCGGATTCATTTCTATAAATGACTGACATTCCCTTTTTAAACCATATTTATTGACATTGCAGTGTGTTAGTTTCTTCTTTATACTACTACTTATATGTATGTGTATATATACAATTTATTTTTCTACCAAAAAGTAATTAAAACAAGTTCCATGAACAAGAAAGAAGCTAGCAGAAGGGAAAGTTAAATATTTTGCAAGTATTTAAATAGCTTCGTGGATAAGAGCTGTCGTTTGCCATTTTTTTACTTTCTAAATCTTTTGATAGATTTACGAACGGAATAGAAATACACATTCCTGTCAACCTAAAGCGTGGCATGTTTCAGTTCCTTGAGATCCAAATTCTTGAAATTTTAATGCATTTGACTCCCTCCCTACAAAACATTTCTTGGACCAAGCGCAAGCGCCCCTTTAAAGTAGTTGAAGTTCAAAATTATTGGGGGGGTAGCATGATAAGCATTTGTGAACTTTATTTAATCAGCATGCTCTTGTAGATTAGGGTCAGTCACAGCTATAACTATTAACTATTACATCAAATACTTCCTTGGCGAAGAGAAGATCACCTATGCTATAAAAGTTCCCATGTTAAGGCCATCATTGTCAGCTTTTCTTCTTCTCCACAAGGGTATAATAGATGGTATCCTTGTATATTTTATTTTTTTCAACAACCAAAATTTATGTGTATCCCCTTTAGGCTTTAGTACAATTGAAATAATTGAAAAGCAATTGGAAAATAAATGTAAACAAGTACTCAAGATGAAAGAACAAATGAAAAGAGGTAAAAAAGGAACACAGTGGTAGACAATGAGCATATTATCAATTAATTCATCATCTTCGTTTTAAGGGTTTCTGACCGACCATGTTATGATTTTTTGGCATAATCCATTACTTAAAGTTAAGGCAACGGTGTCATTTTCAGATTTTTGGGCTTAAAGCACTTGTCAGAAGCTTTTTGCCACATCAGCTTACTGGTGTTGCTCGTCCAATTGATGAACTACTTACTCTTATATCACGCATGCTTCAAAGGGCCAAGGTTTCTGGAGGCACTCTCTCCGGGTATGGATTCTTAATCTTATGGAGATTGAACTACTTTTTGTCTAAATTTGATGCATATGGCTTATGTCCATTAATGATTGCACTTTGTAAAACCACTAACTTTAGCCATTTTCTGTATATTTTTAGGGCTAAATGCAACAAGTAGCAACATATTTCTATTTTATAGCATCCTACATTCATTTCTTTCTATTACAACATCCTACTTTTTTTTTTTTTTTTTTTTTTTTTTTCTACTTTGACAAATCTACCCAGTTATGGTGCTGTAGTTCCATTACAATATCGTACTTTCAGTTTTTTTGTTTATAAGGCAGTGGATTTTGGAAACTATACCCAGTTATAACATTGTACTTCCAGTTTTTCTTAATAGGAAACTTTATTTTGAAAATCTGTCTTTGTATTTATATGAAATTGCTATAATTGGGTAGATTTTCAAAGTACAATGCTTTGATAGGAAGAAATGGAAGTAGGATGCTATGATAGGAACAAATCAACGATAATACATTGCATTTAAGAGTTAGATATATGATGATCATTCGTTGCGTCAAGATTATATTATTGGAAAGATGTTGTTTTTTCTTAAGTCTTCCATGCTTTTATGTGTATAACAGTGAAGATGACAAGGACCATCTCAGATTAGCTGCAGCTACATCTGTTCTTCGGCTTTCTCAAATGTGGGATTCACATATTTCACCACATATTTATCGCCAAACTCTCTTGACAGCCAAGGTTTGAATCTTTCTCGTTTTAAACACATGCTAAAGATTTTATAAAGAATTATTGTTCATTCGCCAAACTTACAATGATATCTTGTCTGCTTTGATGGGAATAGTCCTCGACTTAGGGATAAACACAAGAAGTAGCATCCAACCTCCATTTTATTCCTATTACAACTCTTTTTCTATGAAAAATCCACCTAGTTATAATTTATAGCAATAAAAGTTGTTTGTATTGCTTAGGCTTTTCAGAGTACAATGCTGAAATAGGAAGAAATGAAAGTAGGATGCTACAATAATCAAGTTAAAGTTTAAGTGCGCTGCTATTTTTTGACTTGTAGGTTGTGAAAATATTTAAGGTATGTTCACACAATGCATTTCTGCACTGCAGGACCATTCTTGTATGGTACGGAGATTATTCCTCAAAAAAACGTTGAAGCTTTTGAAGAATAACGTCCTTCATTGTAAATATTTAGGTGCTTTTGCATTGGCTGCTGCTGCTTCTGATTCGTCACAAAAAGATGAAGTATGCCAAAAGTTTTGGTTTAATAGTTTTGTTAATTTTTTTTATTTTTTTTCTTCTAATAATAACCTTCTCTTGTTAGTCACTAAATTATATGGCAGAAATTATAAGGAAACACCACAGAGAACCTAAAGTGACAGCAAAGCGAGATCGAGATGTGACTGATGATCCTGTGTGCTCATTGATGTTTTTAATCCACATTCTTGCTCATGATACTGATTTTCCCTCCCAGGAAGACAAATATGATTCCTTTTTCAGGTAAGTTAAAGTCTACCCGTTTGCATTGGACAATGGGACATGAATTGCAGTCTTTTGTCCCACCCAAAAAGATGGAACATAGGCTCCTTATCCTTAAGGCCTAAGTAAATTCATTGAAAAGAAAAAAAAAGATGTGAAAAATATCCCTACAAAGCTGATCCACTAGAGTCTTGCAGGAATATCATCTAACCAAACATTGTTGTTTTGCAGCCCAATTGTTTTTACTTTGGAGGCATTACTCAACCCTAGTTTTGTAGATGGTGATATGAATCGAATCCGTAAAGTTGTTTCTGATTTGCATAATACTTTCAATGCTATCAAGAGGGCTGAAGATGCACTTGATGTTCACAAAACCTTTGTAAGTTTTCTGGCATTACCTGCTAACCTATTACACATAAATATATATATTAATAACCTATTACACATAAATATATATATATATATATATATATATATATATATATATATATATATTATCCATAACAGCAACATACTTGCAATCATCATGTAAGTTGGTTGTTATTGTATTTGTGGGGAAGTTGGTTGGTATTTGGTGCAATTTGTCCTTTGTTATAACTTACAATCAGCAGACAGATTAATGGATGTATTATCTCGTCGCATGCAGAGGCTGCATGCTGTAGCTATCTTTGGAGCCAAGTATTTGGTCGAGACAAAGAGTAGTGGAATGTCTCACTCACACTCACACTCACACATTCCAACTCCAACAAGCATCTTACTGCCTTCATTGCTCTATAAGAAAAGTGATTCCAAGCCCAACAACCCCAACTTCAACCCAAAACAGGCAAGTACAAGTAGTCATTTTCCTCCTGCATCTCAAATCTCTTGTTTCTTTAAATATTAGTATATGCTAGTTACTTCATAGTTGTGAGGCAAATAACATAATACAAATAATAATTATTTTAACTGTAATTATATTTATATGTTAGTCTGCTAGAAATCATGGGAAAAGGGTAGAGGATCTGGAACCGGATGCGGATGATGGTGAATTGCGCAAGCGTCAAAAGCAGATCAACTTCACTTCTCCAGAATCAGTTACATATGATGGTGAGAGTTTTATTTCATCTGTTCATCCCACTCAATCTTATCTTATCTTATGTCTGTCTGTCTGTCTGTCTGTCTTTGCAAAAGACATGAATGCCCTCCTCATCATCAAAAATAGCCAGCCCGCCCGCCCTGCCCCTTGCAAGCTTAAGCTTGTCCAGTCCAGTGTGTTTCTACTTTGTAACAAATGCATTCAGTCTAATACTAATACTGAAATGTGACATAATAATTGTCTAATACTGCTAATTCCATTTTTCTTTAAATTCTCTAGTGGAAAAAACTTCATTATTTCAGATGGAGGATTCTTCATGACATGAAACTAAGGCTAGGGTTTTTTAGATTATCACCTCATAAAGGTATGTAAGTTCTTGATTCATCCATTTTAAAGCATTAGTAAATCAAAATTCATAACAATAATTCATTCAGGTGTCAAATCACAAATGGAAAAGTTAATGTATCGATTTTATTTAGCCACTTCATTTATTTTCCAGTAAGGACTAAACAACCATTATATATTATATATAATTGTTTTAAAAAAAAAATATTTTTCCCAGTTACCAACCAAATCAGGGCAAATACAGAAACCAACAATCTACTTTCACATGCTTCTTTCAATTACACCAAACCCATTTTTCTGACCTCATCTTATTTTTGGTACAATTCCAGTTTAACAGATAGATACCAAGTTCATTGGATTTGTTGCCCTACCCTACCCTTTTGGACAACCACCCGCTAATGTATTTTGTAGGTAGGTTGGTTTGTATATACCAACTTTATGCATTCTGAATGATAATGTATTTTGTTTTGTTTCAACATGATTACTCTTGTATCCAGTTCTAGAAGCATATAATTATGTAATCTCATTGTCATTTTACATATTTGACCTATTTGATGATTTGGTACGATGGAATTCGTCAATTCCATTGAAATTAAAATATAAAAAACTGTTTTATTCCTTTGAAGTTTCAATTCCATTCCATTGAAACAAAAAAACTGTTAATTTTCATTCCTAAATGATTTTTTTTGGTAATAAAATGTATTTTTTTTAATATTCAGATTATTTCTCAAGTCACATTTAATTATTGCGTAGTTATTTATTTTCTAAAATAACTAAAAGTACAATATCTTTTTCATATTTTAATAAGTTTCTATTATATAGAGTACAGTTAAAACTATGCATTTGTTTTTTAAAAAAAATACTAGTATGAAAATACAATCATATAGAGGACATTTTACATAATAGGATTTTAGGTTGGCTCATGATACTCGATCATACACAGGGCATTCTAGTTTTCAATCCTTTTAAAGATCTAGCTTTTATAATGCGATTTGAAAAAAACATCATTTAATTTTAATTTACTTAGTTTCTCCTTTATATTCATAGTGAGAAGAATTGCAATCTTCATTAGAATTTATAAGAAAAAAAATGTTAGTTCTCTGTTTTAAATAAAAACATAAAAATTATAAATATCAAACATCAAGTTTTTCGAATTTGAACAACAATATTGTAAATTTAACTTGCATTATTCTTCATTTTAGTTCCCTCAACATTTGTATCAAGTAATCGTTTTTATTTTTCCAACTCTTGTTTTTTATTCTCGATATCACTCTCTGAGGTTTCCGATAACTCATTGTTTGATTGTTCTTCTGATGCAAATGTACCTATATTATATATGAAAAGTTAGACATTTTTTTTGTTTGCATATAGTTAATCTTTTGTTTTGAGATATGTTGTGGATTGAGAAATGCAATGTAACAATAATGAAACAGTATTGAAAGAGAATGCATAATGAAATTGGTAAAGATGATTCAAATTGATATTGATAACAGAACTCCGTAGTCCGTACTCCTCTATCTTAGCCATTTTTTATGTATTTCCTGATTTGCCTTCTTCCCCTTTCCAGAATAAACCAATAAGGGTCTAGGTGGTCCATCATTTGTGGTAATAAGGCCCGTGTTTGTATCATTACTCCCGCCTTCATTTACATTCTTGACCTCAAGACTTGTTCCAGGAAATCTTAGTTTTTGAACTAAATCCCAACAATTGGTATTAGAGTCATCTTGCAAGTTTGGTTAGATTTTTTGATTGTTGGAAATCTTAGTTTTTGGAGAATATGGATAACTTGTTTTTGTATAAAAATAAGTTCATACATATTTTCTATGACAACTTTATATTTGTTATTTTATGTGACAAAAGTTTCATGCATCTTTTGTCATTTAAAGTTGTCTTAGGAAAACAAAGATTGTTTTATATGTATGTTGATGTATATGATGTGCATAAACTAGCCAATGACCATTGTGTTTGTTGTTTTGTTGTGTTGGTTGTTTTATAAAAATGGTTGTAATAATTTATTTATTCATATGGTATGTAATAAATTAAATAGATTAGTTTTCTTGGTTTATTTTTGTAAGTAATAGATTAATTTTTAAAATTAATTTATTTGTACAAAAAATGTAACAATAGATGAAGTTGGAACCATTTTTTGAAGACAAAAGAACAATTTTCGAGTCTAAAAGGTGTGCAAGATTTTCAGTGATATTTTCTGAAAAGTGTCACAAATGCTGTTTACAAAGGGCTGTTGGACTTTTAGCGATGGTTGCTGAATTTTAGCATTCAAGAAGTTTTTCCAATCATTTGCAAGCAATTGGTGTTTACTCAAGTGGAAGTTTCTTCAACAACATTACAAGAAGATTATTGGTCCCCTTAAATGTTCCTTTAGGAATGGACTTGACATCTTTTGTGTTGGCTCACAAAAAATGTCATTAGTTGGCTATGTTTATGCACATATCTTTTTATGCATGTTTGTGTTGTTTATTTTATGCGATTATTATGTGTGGTTGATAAATTAGTTCTTCACATGCTAAAATAATTTTGAACAAAATAAACATCACATGGAGTTTGAGTTTTCAAAATTGGACATAAGATGTAACAAGTTATTATTTTAAAAATAAAACCCGGTTTTATAAAATCGTTAATAACGATAAATTTTGAAATACTCCATTATAAGTTTGAAAATAGTGATTTTTGTAACTTATACAAACTCCAAATATATAAGTAATAAAATGAAGTTTTATTAAAGATATAAAATGTTCAAATGCACTCAAAATTAATACCGGTTATTAAAATTGAATTGCGTCAAATTATATAAAAACTAGCTTTTTATATAGAACCTTTAAAAGCGATTTTTCTTTTGAAAAATTGATACCATGGTTTATTATATGCATGTAATAACCATGATATCATATGTTTTTTAAACTAGAGTTATAAAACATATAAAGACCCTTTTACAAACCTCAAATCTATACAATCCTTTTGAAAAACACTCGCACATCTCTTGTATGCACTAGTGGGATAAATGATACCTAACCCCTTAGTGTTGTCTTTTGATGGCCGGGATGTCTTACACAAGTTTTTTTCAAATTGGATGATTTGATCGGAAATCTTTTGTGATAAAGGATACCTAAGCAAGAGAGATCTGAGGCATAGATGAGATCAAAGATGTCTAATTAAAATTGTTATTAACGATCCCATAAACCTAGGAATTATATAGTGAAATATAATTGATAATCGATATCTACTGGGTTGAATTCAAATGGATGAGATAAATGATACCTAACCATTTATTTGTTTTGCAACTTGGATCCTAGACTTTGATAATTAATGTTTTTGGAAACTAAAAGGGTATTAATTATTGAAGATTAAATATTGAAAATACTAAATGAATTTTGTTAAAATTTTGTAGTTAAATAATCAATTCTCATTATCATGAATTATCATTTTCTTTAATGACTTAATGAAACAATAACATTCAATAGATACAACTTTAATAAATGGGTTCATGTCTTAAGAGACAATCTCGTGAGAGATATGAAATTGTATACACTTAAAGGTCCTAGTCCTAAACTATTCGCTTTGAGCAATACACCTTAACATGATACCTAGTAAAGGCATCACTGTGATGCTAAAGATGCTTCTAACATTAATTTAGGAATAGTTATTCATGACTTCTAGGAAGTCTTGAATAATTTAAACATATATCTGATGATATAACAAGTCAAACAATATTCCAATAAATACAGTGATATTTTATTTAAATCTAGTTTAAACAATAGAGTAATGCAAGGCTAAAAGAATCACCTTGTGTGATCTAGAAGGCCCATGTTTTTATGGACTGAACACCTTTAAGCCCAAGAAATCTAATAAGGCCCACATAAACGGATCTTGTTTCTTTTGTGAAGAAACTGAACACTGGAAGAGAATTTACTCCTCTTATTTGGAAAGAAAGTCTGGAAGAGACTAGTACTTCATGTATCTACTATGTAGAACTCATACTTTTCATATAACACTTAAGTACTTGGTACTTAATGTTTATCTAATATTTGTAAATGGCTTGAAAATATTTATTGAAGAGTAACCAGCTGAGCACAACAAAGTTGGAACTACACTCTCGGAGTTTAGTTTATTATTTATGCTTAGAACATAAATTACTTGTAATGTAAATCAATATTTGTTTTGGAACAATGTATGTTTTAATTTAGCATGTCTAAATTTATGTCTCCGTTATTTTATTCAAATGTTTGATCATTTACTTAATCGTTTGTCATAACGATAATATTCATATTCAGAAATGATTAACTTCTATTTATGAGACTAGATCTCTTAACAGAATTATAAAGTAAATATCAACATTTTTATAAATAAAATCAAGTTCTATATACAAGCACTTTTCACTTAAACTTGTTTTAAATCAAACTCATCTTTGACATTGTTATCTTTATTATATAAATGGCATTCACATATTCCAACTTCAAGAAAAGGATATTTGAAGGCAAATAATGTAGTTTATTTGACATATGTGGACCTTATTTATATGAAAAAGGATTCTTAATGATATTTTCACTAAAGTGTAGAGAAAATAATTAAGGAACTATACACTTTGATATATGACTTCCTTTCTAATGAATGTCTGAGATTAAACACAAGATACCAAATCAACTTTATTAACAACTATAGTAGTTTTAATTATATTTTACGTGGTAAAGCATAATTGTGAAATCTTTGTTGAAGGTTTCAAAAGTTGAGATACAAACCGGGAAGAACCATCTAAGGCCTTAATGATAATAAAAGATGAATTAAATCTTACTTGGTATGATTTACTTTCTAATCGGTAGAAATATGCTCCTTTAATCTTTTTGGGATAATACTTCAATCAATATTAATTGTATCTTGAATACAAATACCAACTAATAAGTAGATTAAACACTTTATAAGACTTAGTATGGAAAGGCTCCATCCTCATCTTACTTAATGTTTTGTGGATTTGAAGCCGATGTTGGACTAAAGCTTCTAAAACCAAAATATACTAAATACATATTTGTATATATAATACTCTAAATGTGGCCTAGATTATTATATGCAAACCCGCCAAGAATAAGTTCTCTTATTCTTGTGAAAGCTAAGTTAGTAGAAAGCAAGCTTCTAATGACAAAGCAAGTGGGAGCTACATGGAACTTGAAGCAGATCAAGAGCCATAACCTTATGTAGTAATAGTTAGCACTAGTTTTAACCAGGATTGTTAAACTTAAATAGTAGCTATTCACAAACATAAATTGTTCGCATTAATGGTAGCTTGGAGCTTTTTGGGAATTGGGCGTTGATAGAATGGCACAAAGTCGTATGTTGATGGGGGCAGTGAAATGTTGCTAGACGTTCACCACTGTCTATATCAGTTTAATATGAATCTTGCGCAAGTGGGAGATTGAAAGATCTAGTATGCTCAAGAATCATATTAAAGTGATATTGCTAATTAACATATGATACTAATGGGTCACACTAACAACAACTTGATACAATTGATTATTTATCAGAAATTGGTTTTAATAAATATTCAATAAAATCTTATAATTAAATTTGAAATTATTTATTTCTAGGAAATAATAATTTTCATTAGCAAGTAACATTATATAATTCATATGGTATGAATTAGTAAGTCATGCATAACATTTTGGACTAGACAAATTCTTTTGTCTTTTACCAAAAAGTTAAAGTTTATATTTTACAAACTTGGTTTATAAAATATAAAGTTTTGCCTTCTTCCTTTTATTATTTTATAAAATAAGAGTAAAAAAGGAAGAGTATGACTTTTTTTGATTATTTAAATGAGAGAATGGCTCTTTGATTATTTAAATAAGAGTATGGCTCTTTGAATATTTAAATAAGAGAATGACTCTTTGAATATTTAAATAAGAGAATGGCTCTTTGATTATTTAAATAAGAGTACGGTTTTTTGATTATTTAAATAAGATGCATGAATATTGTGCATGCTATATATATATGAGAGCGAGGCTTTCATTCTCAATCCTTAAGTGAGGCCTTGCAAAACTGTAACCTCCTAAGCGGAGGTTACTCTCTCTATTTTGTTCATGTTTTCTTCAAGATTAATTGCATCTTCATGCCCTCTTTAAGTTCATATTGGTTATGAACTTAGAGCTTAAGGGTTTAAGAGTTTACGGACTAGCATCTACATCAAGTTGAGTCATTGTTGGTGTCTCAAAGGTTCCACATTCTTCATCAACTTCCAAGCCTCCCAAGAGGACCCAAAGAACAACAAAGGTTGTTATTTCTTCATCCTTTCTATGGTTGGTGTTTTAATCTTTCTGTAACTTGCAAGGAGATCCTTGGTGGGTATAAAATGTTATGTTATGTTCAAAATTTTAAGTCTTCCGTTGCCATATTTTTCAAGTTTATGAAACTATTTTGAACTAAATCCCAACAAGAGCATCCTCCCATGTAGCCTCCTCAATAGACTGCCCTTGCCATTGAGCTAACCATTGTTCTATTTGATTTGAGGAATCTCCAACCGTGCAAGTGAGTAAAACTATTGCATGAGTGACAATATCTTCATGACCCACTTCTAACTCGGGAGGTAAAGCAGTTTCACTTGAAGTTTGGACCGCCTTCTTTAGAAGTGAAACATGAAAAACGGGATGAACTTTTGAAGTAGGAGCTTATAAGCCCCAACTCCCACACGTTCCTGAATCTGAAATGGACCAAAAAATTTGGCTGCTAACTTGTGATGAATGCGACCCGTGACAGACATTTGGCGATAAGGTTTGAGTTTAACGTACACCATTCACCCACCATAAACTGGATATCTTGCCTCTTCTTATCAGCCTATGCTTTCATGTTACTTTGAGCTTGTGCGAGATGAAGTTTCAGCTGCTTAATTGCTTCATCACGATTTTGTAATTCTTGAGCCACTGCTTGCACTCGGACTTCCCCTGGAACATATTGAAAAACCATAGGAGGTTTCCGACCATAAACAACCTCAAAAGGAGAAATTCCCGTGGAACCATTAAAAGTAGAGTTGTACCAAAACTCTGTCCATGGAATCCAATTTTCCCATAAACGAGACTGATCCACAACAAAACACCGAAGGTATGCTTCCAAAAAACGATCGATGACCTCCGTTTGTCCATCATATTCTGGGTGATAAGCTGAACTCATGTGAAGAAGGGTTCCCTGTGATTTAAAAATTTCCTGCCAGAATTTACTGATGAAGAGAGGATCTCGATCACTTACAATTGACTTGGGCAGCCCATGGTGACGCACCACTTCGCGAACAAAAATTTCTACGACGGTCTTGGCTGTATACGGGTGTTTCATGAGTATAATATGACTATATTTTGAAAGTCTATCGACCACTACCATTATTGTATCAAAGCCTTCATATTTAGGTAACCCCAATATAAAATCCATTGAAAGGTCCTCCCAAATTGCTTCTGGAATATCTAAAGGCTGTAACAAACCCCTAGGGGCTAAAGAACTTGCTTTGAAACGTTGACAAACATCACATGTACAAACAAAATCTTTGACACACTTAATCATTCCCGACCAATATAAATTTGCAGCCAATCGCCTATATGTTCGATAACAACCGGAATGACCTCCTGAAGTTGAGACATGGAACTCGTGTAACAGTTCTGGAATAAAAATCGATTTTCGGGAAATAACTAAACAATATTTATAATATAATACACCTCGTTTAACAGTAAACCCCGGGTATCGACCTGATGAATCTTGACATGTCTGGATTATTTGTTGAATTTCTCGATCATTTTTGGCCTCGGTGACCAATTCGGTACCACGACCCCATATTGGTGTAGATAAGAATTGCGTAACATCCCGATGATGAGGTATTTTAAAATTTAACCCTATGTATGAAAGAATATTTTCATTTTGACCCTTGGGATTGAGAAAGTTTGCAAGAATGGCCCATAGTGGCATTTTGGTGATTTTGGCCAAAGGCCTAGTACGCTGGGTGTACATTGTGTATGCTGAGCGTACTAGGGCGAACCTTAGTACGCTAAGCGTACACCGTGTACGTAGGGCGTACATGAAGAAACCTCAAACCCTAATTTTTAGGGTTTGGTCCATATATAAGCATCATTATCACATCATTTCTCATTCTCTCATCAGCCTCCATCTGAGAAAACATCCCCTAGCTAACCCTAACTGAGAAGAGTGCATCTTGAGATTATCTTTGTGTTTTGTGGTATTCTTGAAGAGGAAGAAGGTGGTGGGAAGACCTAGGAGCTTGGAAGCAACTTGGATCTGAGATTATCTCCTTGCTAGCAATCTCAAGGAGGTAAAAAGCTCATAACTTGATCATCTTATCATGTAGATCTAGCAATTTCTTCATTTAGGGCATTTTTGGTACCAACTATGATGAGTCTTGAGCATGACATGCTCCTAGTCGAATAATTCGTCCTTTCAGACCTAATGAGGGGTCTTGAGTCATAAAAATGTGGTCTTGATGCTTAGTTTTCCCCCATGCATGCTCTAGAAGGTCTTAAGGTGTTAAGAAGTTGGGATTTTGTGTATTAAGCACTTAATGGGCATGCAAAGTCATAAAGTTGGAAACTTTATGACCCTTAGTGGTATTTTGGCCTTGGATCTGAAATTTAGACATGAGAGCTTAATGCATTAAGCTCTTATTGAGGAAAATAGATTTTGAGCGTAAGCCGTACGTATCCCAGCATACGCCGCACGTACGTGGTCAACCTCCCGACTCTGGTCAAAGCAAGAGTACGCCCAACATAGGAGCTGAGTACGCCCCGCGTACTCAGCTGAGTGGACCAAGTTGATTCCTTGACCCGTTGACTTTGACTTTGACTTTGACCAGGGTTGACCAAGTTTGACTTAAGGGTATTTTGGGTATTTTGAGCTATAGTTAAGCCTTGGTCTCTATATGTTGAATAGGTGACCTGTAGAGCCGATATTTGGAGCAGTGTATTGTTCAGCTATTCGTCAGACTGTGAGGCGAGTTTTCCTTATTGTACTCGTGGGTCGAAGGCACCAATTGTAACAACGTAAATTTCCAAAACAATTTTTCATTTTTAAAGCATACTCTTATTCATAAGATAATGTCAAACATAATGTGTCCAATGTTATCATAACAAAAACATATCCCAGAATCTCAAAACATAAACTCCATGAGTGTGTACGGATCATGCCGGCGCCTTCCCGCGATCATCGCTAGTACCTGAAACACATAACACAACAACTGTAAGCATAAATGCTTAGTGAGTTCCCCAAAATACCACATACGCACATACGCCACTCAAGGCTATAAGACCTTCCGGTCACTGTGTCTCAGAGGACTTCCGTCCCACAACCCTGGTAGACCTTCCGGTCCTACCCGTAATGACCTTCCGGTCCATATCATCTTGACCTTCCGGTCCATATCGTAATGACCTTCCGGTCCTTAGCATTCACAACATACATAACACATCAATATCATATAACAGTATACAGCACATACATCTCATAGCATATAAGACCTTCCGGTCACACATAGGTACTACTCTAAGTACAGTATAGTGAGAAGACTCACCTCGGGTGATGATCAACCCTTATAACCGCTGCTGCTCCGCCCCGGCCACTAACTCTGTGCCAACCCATAATTATCTCAATTAGAAACTCATCCCAAACTCTCACTCATTGGTCTAAAGGTAGACTACCTACCGGTCCATCAAGGCCTTAAACCCATTAGGCCCACCAAGACCCAATAATAAATGGGTTTCCCAAGGCCCAACCTCAACCTTCAAGACAAGCCCAACACAAGGGCCCAAGGAATAATTATATACTTTCTCTGCTCATGGAATCAAATACGCAGGCCCAAGGATTCAGGCCCAACACTTAAGGCCCAACAATGAAGTCTAGTCCAAAAGTCCACAGAGAGGTTACGCGGGGCGTACCTCCTTGGTACGCTCAGCGTACCCAAGCGCGCCTGAAACTGATCGGAGACCTCAACCCAGTACGCAGGGCGTACTGGAATTACGCAGCGCGTACTCTCAGTTTGGCTTAATCCATTTTCTGGGTCTTAACCTGCTAAGACCTTAACTCCTCTCTTGGATCTGGACTTCCTAACGCCTCATACTCCATAAAGTTAACGACTTTAGGCCTTTGCATGGCTGGTAAGGTCTCAACACATAAAAACTCTTACTTTGTTAACTCAAAATGCTCATAGCTCATGCATGGGTCGATTCACACGATCAAGACCCCATTTTTATGGTTCCTCACCACAAGAAACACTTAAAAGGACATGTTATTAAGCTCTGGAGTGCATCAACTCATAAAGCCTCAATATTTGGGACCAAAACTCTAAAATGGACCCTAAGATGCACAAAACAAAAAGAATGGGAAAGCTTGGAGCTTTATACCTTCAAATGGTGCTCTAGCCCCAGGAAAGCTCAGATCCAAAGCCTGGACTTCAACTCCATTCTCTTCCATGCTCCTTCTTAACTCCCAAGAGCCCAAAAGAACACATATAAGCTCAACATGGCCACACACAAGCTCAAGAACGAATATTAGGGTTTGGGAGGGTTCATTGACTGAGGAAGGTGGCTAGAAATGAGACCATCTCATTCTTTAAATAGGGGCACTACCCAAATTAGGGTTTTCCTTCTGTGCCTAGTACGCCTAACGTACCCTTTGGTACGCCCATCGTACTAGGTGGTCCTTGCATCCAAACCACGCTCATAGGTACGCTAAGCGCACCCGTACTTACGCCCAGCGTACCCGATTGTCACACATTTCTCAATAAGGAACAAACTTGCCATAACTTCCAAACCATCATTGCTTCTATGATATAACTTTGGTTCCAAAGATCCTCACATCTACGGAAAGGTGATGAGATGCCCTATGCCTCTATCAACTCGCCATATCCCGAGACCTCCTCATGCACGGGTCATGGCCCGCGAACCCTAATCATGGACAGTCCAAAACAGGATGTTAGAATTCTCCCCCACTTAATTAGATTTCGCCATCGAAATTTCTTCTTACCAACACTTAGATTGAAATCAAAAACCCAAGAAACATCACTAAAAGGACCTCATACCATGAAACCATCCCTTCCAAATTCACTTGATCCCAATCAGGGATTTTCGACCTCGAAGAAGGATAGGCCCAACTGCCATTGCGATACCTGATCTGACTCTCCTGAATGTTTGAAACTCAAGTGGTCTATCTCCTTGCCAGACCACCCTCGAAAAACATCATCCTGCTAATCGCCCGCCGACTAATAGACTCTGTAAACACTCATCCAACTCTGATATCGAACACAAGAAAAGGATCATGCTCTTCTAGAAATATCCTCTGACCTCTATAGACCCAATAGATAAACCCCAAGTTCACTCATTCCATAACCAGAAAATCTCGCCGACTTCCCCCTTACGGTAACCATCTCGACTCATAGTGACCCACCAGTCACAAAATCCGCTTTTCCTCAAGCGAGCATTACAATCCCGACTGAAAATCGACCCACCCCTGAGCTCTGTTGTTTACTGCTCATTAGATCCGTGCGTCTCGCGGTACCTCTCGAACCAAAGCACTGACCTACTCAGGTCTAAGACATCAGGTGACAACAATACTCCTCAACATGGAACCCATCTCAGAATCCAGAATCTCATCTTGCCAACCCAACGCACCATCAGTACCAAACTCAAACTCGAGAGTTTGGTCCAACCCAGAGTCGGAACCACTCGTCCCAAAGAGACGCTCGACTCGTGACTCATGACCCGCAACCCACGTGCATACCACTTCTCCAATTCCCTTTTTGTTGCGACGACCACAACTCAATTCAAAATATAACGATTCCCGACAAATATGGAGACCCCAGTCTCGCCCCTGGTTCGACCACCAGGCTCCCAAAACTCATAAATTAGGGCTACCCAAGCCTAACACTCTTCTGCGTCATGCTCTGATCAAAGAGTACTTTATCACAACACCCTCTCACTGACTAGTCAGTACTACGGCTCCCCGTAGTATCATAACAACCTCTCACTTACTGGTGAGTACTACGGTTCCCCGTAGTATCACCACACCTTCTCACCGACTAGTGAGTACTACGGCTTCCCGCAGCATCACCACAACCCCTCACTGACTGGTGAGTACTACGGCTCCCCGCAGTATCACCACACCTCCTCACTGACTAGTGAGTACTATGGCTCCCCGTAGCATCACAACAACCCTTCACTGACTGGTGAGTACTACGGCTCCCCGCAGTATCACCACACCTTCTCGCTTCCCCACAATCTCATTTTCACGTCGATACCACACTTCCTTCACTACTCATACTCCACGGACCAATCATAGATGGGTGCATGCACTTACCCAAATTATGCATCACTATATCTGACGAGAATCGTCATAACAAAACACCTTTCCTTGCTGCAATCCATAATCTTAGACAATCCCCCCTTGCTGTCATTAACCGAAAGGGCTCCCACTGAAATCATAGATACTTGACACACCACTTGCCGTCTCTACTTAAGACTCAAAATTATCCGAAATCCAAGGCATTAAACTCGGATACCTCGATACACCACCATAGAACCTCACGATGTCCCGCCTCAGCCACTGATCTTCCTGTCCCACAACCTGAAATTGGTTGACTAATCAACTTCTGCCCTTTCCAAATTTCATAACAACCCAATCATTGAACCAGAGTTCCTCAACCGTCGAACTCTTCCTACGAGCCAACCATCTCAAATTCACCATTATAACCTCGAAGAATTCCTATCCACCACAAGGTCTCCGACCAACGGCCACTTGCCGTGGAGGCACTCATCCTTTTTCAAACATATCACATGCATTATCTCACTCTGGACCTCGTCTCAATCACCAATAACCCTGGACTCATGAATCCGTACCGCAGGTCTCTATATCCAGATCTCTAACCGTTCTCAATCGAATCTCTGATCCCCTTAATAAAATACCCGGTTCTCCCCCACTTGAGGTTCGAACCATCACCAAATTGGCGTACCAACAATCTATCCCACAGACTGTTTCCACCAGTAACATCGCACCTACTCTTGGAAGGTGTTACGCAACACTCGATGATCTCCCCGACCGAGATCAAGCAACTCCAAATACTCCGAAACTCAGATGAAATCCTCAGAACTTCCCATCATGACTGCCTCTAGTCTTTCAGAATCTCATCCCATTCCATCACCGGACCTCCCAACTGTCCATTATTAATCCTGACTCTTAGTCTGGAAGTAATGAACTATCATCCCCTCATTATCGACTCCTCAACCAACGTTCCATCACATCACTTATCATAAGAGCAGAAACCATATTTCCACTCTTGATACCCATCAATAACAATAAGGTTCACCGCCCTGATATACTCCTCTTGATCGTCCGACGCTGCGGCTAACACATTCCCTACTATACTCAGATAGAGTGTATCCTGGTCCTTGACCACCTCCGTCCCCCACTGACGACCTGCTCAAGCTATAACATAACCTCGCGGCAGACCTACTGCCGATTACTCTGATTGAAAACCACCATCAGTGCAATCCCACAGGGCTCACCCCCAATCTCAGAAACCGCAGTCTCAATACCTCTTACGCCTCCCACAGGAAACAGAAATATCGCCGCTCGGGTTACATAATATAACATCTCTACTAGTGGCTGATTTCTCAACTCAGGTCGCAATCCTCCATAAACGCCATCTCTACTCATCTTTGAGTCTTGCGACTCCATCTGACATTTCACCAAGATCCCTTGGAATTAGGTCGACTTCCCTCTCAAGGGATGCTTCGTTGAAACTCGTTCAACATGGCCCTCTGGCCCCATACTCTATCGCATCCGATCTCAGCCCCATCAATCGCTGAGAAATGCAAGCATTATCTGCTTCGAATCATGGTACCCGAACCATAACGTCACCTCTCAATCTGCCACCAATCATGGTACTCGAACCATGACATCACTTCTCAATCTGCCACTAATCATGGTACTCGAACCATGATATCACTTCTCAATCTGCTACCAATCATGGTACTCGAACCATGACATCACTTCTCAATCTGCTACCAATCATGGTACTCGAACCATGACATCACTTCTCAATCTGCTACCAATCATGGTACTCGAACCATGACATCACTTCTCAATCTGCTACCCATCATGGTACTTGAACCATGACATCACTTCTCAATCTGCTACCAATCATGGTACTCGAACCATGACATCACTTCTCAATCTGCTACCAATCATGGTACTCGAACCATGACATCACTTCTCAATCTGCTACCAATCATGGTACTCGAACCATGACATCACTTCTCAATCTGCTACCCATCATGGTACTCGAACCATGACATCACTTCTCAATCTGCTACCAATCATGGTACTTGAACCATGACATCACTTCTCAATCTGCTACTTAGAATTCTCCGGAATGCCTCCTGCATCGAGTATGGGTCCTATGCTTTCAGTAGTACGGGCCCATACTACCTGCCACATCTACCCATACTTTCCACACGAACCATCCCAGAGTTCCTAAGTAGCTGCTCAACCTTCTCGATTATCAATCTCTTTACGTGTGCTCGCTTCCCAGCGAAATGCTCTACTCTTTCAGCGCACTCATCCGACCATGGTCACCCCCTAGGCTCTTCCTAGGTCCTCACACTTCTCCGCCATCAGCTGCTGAAAAACTCATAATGATGCCAGCCATCTACCTCCTGAATATCGTCATATTCACTTAGTAGCTGACTCCCATCATCGAGAGTTCCACAAAGCACAAAGCAAGCAACATTCGGGCATCGAATAGTCTCCACTAGCATATAAAACCTCTCCAGGTTATGATCCCACTTTCTCTCCTCATACTCGGAGGATATCACTGAACTCATGCAACTCCGCCCCATGCGGCCATCTGTCTACTCTCTCTGTAGACTCCACACGTGCTCATCTAGGTATCCCTCCTAGATTACTACTATACTAAAATCCTTCTCTAAAAACGATTCCTGCTGGATACTCTTACTCAGCACATACTCGAAAGCACATTACAGATAACAAAAACCCCTAGGCTAAGGCATCACAAATCAGGCCACTCTAGTCCTAAAATATGAAATACCTAGCCCATCTCTAGCATGCATAACATATCATAACTCATAACACATAATGTAAGGGTATTTTGGGAAATCACCGTTCGGGCGCTGGCTGATCGTGCACACTGCTTCCTTCTGCTTTCCTCAAATTCTTTTACTTCCTTAGAAAAATTGTTTATTTTGTGAAAAACTTCCTCAAACCCTCAGTTTGAGTTCAGATACGCCCGAAGGTGCATCCGAATCCCTCAAACCAAGGCTTTGATACCAACTTGTAACAACGTAAATTTCCAAAACAAATTTTCATTTTTAAAGCAAACTCTTATTCATAAGATAATGTCAAACATAATGTGTCCAATGTTATCATAACAAAAACATATCCCAGAATCTCAAAACATAAACTCCATGAGTGTGTATGGATCATGCCGACGCCTTCCCGCAATCATCGCTGGTACCTGAAACACATTACACAACAACTGTAAGCATAAATGCTTAGTGAGTTCCCCAAAATACCACATACACACATACGCCACTTAAGGCTATAAGACCTTCCGGTCAGTGTGTCTCAGAGGACTTCCGTCCCACAACCCTGGTAGACCTTCCGGTCCTACCCGTAATGACCTTCCGGTCCATATCATCTTGACCTTCCGGTCCATATCGTAATGACCTTCCGGTCCTTAGCATTCACAACATACATAACACATCAATATCATATAACAGTATACAGCACATACATCTCATAGCATATAAGACCTTCCGGTCATACACAGGTACCACTCTAGGTACAATATAGTGAGAAGACTCACCTCAGGTGATGATCAGCCCTTATAACCGCTGTTGCTCCGCCCCGACCACTAACTCTGTGCCAACCCATAATTATCTCAATTAGAAACTCATCCCAAACTCTCACTCATTGGTCTAAAGGTAGAACACCTACCGGTCCATCAAACCTTAAACCCATTGGGCCCACCAAGACCCAATAATAAATGGGTTTCCCAAGGCCTAACCTCAACCTTCAAGACAAGCCCAACACAAGGGCCCAAGGAATAACTATATACTTTCTCTGCTCATGGAATCAAATACGCAGGCCCAAGGATTCAGGCCCAACACTTAAGGCCCAACAATGAAGTCTAGTCCAAAAGTCCACAGAGAGGTTACGCGGGGCGTACCTCCTTGGTACGCTCAGCGTACCCAAGCGCGCCTGAAACTGATCGGGGACCTCAACCCAGTACGCAGGGCGTACTGGAATTACACAACGCATACTCTCAGTTTTGCTTAATCCATTTTCTGGGTCTTAACCCGCTAAGACCTTAACTCCTCTCTTGGATCTGGACTTCCTAACGCCTCATACTCCATAAAGTTAACGACTTTAGGACTTTGCATGGCTGATAAGGTCTCAACACATAAAAACTCTTACTTTCTTAACTCAAAATGCTCATAGCTCATGCATGGGTCGATTCACACGATCAAGACCCCATTTTTATGGTTCCTCACCACAAGAAACACTTAAAAGGACAGGTTATTAAGCTCTGGAGTGTATCAACTCATAAAGCGTCAATCTTTGGGACCAAAACTCTAAAATGGACCCTAACATGCACAAAACAAAAAGAATGGGAAAGCTTGGAGCTTTATACCTTCAAATGGTGCTCTAGCCCCAGGAAAGCTCAGATCCAAAGCCTGGACTTCAACTCCATTCTCTTCCTTGCTCCTTCTTAACTCCCAAGAGCCCAAAAGAACACATATAAGCTCAACATGGCCACACACAAGCTCAAGAACGGATATTAGGGTTTGGGAGGGTTCATTTACTGAGAAAGGTGGCTAGAAATGAGACCATCTCATTCTTTAAATAGGGGCACTACCCAAATTAGGGTTTTCCTTCTGTGCATAGTACGCCCAGCGTACCCTTTGGTACGCCCAGCGTACTAGGTGGTCCTCGTGTCCAAACCACGCTCATAGGTACGCTAAGCGTACCCGTACTTACGCCCAGCGTACCCGATTGTCACACATTTCTCAATAAGCACCAAACTTGCCATAACTTCCAAACCATCATAGCTTCTATGATATAACTTTGGTTCCAAAGATCCTCACATCTACGGAAAGGTGATGAGATGCCCTATGCCTCTATCAACTCGCCATATCCCGAGACCTCCTCATGCACGGGTCATGACCTACGAACCCTAATCATGGACAGTTCGAAATAGGATGTTACACCAATGCCGACCCACTAGATCTGAATCCTGGTATATAGGATGTTGCTATGTGGTAGGGATCTGTAGATCTGTCTGCTAGTCTGTTAACTGGTTATATGATTATCCGTTGTTGGATATATGCTATTTGTTATGTGCATGTCGACATGCTATGGTGGGGTTGAGACTGTACTGCTTTGTGCTGTAAGTCCAATAGACCGGGGCATTCCAACAGAAAGGTTGTGGGCAGGGCATTCCAAACGAAAAGTTATGGGCCAGGGGTAATTCAACTAGGAGGTTGTGGACCCGTTATGTATTGGGTATTCCAACTGAAAGGTTGTGGGCCGGGGGTAATCCAACCAGGTGGTTGTGGATCCGTTATCTGTTTGATTATATGATTGTGTGGTGGTACTTTGGGGGAACTCACTAAGCTTTGGCTTACATTTTTAGTTTATGGTTTCAGGTACTTCCGAGAATCGTGGGAAGGAAAAGGCGTGATCGTACACAACTTCCTGTTTTATGTATCTGGGTCTTGGGGAAAACTTTGATTTGAAATAACACTTTTGAAACAATGATTATATTGTAAACAATGTTGGTGAATGGTTGATTTTGAAAATTTTAAATTTATTGTGATTTTTGAGTGTTGCAAGTTGGTATCAGCGCCTTGGTTTGAGAGATTTGGATGAGAATTCGTGTGAATCCAGACTCAAACTAGGGAACTGCAAAAGTTTTTAAACTGATTTTCAAAAATTATTTTCAAAAGTAAACAAGGAGGGATGTGATGTGTATGATCAGCCGGAGCAAGAAAGTATACCCCAAATTACCCACACTGTTAGTTGCTATTATGTTTATGATAGAACAACATGCTAGTGATAAGTTAGGGATCTTCAGGAATTGCATGATAATTGATGCCTGATAGCCTAGGATTTCTTTCTTGTATGGAATTGACATCATTACTGTATTTGCTTAGTGTATCCATCATAGTTGTACATAACTAAGATTCTATAGCATGAGAATGTTTGGTTTAGTCTTATTTCATGTTCTTGTTTGATGAAGGGCTTAGGGTAGAATCAGGTATTCGACTGTCTATAGGATCCAATGTTATGTATGATTAGCACACACGAGTGTTGTAGGGTTGGTGGAAGTTTCATGGATGAGTTATGTGGGGTCAGCCGACCAGTTGAGGAATGTCTAGCCTTTCTATAGAAACCGAGAATAGGATATATGCGTATTCTAGTGTGTGTTGTTAGGGTTGTTGTGATGATCTTCTGAGACAAATACGGGTAGGTGCGGAAGGTTGTACGTGATGGGTTTTGAGCATTCTAACACTTCCTAAGTGTACATGCAACCCTAATAACCTTGAATCTATGTTTTCTCTATATACATGCAAATTTCTTTTTCAAGGTTATTTCCTAACTAGCATGGCATGGGGATTACATAAAACATAAAAACTAGTAGAAATACATACCTTGTTGTTGCTTGGATTCCTTCAAGACTTTGTGAGCCTAGCACCCCAAATGTTGTGCCTCAAATGCTTCACACAACACCACAAGACTTGGAATAACTTGAGAGAATGTCACTTAGCCTCAAAATCGGTTATGCCCTCTCTAGTAACACTAGGTCCACTAGGTCATGATTTTGCTAGCCATAGGGTTCCTTTTATAGTGTTGTCACAATTAGGGTTTACACATGAATGCCCTTAATTGTCATGACTCTTGATTTCCCATGACCCATGGGTTTGTAACTCCCATGGACTATCCATGGAGCTCCATATGGTTATAACCAAACCCATAAACCATGGATCATTAATCCACCATAAAAGAATTGATGATTGTCATAATCAACCCTATATATTTAATTAGTCTCACTTTGATCACCAAATTAATACTAGATCAATACTTGATCAATACTAATTAAATAATACTATTATTAATATATTAGAACTTATAATATATTAATAATCATAAGTGCCTTATTCTCTCATTTAGTCTATCCAAGTATTGCAATGCCATGCAACCCAAATGGACCATGCCGGGTCGGGTCAAGTACATACCAAATAAAGTTATGGACTTAGACACTATATCCAACAGTCTCCCACTTGGATAAGTCTAATAACTATATTTGCAAATATGACTTCAAAATCCGACTAGCAATCGTAGCTCTTTCAAAGTCTCTCAGAACTGAGATGGTGATGATACGCCATTTAAGATAAGTGATCATACAATCCTATGTTCTCATGATATCAGCCGGACAAACACATGGAACATGGTCTTACTTATTGTCCAACATTTGTTTCTCGATCTCTGATTTGTTTCGACATAGAACTAAATTGAACACATCAATTAGGTTCTGACCGGGCCCGGTACATAAGTCAAAACCAAATCATCGAGGGGCCCAGATATCGCTTCTATTTCTAGAAGGAACAGATAAACTTCGACTGATATGCTTGTACTAACTACTTGTTGAATTATTCACTAAGGCACGTTTTATAACATCGAGTTACCAATGCGTTTTCGTACAATCAATGAATAACCAACTCATAGTCAACAACTCATATCTCTAGGTTTGAAGATTTATATGATATTACCGTCTCACGATCACTCGAGATAAATTCCATGAAGTGATGCAAGTGAGCGTGGGTTGAATCCAATACTCAGCCCTTATGAGTACTCATGAATGTTGTAGCAACCATTGCATTGTCTAAAGCACTTTAGACAAATCATACAAGCCAAATTCATGACAGTCTTGATTCATATCTACTTCCAACATATGACTGACTGTGGATGGTTTGAATAATATGATATATACCATAACATAATTATTCTGGAAGTCAAAACATGCAAAGTGAAACATAAGAATAATACTAATCTTATATGGCCCCAACACTTTGAGTGTAAATAAAAACACCTTTTATTTAAGCACCATATTGATTACTCATTATTTATGTTTCGATTAATCAACTTTATGCTTGAATTAAAACATTAGTTGTCCCATGCTCCAAGCATGTACACTATGGTTTTCCAAACAACAATTATGCCATACTCCAAGTATGCATACTATGTTTACATATGGTCCTCTCTTTGTGAAATAGATCAATTGACAATATTCCAATGATGCTAATTTCACAATTCCAATCCTCGTTGTAAATGAAAGAATACCAAACTCTTGCCATCTACTGTAATCTGTTAGATTCTAAACTTATATGCAATGATCCCCTTGTAATGACTATGCACAGAAGTCACAAAGACTTGGCAACAGAAATTACAAAGTATTCCAATGGAAAACAATTCCATGGAAATGAAGTCTCAAATTCAAAGTACATTCCTTTGAACATCCTTCTTAGCATTAAGTTCTTTAATCTTACACAGATTCAAAGAATAACTTCCACCTATGGAGACAATTCCATATTACCATTTTGACCATCACTTCTGAACAAGAGTTGCCTCTTTTCAAAATATGTCAATATGGTCCTTACTCTATACTTCTAATTGTCCATGAGCAACCAATCTTTGGTAAACCTCAGATTGTCCTCGACAACTTTGCTTAATCATTTTAGTCATTTCCAGTTCTATTCCTTTTTCCATCTTAATGCCCTAGGCATTTGGAAAATTTAGAATGGATGAATATTATAGCACATGTAATCAAACCTATACCCAAAGCATATGGGACATGATTTATGCTATAAAATTTTTTATTTGCCATGTTTTCATAATTCGAACTATGAAGAGGGATGCCGTAATCATAATCGAATTTTGAGAACGCAACATATATAGAATTTCCTTATGTTAAACCATTCCAACATAACATTCATATATATATTCTTGACTAAAGTAGATTAAATTCTCAATCTAAGCTTGTAGAATTGGAGTGAAGTATAAAATCCTCTCCCTTAATTATAGCAAAACAACTTTTTCAAGGCGAATTGAAACTTTTGTTTTCTATAATTAACATTGCTAACCTGCAATATTTAACATAATCGTCATGCTCCCACTAGCATAATGATTACCAACATAACACTTTATGCTCCCACTAGCTTTGACATGTACTCAGAAATCTACTGGACTTCTAGAAATCAATACTTTATTGACTTTCTTACCAAAGTTCATATTTCTGATACTAGATTGCTTTGATAAGACTTTATCAAAAACATACACCTTTCCTTAGATAGCTCACATGTTTGTCTAGACCTTTTGCAATTCTCATTAGTTAGTGTGCCGGTTAACCACACACGCTCCACTAACTATATGAGAATGCAAATATCACAACCGCTATCTACTTAAAATCTTCTTAGTGGAAGCGTTTCCTCACCATCATTTTCATGAATCGAAGAGAAACCTTATGACACTTAGATTTTATGGTGTATGTGTTCCTATCCATGTGAATTTGTCATAACCATAATCACAGGACTAGGTTAGTGACACTTCCAAATTCATAGGGACTGAACTTGTGCAATCTTAATTTCTTGCCACCTGGTGGCACAATGCCCACCATTGCTTCCGGGTTGTTATGCAAACAATTGAGAACTCATAGAACTCACAAGCATAATCAACTTTCAACTGGAACAGACACAGAAACAAGAATATGTCAACACGATAGGTTACAAACCTCAAGTCGTGGGCTAGTGATTAACAAAACTCTTGATTTAGTTCTTGAAACTATTTCAGAATCATTTAGACTCCCACTATCCTCTTGACATATAAGACTTCTCTTTGTCAAGAACCATTCCTTGACAAAACAAATATTCAAGATCTAGTGCGGATTCTTATCAAGTTAAACACTTCTCACTATTGGTCTTAGCTGGTCTTTGTTTTATCCAAAACATCACAACTTACCAATCTTAAATGTACAAGAATAGGAAACATCTTACTCTACATTTGACAAGTGTTATGAACTTTCTAAAGACTATGTCACTCAAGTTACAATCTTGGAGTATAACTCCAGGATTTGTTTTTGGCACGAAGTATGAATTATCTTTTGATTTAACCATTTCAACAATTCACGATTCCTCTCCTCAGGCAACAAACACACTAAGGTGTCCTTAGAGGATCAATTGTGATATGGTTCCATAATCACTAAGATAATCATAAAACAAAATACACAAGTACTCTCCCATCTCTTCAGATTGGAGAAAATTTTATCTTTCTGCCTTATTTGATTCTTCTTATTCATTCTGCCATACATTGAAGCTTTTCCAATGTTTCAGAATTACACTTAAACTCGTAAGCATAACCATATTTACTAAACTTTAGTAAATCATAACGAATAATCTTATCTATCTTTGTGGTGGACCTGACCAGCACACAACCAAGTGTACCCAATCTTTTAGTCCTTCACTTGACTCACATGTACATGTGAACAAGGAATTAGTCTTAATTTCCCAAAGACGAAAACTTCTCATTCATCATACAATACAAGTTGCATGATTCCAAGTTTCTATCTAACTGAAACTTGGGCGATGAGAATCTTTCCTTATTTGGTAAATTATGATACTACCACAAATGAAAGAATCAAATCCATTTTCAAATATTGCTATTAATGGAAACATATAATCAATAATTTTTCACAAATGCCATTGTAAGGATACTTAAAATAAATAAAATCAAAACTTTTCTTTATTTTAAAACTTTGCGGAAAACTTATCCTTACAACCCATATGAAAACCTTGTTGTTATCTATTCCTAAGCAATATGTCTCAACTCTTAAGTAATAGCTCAAAATTCTGATCACCGAACCATGCGATCAAAATCCCTCTTCGCGATCAGAATCAGCATATACTTCCTTTAAGTTTCTTCACTTTTCTTTGATTCTTAAAACATCAACATGTGACCCAGTCACATCATGCAATAAGAATCTCAGAATAGAAACTTAATAGAGTTAGACAATGGACTTTACCTGAAGTAGAGTCAAACATTTGACTTTACTATCCTTATGGACTTTTAGGTAAATTTGGCAGCTTCGCAACCAATCCCCTTCCTTTGGCAACAGAAACATATGGACTCTTTGGAAACGGTACACAGGACTATCACAGACTTAGCCTTTCTCTTTACCATTTGGTCAACCGAGTTGACTATGGCCAATCCCTTTCAATTGGGAAGAGAAAGTTTTTCTAGACTTCTAATGTTACCATTGTCAATGTCCATGGAAGTGTGGGAAGTTGATCTTCCAATCAAATTTTGCTTTACCAATGCTCCAAATCATTGCTGATTCAGCATCATCAAGCAAATAGGTAAGATCATTAAGGGTCATGTCGTGATCTGTTATCAGGGAGTGACCAAGTCAACAGCCAGCTACCTTGAGACTTCGACACCCGACTCTCCCGGCTTGTCAATATGTGACTTAATCTCCAAGACCTAAGCACATACAGACTTTGTTTGCCAATAGGGATTGAGTGACTTAGAACTTATCATGTCTTGAAACTTGTGGGATAGGGAGATTTATTGGAGTAGGTGGAGGAAGTGAAGTATGATTTCCAGTCCCACTAATGCACAACAAAGGGATTGATCTTTCACCTTGGTTGCTATTTGGGATATCATCTTCATTAGGAAGCTTGTTCCTAAAGATTTGGGAAGACCATAGCTGTCTAAACTAGACATCTATAATGGGAAAAATTCAAGTTAGTTGATTTAATGTCCTTAATATAACACCCAATATGAAATATTAAGGCTAGGACCCAACAACCTATTTATAACTGGAAGAGGGATGCCGTAATCCAAATTATAAAATAGTTGAAGGTAGGTAAATGACGATTTACCAATTCCCACCATAAAAAACGAAATATAATTAAGTTTTTAATTGGATTTGAAACTCCTAGATCTTTTGAGATACATTGAACTTTCAATGGCATGTTTGAATCTCGATTGTGCCCTCTCAAGTTTGTGACTGGGATGCCGAGGATCACAAACAAGGTGTGAATAACCATACAAATTGACTTGGTACCCTCAACAATATTACCTAATCGATGTGCCGGTTAATCACACACGCTCCACCGATCTATAATAAAGTCAAGTTACCCTTTGCCACTCTTACTAGTCCATGTTAGTGTGCCAGTTAACCACACACGCTCCACTAACGACTTGGTAAGGTACAAAGTGTAATTTTATGGGCTAGCACCAATTTCACATTTTCCTAAAGTAACTAAGATTGGGAATTTATAATGTATAGTTACTTTATAATTCATTATACTTTTAACGAGTATTTAAAGTCGTATCCTACCCGTTCGGCTAACGACCCTCCACCGATCAAGGAAGCGGTGGGTGAGAGTGGACACCCATTAAGTCACCATTTTATAGGCAACAACCTTATACCCCCCTTATAGACCGGCTTCGTGAATGAGGCCTACTAACGGTAAGAATGACATATTCTTATACATATCTATATAATTAAAATTATAATAATAGTATAAGGGTGTATTTTAAACTTTTAAAATACTTGGTGGTTTAATCTATTAATTAAACTATACTTAATTTAATTAAACTTAAACCATGTCTTTATGGAATTATTAACTCTTTTAATTAAACACTTTAATTAATTTAATGAAGTCCATAAAGCTTGAATTTTACCTTTAAAAAATTCTAAGAGTTCAATTTGGAATTAAAGTGTAAGGCTTTTCAAATTCCAAAACTTGAGGGCAAGAATTGAAACTATTCCAAGTCTCTTCAATTTGTAACTTATGAGTTTTAATGGTTCATAAAATGAAGACTCTTCATTTTATGAAACCTCTTTAGTTCTTTAATCATAATTAAAAGAAGTGACTTTTGGTTATCCATAACTTGAGGACAAGTTATGGACACCATCATTAGCATTAAGATCATGAATTAAACAAGCATGTAAGTTACACAAAATTCCTATGATCTTCTAAAAACTCATAAGAACAATATTCATATCAAACAATTTCAAGAAAATCATATAAACATATACAATACTTGAAAATTGATAAAAGTCATGTAAAATGGGTTAACATAATCATTATCATTTTGAAAAACAGATTTTACAAGTCCAAAACAGATTGGGATAATGATCTTAATCCATTTCCAGCAACAAAACTCGAAAAAACTGCCCAGCACGCTCCTACTCGCCGAGTGCATTATTCTACTCGTCGAGTAGGATGAATTTGTTCATGGACTCGGCGAGTCCTCCCCATGGACTCGGCGAGTCCAGTCGTCAGAGTGCAGAATTTTCGATTTTTAAGCAGTTTTGCATCAAGTATACAGAAAACAATCCTACGCTCTGATACCACTGATGGGTTTTGAGCATTCTAACACTTCCTAAGTGTACATGCAACCCTAATAACCTTGAATCTATGTTTTCTCTATATACATGCAAATTTCTTTTTCAAGGTTATTTCCTAACTAGCATGGCATGGGGATTACATAAAACATAAAAACTAGTAGAAATACATACCTTGTTGTTGCTTGGATTCCTTCAAGACTTTGTGAGCCTAGCACCCCAAATGTTGTGCCTCAAATGCTTCACACAACACCACAAGACTTGGAATAACTTGAGAGAATGTCACTTAGCCTCAAAATCGGTTATGCCCTCTCTAGTAACACTAGGTCCACTAGGTCATGATTTTGCTAGCCATAGGGTTCCTTTTATAGTGTTGTCACAATTAGGGTTTACACATGAATGCCCTTAATTGTCATGACTCTTGATTTCCCATGACCCATGGGTTTGTAACTCCCATGGACTATCCATGGAGCTCCATATGGTTATAACCAAACCCATAAACCATGGATCATTAATCCACCATAAAAGAATTGATGATTGTCATAATCAACCCTATATATTTAATTAGTCTCACTTTGATCACCAAATTAATACTAGATCAATACTTGATCAATACTAATTAAATAATACTATTATTAATATATTAGAACTTATAATATATTAATAATCATAAGTGCCTTATTCTCTCATTTAGTCTATCCAAGTATTGCAATGCCATGCAACCCAAATGGACCATGCCGGGTCGGGTCAAGTACATACCAAATAAAGTTATGGACTTAGACACTATATCCAACAGTACGTGCCCATACTACTTGAAGCACGGGACCTGTACGCGTAGCAGGGAAGTCACAAACCCTAGGGTTTTGTTGTTTGGAATAGCTCATGTGATATGAAATATGCCTCATGTGATATTTTCTGGTTTATTTTTAGTATGGTGGTTAAGAGGAGATTCGAGTCAGGACCTGGATCGAGTGGCCAGGATAGGCCAGAGTTGACTGAGGACCAGGTTAGGGTGATGATTCATGCTGAGGTTGTTTCTATTGTCTGGGGGTAGATACCAGAGTTGTTTGGGTCTATCAAGACCGCCATGATGGAGTTCTTTGATGACCAATACACTTCACTTTCTGAGGCTGCTGCTGCTGCAGCTACTGCAGCCGTCGCTGCTGTGGGGATTGGCGCGGGGAGAGCCTTCTAGTATCGGGACTTTGACAATACGAAGCCCCCGATGTTTGATGGGGTTCATGATCCGATTATGGCTATGAGGTGGCTGTCAGATGTTGATGGATGTTTCTTTACTTTCTCCTGCCCAGCTGACCAGAAGGTCAAGTGCACTCTGAACCTTCTTCGGTATGGAGCGAAGGATTGGTGACTAGCTCGTACACTCCGGAGCAGAGGGTTTCCGTTTCTTGGGAGCAGTTCTCTCAGATGTTCCGCTCGAGATATGTTCCATTGGTGGAGCGAGAGAGGATGGTTCAAGAGTATTTGGATATGAGAAAGGGGACTGAGTCGGTGACTGAGATCACCAAGATGTTTATAGAGAGAGGTATGTTTTGGAGATTTTTGGGGTGCCTTATCCGATTGATTTGATTCCCATCCCCATGGGGGATGTATGCGTGATAGTGGGGATGGATTGGCTGAGCAGGTTTGGTGATATGATTGGCTGCGAGGGTCAACGAGTAGTAGTTCGAACCCCTAGTGGGGGAGAACTGGTCATCTATGGAGAGGGTGCCAGGGTTGGATCAGGGTTTTGTACGGCGGCCAGGGCTGGGCAGTATATTCAACATGGGTGTATGGGTTATTTTATCTATGTGGTTGATACTCGAATTGGGGATGTGCCAGTTTTCAAGGAGTTTGCTGATGTGTTTCCGGAGGAGTTACCCGGTGTGCCTCCCGAGAGGCAGGTTGAGTTTAGGATTGACCTAGTGCCAGGTGCGGCTCTGGTTGCCAAGGCGCCGTACCGTTTGGCACCGCCTAAGATGCATGAGTTATCCTCTCAGCTTCAGGAGTTGCTAGGCAAGCAGTTCATCAAACCTATCAGTTCGCCGTGGGGAGCATCAATATTGTTCTTCAAGAAGAAGGATGGTTCACATCAGATGTGCATTGATTACCGGGAGTTGAACAAGTTGATGGTGAAGAACCGTTATCCCCTTCCGTGGATTGAAGACCTCTTTGAACAGTTTCAGGGTGCATCTTGGTTCTCCAAGATCGATCTGAGGTCAGGGTATCATTAGGCAAGGGTGAGAGAGGAGGATGTGGAGAAGACAACATTTCAGACTCGTTATGGGCATTATGAGTTCGTGGTGATGCCATTTGGGCTCACCAATGCGCCTGTAGTGTTTATGGATTTGATGAATCGGGTATGCAGGCCGATGCTCGATTGATCAATTATTGTTTGTATTGATGATATCTTGGTGTATTCCAAGACCAGAGAGCAGCATGAGGAGCACCTTCGAGAGCTTTTGGGAGTGTTGAGGCTAGAACAGTTGTATTCCAAGTTCTCGAAGTGCGAGTTTTGGTTACAAGAGGTCTAGTTCCTGGGGCATCTCGTTAACCAAAACAAGATTTTGGTCGATCCGGCCAAGATTGAAGCCGTGATGCAGTGGGAGGCTCTGAAATCTCCCTAAGAGATCAGGAGTTTCTTGGGTTTGGCGGGATATTATCAGAGATTTATCTAGGATTTCTCCAAGATTGTTGTACCCCTCTCACTCGTCTGACGAGGAATGGAGTGGATTTCCGATGGGGATTTGAGGAGCAGACGACATTTGAGACATTTCGAAAGAGGTTATGTGAGGCCCCGATGTTGACCCTTCCAGAGGGTGTAGAGGATTTCGTAGTATTTTGTGATGCATCCATCACTGGTTTAGGGGCAGTGGTATTTTCCCTCAAGATTTGGAGACATTATCTATACGGGGTCCATTGCACCATTTACACGGATTACAAGAGTTTAAGATATCTTATGGACCAACCGAACCTGAACATGAGGCAACACAGGTGGCAGGACGTGGTCAAGGATTATGATTGCGAGATCCTTTACCATCCCGGTAAAGCGAATGTGGTTGCGGATGCTTTGAGTTGCAAGCAGGATGGATCTTCAGCTGAGGATATGTGTATGAGGATATCCATTGACTCTCCACTTTTGGATTTGATCAGAGGGGAACAGTCAGAAGGAGTCAAGAAGGAAAACTGGAAACAAGAGAGGATCAGGGGCGAGATCGACAAATTTGTCACCTATAGTCGGGGATTGTTGACCCGGTGTGGTCAAGTACGGGTTCTGGTTTCTGGTGGGATCAGATGGATAGTTTTGGAGGAGGCTCATACGTCTCGCTTTTCGATACACCCGGGAGCCACCAAGATGTATTGGGATTTGAGACTAAGTTACTAGTGGCCTTGTATGAAGAAGGAGATAGCCTGGTACGTTGAGAGGTGCTTAACTTGTAGGATGGTCAAGGCCGAGCATCAGAGGCCGCATGGCAAACTAAAGCCTTTGGAGGTTCCAATGTAAAAGTGGGAATAGATCACCATGGATTTTATCACCAAGCTACCGAAGACTGCCAAGGGTTTTGATGCTATCTGGGTCATCGTGGATCGATTGACCAAGAGTTCCCACTTTTTGGCTATCCGGGAGAGCCCCTCGGTCGAGAAATTGGCCGATGTGTATGTTCAGGAGATTGTTGTTTGTCATGGGGTTCCGATTTCCATTGTATCAGACCGAGATGTTCAGTTCACTTCCCGATTCTGGCATAAGTTTCACGAGGAACTGGGTACGAGGCTACATTTCAGTGACCAGAGTGAACGGACCATCCATACACTTGAGGATATGTTACATGCTCGTGTCATAGATTTTGGTGGGAGTTGGGATTCCTACCTAACTCTTGTGGAGTTTTCCTACAACAACTATCACTCCATCATTGGTGCACCACCCTTCGATCTTCTGTATGGTCGGAGATGTCGTACCTCAGTTTGTTGGGGGGGGGGGAGGTTGGTCAAAGAGTCATGGGGATGACTGATGTGGTCCTGCAGACTATAGAGCTCATCCACCAGATCCGACAAAGATTGCAGACAACTCAGAGTTGACAGAAGAGTTGCCGACCGGCGTCAATCAGAGTTGGAGTTCCAGGTCGGCGACATGGTACTACTGAAGGTCTCACCTTGGATGGGTGTGATACGCTTTAGGAAGAGGTGGAAATTCGGTCCCCGGTATATTGGACCGTTCTGTGTGATCGCCAGGGTAGGCAGGGTGGCCTACTGGTTGGATTTGTCGAGTGAGCTCAGTCAGATCCACAACACTTTCCATGTTTCGCAGTTGTGGAAGTGCTTGTTGGACGATGAGGCAATGGTCCCTTTGGATGATATTCAGGTCGATAAGCGCATGGATTATATTGAGAGGCCAGTAGCGATATTGAAGATAAAGATGAAGGTCTGACGTAACAAGGAGATACCTTTGGTAAAGGTTCAGTGGCAACATCAGAGAGGCTCCGAGTGGACCTGGGAGCCGGAGGCGGAGATGCGAGACCATTATCCTGAGTTATTCGTAACAGCTGACTTCGAGGACGAATTCTAATTCAAGTGGGAGAGAATTGTAACATCCCGATGATGTGATATTTTCAATTTTAACCCTATGCATGAAAGAATATTGCATTTTGACCCCTGGGCTTGATAAAGTTTGCAAGAATGGCCCATAATGGCATTTTGGTGATTTTGGCCAAAGGTCTAGTATGCTGGGCGTACGTTGTGTACGCGGAGCGTACTAGGGCAGACCTTAGTACGCTAAGCGTACACCGCATACGCAGGGCGTACATGCAGAAACCTCAAACCCTAATTTTTAAGGTTTGGTCCATATATAATCATCATTATCACCTCATTTCTCATTCCCTCATCAACCTCCATATGAGAAAACGTCCCTCTAGCTAACCCTAAGTGAGAAGAGTGCATCTTGAGCTTATATTTTTGTTTTATGGTATTCTTGAAGAAGAAGAAGGTGGTGGGAAGACCTTGGAGCTTGGAAGCAACTTGGCTCTGAGATTATCTCCTTGCTAGCAACCTCCAGGAGGTAAAAAGATCATAACTTGATCATCTGAGATTATCTCCTTTATGACTCTTAGTGGTATTTTGGCCTTGGATTTGAAAATTGGATGTGAGAGCTTAATGCATGAAGCTTTTTTTGAGTAAAGGAGATTCTGAGCGTACGCCGTGCATACCCCAACGTACGCCGTGCGTATGTGGTCAACTTCCCGACTTCGGTCAAAGCTGGAGTACGCCCAACGTACTCATTTGAGTGGACCAAGTTGATTGCTTGGCCCGTTGACTTTGACTAGGGTTGACCAAGTTTGACTTAAGAGTATTTTGGGTATTTTGAGCTATAGTTAAGCATTGGTCTCTATCTGTTGAATACGTGACCTGTAGAGCCGGTATTTGGAGCAGTGTGTTGTTCAGCTATTCGTCAGACTGTGAGGTGAGTTTTCCTCACTGTACTCGTGGGTCGAAGGCACCAATGACGGCCCACTAGATCTGAATCCTGGTATATAGGATGTTACTATGCGGTAGGGATCTGTAAATCTGTATGCTAGTCTGTTAACTAGTTATATGATTATCTGTTATTGGATATATGTTATTTGTTATGTACATGTCGACATGGTATGGTGGGGTTGAGACTGTACTACTTTGTGCTGTAAGTCAATAGACCGGGGCATTCCAACTGGAAGGTTTTGGGCCGGGGATAATCCAACCAGGAGGTTGTGGACCCGTTATGTATTGGACATTCCAACCGAAAGGTTGTGGGCCAGGGCATTCCAACCGAAAGGTTGTGGGATAGGGGTAATCTAACAGGAGGTTGTGGACCCGTTATCTGTTTGATTATATGTTTTTGTGGTGGTATGTTGTGGGAACTCACTAAGCTTTGCCTTACAGTTTTAGTTTATGGTTTCGAGTACTTTTGAGGATCGTGGGAAGATGAAGGCGTGATCGTACATAGCTTCTTGTTTTATGTATCTGGGTCTTGGGGAAAACTCTGATTTGAAATAACACTTTTGAAACAAAGACTATTTTGTAAAAAATGTTGGTGAATGGTTGATTTTGAAAATTTTAAATTTATTGTGATTTTTGAGTGTTACAAAATAGCTTAATTCACCCATTTCGTCCCTTCTGGAGAGGGCATCCGCTTCCCTATTTTCTTTACTTGGCTTATATTAGATATCAAAATTATACACAAGAAGCTTTGCAACCCAATTTTGTTGATTAGGAGAAGTAATACGATGTTGTAGAAGAAATTTAAGGCTCTTTTGGTGTGTGTATACAATGAATCTAGCACCCAATAAGTAAGTTCTTCAATGTTGTACCGCAAGTACCAAAGCCATAATTTCACGTTCATAGGCGGATTTAGATAGATTTTGATCACTCAAAGCTTTACTATAATAAGAAATGGGTTTACCATTTTTCATTAAATCTGCACCAATCCCACGTCCCGAATCATCACACTCAACTACAAAAGGGACAAGAAAAATCTGGTAGGGCCAACACAGGAGCAGTCATCAAAGTTATTTTCAGATTCTCAAATGCCACTTGAGCCTCCGAATTCCATTTGAAAGCATTTTTCTTTGTCAATTCGGTTGGAGGGAGGGCTATGCTTCCATAATGTCTAACGAATTTTAGATAGTACCTCGTGAGTCCCAAAAAACCATGAAGACCTTTGATCTGTTTGGGAATTGGCCAACCCACCACAACTTTAATTTTTGAAGGGTCCATCGTTACCCCATGTCCATCAATTATATGACCAAAATATTCTTTATAACTTTGGCTAAGAGAACACTTTTTCTTATTAATAACTAAATGATTTTGTTCCAAAATACCCAACACCGTCTCCAAATCTTGTAGATGTTCCCTCCAAGATGGGTTGTAAATGAGGATATTGTAAAAAAAGATCTCCACTTTACGTATTAAGAGAGGTCGGAACACATTATTTATAATCGCTTGAAATGTGACGGGAGCGTTCATTAACCTAAAAGGCATAACGAGGTATTCATAATGTCCGTAATGGGTTCTAAAATTAGTCTTCTCGATGCTATCTTCACACATTCAAATCTGATTGTAACCAGATTTGTGATCCAACTTGGAGAAGTAACTCGCCCCACTTAATTCATCTAATAACTCCTTCACCATCGGAAATGGGAGTTTATCCAGTATAGTAGCCTTGTTCAAAGCTCTATAATCAACACACATGCACCACAAATCATCCTTCTTTTTAACAAAATTATAGGGCTCGAAAAAGCACTTTTGCTTGGCCGGATCATGCCCATAGACAACAACTCCTTAACTTGTCTTTCAATTTCTATTTTTTGCACATGGGGATAACGATATGGGCGGACATACACAACCGTGTAAGGATTGAGTAAATTGATACTGTGGTCATGATGTCAGGAGGGAGGTAATGAAGTCGGATCTTGGAAAACAACATTAAACTTCTGTAACACTATTGCTAACTCGCCTTGTTGATCCTCGATAAACAGAGACCCTTCATAATTAGAGAAGAACCCTTACCCACAAAAAGAGATACAACCTTTTCCGTGGAAGAATGAGTTTGCACATGTAACCATTTTTGCAATGATGCATGTGATTTCTAACCCGTCAATATCCATTGAAGTTGTACTGTTTTTGCATTGATACTGAAACCGCATCTACGACTTCTCCCAATTATGAATAACCTCCCCTAAAGACTTTAACCATTCCACGCCCAAAATAAGATTGGTGTTGCCAGTTTCAAAAACCAAAGCATTGATTTGAAACGAACAATCATCAATTAAAATGTTTAACTGTAAGCATTTGTCTTTGACATGCACTATGTGCCCATTGCCATGTTTAATATTGATACCATTAAAGCCGTGATAAGGTATTCCTCGAGTAATGACCAATTGGCGAGACATAAAATTGTGTGTGGCTCCACTGTCAACCAAAATAACCACCAAAATTCCTAGAAGTTCACCATTGAATTTTAGGGTTCCCCCTGAACATTCAGTATTTGTTCCCACAAATTCTAAAGCAGCACAATGCTCTTCTTCAATAAGAGGTGTCTCTTCTAGAGATTGAGCGTTAGAGAAACATATTGACTTCCATCTTCTCCGTCATACTCATCGTCACCAATAATAATATCCACAATTTTCCTTTTGGATATTTGTGCCCTGGTCCATACAATTGTCCACATCGAAAACACAAACCCTTATTTCATCGTTCTTCCCATTCCGTGCGAGACAGTGAATGAACACCACGATCATGATTTACGAAAGAAGAGGTATTACTCGGTAAAGAAGGAGAAGCTTTAGGTGCTTGAGAACCCCGGTTAGATGAAATCGGAGTCGAATAGACATGGGATCCGAATTTTGGGTTAAAAAACCCCTTTAAAATCAGACCGACCCAATGGGTGACGTAATTCTTCCTAATGGACATTAGAAAACCCTGTTCATGGAAGATAATGGTAACAGAGACTCGATACGTTACCTTTGGACGGATGAAGAATGTCTTCGATGTCTCTGGCATCCCTCATCGCTTCCAATCACATCTTCGGATGTTGAAGGTGAACCCAACGTCTGACTTCCGATTTTAATCCGACGACAAAATACCCAATAGATTGTCGCTCTGGAAATTTAGGCACAATTGATAATAAGTATTAAAAGTCATCGATAAAATCATGAATGGATTCCGATTGTTGAATGACAACCAACTCTTCATACGGGTTCTTGATCTCAATCCCACTAAAATGGTTTAACAGTTCCTCTTAAAATTATTCCCAGGAGATGGACTCATGAATATGCTGAACGATTGTGAATCAATGTTGTGAGACACCCACCATGCTTAATTGAATTACACGAAGACGAAGATGAGGGGGCGTGTTGTTGACTTCAAAATAGAGAGATGCTTTTTGAATCTATCCTTGGGGGTAATAACCACTGAACTCTGGTAGCTTGACCATCTTTGCTGCCAATGGAAGCCCATTGGAATGTCCATCTAATGGAGGTCATGGTGGTTTGGTTGGTGGATGAGGATTATCTCCAAAAAATGAAGGAGTTGTGGGTTCGAAGACAGCCCCTCCAGAACCAGATCCAAAGTGCTCTGAGTGATGAACATTTTGAGCATTCATCTAATCCTTAATCTCTTTGCGAAATGCAACAACTTCATCATGCTCCTTATCCGCTAAAGCACGATCTTCCGTCATAACAGAATGAAGTTGGGACAAATCACTTTGAATTTGTGCAATATGGCCATCATGTTCTTCAAGTTGAGTAGCAGTAGATCTTGTAGTAGTAGCCATTATGACGATCAGGGAGGTTGAGGCAGGTTGAACCAATGTTGTGGATTGAGAAATGCAATGTAACAATAATGAAACAATAATGAAAAATAATGCAAAATGAAATTGGTAAATATGATTCAAATTGATATTGATAACAAAACTCAATCCACAGATTGCCTAGGGAAGTGGTCCCTCTCTCAACAAGTAAGAAAACTTAGGAGCAATTACAATTGTAACAAATAACATCAGGACATAAGATAATTATTCCTTCCCCTTTTATTCACCACTAACTCCGTACTCATCTATCTTAGCCACTTTTCTGTATTTCCTAATTTGCCCTCTTCCCCTTTCTAGAATAAACCAGTAGGGGTCTAGGTGGTCCATCATTTGTGGTAACAAGGCTCGTGTTTGTATCAAGATATACTATGAAAGAAGTAAAATGACTTCCTTATTGAGGAATTAAGTGATGGAAATAATAGTAGATGGTTAAAACTTAAAAGAAAGACAAAAAAAATAAGATAATCAAACCTTCAGAGCTATCATCGAGTTCTTCACGTTTATCAACTATTTTTGATTTTGATTTTTCAAAATTTATCTTTAATTTTCGCTTTCTTGTTGATTTTCGAAACTTATTTAGGAATCTTTCATAAGTATAGAATCAATCTCATTGAATATTCATATTATTTTTAAAAGTACTTTTACTTTTTTAACATTTTATTTTATAAATGACTTGTACGTATACTTAAGTACATTTGTTTACATATATATATATATATATATATATATATATATATATATATATATATATATATATATATATATGAATTTATTTACATGTACATATTACTCCATATGCATATGTTTACATATTATATATATATATATATATATATATATATATATATATATATATATATATATATATATATATATATATATATGACTGAGTTATTGTGCGAACTAAAAAAAGCATGAGAACTTGTGAACTAATTCAATAGTCGAAAAGTACGCATTAGCAGTCATATGGGCTGTAGACGCAGATATACATGCATGCATATATTATGAATCAGCAGTCATATGGATTGCGGACCCAGATATGCATGCATGCATCAACAATGCATATATATGAACATTTTTCAAAAGAAAAAAAAATCGTCAATTTTTTTTGAGCCTAGATATGGTTTAAACACTGCATTTCGTTAATATTTGTGGTTTTGATTTTGAAAAATGATGTTTGGATTAGTAGTTCTCAAGTTCGGACAAATTTTTTAGTTCTCAAAAGAACTTGCATATATATATATATATATATATATATATATATATATATATATATATATATATATATATATATATATATATATATATATATATATATATATATATATATATATATATATATATATATATATATATAAGAACCTTAAGAACCCCTATTTCAGAAGTAAATATGTATTGTGAATATTACCAAGTATGTTAAAATCCTGATTTTTGTCTTTTTGGTAAGAAAGGGGAAAAATCATAATTTTTTAATCTAATATTTTCATTCATACATTCAATTATATTTTAATACAAAAATACAACTTTATAGAGTCCATTTACAGTTTGATATAAAATTCACAACTTAATACAATATATTTTACACTAATTCAAATATTCAAAGAAGTGAAACCCAAACTCTACCACCACCACCACCAACTAGTACTACACGCCACCACCAACCACATGTGCCACCGTTGCTACCACATTTCCTTCAAAATCATATATGTATATAAAATCATGAATTGACAACTTAAATATTACATATACTGATTCACAGTTTACTAAACCTGTTAATTCACTCATTTAGAGTTTAATGCAAAACAATTATAAAAACTACTACATTCTTACATATTTACACAACACAAAAAATAAATATTTTCACAAGGAAATTAATACAAATATTCATACATAAATAATTCATATTTTAATACACAATTCATAAAAAATTCACAGCTTAATACAGTCAATTCACATTTTAATAAAGTCAATTCATAGTTTAATATATACTTCACAACTTAATATAATAAATTCACAGTTTAATACACATAAACTATACACTCATAACCATATTCTCAACTTAAAACTTATATTTATACTTTTAAAATCGAGAGCCTAGTGCTTCTTTTAAAGATTTCATTTGTACAATATTCACAGTTTAAATTTCACATACTTTATTCAAAATTAGATAAAACCATATATGTGTATAATACTTCTTTCATCTCATATTTCATAAGAAAACAAAAATATACATAAAAAATTCACAGCTTTATACAGTCAAATCACAACTTAATACAGTTAATTTGCAGCTCAATACAATTAATTTACAGTGTAATACACAAAAATTCACAGCTTAATACAGTCAATTCACAGTTTAATACACAAAATTCACAGCTTAGTATAATAAATTCACAATTTAATACACACAAAGTATACATTCACATTTATATTCTTAACTTAAAACTTACAAAATATATATATTCATAGTTTAAAACATAGTATTCACATTTTAAATACTTTATTCAAAATTAGAGAAAATCATATATGTGCATAAGGCTTATTCCATCTTATATTTCAGAAACGAACACCACAAGAAAAACATATACATGAATCATATAAGTGGATAACTTATCTGAAATCGACGAAGAAGATGAGTGAGAAATAGAGCATATTTTTACGAAGATATGATGTAGATGTTGGATTAGGTGTCTAAGCCCATAACTATAATTGGTATAAACTTGAATTGATAGTAGCACAGTCCTTTTGGGTTGCCCTTAAACCTAGCAATTGAATATGATAGCTTTTAGAGAGAGAGAGAGAGAGAGAGAGAGAGAGAGAGAGAGACTGGTTTATTAATTTATTACTTGGCTAATAAATTAATTAGAAATCTAAATAAATGATTTTTAATATATTATATGAGAATAATATATTAACTGGAAATAGTAATATTTAATTAAGAATTAATTAGAAATTAATTGGAATTAATTTTGGGATTAATTGGATTAATTAAAAGTACAAGGGTTGAAGTGTAGTTGTTCAATAGTTGAACAAGAGGCATTCTAGAACCTTCAAAAGGTATTGGACATTTTTCTATGGTTCTAGATGATCTAGAGTTATCCTTGGAGGATAATTAGGAAACTAGATAAATACCAAAAGTAAGATAATGTTATTTTATTGTTTTGGACTTATCAAGGGTTTCTCGGTACACTATAAAAAGACCCCCGAGCCTCATATTTTCATCTAATCATTCTTAGAGAAGCTAGGGCCGAAATTCTACCTCTCTCCTATCTCTCTTCAAGCTCCTTGGTCGCTAGGGTTTGGGTGTGAACCATTAGAGGTGCGACACTTGTGGCGCTTGCTTCCAAGAGTCTTTCAAGGATGAATTCAATGTTGTTTTCTATAACAATCTTCAAGGTAAGTTTCTTATTCTTATGAATTATTTTATCATAGGAAAAGTTTTGTAGATTAGCCACTCATAGTATGTTGCTATATGTGAAAGACATAGATCCAACTAGGTTGCATGTGCCCTAACTATTTGAATTGTTTGAATAAATTTCCGCTTAGTGCATTGTAGATGTAACCTCCATAACCTATCAGTGGTATTATAGCGTAGTGTTTTCTTTCATGTATTTGCACATTGGTGAATCGATTTTCTGAAAAAAACCCATCTCACGACGTGAACATAGCTGCTCACGACGTGAAGCCTGATAAAATCCGAATGTGCTATCTGTTTGACTAGTCCCACGATGTGAGCTTAGATGCTCATGACGTGGTCAGATTTTTTGGGATTCTGCTTAATGAAAGATCAGTCCTAATGACGCGAGCTTAGAGGCTCACGACGTGAACTCAGTGTATTCCGAATTTTCAGTTTTTCTTGCCTAACTTGATTTATTTGGTAATTATCTTTTATAAAATCCGCCATAATTCGAATTCTGGTAATATTAGATAATTAAATAAGACCTAAATGTTAGGAGATAATTATAGATTAGATAATGATGAATTTATTTGATTGAAATTATCCTTGTGGATGTTATTATTAATTTAATTAATTGATTAATTAAAGGATAATTAATAAATCCATAAAATGGTTTAAATTTAATTAAATTAAAAGTTTAATTTGTTAAAAGATTAAACCCTTGCTATTTTAAAATGTTTTAAAATACACCCTATACTATGTATATATAATTAAAAGTTTAATATATATTATATGTATAAGAAAAGTCGGTCGAACCGCTAGTACGCCTCATTCACGAAGACATACTATAAGGGGAGTTTAAGGAAGCTGCCTATAAAATGACGGCCATTAGGTATCCATTCTTACCCACCGCTTTCTTGTATTGTGGAGGTTGTTAGCCGAACGGGTTTGATAGGACATAACCTCATTAAAAGTATAATGATATAAAGTAACTAAACTATTTTCTAAAATCTCACTCTTAGTTACTTTAGGAAAATGTGAATTTGTATGCTAATCCATGAAATTGCACATTACACTTTATGAGTCGTTAGTGGAGCGTGTGTGGTTAACCGACACACTAATGTGTGACTAATAAAGAGTGGTAATGGGTGTCTCGAAAATTATCGTTATTAAATAGAGTGCGTGTGGTTAACCGGCACATTAAAACGAGATGGTAAATGACATCGAGAGTGCCAAGATAATTTGCATGGTTATTCACATCTCGTTTGTGATCCTCGGCATCCTAGTCCCAAAAGTGAGAGCATACTCGAGATTAAACATGCCATTGATTAGATTCAACGAATCTCAAAAGATCTAGGAATTTCATAAGATTGAAATTGGTAAAAGCATTACCTACCTAAAATAGATTCGAATTTGATTATGACATCCCTCTTCAAAGTTCGAATAAAAAATATGGATCCTAGCCTTAATTTAAATTTATGGGTTAATAATTAAGGATTAAATCAACTAACTTGAATTCTCTTTTCTCCCTTTATAGATGTCAAGTCAAGACAACAATGGTCTTCCTTGTTCTTTGGGAAATGGTTTTCCTCTTCCTTCTGAAGATGATCTTCCACATTCTCGTCAAGGTGAAAGTATGTTCCCTTCTTCGAACAATGGTGGAAATGGATATCATGCTTCTCCAACTCTTCCTCCTCCTTCCCCATTGACTCTCCCTACATCACAAGTTGAAAGATACAGAACTTTTCAAGTCCTATTGGCAAGTAAACATCGAGATGGAAATTCTGTGTGTACGCATGTTTTGAAAATGAAATCATGCATTGACAAATTGGATAGATTGGGTGTCATTTTCCCAAGGGAAGGCCATTGATTTGGTTCTACTTTCGCTTCCTAAGTCATATAGTTAGTTCGTTGAGGACTTTTATATGAGCGACCACGACGTGACCCTAATTGATCTGACACATATGTTGATTTTTGCTGAAGCAGAAATGCTTAAGAACACAAGTGAAGCAAAAGTGTTTGAAGGATCGAATTCCAAAGTTTTCATGGACATTGACAATGTTAGTCCATAACATATTTCTCTTCCTAATGGAAAGGGATCGGCCAAGGTCAAACCGTTTGATCGTATGGTAAAGAGAAAGGCTAGTTTTGAGATAGTTCCATGTGCTAACCCTAAGAATTCCATATGTTTCTATTGCCAAATGAAGGGACATTGGTTGCGATGCTGCCCATACTACCTGAAATATCTTAGAGATGGTAAAGTCAAATCGTGTGACTCTACTTCAGGTACATCCGTTATCTAACTTCATTATTTAAATAAGTTCCTATTCATATATTCTTAATACATGATGTGATGATCACATTTTGATGTTTTGTAGGATCTAAGAGAAAGAAGGAAGCTTAAGAAGAGTGAGTTGGATCTGATCGTGAGAGATGGATTTCGGTCGCATGGTTTGATGATCAGATTTTGGAAGCTACTACTTGGGAGTTATGATAATTTAATAGATTGCTTAGGAAATGTCAAGAAACATTGTTTTCGTTTATGCATTGTAAGGAAAAGTTCCAGTTTTTCGTTTATTATTAATAAAAGTGAAATTTTGGTTTATATAGTTGGTTTACTTTATATTTCCTTAAAATGGCATTCATGAAAGTGTTGGTTACATTTCTATTATTAGCAATGTTAATTGGGATTTGATTCTTAGTTCACTTGTGGTAAATGTTATAATTGACTAAGTGATAAATAATTCTCATCATCCAAGTTCTAATTGGATAGAAACTTGGAGTCATACAATCCGAATTGTGTGATGTATGGGAATCTTGATCTTTGGAAGATTATGACTAATTCATTGATCACATGTTTTATGTGAGTCAAAGTGAAGGACTAATGAATCTAGTCCATTGATATGGACGATTCAAATCTGCCACAAGGGATGAAAATTCTATTCGTCATGATTTACTGATGATTCCGTAAATATGGTTGTGTTTATAAGATTAAGCATAATTCTAACATTTTGAAAAGGGTTTTTCAAATAGTAGCAGAACGAATAAGAAGAATCTATTAGGCAGAAAGATAAAAGTTTCTCCAATCTGAAAGGAAAGGAGAGTACTTTAGTATCGTGTTTTGTGATCATCTTAATGATTTTGGAATTATGTCTCAATTTATCCTCGAAAGTACATCTTAGTGCAATTGTTTGACTAAGAAGAGGAATCAGATATTGTTGAAATGGTTCAATTGAAAGACGAGTTATACTTCGTTTGTAATCAAGTTTTAGAGCCATGCTCTAGTTACTTCGAGTCGTATCTTGAAAATTATTTCATACTAAGCAGCTTTATAACACCTCATGAAATGTGGAGTAATAATGTTTTCTTACTCTAGCACAATTGGAATTGGTAGTTGTGATGTTTTGGTTAAAACAAAGGATAAACTAAGACCGATTTAATGAATTGTTTCTTATCGAGAATCCATACTAACTTTTGAATATTTGTTTTTGCTCGTCAAGGAATGTTCCTTGAGAGAGAAACTTATATGTCAAGAAGTCAGTGGGAGTCTTAATGATCTTGAAGAGTTTCAGGAGTCATTCAAGAATAAACCTTTTAGTTATCAATAGCACACGACTTGAGGTTGATAACCTATCGTGTTAAGTTGACACATTCTTGTTTTCTGTGCACCTTCCAGTTGGGTTGGCAATGCTTATGAGTTCTATGGTTCCCATTTGACTGCAAAAGGCAGAGCACGTTGGTCAGTGTAAGTACATTGATTAATATAGGTGAACTACTTAACAACACGGAAGCACTAGTAGGCCCTTGTGCTACCAGACGGCAATAAATTAAGAATAAACGAAGTTCAGTCCATAAAAGGAAAGCTAAATTTGATTTTGGTTTCGTCCTAAACCTTATCTTATAAGTGTAGGTTGAAAATGATAGACTCACATGGATGGGAACAAGTACACCATAAAATCTAGGTGGTAAGAGGTTTTGCTCTAATTCATGAGATTGATTATGATGAAACACTTTCGCTAGTAGATTTTAAAGATCTGATAAATATCATTATGGTTAGTAGTTGTGATAATTGCATTCTCAAATTCACAATATGATTACGACATCCCGTTTCATAGTTCGAATTATGGGAAATGGCAAGGAATTGTTTGAACTTTCAGGACATGTAGCTATAAGTTCTAAAAGGGTTTGAACACACACATATATTCTATCTAATGAAAGGTGTATAAGCTTAAGAAGTCTAGTAAGAGACTTATCGAAGCATCACATATCAAAAATCGGCACTTTAGTAAGAAAGTCAAGAGTGTTGATTTCTAGAAGTCCAGTTGATTTCTGAATACATGTCAAAGCTAGTGGGAGCATAATTGTTGTGCTAATGGGAGCATAATTGTTAGGCTAAGTGTTGCAAGTTGGCAATGATAATTGTAGGGAACAAAGTTTTCAATTTTCAAGTTGCAAATTTTGGGAATTGTTTCACTATAGAAAGATTTAAGGGAGATGACACTCATGCTTCATTTCAAATCTAAAAGTTTAGATTGAAGGGTTTAAAAGAACTTAGTCATGGACATATATGAATATCGTGGAAATTCGATATATGGAAATATTATAGCGAGAGACTGATCAGATACCAGGTCTTTATGTAAGACATTATGAATCGAGTCCCATATGCTTCGGATATAGGATCAATTGCATATCCTATAATCTTCACTTGTTCTAATTTTTCCAAATGCCTTGAGTATTGAGAGGGAAAAAAGACTAGAACTTGGTGGGACTAAAGTTGTTAAACAACTGTCAAGAACAGACTAATGTTTACCAAAAGATTTATTGCTTGTGGACAGTTGGAAGTGTAGTAGTATTTGGACGGACCATATTGACATAATTCTAGGTGGAGGTAATTCTTATTCAGAATTAATGGTCGTATGGGAATATGGAAATGTTTCCATAGTGGGAGTTGGTTATTGAAATCTACATGTGAGTTAGGAACTTTAATGCAAGGGAGGTGTTCAAGAAGTGTATCTTGAATTTGAATCGTCATTACTGTTGAGTATTATGTATTGAATCATTGGGCCTGTTTGCTTAGTCCGTTTGTATAAATGAGTTGGTCCTGTCCACTCGTATTTATTGCTAGGGTTAGAGTATATAAGGTGCATGCATGCATCGTATTTTTGCTAACTCTGATGTTATCCTTGTAACCCTATTTGCGCCTCTACAGAAGTAATTCTTCATCGAGTTCTTCTGAGGCGTGACTGTTAATCATTCAGCACTAGTTTGATCAATATCGTGTTCTTGTTACTTATGTGTTTGAATCTTTTCGATCTTTAAGGTTTTATTTTCAACAATTGGTATCAGAGCAGGAGACTGTGTAATCTATACGCATCTCTTCTGTTTATAGAGTTTTAGGGTTTCCGTTAATATAGGATCTAACTCAGTTGTCTTCTTTGTTATTCTGATGGCTCAAAGAGATCTTAATATTACCCTATTAAAAATCTTTGTTTACACGTCTGATTCATTACAGATATGAAAAGGTTATTCACCATGCAGAACGACGATTCAAACATCAACTCCTTGAATATCTCAAGCAGCATTGGATCAACAACCAGAATCCCAATTCTTTTTCCTCACGAATATGAAGTCTGGGCGATGCACTTTGAAGATTATGTTCTAGGCTCAGAAGATAATGGTTATCTGATTTGGGAGGCAATCACTCTAGGTCCGTTTGTTCACACAGAGACCAAGAGAAAAATCAGAACCCAGAGAGAATATAACCAACTGCTCCTTGATGTGAAGGACGTGCCTCAAGACGAGAAAGACAAAATCATGAGCAATATTAAAGCAATGAGAATCATTAGATTCGCTTTGCAAGTAGATACTTTCCGTCTCGTGAGCTCTTGTGACACAGCAAAGGCCATTTGGGATAGGTTGAGAGAGCTCTACTCCATAGACACATATCTAAAGCATTCGACTCAAACGCTCTTGCTATCAGAGTTTGGCGAATTCATTCAAAAGCCTGAAGAAACACTGACTGCCACGTTCAATCGATATAATCATCTTCTCAACAAAATGATGAAGCATGGAATAGGACGTGAACTGATTGAACAAAAGGTCACGTTCATGAACGGACTACGATCTGAGTGGAAGGCAGTAGTGTCAACTGTTAAAGTGCACGAACAGTTCAAGAACTATACTCTTGCAAAGCTTGTGGGTATTCTGAAGGCACGAGAGAGTGAAGTGACGAAAGAAGCGAAGGTGGTTTCTGGAATGGAGTCTTTAGCCTTGGTTTCGAAGGGCAAGACAATGACTGATGACGGATCTGGATCAGATCATTCTGAGCATGAGCTCTCAAACGAAGATTTCGCTTTAACGGTGTCATACCCTAAGCGATTTGCTAGAAAGAAGTTTCCCTCAAGTAAAAACAGAAACTGGCAGGGAAGCTATAGGTCGGAGAAAGTGAAATAGGAGAACATGAGTGGTTCTCACAAAGAGGAAGAGAAGAAGGAGAAAAAGGTGGTTGGTGACTCCGGATATGAGTGCAACTATTGTCATGGCAAAAACCATCTTGCCAAGGAGTGTATGCTACGAAGGAAGAATGAGAAGAATTAAGGAGAGGATGAGGAAGCTTACCATCTGAGAAAGCTGGAGGAGATCAAGAGGAAGAAAGCTAATGATAACTCTATGCCTGTGTTAATTGTGCAGGATTATATGGCTAAAGGCAAGTTTGGAGGATTGGAAATTTGGTCGACATAATCAGAAGATGACGAAGTTCGCAAGCCCACACATGGAAGGGCGTTCGTAGCGAAAGAAACAAGTTCGCAGTTCTCAGGAAGATGTTTGATGGTAACTGGTGGAGATTCGCAGATGCAGGAGAGTGCTAGTGGAAGTGAGAGAAGTGATGATAGTTGTTTTTCCGCACGACCTGTTCCAGAATAAATCAATGAGTGCGAACAGCTGATCAATAAGGTACATTTCATTCTCGAGTCTCTTAATATTCCTTTATCTAGATATGAAACTGAGTTAAGCGACTTAAAATTCACCTTTTCAAGTATAAGCGATAGTCTAAAGCGAACCTGGTTGACAAACTCTAACCTGGTTGATCAATTGAGCAGGGCTACATCCAAGAGTGATGAGAGGCGTATGTGGATTCAGAAGATCGAGTCGGATTTGTCCAAGTGTAGGGATGAATCTATTTATTTGCAAAGAGATAACCTTATGCTTTTGAAACAGCGCAACATTTTTTGTTTAATTGCAAAACGGCTTTACTTTAATATCACTCAACTGCACCTTGATTGTGAAATTGGTAAGAAAATTCACAAGATGATTTTTCCGTTTCTCGAATTAAAGGAAGATGAAATAGACGCAGACTCCTACAAATGCGAATCCATCGTTTCATCTGAAGAAACTTCTGATGCGTACAAATATGGACTTAAACGAATCGAAAATTACATTAAATCCAAGGACCACAAAAATATGTTGAAACAAATCTTGGATGGGAATGATAAAAAGCAGATTAAATCTGATACTGTACAAAAAATTTGACTCATTGAATGCCAAGTTGGGTTCAGAAAATAAATTGAATGTTGAAAACAATTCTGAATTCGATGAGGATAGTGATATGAGTGAGATCTCCGTAGAGGATGAGGTCGAATGCTCGGAATTCGTTAAAAACGAATCTCAACCTGCGAAAGCTCTTATTTCTGAAAATTCAGTTGAGTTCGCAAGAATTTCTCAGAATAAACCAAAAATTTTGAAAGAAAAAGCAATTGTTTTTCCAAAGGTCCAAACTACTCTAAATCAAGTTTTTAAAGTTAATGGAGTGACCGAAACTCAAACTGTCGAATTAAAGTCCATTGTCGACGAAGATAACAAGGATGGTTGCGATGAGTTCTTCTGGTCAGCCCCAATAGATAATGCTGATGAAACTGTTGGTCTATCTGAAAGGACCTCATGGAAAGCGAAGGGAAGATACGTGGCTGAACCCATAAACAATTGCTCAACATTTGAAAATGGTAGCCCAAGTGGTACCAAAGAAGTTCACAGCGAATCCAAACCAGTGAAGAGCGAATCTGGTGCGGCAAAACCAAAACCAAAACCAAATGTGAATATTCACAAGTCGTCTAAGCAACTTCCAGACCAAAAACGACAAAGAAATGAGAGATATAAAACAAATCTCAATGAAAGGAAGCAATTTTGGCAATCCCAAAATTCTGGCTATGTTCGCAACGAAAGAAGGTTTAATCACAATGCGAAAGTACCTTCGCAGGTAAATCCCAGTCAATGTTCGCATTGCTGCTCTCACGGTCCAAGGGACTCTCAGCAAAAGGGGACTCGAAAACCCTTCTTCACAAAGAAACCAATGGAGAGACAAAAGCCTTATAACTCTCAATCCACGTAGACTACATCCAATGATATCAAAGGCAAGGGAAAACTAGTTTCAGAGCCGAAAGTTCCAACCAAGACAACGAATGCTAGCCCTAAGGAAACTGAAAAGAAGTCCGTTAAGAATCAAGCTAACACCAAGCACAAATCTTCTGATTCTAAAGAAACGAACTTAAAAGATAACAAAATCAAAGTTTTTACCATCAAATGAAAAGATAAAACCACTCTCATTAAGCGAACATATTTGGTTGATCTTGACATTACTTTTTCTCCTTCTGTGAAAGGCTCATAAGGACCCAAGAAACATTGGGTTCCTAAATCTGCTTGATTTTTGCAGGTAATTCGTGACGAACAGTTCGACACTGAATGGTACATTTATACTGGCTGTTCGCGTCACATGATAGGAAGGAAGGAGGAGCTACGAGAGTTCAGGGCTCTTAAGGATGGTGGTAATGTAAAGTATGGGAATAATTCTTTTGGAAGAATAAAAGGCTATGTAATGATAACGAATGGAAACTTCTCAATTCGCAAAGTGGCTTACGTTGAAGGATTACAACACAACCTTGTTAGTGTCTCGCAATTGGTTGTGGGGACTGGATTGAAGGTGTCATTTGATGTCGAAGGATCAGAAATCATTGACAAGAAAACGAAGTCTATTCTTCTGAAATAGCAAAGAAAGGGTGAGATGTATCCGTTAAATCTAAACCCAATATAGGGAAGCCAACCATTTGCCAGCTTACAAAAGCTCACTCAGACGAAAGCTGGCTATGGCATAGGCGTCTTTCGCACTTAAACTTCAAAGACATCAACAAGCTCGTTCTTGGTGATCATGTGCAAGGACTTCCTCTGTTGAAATTCGACAAGGACCATTTGTGTGCAGCCTGTGAGATGGGAAAGCAAATTAGAAAAAGTCATCCAACTATCGTGAACACGAAAGTCATCGAACCTTTGGAACTTCTACACATCGACCTGTGTGGACTTTCTGCTATTGAAAGCGTTGGTGGTAGTAAGTATATTCTAGTAATTGTAGATGATTTTTCTCGTTTCACTTGGGTGTTATTTCTTAGATAGAAATCTGAAGCAACGCCAAAGCTCAAAGATTTCATCAAGCAAATTGAGCTTCAACTGCGAAAGCTGGTTCGCAACGGTCGCAGCGACAACGGGCTAGAATTCAAAAACCAAGCGTTTGAAGAATTTCTTGCTGAAAAGGGAGTCACACACAACTTCTATGCTCCATACACTCCACAACAGAATGTCGTAGTTGAAAGACGAAACCGTTCCTTGTGTGAAGCTGCACGAACCATGCTAATGTTCGCATGTCTGCCACTCTACTTCTGGGCAGATGCTATCACTACTGCTTGCTTTACCCAAAACAGATCCATCTTGAATAAGCGATTTTCTATTACTCCATATGAAATTTTAAATAATCGCAAACCTAATGTCAAGTTTTTCCACGTTTTTGGTTCCAGGTGTTTCATCTTCAACTCTAAGGAACAACGAAACAAGTTTGATGCGAAAGCTGACGAGGGAATATTCTTAGGTTATTCACTAACCTCTAAGGCATATAGGGTTCTCAACAAACGATCAAAGAAAATCGAAGAAACCTATTATGTCACGTTTGATGACAACTATCTGAAGAGGATTCAGTCAAACGAAAGTCAAATACAGGAAATCTTTCCTAAGCCCAGTCCTATCGTTACTCCCATTTCCAACCTATATGAGGAATTCATGTTACTGTTTGATGAACCTGAGAAAGCCATCACATCTGAAGCCAAGGCAGCTGATAACAAAGTGGACGAACTTAAGAAGATCATTGATGATGCTTCGAAAGACATGCCATAACAGCCACCCACTGCGAACATCCCTCAAGACACAAACACTACTCTCCAGGGGGAGAATTCTGAATCTAATACACATTTCCAGGAGGAGGGTGCAACACCTCAAAGCACGAATACTCCACTGCAGGGGGAGGGTTTCGCTTCACCTGTTTCTTCTGAACCTCATTCTGATGGAGATTGTTCACCTCCTTCAATAACTCATGAACCTTCGTTCGCAGGCGATGATTCGATTCCTGAAGTTAATGAGTTCGCATCATTCGAGGGGGAGAATAAGGAAGCGAATGATGATTCAGATGCTCAATCTGTTCAATCAGAATTTGAGGAAATTAATGTTGAACTAAATCCATCCTTAGATCCCAATTATCCTTTTATGACCAAATGGACCAGAGATCACCCAAAAGCTCAAGTCATTGGTGAATCTTCTGCCGATGTCCTTACCCGATCCCAACTAAAAGCGAAGCAAACTGCGTTATTTTCAAAAGTAGAGTTTTGTATGTTTAATTCGTTTGTATCCAAGATAGAGCCCAAAACCGGCGACACTGCTCTTTATCACTCTGATTGGGTGCAAGCAATGCAAGATGAACTCAATGAGTTTGAACGTAACAAGATTTGGAGATTAATTCCAACTCCACCAGATGCATCAGTTGTTGGTTTGAAATGGGTATTTCACAATAAGATGGATAAAGAAGGGAACGTGATCAGGAACAAAGCAAGACTTGTGGTCAAAGGTTATTGCCAGGAAGAAGAGATTGACTACGAAGAGACCTTCGTACTGGTTGCACGGTTGGAATCCGTTCGCATCTTCTTGGCATATGCGGCACATAAGAACCTGGAAGTTTTTCAAATGGATGTGAAGTGTGCGTTCCTAAATGCCGAACTGGAAAAGACAGTTTACGTGGAGCAACCACCTGGGTTCGTAAATGAAAAGCATCCCAACCACTGCTATATTCTCGACAGGGCAGTTTATGGTCTAAAGCAAGCTCCAAGAGCCTGGTATGAAACATTAAAATGTCCAAATTTAAACAAGGTTCGGTTGACCCAACCTTCTTTCGCAAGAAAGAGGGTGACCACTTAATGATCGTTCAAATTTATGTTGATGACATCATCTTCAGATCCACTAATCCCAGCCTGACAGCTGAGTTCCGAAAGCTGATGGAAACTAAATTTAAGATGAGCTCAATGGGTCCAATTAAATTTTTCCTTGGATTAAACATTAGACAGGGACATGAGGGAATTTTTATAAATCAGGAAGCTTACACGAAGACCTTACTCGCTAAGTTTGGAATGGTGGGAGACTCAAAGGCGAAGGTTCCAATGGCATTCGGAACGAAACTGACTCCTTCGCTGGATAAACCTGCTGCAAATATGACCCTTTATTGTCAGATGATAGGTTCACTTATGTATCTAACAACTAGTAGACCAAATATTATGTTTTCAGTTTGTTATTGTGCTAGGTTCCAAGCCAACCCACTCGAACCTCATATGGTTGCAGTCAAGTATATCTTTAGGTATCTGAAATGAACGTCATCTCTTGGAATATGGTATCCTGCAAACTCAGGGTTTTTCGTGCAAGCATTCTCAGATGCTGACTTAGGGGGATGTGGATTATATAGAAAAAGCACAACTGGTGGATGCCAATTTCTTGATGGCAAACTAGTGAGTTGGCAATCAAAGAAACAAACATGTGTTTCGTTGTCAACAGCTGAGGCTGAATACATAGCTGCAGCTTCGTGCACATCTCAAGTCATTTGGATTCAAAGCCAGCTTCGCGACTATGGATTAAGTATGAAAAGAATCCCTCTTTACTGTGACTCCGAAAGTGCAATTCACATTTGTCACAACCCAGTAAAACACTCAAAGACGAAACACATAACACTGAGGTATCACTTCATAAAAGATCACGTCGAAGATGGCAACGTCGAGATACATTTCGTTAGATCCGCTGATCAGTTAGCTGACATATTCACCAAGGCCCTACCAGAAACAACCTTTAATAGAATACTTCAACGGCTGGGAATGATGGAAGCTGAATCTGTACCAAAACCACTTTTGTACTCATAAAGTTTCACCGTGAATTGGTGCGAACATTCACAGTGGCTCGCAGTCAACTGTTCATTTGCTGTCGTATTTATGGATGCGAATCGGTGCGAACGCTCGCAGTAGTTCGCAGAACACTGTTCATTCGTGGTTTGGTTTTTCATATATCTTTTTGTACTTTTTGTATATTATTGCTTATTTTTCTTTTCTATTTGTATACTTTCTGTTTTTATTTCTTTTCAGAAATTTCTCAAAAACCAAAAATATTTTATTTGTTTCTATTTTATTGCTTTTCAGAAAAATAAAATTACAAAAATATTTTCATCTTGTGTTTATTTTCTTATTTTTTTTTATTTTCACAAAACTCAAAATTCCAAAATTAATAAATTCACACCAAGATCATGGAAGAGGATGTTCGCAATATCTATCAATTCGTGTGATGGGGCATGTATAACTCTCTTTACTTATGTATTAGCTAAGTGTCCCTAGAAGCATGCTGCTGGATGTTGACCTAAGCCTCAACGACTCGAATGAGAAGCCTTAATGAGTTGATATTACCAATCAATTATTCCAAATCAGGCTGCTAATTCACATCAGTCATGAGCTACCTTACTCTTCTCACATTGAGTTAAGAGTTATTTGCATGGTCACTTTCACACTGCAGAGGTACTTTCGCTTTCTAATAACCATCTTTACATTTCTCCATTACTTTCACATTCATACTTGTAACCCTTGAGACTCTCAGATATTACCACTGAGGTTTATGGTTACACAACATCTGTGTTCATGATCTTAGTTTCGTAAACCACGAACTAAGTGAAACCCAAAATTCAATACATTTCATGAATTGACGGTGAACAATCAAACGTTCTAGTATATTCACCAAGGAATTAACGAAAGTCCACTTTCGTGGTCTGTACCAAGAAATCTCTTTTCTTTTGTGTGATCCTAATGAAATATTCTAGTCCTAAGATGTTTCTTCCCAATGGATCCAATTTTTTTTTTTTTAGATTTCAGATATTCTCCAAGTCACTAAAACTCTTTCAAACCTACTCATTCAACTGACTACACTGGTCACACGAGTACTTCTTCCAACTTTCGCAGTTATGTCAAGTTCGTAGTTCGGTAGAAGACTGAACCAACCTTTATAAGCCGTATCAAAAGAAGCCTTTCAATGTTTCTCATCAAACATTTGATCGTTATTCAACGGGAAACCACACATAAATGTCTTAGTCTCTCTTGACTTTGAAGGAAGAGATCTATGCCCGGGATCCACAATTTCATGTCTTTATTTAGGCATCACTAAATCCCACAGAAATGTTTAGATTTATTTCTTTATCTTTGACACTCTTACACAAAGATCCTTGTGATTTTCAAAAAGTCTGGCTAGTGGTTACTAATGGTATTTCAGGTTCGCAGTTGTATCCATGTTCGTTGAACTAAACGTTCGTGGCATATCTTAAGAGATAAGAATTCAAATGGGCGCGTGATAATTTGAATCGACAGCTACTTGATCGCCGCGTGACGCACGGATCTGACACCTCTACAGTTGTCAAGTCGCGCTTTTTCAGGCGACGTTTCAATAACCGATGCAATCTCTCTCCTGATTTTCCTCACATATCGAATCATATATAAAGATTTTGACGGTTCTATCTCTCATTACCGCTTTTCAAAAATCTCTAAACGATCAAAAAGCTCTCAACAATTCATCTTCTTCTTCAAGTTCATCAATGGCGGCTTCATCTGAAAATGCATCTGTTCAAGATCAAACTGTTCACTCGACACTTCTTGCCATCAAGCAACACCAAAACCTCATCATCGATTAGGACCCAGTTAAGTATGATCCTTACATGCTACCTCTTATCGAGTGCCTGAAATACTCCCCTCTGACAATCGCAATGACTCAACTTGAGAATGTTCCGATGTCGATTCTCTCCAAGGCTTACACAACGGAAAACTATGTGAAGGATGAACAACGGATCTACTTCGACATCCACAACCAAACAACCTCTATTTCCAAAGCCCGTTTCTGCAATTTGTTGGGGCTTCCTCAGTCTAACAACATGGTTGACCCAGAAACCATTCCAAATGCTGCTATCTTGGAGATGTTCTACCAAATGGGGTACAAGGAAACTCTCACTGCCGTTTCCAAATTCAAGAAACCCAACCTTCCTCCCACATGGAATGCTCTGTTCACAATTCTATTCAAAGCTTTTTCTAAAAGGGTCACTGGCAGCCACTGTGCAAGTAAGCTCTTTATGGGTCTCATGTATGGGCTTTACACTGGCCAAAATGTCGATTATGGTTCAATCCTCTAGGATCAAGTCATCCAGAGCAATCATTCTGTCACTCGTCACAGTGAGATCTCTTGTGCGAGATTTTGGACGATCATTATTAACATGGCGATTAACCAACTTAAAATTCCAGTGATGTCTGATGCACTGATGGCTTCGATCACAACCTTACACACTACTGGCATCATTGTGACCAATACCTCAAAGTTTTCCTTCATCGGATCGATCCCTGAGGCCATGTTCAGTGATGTGCCTGCCAGCAGCAAAATCTTAGAGGGTTATCGCGCTCTTCAACCCTCTGGATTTCGCCCATTGACTGTAGAATTTCAAGAGATTCTAGCTGAGGCTGACAAGGGCAAGAAAGGAGGAAGAGGGTCCAAGAAGACTAGCAAGAAAGACACAACAAAGGAAGGACCATCTGAGGCTGCGAAACCTCAACCCAAAAAGCGAAAGGCTCCTGCTGCATCTACTGCTGCTCCAAAATGGCGAAAACTGCCTGCTAGACGGTGAAAGTCTCCAACTCCCTCTCCATCTCAGAGTGAAGGCGAAAGCTATGACTTCGAGTCTGAGGTTCGCATTGAATACAACCAACATGTTTGTAATGAAGAAGAAGGGCCTGTTCGCACTGAAGAGGAAGATCAAGTTCGCTCCGATCCACCTGTTCACACCAAGGATCCATCTCCGAATCGTGAGGTTAGTCCACCACTTAACGATTCTGTTCCTTCTCCTCCTCCTTCACCAAAAACCACCATTTCTATCCTAATCACCATTGCACCTTGTCCACCACCCGTATCATCTCAACCAAAAACAGTTATTGTTACTACTCCTATTTTCACTAATTCTACCATCCCACCCAAAACCTCTGCTGCACCTGCAAGTTCACTCAACGTATCTGATACGGGGGCTATTACTTCAGGATTCTCAAGCCACGTTGCACCACCTATCTCTCCAATTCGCACTGACGACCCTGACATGATTTTTGGAGATGAAGATGATGATTTGGGCGGATTCACTTACAGTCCTTTCCAAATAAGGATTGACAGTGAAGATGAAGCTTCTGGTACGAAAGGAGAACTCAAGTCTCTTCACGAGAAGATAGATCAGCTGCTTCTCGCATCCAAGGCCTCTCCCTCTGAGGCATACTCCAAAGCTACTGTTGAGTCCATCCTCGAGCGAGTCACGAAAGAGCATGCTGCTAATGCTACGACTATGTCTAAAGTAGTATCTGACTCCGCTGAAGTCTGCAAAACAAAGACCGAAAAAGTCGATAAACTAATTGCTGACACCATTGAATTCATGAACGATTACAAGACCACCTACAACTCCAACACAACCTCTGCGAATCAATCCATTCAGAATGGGGGTGCTTTGTTCAAAACTGAAAAGGCCAACTTTGTTCAACTTCGCAAGGACTTTCAGACTGATCAAGAAGCATTCTAATCTTCCGTCCTTGAGAAAATCACAAAGCTGCAGGATGACTTGGCGATGGAAAACAAAATTATGGATATTCTGGCCCTGAAGGAACAAAAATGCAAGGTGTTGAATGTTAAGCTTCAGCACGCTAAAAAGCAAGTCAATGATTTGCTGTTTGAGAGGGCAGTGGTGAGAAGTTGTATGACTGATGTCGCTGGACTGCTCTCTGATATCATCGAGACTAAGGATCCGATGATTTCAATAACTGTTAAGAAGCATTTGAGTGAGAAGCTCAGTCCGGTGTTTGCTATGTTACACCGTTTGGAGGGTGTTTCAAAACCGGAGTCTTTTTCGAAATAAGGGGGAGAAGGTGGCTCCAATGCTCAAAGAAATGAACCTCCCAAAGCCCCTGCAAAACCTGTCGTCAAGCAAGAGCCCAAAGGGAAAGAAAAACTGTTTGAAAACGAACCATTTATTGGCAATGACGATGAAGACGAAGAGCCTGATGAAGCTGAGCTCAAAAAGCGGAAGGCTCGCGAAGCAGAATTAGATGAACATGATCGCATCGTCAAGGAAGCCGAAGAGAAGGAAAGGGATGAAAAGGAAGCTCAGGCCACTCTCAAGAGCAAAATGTTGTTATTTCCTGAGTGGACCCTGAAGCGTATCTAGAACCAAGCTGTGGATCTACCAAGCCAATATTGGTTGGATCCAGTTGCCTCCTTTGATATTCAAAACACTTAGGATTCACAACTCGACCTTCCAATCACTCCAAAGGCTTTCAGGTTTCGTGCCTTTGTAAAGGTTGCGAATGCACTGTTCACTGACAGCAGGGCAGATCAAATGCTGTTCGCCTTTTACTTAAAGCACATGAAGCCGCAGTTTGAAACTTGGAGTGTGAACAAGATTGTTGCTGTGAAAGTCACTGGGCCGATCAAGACCGAAAACTTTCCCAATGCAAAGTTTAAGGTTGCGAGAGGATCAACTTGTTAAGCCTATGAATTTACCCTCGCATACCTGCCTTGCCTGAACCCCCATGACTGGATGGTGCTTTTCAACATGTTCCTGCGAGAGAAGGAGAAGTAGGAACCTGTGATGTCCCATCTTCAAGTTATGATCAAGTCATACATTCAAGAAGTTGGATCGATGGATGTGGATATTGCCACTGTTTTAAGGAAGAAACCCAGCATTGTTCCTAAGGAAGCTCCGAAGGACTTTGATAAGTTAAATCCAGGAAAAATTTACAAGGAAGGATGGTTCGTAGTATACTCGTCTAGAGAACGTGCAGGAGCAGACCGTCACAAGTCATACTTCTATCTTGAAGATAAGCATTTGTATACTACTACGTGTCTGGAGTTTGTTTTGGATCTGGTTAAGAAGTTCAAGGGCAACCACAAGGATGATGTGTAATGTTTCTCGGATATGATCTTGTGGTATATCCAGGTTCGCAAGCTGCTGTTAAGCTTCATTCCCAAAGTCTACGAAGTGCAGAGGCGAATCACCAATTGATGGACCAGGGTCTCCATTGACGCAAAGGGGGAGATTGTTGAGTATTATGTATTGCGTCATTGGGCCTGTTTGTTTAGTCCGTTTGTATAAACGAGTTGGGCCTGTCCACTCATATTTATTGCTAGGGTTAGAGTATATAAGGTGCATGCATGCATTGTATTTTTGTTAACTCTGATATTATCCTTGTAACCCTATTTGCGCCTCTACAAAAGTAATTCTTCATCGAGTTCTTCTGAGGCGTGACTGTTAATCATTCAACACCAGTTTGATCAATATCGTGTTCTTGTTACTTATCGGTTTGAATCTTTTCGATCTTTAAGGTTTTATTTTCAACAATTACCATGGAATTGCTTTTAGTAACAAAGTTCCAATGAAACATTCTGTAATATCGTTAGCTGAGTCTCTGTGACTTTGAAGCTTCGACATCACATAAGTATATTGCATGTAAAGTTGGAATTCTAACACATTCTAGTAGTGACAAGAATTTGGAAATGTGAAATGAACATCATTGGAAAAGTGTCCAGTCGATCTGTTTACAAAGGAAGGATCATAGAGAGACATAGTATGCATGTTCATAACATGCCATGACTGATGTTTAATTCAAGTGATTAGTTTATTAATCGAAAAATTATACAATGAATAAAGTCTAATCAATATGGTGATTAAATAATAAGAGTTTTATTTATATTCAATCGTTTGAGACCATAGTTAATTAGGTTATTATTGTGTTTCACTTTGCTTGTTTTACTTCCTGAATAATTTGATTATTTGAAATTCCACAGTCGCTCGTACTTTTGGAAGTAAGTAGCGAATTAAGACTGTCATGAATTGGATTGTAGATTGTCTATGGAGATTAGACATAGCAATAGTTTTGCTGCAATGTTCATGAGTACTTAGAAAATGGGGATTTTGAGTATTGGATAAACCCACGTTCAGAGAATTACTTCATGGATTTTATCACGAGTAATTCTGAGACGATAATATCTTATATTCTTGAAACGAAGATATATGAGTTGTTGTTTACAAGTCAGTTGTGCATTGATAATACGTAAACGCATCAGTAACTTGATGTTATAAAACGTATTGTTGTGCATGATTTGATGAGTAAATAATACAAGCATATAAGTCAAAGTTTATTCGTTCCTTTTGCCCTAAAGGGAAAAGCGATATCTTTGGGCCCTCGATGATTTGATGTCGACATCTAAAGTGCTTCGCCAAGCCTGGACTGAATTGATGTGTTCAATTAGAAGTTTGAATCAGTCGTCATAAATCAGAAATCGGGAAACAAAATCTTGGACAATGAGATTGATTATAATCCATGTCTCATGTCCGTACGATATCTTGTAGAATAGGAGAATATTTGATCACTTATCTTAGGACATGTCACTGACTAGGTCAGAGTTCGACAACGGCTTTTGGAAGCTACAATTTGCTGATCAGTTTAAGATTAAGAATTCTAAGAACCCTCATTTTATAGTTATTAAACATGTGAATGCTTATTAAATATGTAAAAATCCTATTTTTTTTGTCTTTTTTGGTAAGAAAATGGCATATTAATAATTTTTTTACAGTTTATTATTTCATTCATATTTTAACACCATATATATTACATAATTTAATACAGTCCATTACAGTTTAATAGACAAAATTCAAAACTTAATACAATCCATTTTACAATAATTCAAAAATTCAAAGAAGTCAAACTCGAACTCTACCATCACCACCTACTATAACACGCTGCCACCAAGCACCTGTACCACCGTTGCAACCATCCTTCATTCCAAATCAGATATGCATGCATATAAAGTCATGTATTGATATCTTAAATACTACATTCACAGTTTAATAAACATATTAATTTACTATATTTAGAATTTAATGCAAAACTATTATAAAACTACTACATTCTTATATACTTATACAACACAAAAATAAATATATTTACAAGAAAATTAATACAAACATTCATACATAAATAATTCATATTTTAACACAAAATTAACAAAAAAATTGCATCTTAATAGAATTCACAGTTTAATGTAGCCAGTTCACAGTTTAATACAACAAATTCACCATTTAATATAATAAATTCACAGTTTAATGTACAGAAATGCTATATTCTTAACTCAAACTTATATTTATACCTATAAATATGGACAATACATTTACAACTTAATACAATAAATTCACAACTTAAAACAGTGAATTCACAATTTAATATACAAAATTTATCGTTTAATATAATAAATTCACAGTTTAATACACGAAATTCACAACTTGTTACAATTAATTCACAGTTTAATACACAAAATTGACAGCTTAATACAATAATTCATAGTTTAATACACACAAATTATATATTCGCGTCGATATTCTCAACTTAAAACTTATAGTTAGATGTTCATACCTAGAGGCATTTCTATGTATTAAAATACGAATTTTTTATATTAAGAAGTGAATAAAATTCACAGCTTAATACACAAAATTCACAGGTGAATACACTACATTCACACCTCATTTACATGTTTAAAATTCAGATGTGGATAAAAAAATCACAATTCACAGTTTAGTAAAACATTTAAGACACTAATTCAAAGCTTAATTCAATATTTCAAACACTAAAAGTCACAAGATAATGCATCAAAAAAATCAGAATTCATAGATTAATATACACTTCAGACATAAATTCACAGCTTAACACAAAATTTTAAAAACTTGTTCATAACTTAAAACTTACAGATCTTATTGATACATTTCATCAAACACCTTGTGCGCTTATTGTTTTCAGATATGATGTGATTTACATATCATAGATTCTCATGTTCCTTAGAGTCTTCGGATATTCCAGATCTGAGCTTGTCACCATATACATCATCATCAGAGTAGATCTGAAGCAAAGTGAAGGCGGTGTTTAGAGGAGAAAACGACAGTTGTGGTGGAGCATAAGAGAAAGGAGGAGGAGGTGGTGGTGGTGGAATAAATTTGATACTGTTTGTTTACTCTAGTAGTAGAAGGCAGTAGCGAAGGGATGCGACAGTGGAGTAGCCGTCGATGTGTAGCAGTCGTTGACGGTGATGGTGACGATATAATATCTGAAGAAATCGCACCAAAAACAACATATCTGATCAGATTAGAGTGATGTCAGAAAATCGTAGATCTAGAAATGTTGGTTGTAGATCTGAAGGTGGTGGTAGATCTAAATGCGGTGGTGCCAGATCTGAAGGCGGTTGTTCTAGATCTGAAGAAATCGCACCAAAGAACAATATATCTGATCAGATTAGAGTGACATCGGAGAATGAATCGTAGATCTGGAAGTGTTGGTTGCAAATCTGAAGATGATGCTTCTTGATCTGAAGGAAGTGATTCCAGATCTGAAGGCGTCGTTTCTAGATCTAAAAACGACGGTACAAGATCTGAAAGTCATTGTCTGCCGCCGCCGATATTCTACTGGTGGTGGTGGGAGTGGCGACCGGAGGTGGTAGGAGGCAAGAGAGAGTGTGAGAGAGTGAGAGAGTTAGAGAGAGATGAAAGTGTTTGAATTTGAATAAGTGGTGATAAAAATGAAATTGATCTTTAGTTTGTAGTATTTAGTAATGTAAATAACTGAATCGACACAAATACCCTTAATGTAAAGGTTCTTAGATGGTTCTTAACCTTTAGAGGTTCTCATTATATATATATATATATATATATATATATATATATATATATATATATATATATATATATATATATATATATATATATATATATATATATATATATACACACACCCTTGGATACTGTTCATCGGTTTCTGGTCCATTGTTTGGTTAATCGCTTCATCGCCTCAAATATACCGATGGTCAGCTTTTCCACCACTTCATTCTCATCGTCACCACCTACTACTTTCCTTCTCCGTTGTTGCACAAAAACCATTCAACGCTTTGTTGACCTCTTCCTTTACGATGACACCTAAGTAGACGTCTGCTTAATTCCGCTGTTGGTGATCCCGCTTCACGATCTTCCTCGCTTTCTCTTTCTATAAACCCGTCGTCTCCACCATGTCTTACCGCCACCATAGAGACACCCACGAAACACCACTTCCCACTCTCCTCCATCTGTATGTCCCTCTCAATGTAGATACTCTTCTGAAAACCCTAAACCGTGCGGTCATCAGCACCATCCATGTTCCAACTGCCTCGCTATGAAGCCCTAACCTCCACCGGAAGGCAAAAAACAACACATATTACCAACTCTAACCTGCAATGGTTGTACCTCCGCCGCCTTCGATTCCTCCGCTATGTGCCTACAACGGACCATCCAACGCCAACGATTCCTTCCACCTTCCCCTTCCCGCGACAGTCGGATGGACAAGAAAACCATGAGGATTGTAAGAAAGCTTGCGGATTTTTCGATTAAGAGATTCAAATATATCAGATCTACTTTAATAAATAAATATCATTTTTTTTTTCTATATGTCACATTCCATTCATTTTGCCACATGTCATTTTGTGGTTATTTTAAATTAATTTTTATTCCACATGTCATTTTATGGTTTTTCCATTTTATTAAATTTCATATAATATTTAAATGTAATAGTAAATGCATATCAATTTCATTAGTTGACTTTCCTTTTAATTTCAAAATTACAAAGTTAAACCCCCATTAGTTTCCTTTGTTTGTTTATCTAAATTATTTGTTTAAATTTAAAAGAGAAAAAACATTTTAATTTTAATAATTCAATATTTTTCTCACTTTTATTATAAATTTAAACTTCTTAAATGTTTAGATTTTCATATTAAAATTTTCTTTTAAATAAACCCATGTAATACACGGTCTCACACCTAGTTTATTAGTATATTTGATTTTGCTTTTTATTTTTACTCTTCGATTTAGGAATCCAAGGTAAAATTTGTTTTTCATTGCGTACAATTCTTCATCTGATTGTATTCATCAGTTTTTCATTTGGTTTTTTTACTTATATGTGAAATGGGGTTTGATTAATCAACTAACAAATGTTGAATTAATCCTTTGTTTGTAGAAATTAAAGAAGGCTGCTTAAAAACCACTTTATGAAGCCCTGCAAAACATCAAAGAAGGTCTTTCTTTTTCGTCTTCTTCTTCTTTATGTACTAATTGAAGTATTAAGTAATCGGGTTTACTATAATATTGATGTTAGGCTTTTGTTTTTTCCAAATTTGGTAAAATTTTATGAATTTTGACTGTTTTGGATGCAAAATTGATGTTGATGGGTAGGTCCATTATTTGAAGGGAAGAATCAACACAACAGAATGTTAAAGAACATACTGGTCTTTTCATTAACATCCTATCTGCTATAAGTTAAAGGTGACATACTTTTTATTTTTCTTATGAACTTAAGAGAATGACACATCTATGAGTATTTGCACTATTTTGTTTAAAATTGATTGATAATATATAAACATGTCATTAATCAAATAACTAATTATTTGTGCTCTTACATATATTTAAGTTTCAATAGCTTTAGGGGTGAAATCCCAATGGAAGGATGCTTGAAGAAGCTACTTTATAAGTTTTAAGATCGTTACTGCACTATATATATTTGTTATAATGCTTTAATGGATTTTTAAGGGTCTTATCTATGTCAACATTTGGGATTTGAAATTCTGAATAATAATGTATGTGGTGTAATTAAGGGTGCAGGACCATATGGTTCTGAAGTGACGAGAGGTTAGGATCTCACATGAAAGGAATTTAGCGACAGGACTTTGATCAATTGTGAAAATTTCGAGTTTCACAATTGAAATTGAATCAAACACCTTACAGAACTTGAAATTAACTACCTTAAATTATAATTTCAGTACATTAGAATTTGTTCAAAAAGTTTTTTTTTCTAATTTTTCTCTCCCCCTTCCCCCTTTTGATCCAGTTGATTATGAGACAAGCTAATTTCAAGGGTGCAAAATTACTTGGAGCTAGCTTCTTTGATTCAGATTTAACAGGTGTTTCATCCTTTATATGCTTCAAATCATTAACAAACACCATGTCAATTTGGGATTTTGAAAGTGATAATTTATTGCATGATTTCAGGAGCCGATCTTTCATATGCAAATCTTAGAGGCGCAGGTTTCTCATTAGCAAACATAACAAATGTGAGAAAATCCTTCAAATAATCAGTCACTACATGATCATAATAACCAATTCAATTCACTCCCTTTTTTCTCAACTATTTACAAGAAAATTTGACAAATGCTAACTTGGAAGGAGCACTGGTTACAAGGAACACGTCATTCAAAGGATCAATCATAACAGGCATATGTATAAATACAATTACATTATGCAAAAAATATCATTGTTTTTATTTTTCTCTCAGTTTTATAAAAAAAGATTTGTTATTCTTGACAGATATCACTGATGTGCCTCTAAGAGAAGATCAAAAGGAACATCTTTGTAGAATTGTAGACGCGTAATCTATTTAAGATGTGATCATTTCTTTGTGTGGAATTCTAAAAATAATTCATATTTCACTGATTCTGCTGACTAAAGCTCGCATTCAAGCAAATGATCATGGGGGTAGCTCAGTCTTTTTACCAGGATCAACCAAAATACATAAATAGAGTCCTTTTGATATGCATGATGTAAGTGTCCCATGAAAGTTACTATATTTCCTTACCTGGAAAGATTCAAGAAACAAATTAAACTGTAACTTTATTGCATAAATAAGTAATTATGAAGCTAATGGATAAAGTTAATAATCCAAGACTATTGAGTGATAAAAAACTTAACTTTTTCAATCTTTAATGGAATTTGTTTCTTTTCTTTTTCAGCAAAAGGAAGCATAAATAGTGAAGAAATTAACCTTCAATTGGAAGATGTTCCTATACCATGTACCAAGTGAATCCCATTTCCCTTTTCCTGATCTCTTTCCACTTCCTCCCTCTGAGGAAGAAACATGAAAATTTTTCTTACTTGAAGAAACTAAAAAATTATCCTAAGGGTATTTTCGACTTTTATTTAAAACTCTGGTCAAGAAATTTAGACTTGAGCTAGGGATTTTTCATCTGATATGTGTGTTGTTGACTTGCTTTCAATGGATCCCTCAGATTATTTATGAAGTTTATGCCATTATCAACTGATTCTTATGGTAAGTAGTTTTGTGATTCAAAGAAATATCTGATCAAAAAGTTTTTTGTTTGATAGAGTTTATAAGTAGCTTAGAGATATTTAATAGTAATAGGATCAAAGAATCTTGATTTGATAAGATTATTCTGTTTTTTTAATTTATAAGTTTTGCAAATCAAACTTTTTAACCATGGAGTTGGTGCAGATGTTTTCATAGGTTTATTGTACTATGGGTGGATTAGAATTTGACTTATACAAGTTTTCTGCATTTTTATAAATAAAGAAAAATTTTGATTTTGTCTTAGTTTATGATATCCTTGCAATGACATTTGTGAAAACTGGTGTTCACATTTCTATTAATGGCAATATTGAATATGGATTTGATTCTTAGTTATATCATTTGTGGTCAAGTGTCATAGTCTACCAAATAAGGAAGGATTCTTATCACCCATATTTCAATTGGATAGAAACTTAGAATCATGCAACTTGTATTGTGTGATGTATGAGAATTTTCATCTTTGGGAAATTAAGACTACTTCCTTGTTCACATATGTATGTGAGTCAAGTGAAAGACTTAAGGATCAAGTGCACATTGATGTGTACTTGTCAGATCCACCACAAAAAAATGATAAAGACTATTCGTCATAATTTACTAAAAGTTTAGTAAATATGGTTATACTTATAAGGCTAAGTGTAATTATAATACTTTGAAAAGTTTCAAAGTATAGGAGAACGAATAAGAAGAATCAATTAGGCAGAAATATAAAAGTTTCTCCAATCTGTAAGGAAAGGAGAGTACTTTAGTATCGTGTTTTATGATCATCCTAATGATTATGAAACCATGTCACAACTGATCCTCTAAGGACACCTTAGTGCAATTGTATGGCTAAGAAGAGGAATCGGGAATTGTTGAAATGGTTAAATCGAGAAGATGAGTCAAACTTCCTTCCAAAATCGAGTCTTAGAGTTATGAGTGACATATCCTAAATAGGTTTATAACACATCATGAAATGTGGATTAGAAAAGTTTTCTTACTCATGCACATTTAAAATTGGTACTTGTGATGTTTTAGATAAAACAAAGACCAACTAAGACCAATTATATGAAGTGTTTTTGTTGATAAGAACCGCCACTAACTCTTGAATATTTGTTTGTCAAGGAATATTTCTTGACAAGAGAATCTTATATGTCAAGCGGTCAGTAGGAGTCTTAATGATCTTGAATAGCTTCAAGAACTAATCAAGAATAAACCTATTTTTTATCACTAGCACACGACTTGAGGTTCGTAACCTATCGTGTTGACATATTCTTGTTTCTGTGCCCATTCTTGTTAAGTTGACAATGCATGTGGGTTCTATGAGTCCTCATTTGATCGCATAAGGCAAGACACGTTGATCAGTGAAAGTACATTGATCTGTGTGGGTGAGCTGCTAAATAACTTGGAAGCAATGGTAGACCCTTGTACTACCAAATGGAAAGAAATTAAGATTGAACAAGTTCAGTTCATATGAGTTCGGATTTGTCACAAACCTTGACTTGTGATTATGGTTATGAAAAATTCACATGGATAGGAACACATACACCATAAAATCTAAGTGACAGAAGGTTTCTCTCCGCTTCATGAATATGATTGTGAGGAAACGATTTCGATAAGTGGATTTTAAGGTATTAGCAGTTGTGATTGCATTTTCAAATTCAAGTATGATTACGACATCTCTCTTCATAGTTCGAATTGTGAGAAATGGCAAATAGTTTGAACATTCGGAATTTATTGTTCTAAGTTCTGAAATAGTTTAGACACACATATGAGCTTTCTAATAGAAACATGTATGAGCTTAGATAAAGACTTATCGAAGCATCTCGTATCAGAAATCTGAACTTTGGAAAGAAAGTCAATAAGTATTGATTTCTAGAAGTCCAGCTGATTTCTGGATACATGTCAAAGTAAATGGGAGCATAAGTGTTATTATAGTAAGGACATAATTATTTTGCTAGTGGGAGCATAATCATTATGATAGGTGTTGCGAGTTAGCAATGCTATTTATAGGAAACAAGTTTTAAATTTGCAAGGTTGCATAGGATGAAAAGTTGTTTCGCTATAGAAAGTATAAGGGAGAGGAACTAATACTTCATTTCAAATCTAAAAGCTTAGATTGAGATTTTAATAAAATCTAGTCATGTACATACATGAATGTTATGTTGAAATGTTTTAACATAAAGAAATTATGTGTATGGAAATATTATAACAAGAGATTGGTAAAGTATCATATCTTTTTTATGAATTGTAACCCATATGCTTCGTGTATAGGATCGATTGCATATGTTATAATAATCGGCTGTTTTGATTTTCCAAATGCCTTGCGCATTAAGTGGGAAAAGGACTAGAGCTTGGTATGACTAAAGTTGTTAAACAACTGTCAAGGACAATCTAAGGTGTACCGAAGATTGGTTGCTTTTGGACAGTTGGAAGTATAATAATAGATGGACCATATTGATATGATTATGAATAGATAGGATTCTATTTAGAATATATAGTCATATGGAAATTATGGAAATGTTTCCATAATGGGAGTTGGATATTAAGAATCTATGTGTAGAAACGTTTATGCAAGAAGAATGTTAAGAGGAAAGTACTTTGAATGTGAGACTTCATCTCCATGGAATTGTTCTGTAACAAGTCTCCAGTGGAATCTTTTGTAATATCATTGATAAAGTCTTTGTGACTTTGGTACCTTGACATTACAAAAGGATCATTGCATGTGAGTTTAGATCTAACAAGATTCTAGTAGTGACAAGAATTTTGTATTCTTGCACTTTTAATAAGGATTAGGGAATTGTGAAATGAGCATCATTGGAAATGTGTTCAGTTGATCTATTTCACAAGGTAAGGACCATAGACAAACATAGTGTGCATGCTTGGAGCATGGGATAACTGTTGTTTTAATTCAAGTATTAAGTTGATTAGTCGAAACAGTTATACAAAGAATAATATGTAATCGATATGGTGATTAAATAATAAATGTTTTATTTATATTCAAAGGTGTTGAGGCCATATTGGATTAGATTATTCTTGTGTTTCACTTTGCATGTTTTGACTTGCCGAATAATAAGATTATTCAAACATCCACAGTCAATCATACTTTGGAAATAAGTAATGAAGTAAGACTGTCATGAATCCGACTGTAGATTGTCTTAAGTGTTTAGACATAACACAAATTTGCTGCAGTGTTCATGAGTACTCTTGTAATAACATTTGAGTATTGGATTAAACCCACGCGCTTCTGAATCACTTCATGGATTTTATCACGAGTGATTGTGAGATGATAATATCTTATATTCTTGAAACAAATACATATGAGTTGTAGTTTGCAAGTTGGTTGCACATTGACGATGCGTAAACGCACCGGTAACTTGGTGTTATAAAACGTATCGTTGTGTGTGATTTGATGAGTAAATTGAGCAAGCATATGAGTTGACGTTTATCCGTTCCTTTTACCCAATGTGGGATAAAAGAGATATCTGTGGGCCCCTCGATGATTTATTGATGACACCCTAAGCGCTTGGCCAAGCCTGGACTAAGTTGATGTGTTCAATTGTAGTCTGTTGTCAGTCGTCATAAATCGGAAATCGGGAAACAACACATGGACAGAGAGTATGATTATAATCCATGTCTCAGTCCATACAATATCTTGTAAAATGGAGGAATATATGATCCCTTATCTAAAGAATGTGGTTCTGATATGATCAGAGTTCGACAACGACTTTTGAGAGCTACGATTGCTAATCGGATTTTGACGTTACATTGGCAGTTATAGTTATTAGACTTATCCATGTAGGAGACTGTTGGATTAGGTGTCTAAGCCCATAACTATAATTGGTATGTACTTGACTCGATAGTAGCATGGTCCTTTTGGGTTGCCTTCATCGGAGCAATTTGATAGGATGGATATTTGAGAAAGAGGTGATTTGTGATTTATTAATATATTATATGAATAATATATTAATTGAGAAATCATATTATTTAATTGGTATTGATCAAGAATTAATTTAGTGATCAGAAGAGACTGATTAAATTGACAGGGACTGATTAGGTAAATCAGTCATATTTATAGTTTGGGCTAATGATTCATGTTGATTAAGGATGGACTAAATCTATGTGAGAGTCCATGTAGAGTTAGTCCAAAGGGCCTATCATATCAATCATTGGAATACCTAAAGGCTTAAGTAAATTAGGGTTTTATGTATGAAACCCTAAGGATTCCACACTATAAATTGAACCCCTAGCTTCCTAAAATCGGCTACTCTCTTCTATAGTGAAACCCTAGCCGATTTTGTGCTTCCTAACCTCTCTATCATTATCTTCCATTTGCTTATGGTGTTTGTGACTTATTAGAGGTATCACATTTGAGGTACTAAGCTCTTGAAAGGCCAAGAACACAAGCTACAACAAAGAGGTATTCATCTAACTTGTTTTTATGTTGTATATCTCAAATTGTATGCTAGTTAGGGTTCATGCTTTGGATAAAATGAAATTACGTGTATAACTTGAGAAAAATTAGATCCAAAGCATTTAGGGTTGTATGTGCACCATTGGATTGTTATAGTGCTCAAAACCCATCAGTGGTATCAGAGCCTAGGGTGTTTTCTGTTATACTGATGCAATTGTTTGATTTTCAAAGCTGAAAAAATGTCATTTTTGATCACTGACTGCTGGAATCGTCAAATCCCATAAGGGAACTCGACGAGTTGGATCATATGTGAGGAACTCGTCGAGTCCATGCCATGAACTCGACGAGTAGGATCCTCTGTTTGTAGATTTTCGAGTTTTTTTTGGCCTGTTTTGGATTAGGATCATTACCACAAACTATTTTGATTGTTAAAATTCGATTTTTCCTATAAGGTAATGATTATCATCATCCAATTGAATGATGATTGTCAAATTTTAAGATAATTACTTGATTTTGTGAAAAACTAATTATTTGTAGAATTGATTTGAATCATCTTGCTATGTGTAATTAAATTAGGTCAATTTGGTGATATAGATAAATCATATGATTGATTTAATTGTTTTCAAATTGATCCAATAAGTTTTGAAAAGTTTCAAAACTTTTCCTCAAGTTTTGGAATTTAAAAGGTTTCAATTTTGAAATATTAAATTCTAAATCCCTAATAATTTGAAAAGGTTCATAAGTGCACCTCTTGGTTTTGTAACTTAAAATTTAATTAAATAGCCTTAATTTTGAAATCTTGAATTTAGAACCTTGATATTTTGAATAGTTCAAATTACACCCTTATGGTTTTATTAAATTAATTAAATGTTTAAATAAAAGAGAGAATTAATAAATCCATAATGACATGGTTGAAGTTTAATTAAATTAAAGGTCTAACTTATCAATAGATTAAACCACTTAGTATTTTAAATGTGTAAAATACACCCTTATACTATATAAAATTAAAAGTCTAATATATTATATAGGGAAATCTCCAGAAAAGTCCTAAAATTTTACCCTAATTTACGAAAAAGTCCCAAACTAAATTTTGTTTACGAAAAAGCATGAATTACCGGTAAAAATGGCGATTTGACCCCTTTTTTCCGGTTTACCGTTTTTATTACTTACCTGTTTCACTAAAGTCCCATTATTTTACCCTAATTTGCACATAAGTCCCAAAATAAAATTTACTGATGATTTAGCCCTTTTCTCTATGTAACATACATTTTACCGGTTTCATTGATGACCCGGACGCCTAGTCATTAAATGAGATGATGAGATGGATATGTTGAGTTATATAGTGCTATGTTTATTATAAAACTTGATATTCTGATGTATTGTATATCTTTTTGGAACATAAAATGCATCCAACAAAGACTACAATAATTACATAAACTAACAACAACTGCGTTTTTATGATTATAAGGAATATCAAATTGTCTATCTAATCTTATGTAACCCAATATATCCATCTCATCAGACATCAACTCATTTTCTGCCCCTTTTTCTTGGAAACACACATTTTATTGGTTTCATTGCTGACGTAGATACATAGTTATAAATGAGCCGATGAGATGGGTATCAAATTTTACAGTAAACGTGACATTATATAACCCATTGTATTCATCTTATCAGCTAATTTAATGACTAGGTGTCTAAGTCAGCAATGAAACCGATAAAATGTATGTTACATGAAGAAAAGGGTCAAATCATCAGTAAATTTTATTTTGGGACTTATTTGTAAATTAGGGTAAAATAATGGGACTTTAGTGAAACATGTAAGTAATAAAACCGGTAAACCGGAAAAAAGGGGTCAAATCGCCATTTTTACCGGTAATTCATGCTTTTTCTTAAACAAATTTTAGTTTGGGACTTTTTCGTAAATTAGGGTAAATTTTAGGACTTTTCTGGAGATTTCCCTATTATATATGTATAAGTTAAACGTCAGTCTTACCGTTAGTAGGCCTCATTCACGAAGTTGGTCTATAAGGGGTGTTTAAGGAAACGGCCTATAAAATGACCGCCATTGGGTATACACTCTTACCCACCGCACCCTTGACCAGTGGAGGGTCGTTAGCCGAACGGGTAGGATAGGACACAAACTTTCATTAATAAGTATAATGAAATACAAGTAACTAAATGTTTTATAAAGTCCCAATCTTAGTTACTTAGGAAAAATGTGAATTTGATGCTAACCCATGAAATTGCACATTGCACCTTATTGGTCGTTAGTGGAGCGTGTGTGGTTAACCGAAACACTAATATGGGATTAATGAAGGATGGAAATGGGTAGCTCGTAGGTTATCATAGATCAATGGAGCGTGTGTGGTTAACCGACACATTGATTAGGTGATAAATGACTTCGAGAGTACCAAGCTAGTTTGCATGGTTATTCACATCTTGTTTGTGATCCTCGGTATCCCAGTCACAAACTTGAAGGGAATAATAGAGATTAAACATGCCATTGAAAAGTTCAATGAATCTCAAAAGATCTAGGAATTTCTTTTAAAAACTTAATTCATTTAAATTTCGTTTTCGTGGTGGAATTGCTAAATCGTCATTTACCTACCTTCAAATATTTTGCGATTCGATTATGGCATCCCTCTTCCGAATTGTAGAATATTGTGTTGGGTCCTAGCCTTAATATTTCATTTGGGTGTTATATTAAGGATTAAATCAACTTACTTGAATTTCTCCCCTGTAGATGTCTAGTTCTGACAACTATGGTCTTCCTTATCCTTTTGGAAAAAGCTTTCCTCATGAAGATGATATTTCACGTGACGATCGAGGTGAAAGATCAATCCCTTTTTCGTGCTTTAGTGAAATTTCTCTTCCTCCACCTCCTCCGATAATACTCCCTGACCCAGATGCTCGTCGAGTTGAAAAGTTCAAAATCACTCAAGCCCTGTTGACAAGCAAACACGAAGATGGAAAGTCTGTATGTGCTCACGTCTTGGAGATGAAGTTGTATGTTGACAGGCTGGGAATGTTGGGTGTCGATGTCTCGATGAAGCTGGCTGTTGACTTGGTTCTTCAATCACTTCCTAGGTTATATAGTGAGTTCATTAAATATTACTATATGATAGATCATGACGTGACCCTTATCGATCTTACCTATTTGCTAATTGCTGCTGAATCAACAATGATTTGGCATACTGGTCAAGCAAATTTGATTGGAAGATCAATCCCCCAAACTTCCATGGACATTGACAATGGCAACATTGGAAGTCCAAAAAAGTTTTCTCTTCCCAATGGAAAGGGAACGGCCAAGGTCAAACCGTTTGATCAAATGGTAAAGAGAAAGGCTAGTTCTGGAATTGTCTCATGCGCCGATGCAAAAGAAGCCATTTGTTTCTATTGCTATTTGAAGGGACATTGGAAGCGAAGCTGCCCTGACTAACTGAGAGATCTAAGAGATGGTAAAGTCAAATTGTATGACTCTACTCAAGGTAAGTCCATTATCTAACTCTATTAAGTTCCCATTTAGTGATTCTTATTACATGATGTAAAGTTACATTTTGATGATTTGTAGAATCAAAGAGAAAGAAGGAAGCTTAAAGGAAATAACATGTTGAGACTGATCATGAAGAAATGGATTCTGATCGCATGGTTCGATGATCAGATTTTTGAGCAGCTGCTTAGGAGTTATGATAGATTTCTTAGGAACATTTAGTAACATAGTTTTTATTTGTAATTGCGTTGTAAGGACAAGTTTTCCGCATTTTTAGAAATAAAGAAAAATTTTGATTTTGTCTTATTTTATGATATCCTTGCAATGATATTTGTGAAAATTGGTGTTTACATTTCTATTAATAGCAATATTGAATATGGATTTGATTCTTAGTTATATCATTTGTGATAAAGTGTGATAGTTTGCCAAATAAGGAAGGATTCTCATCACCCAAGTTTCAATTGGATAGAAACTTAGAATCATGCACTTTGTATTGTGTGATGTATGAGAATTTTCATCTTTGGGAAATTAAGACTACTTCCTTGTTCAGATATGTATGTGAGTCAAGTGAATGACTTAAGGATCAAGTGCACATTGATGTGTACTTGTCAGATCCACCACAAAAAAATGATAAAGACTATTCGTCATAATTTACTAAAAGTTTAGTAAATATGGTTATACTTACAAGGTTAAGTGTAATTCTAATACTTTGAAAAGTTTCAAAGTATAGGAGAACGAATAAGAAGAATCAATTAGGCAGAAAGATAAATGTTTCTCCAATCTGTAAGGAAAGGAGAGTACTTTAGTATCGTGTTTTATGATCATGCTAATGATTATGAAACCATGTCAGAGTTGATCCTCTAAGGACGCCTTAGTGTAATTGTATGGCTAAGAAGAGGAATCGAGAATTGTTGAAATGGTTAAATCAAGAAGATGAGTTATATTTCGTTCCAAAATCGAGTCTTAGAGTTATGAGTGACATATCCTAAGTAGGTTTATAACACATCATGAAATGTGGAGTAGAAAAGTTTTCTTAATCATGCACATTTGAAGTTGGTAGTTGTGATGTTTTGGATAAAACAAAGACCAACTAAGACCAATTATATTAAGTGTTTTTCTTGATAAGAACCCGCACTAACTCTTGAATATTTGTTTGTCAAGGAATGTTTCTTGACAAGAGAATCTTATATGTCAAGAGGTCAGTGGGAGTATTACTGATCTTGAATAGCTTCATGAACTAATCAAGAATAAACCTATTGTTTATCACTAGCACACGACTTGAGGTTCGTAACCTATCGTGTTGACATATACTTGTTTCTGTGCCCATTCCAGTTAAGTTGACTATGCATGTGGGTTCTATGAGTCCTCATTTGATCGCATAAGGCAAGGCACGTTGATCAGTGAAAGTACATTGATCTGTGTGGGTGAGCTACTAAATAACCTGGAAGCAATGGTAGGCCCTTGTACTACCAAATGGCAAGAAATTAAGATTAAACAAGTTCAGTCCATATGAGTTCGGATTTGTCACAAACCTTGTCTTGTGATTATGGTTATGAAAAATTCACATGGATAGGAACACATACACCATAAAATCTAAGTGACATAAGGTTTCTCTCCGCTTCATGAATATGATTGTGAGGAAACGATTTCGATAAGTGGATTTTAAGGTATTAGCAGTTGTGATTGCATTTTCAAATTCAAGTATGACTACGACATCTCTCTTCATAGTTCGAATTGTGAGAAATGGCAAATAGTTTGAACATTCAGAATTTATGGTTCTAAGTTCTGAAATAGTTTAGACACACATATGAGCTTTCTAATAGAAAGGTGTATGAGCTTAGATAAAGACTTATCGAAGCATCTCGTATCAGAAATCTGAACTTTGGAAAGAAAGTCAATAAGTATTGATTTCTAGAAGTCCAACTGATTTCTGGATACATGTCAAAGCTAGTGGGAGCATAAGTGTTATGCTAGTAAGGACATAATTATTGTGCTAGTGGGAGCATAATCATTATGATAAGTGTTGCGAGTTAGCAATGCTATTTATAGGAAACAAGTTTTAAATTTGCAAGGTTGCATAGGATGAAAAGTTGTTTCGCTATAGAATGTCTAAGGGAGAGGAACTAATACTTCATTTCAAATCTAAAAGCTTAGATTGAGATTTTAATAAAATCTAGTCATGTACATACATGAATGTTATGTTGAAATGTTTTAACATAAGGAAATTCTGTGTATGGAAATATTATAACAAGAGATTGGTAAAGTATCATATCGTTATTATGAAGTGTATCCCATATGCTTCGTGTATAGGATCGATTGCATATGTTATAATAATCGCCTGTTCTAATTTTCCAAATGCCTAGCGCATTAAGAGGGTAAAAGGACTAGAACTTGGTATGACTAAAGTTGTTAAACAACTGTCAAGGACAATATAAGGTTTACCGAAGATTGGTTGCTTTTGGACAGTTGGAAGTAAAGTAATAGATGGACCATATTGATATGATTCTGAATAAATAGGATTCTATTTAGAATGGATAGTCATATGGCAATTATGGAAATGTTTCCATAATGGGAGTTGGATATTAAGAATCTATGTGTAGAAACGTTTATGCAAGAAGAATGTTAAGAGGAAAATACTTTGAATGTGAGACTTCATCTCCATGGAATTGTTCTGTAACAAGTCTCCAGTGGAATGTTGTCACACCCCAAAACCGGAACGGCAGAAACGATCTGGGGTGGAGGACGTCATGTTTAGTATCACAAGACATGCATCATAGTAATCAAAGTAATAAACAACCATTTAATTAGAAGGAAAGTGTTTACAAAGTATGTGTTCATAAAACATAGAATACATAAGCAAATAACAAAACAAGACTTGAAGCTATACTGCTCCATCTTCTGAATTCCCAGCGCGAGTACCTGTCTACTAGTTTCCTGAGAATACAAGTTATTTTGAAAGAGTTGATCAGCAATTAAGCTGGTGAGTTCATAAGATTTTAGTGATGTAAGTAAGTTGTAGAAAGCTTAGTAAGATGTAGTAAGTTGTAAGTTTTGTTTAGAAAAGTTCGCATGTTCCTCCAGAAAATCCTATATTTTCTGCTTTGATGAAAGTTAAGTAAAAATGACTCTACAATACTTTCTATGAGTACTAAATGGATACAAGTTATATAAAACTCAGAGTAAACAAACAATCGTTGTTAGATCCCCATTGGTTGTTAGATCCTTATTGTATATAACCCTAGTGTATTCCCTTGGTACTCACGGAGTTAACTGTAATAGTTCCTTTATATTTGATGAAAAGATTCTTTAAGAAAACCCTTATTTCTTATAATAAAATAGCAACCACAATGATTCCCTCTATGATCACTTAGTTTATACTAGCTATATATAATCTAATATTGATCAGATAGTTAATTGGGTGAATCTGCCCTAAGCCCACAACCAAACAAGGAACAGGGAATGAGGCGGAAAGCACACATCCAACTACCTATCATATATTAATTATATATAACATTGATGTATAAACTAAGGTGTTATAGGATTAACCACCTAAGGTCCCTTAAGTTATACTGGTTTAATAAAAATGGATTAAACCCTTTATTGGTAAGTTTTTAGTTTTGTATATCAAAAGTTCTATTTGAAAAGTATGTTTTGTACTAGAAAACTGTGCATTGACTTTGTATCGTATGACTTGACCCATACCTGGTACCCTTATGATAACTTAATGTATACTGAACATATATATATATATATCTAGAATCGAATAGATAATAGACTGGGTGAATCCGTTCCAAGCCCACAACCAAACAAGGAACATGAAATGAAGCGGAGAGCACACATCCTATTACCTGTCGGATCCTATTGATATATATATATATATATATATATATATATATATATATATATATATATATCCTTTGATGTATACATTAAGGAATCATAAGGTTAGCATTATGGTCCTTTCTACTAAACGTAGCCTTTTACCAAGGCATCAAATGTTATGTATGTTTGTTTCTTGCATGAGGGTGTATTTTCCCAAGTATGACTATCATTAACTAAATATAGTTTATACATTAATGAATATGTGAGAAGATCACAAAGTAAATGTAATAGGGAAAATAATGTTTTACCTTAGTAGTGACACTGCTGGCTATAAAGTGAAAAAATACAGACTCCAGGTAGTATTAAATGTACAATACCCCTCGGGGAGTCTTTTTGCCTTAAATCCTTAGTCAGTTAATTAAAGGTTTAAATGTGAACTCGTTTGTAACCATGCTAATCGACGACTGAATAACTGATGACCTTCCGGTGTCATAATATAGTGAGGTGACATTTTGTCACCCCTTGGCCTTATCGGCTGGGACTGTAGTTAGCAGTCGGGGTGTGGGAGTGTCTGTCCCGTATAGATCTATACACACGATGCCCGCTTTCCCTCCAGGAGACTCTGGTTACAATATGATACAACACTGTATTGTTGTATCCTTAAATAGTATGTCACATTCTAGTTATCGTATTCTAATGTTTGTATAGTATATTCTTATGTAAAGTATGGTGTAAGTTTCCTTAGTTTCTCTTCATAGTATGTTCTGTTTCTCATATAGTGTGTTCTGACTCATGTATGAACTGACTCTTTGTATGCTTCATTGTACTAGAAGTAATGAGTAGTGTCTTCCTAAACTATACCTATTATAGTTTACTAATGTTTTACTTGAACTGTTATTGAAAAGACTCATTTATCTACTAAGTTATGCTTGTACTTTAAAAACGGAGTTTTATAAAACTATAAAGTAACATAACTTTAAAAGAGTTTTTGAAATGTTTTGATCACTTATAAAAGACATAGCAATCTTTTGAAAGATGTTTATAGCAAACATTTACACAATTATAATTGTGTTCAACTTGTATTCCCCTCCTTAAAAGCATTTAAAACAGTTAAAAGATTCATTACGGGGTATGAACTCACCTGATGTGGGTGATTCAAACGAATATGCGCGTAAGGATGAGAAGTTCCACGAATGAACTCCCGAGACACAACGAGTCCTAAATGACATATAATGGCATATATGTGTATGTAATTAGTGTCTAAACAACTAATTAAGAAGGGTTACACCATTATAGACTAGGAAACTCTAAGATTTAAGGGATACAATCACCTAAGATTTCATAACTAGGGTGTATGGCCACCATATAGAGTTTACGGTCCAAAAGGCATGACCATAAGAGTTTACGGTCAAAGTGGTTTACGGTCCTATGTTTACGGTCCAAGTGTTCACGGTCTTATGGTTTACGGTCCAAGTGTTCACAGTCTAATGACCTTACGGTCATGGAGTTCACGGTCTAAGGAGATCCAACCGTAAAATCATCAAATCTTGCACAAATGATGGTTTTCAAGGGCTTCATTCAAAGGCATCAGATTCTAGGGACCATGCTTAGCCTTAGGAAGGGTTTAGGGTCTCTAATGCACCCTTCATTAGAGTTTACGGTCTAAGGAGATACTCTTAGACCGTAAACACCTTGTTCTTGGCTAAAAATGATGTTTTCAAGGCTCTAATCAGGTGTTTCAACTAGATAACAAGCTAAGGAGGGAGTACTTATGATATAGAGGCTTGAAATGGTGATTATGGTCCAAGAACACTAGTGTGTGTTCTTGGTGTTTCTTGAAGATCTAAGAAAAGATGATTTCCATGGATGAAATCATGAGATGATACTAGATTAAGAGATGTATCAATAAATCAAAGGAAGAACACTTACGATTTTTGGTGATCTAGGATGATGAACTTGATGATACTTGAGAGGATTTGGAAGTTCTTGAGTTTGAAAGGGAAGAAATGATCAAAATGATCATCATAATATATATATATATATATATATATATATATATATATATATATATATATATATATATATATATATATATGGGAGGGTCTTACGGGCACCCTGACCGTAAACTCAAGGGTCCTGACCGTAAACTCCTTTTGAGGAGGTTTACGGTTTGCTAGATGGTTTGGAACTTTAACTAACAAGTCTGACCTTAACTGAATTGAATGGTTGTACAAGATAGAAATTCCGGGTTGTCACAAATGTTTTGTAATATCATTGACAAAGTCTTTGTGACTTTGGTACCTTGACATTACAAAAGGATCATTGCATGTGAGTTTAGATCTAACAAGATTCTAGTAGTGACAAGAGTTTTGTATTCTTACACTTATAAAAAGGATTAGGGAATTGTGAAATGAGCATCATTGGAAATGTGTTCAGTTGATCTATTTCACAAGGTAAGGACCATAGGCAAACATAGTGTGCATGCTTGGAGCATGGGATAACTGTTGTTTTAATTCAAGTATTAAGTTGATTAGTCGAAACAATTATACAAAGAATAATATGTAATCGATATGGTGATTAAATAATAAATGTTTTATTTAAATTCAAAAGTGTTGAGACCATATTAGATTAGATTATTCTTATGTAATCGATATGGTGATTAAATAATAAATGTTTTATTTAAATTCAAAAGTGTTGAGACCATATTAGATTAGATTATTCTTGTGTTTCACTTAGCATGTTTTGACTTCCCAAATAATAAGATTTGAGTATTGGATTAAACCCACGCACATCTGAATCACTTCATGGATTTTATCACGAGTGATTTTGAGACTATAATATCTTATATTCTTGAAATAGAGACATATGATTTGTAGTTTGCAAGTCGGTTGCACATTGACGATGCGTAAACGCACCAGTAACTTGGTGTTATAAAACGTATCGTTGTGTGTGATTTGATGAGTAAATTGAGCAAGCATATGAGTTGACGTTTATCCGTTCCTTTTACCCAATGTGGGATAAAAGCGATATATGTGGGCCCCTCGATGGTTTATTGATGACACCCTAAGCGCTTGGCCAAGCCTGGACTATGTTGATGTGTTCAATTGTAGTCTGTTGTCAGTCGTCATCAATCGAAAATCGGGAAACAACACATGGACATAGATTATGATTATAATCCATGTCTCAGTCCATACGATATCTTGTAGAATATAGGAATATGTGATCCCTTATCTAAAGGACGCGGTTCTGATATGATCAGAGTTCGAAAACGACTTTTGAGAGCTACGATTGCTACTCGGATTTTGAAGTTACATTGGCAGTTATATTGATTAGACTTATCCAAGTAGGAGACTGTTGGATTAGGTGTCTAAGCCCATAACTATAGTTGGTATGTACTTGACCCGATAGTAGCATGGTCCTTTTGGGTTGCCTTCACCGGAGTAATTTGATAGGAAGGATATTTGAGAAAGAGGTTATTTGTGATTTATTAATATATATATATATATATATATATATATATATATATATGAATAATATATATATTAATTGATAAATCATATTATTTAATTGGTATTGATCAAGAATTAATTTAGAATTAATTTAGTGATCAAAAGAGACTAATTAAATTGACAGGGACTGATTAGGTAAATCAGTAATATTTATAGTTTGGGCTAATGATTCATGTTGATTAAGGATGGACTAAATCTTTGTGAGAGTCCATGTAGAGTTAGTACAAAGGGCCTATCATATTGATCATTGGAATACCTAAAGGATTAAGTAAATTAGGGTTTTATGTATGAAACCCTAAGGATTCCACACTATAAATTGAACCCCTAGCTTCCCAAAATCGGCTACTCTCTTCTATAGTGAAACCCTAGCCGATTTTGTGCTTCCTAACCTCTCTCTCATTATCTTCCATTTTCTTATGGTGTTTGTGACTTATTAGAGGTATCACATTTGAGGTACTAAGCTCTTGAGAGGCCAAGAACACAAGCTACAACAAAAAGGTATTCGTCTAACTTGTTTTTATGTTGTATATCTCAAATTGTATGCTAGTTAGGGTTCATGCTTTGGATAAAATGAAATTGCATGTATTACTTGAGAAAACTTAGATCCAAAGCATTTAGGGTTGTATGTGCACCATAGGATTGCTATAGTGCTCAAAACCCATCAGTTTCCCTGGTAGTTTCTCGTCACGCTTGGTTAAAAGTAAACAATTAGAGAGGTAGTAAATGCTAGTGTATAGAGCACTAACAACCAACGACTCTTTGAGTGGTCAACGTCAAGTAAGCATGAAAACAATAAACTAATAACATATGAGGTTCTTGACATTTGAATGTCGTGGTCTGGTTCAGTGGTAAATCTGGTTGAATAAATCAATCTATCAAAACAACTTTGCTGCTTGCTGTTTATCTTCTCGTTGAATAGCACTGAAAGTCTTCTTTTTATTCCTTTTTTGTCTGTTTGGGTTCTTCCTGGGGTGTTTTCTGATTTGTGCGTCTACCTGCTATCTTCTAGTATTTTTCTTGTCTTATATGATCAAGAATTTGGGTTTAGTTATAGATCTTGTGAACTGACTTGTGCTAGGTTGTTGATTCCAAGTTGTTCTCCTTGTTTGTTGTTTTCCATTCTCTTGATTGTTTAAAATGATTGGTCCTACTTATCGTCCAGAGTCTTTAAGTAAGATTAAAACCACTGATTTTGATGATCCTTTATATCTTCATCTATCTGATAATACCATAACAACTGTAATCAATTTTAAACTTAATGGAACTAAGAATTATAGAGTCTGGAAAAGTTCTATGAAAAGAGCTTTAAAAGCTCGAAATAAAATTGGTTTTGTGGATGGTACTATTGTTAAATATAAGACTGATAATTCTAAATCCCTTTGATGGGATAGTGTTAATGCGATTGTTTGTTCTTGGGTTTTAAATTCTATGCCTAAGTCTATATGTGCTGGACATGTATGTTCTGAATTTGCAATTGATATTTGGAATGAATTAAATGAAACATATTTTAAGGTCGATGGGTATGTTGTTTTTAACTTGCACCAACATATAAATACTCTTACTCAGAGTGGTTTGTTTGTATCTGATTACTATAATAAAATATATGGGCTTTGGAAAGAGTTTGATAGTTCAACTAATTGTAATGTGTATGTTTGTGAAGCTGCTACTCGGTTTAAAAATCACTCTAAACTTATGAAACTAATGCAATTTTTGAGTGGTCTTGATTATTCTTTTAATCAAGTCAAGAGTCACATTATGATTATGGAACCTTTGCCTAATGTTAAAACTGCTTTGTAACGTCTCAAAAATTACAAAGAGTTTTTTCAATTTTAAAATATATCAACCAAAATAATTTTGTTTCAAAAACCATAAAGTAAAATTCATTTGATTTAAAATCATACAATATCAGAGATAATATTCAAAACCGTGGAAACGAACATCTTCAATGCGTGTGTACAGTCCCACTGAGCTCTTCTCACGAACGACTTGCAAAATGTTTAATCCACAACTGTAAGCATAAAGCTTAGTGAGTTCCCCAATATACCACATATTCCATCATACATGCAATACATCCACACAAGATCCCGACTCTAGCACTGAGCAATCAAATCTCCTATCCACACACACATACATACATACATACATACATACATACATACATACATACATACACACAAATATATATATATATATATATATATATATATATATATATATATATATATATATATATATATATATATATATCATACGTAACGGGCCCAACCCTAGAGAGTATACGAGCCCAACCCTAACTCCATTGCTAGGGGCAGAACCATGGTCTTCCATACAGTTGATGTGATCAAACCATAATCTTTTCTATCAGAGTTGTGATCCAACCAAAGTCTTTCTATCAGTGTTGTGATCCAACCATAGTCTTTCCTATCAATGTTGTAATCCAACCACGGTATTTCCTATCAGTGTTGTGATCCAACCATAATCTTTCCTATCAGTGTTGTGATGTAATTACAGTCTTTCGTATCAGTGTTGTGATCCAACCATAGTCTTTCCTATCAATGCTGTGATCCCACCATTGTCTTTCCTAATAGTGCTATGATCCAGCCACTGTCTTTCCTATCAGTGATGTGATCCAATCACAGTCTTTCCATATAATCCATAAAGTTATATGCAGTCAGAGATCAGATAGACAATCGAACAGATGACCTACTCGAGAGCGAAAAAACCAGACGAGAACATCACAATCAGATATCAGGCCAAGAGTTCTTAGGCTATCCAACCTAAACCACATAGAAACCAACTATCACTATCACACAACCATGTAACATAAACACATAGCAAGATACTAACATGTCCATATGCTTAATAACTAGCCTTCCTATACGTCAACCCCGTTGATCAGGAAGTTTTCAGGTGCGCTTTGACCAAGGTCCATGCCAACCTTGCTCCATCTAACGGATGGAATGAAGAATGAATTCCACAGCTAACTGTTGAAACCGACGCCCATACTCACGGATGCACAATGAATTCCAAACAAAAACCCAATAGGGAAAGGCTAACCTAGCCTATACATCAACACGACCCTAACAACCCTTAATTCTTGTGACTACCCGAAATTTTTTTGCTTTTAAAGCTCAGCCAGTCAGCTCAGTTGAGTGTCAAAGCCGTTTCTGCTATCATTTAGCCTCGTTTGGAGTCCATTTAAAGGTCCAAAGGTCAGTACATTCAAGCATTGAGAATAGGAATGGATCGTGTACCCTTTTAGCATCAAAACCGGGCCATACACTCCAACACAAGGAGTGTACGGCCGCACACATGGGTGTGCGGCCGCACACCCCTCCCCTGGCAGCACACTCTCGTGTATATAGGAGGGACTTAGCCTTATTTCATCTCTTTTTACTCCCCCAAGCTTAGAACTCGATTTTCCTCTCAACTACCATCCGATTTTCAGCCTAGATCTCCAAAAATGTAAGTTCTCCCTTTGGTTTGTTGTTAATCTTCATAAACTAGTTACAACCTTTGATTTCATCCATTTGAAATCGTTTTTTGGCTAGATCTTCAAATCTTCATCCATTTCACCAAGAACACCAAGAACACACACTTGTTCTTGGCGATTTTGGACCTTCTCGAGCTTCCGGATCGTAAGTACTTCTTCACAATGCTTGAATCTTGTTAAGAACACTTGTTTAAGTCCTTAGAAATGCCCAAAACTCGTGACCTTGTGGTGTGTACGGTCGCACATACTCATGTGGCCGTACACCCCTCAAAAACCCTCACAACACCATCCAAACACCCTAAAGGCTTGTATACTGTGAATTCCATTCCCCAAGCTTGTTACTTACTAGATGAGGGCCTTAGAAAACATCCAAAACATGTTCATCAAGGAGTGTGCGGCCGCACACCCTCAAGTGGCCGTACACCCCTTTGTTTGGTGCTTTAGGGCTTCCAAAGTGCCTTTCTAGCTTCAACACTTGATGAACATCAGTCCTACAAGCCTCCCCACCATTTGGAAAACGTTTTATGCACTCTTTACCATGAGTGTGCGGCCGCACACTCCCCTGGCCGCACACCCATGGCCGCACACCCATCAATATGAACGTACACTCCCATTTAGTGAATCACATGTGATTCCAACACTTGGGCAAAGTGTTTCCTAGTCCCGTAAGGTGTTTCCTTGCATTTGGTTGCTTCTAAACACTATATTTATATCAATATATGCCATTATATGTCTTTTAGGACTCGTTAAGTCTCAGGACTTCACTCGTGGAACTTCTCATCCTTACGCGCATATTCATTGAATCACCCACATCAGGTGAGTTCATACCCCGTAATGAATCTTTTAACCGTTTTAAACATTTTAAGGGGGGGAATACAAGTTGAACACAATGTTAATTGTGTAATTGTTTGTTATAAACATTTTAAAAAGGATTACTTATGTCATTATAAGTTGTCAAAACATTTCAAAAACTCTTTTAAAGTTATGTTACTTTATAGTCTTACCAAAACTCCGTTTTAAAGTGCAAGCATAACTTGGTAGATAAAAGAGTCTTTTCAATAACAGTTCAAGGAAAACATTACTAGTAAACTATAATAGGTATAGTTTAGAGTTAGTCCATACACGAGTCAGAACACACTATTATGAGAAACGATACACACTATACACTATGCAAGAGAGTATACTATACGTGAACATTACTACACTATACAAACATTTGAATACTATAAATAGAATGTGACATACTACTTCTCGATACAACACTTCTTAGTGGTATCACTTTGTAACCAGAGTCTCCTGGAGGGAGAGCGGACATTGTGTGTATAGATCTATATGGGACAGACACTCCCACATCCCGACTGCTAGCTACAGTCCCAGCCGAAAGGCCAAGGGGTGACAGAATGTTACCTCACTACATATTACCTGGAGGGTCATCAGTTATTCAGTCGTCGATCAGCATGGTTATATACGAGTTCACATTCAAACCTTTAATTAACCAAATAAGAATTAAAGGCAAAACAGACTCTCCGAGGCGTATTGTTCATTTAATACCACCTGGAGTCTGCATTTCTTTTCTTTAGACTCTTCGAGGTGTATTGTACATTTAATACTACTTGGAGTCTGTATTTTATTACTATATAACCAGCAGCGTCACTGCTGAGGTAAAACATTATTTTCCCTATTACATTTACTTTGTGATCTTTTCACATATTACATTAAATAGACTATATTTAGTTAATGATAGTCACACTTGGGAAAATACACACTCATACAAGATACAAACATATATAACATTTGAGGCCTTGGTAGAAGGCCACGTTTAGTAAGAAGGACCGTAATGCTAATCTTATGATTCCTTGATGTATACATCAAAGGATACATATATATCAATAGAATCCGACAGGTAATAGGATGTATGCTTTCCGCTTCATTTCCTGTTCCTTGTTTGGTTGTGGGCTTGAGACAGATTCACCCAGCCTATTATCTATCCGATTCTAGATATATAGGTTCCGTATACATTAAGTCATCATAAGGGTACCAGGTATGGGTCAAGACACAGAGTCAATGCACAATTTTCTAGTACATAACACATTTTCCAAGATGGACGTTTGGTATATAGAACTAGAAACGTACCAGTTAAAGGTTTAATCCATTTTATTAAACCAGGATATACTCAAAGGACCTTCGGTGCCTAACTCTATAATACTTTAGTTTATACAGCACGGTTATATATCATTAATACCCAATAGTTAGTTGGATGAGTGTTTTCCGCCTTACTTCCTGTTCCTTGTTTGGTTGTGGACTTAGGGCAGATTCACTCAATTAACTATCTAGTCGATATTAGATCATATATATCTAGTATAAATTAAGGGATCATAGGAGTAATCAATGTGGTTACCATTTTACTATAAGAAATAAGGGTTTTCTTAAAGAATCTTTTCATTTAAATATAAAGGAACTATTACATTTAACTCCGTGAGTACCAAGAGGATACACTAGGGTTATATACAATAAAAATCTAACAACCAATGGGATGTGTGTCATCTGCCTCATTCCTTGTTCCTTGTTTGGTTGTGGGCTTAGGGCGGATACACACAATCGATTGCTTGTTTACTCTGAGTTTTATGTAATTTGTATCCACTTAGTACACATAGAAAGGATTGTAGAGTCATTTTTACTTATCTTTCATCAAGGCATGAAATATAGGATTTTATGGAGAAACATGCGAACTTTTTCTAAACACAACTTATAATTTACTACATTTTTCAACTACGTTTCAACAGCAGCTTTCCACAAACATTTTTACAACTTACATCACTAAAATCTTATGAACTCACCAGCTTAATTGTCGATCAACTCTTTCAAATAACTTGTATTCTCAGGAACCGATTAGACAGGTACTCGTGTCGAGGATTCAGAAGATGGAGCAGTATAGCTTCAAGTCTTGTTTGTTATTTGCTTATGTATTCTATGTTTTGTGTGTACACACTTTGTAAACACTTTCTTTCTAATGAAATGGTTGTTCATTACTTCGCTTACTATGATGCATGTCTTGTGATACTAAACATGACGTCCTCCACCCCAGAACGTTTCCGTCGTTCCGGTTTTGGGGTGTGACAATTCTAAACATGGGAACGACTAATCAGACATAGACAAGTCTAATTCAACCCATGTGAATGCTATGATCTAACCATAGTCTTACAGTCACTATCACTGCTACAGCCCTACTGCAGTTTTCCTTGCCATGATCCAACCATGGTCTTCTATATGTGAATGCTATGATCCAACCATAGTCTTACAATCACTTCCGTTGCTACAACCCATTTGCAGTCTTTCCTACCATAATCCAACCATGGTCTTCCATATGAGGATGTTATGATCCAACCATAGTCTTACAATCACTTTCGTTGCTACAACTCAGTTGCAGTCTTTCCTGCCATTATCCAACCATGGTCTTCCATATGTGAATGCTATGATCCAACCATAGTCTCACAACACCCCTACAATTGCCATAGGCTTCCCATATGTTCTTTCAAAAAACATACTAAGACGATAAGAAAAGCTGACACGAAACGAACCCCCTAGTCTACTAGACCCCATCATATGTTCGGGTCGCGCTTCAAACCCTAAAGCCTTCATCTGATAAGAACAAGCAAAGCGGCCCTCGCAAAACCCTCGAACTGAACCTAGACATTGACCCAAAATTTGTGGTGTTGTTGATGGTCTAAACCTCCAAACGAGATAGCCTGGAACCCTCAACATCTTTTACCTGATCAGATCTAACGGTTGAACATCATTCCTTGCGTAAGCTTCAAATCGGACAACAACCAACACCAGCTATCCTCCATCCTTTGAATATGAGGTTCTGGGATGACCTGAACTCCGAAATACTTCTATATGACGATACAATTCTCCTGCACTTGGAATTAGGTAAACTCTAACAACTTCATAACCATTCGAGTTTCTAAGCCAATCCAATACTCTCACCACATGGTTCCTAACAATCACATCTGTCATTACCAAGCATAAAGGAGTTCGAATTCTTTAAACAAAACTCAAAAGTTCCAATATAACTACAAACGATAATGACATAATCCCAAGAGTTCCAACATACATTTACAACCTGATGACAACAATCCGTTCATACATAAACCTTCATATAAAAAAAGTTGATTAATACAATATCCTTCAATTAATCATTAAAGATTACAATTGAAACAACAAAACCAACAAAACATGGGATATACTAATAACACAAACGAATGTTGCATCTAACCGAACTATAGAAAACTGCTAACTCAAATTCTGGCACTTGGGAATCTAGTTGTCCCATGCTGCCCATCCGGTAGCTGCCAAGCCAAGGGCGTTGCATCCAAAACCACACCATCAAATCTGAATGGAAAATCGGCCTTAACATGGCCTAGTTGACTGCAAAAGAAACATACCCTTGGTGACTCCATCAGACTATAGTCCCGACTATAGTGTCACACCTCGCTAAAGCGGAAATACGGGGCGTGGCAGTACAAAGGGTTCCATAGCAAAAGTTAAAAGACAACGCCAACCATAGAATTAAAAATCATTACAAATTTACAATGAGTTTGAACAAATTTTTAAAAGAAATTACAATGTATTTAAAAGTCAACACATGCAAATACTCCTACAAGTGTTTTGTCTCTACGTGCCTCTTACTAGATGATTCCTGAAAAAGCATGTAAAACGAGCTTCAACTATAAAAATAATTGGTGAGTACTCACATGCTTCTAACATAATATAGTTAGAAGTCATGATAATCAGAATATTGATAACAGTTTCCATAAACAAATTTTCATTGCTAAAATAAGTAAATAAGTTTTCATGAATAGAAGTTCGTTGCTAAAGCGAGTAATAAAGTTTCCATAAATAGAAATATATTGCAAAAATGAGTAAATAAGTTTGCATGAACAAAGTTCATTGTCATCATGAGAGATAAATTATGTTTCCCAAATGAGATGCAACGTTCATATTTTCATGGGTAATAAAGTTTCCATAAATAGAAATATATTACAAAAATGAGTAAATAAGTTTGCATAAACAAAGTTCGTTGTCATCATGAGAGATAAAGTATGTTGCCCAAATGAGATGCAACGTTCATATTCTCATGGGAAATTGTCACACCCCAAAACCGAGAACGGCGGAATACGTTCTGGGGTGGAGGACGTCATGTACAGTATCATAACAATGCATAATAGTAAAGACAAGCAACAACATCCATTACATTAATATAATAATTGTAATACAAGCGTGTTCTGTACAGTTTGTTAGACACCAAAAGTATAATCAAAATAAAGAGGAGTCTTGTATGTGCTCCATCTTCTCAAAAGCTGCATATGTACCTGTCTACTGATGACCTGAGAATACAAGTTATTTTGAAAGCGAGTATCAGCATAAAGCTGTTGAGTTCATGAGTATTTAGTGTCATTGATTGTATAAAAATGATTGCAACCATGTAGTATAATAATTGATCTCAATGTTAGAACATAGTATGCTCCCTAGGAAAACCCTATGTTTTCCAGTAAGAGTGGTCTTCTACCAAGACCCGGTTGTATGTATGTTTGATCCTTTGAAAATGTAAAAGTTTTCCCAGAGAAACTATTAGTAGGAAAATATAGTTTTAGACTTCATTCATGTAAAGTAATTGGGAAAATAGTGTTTTACCCCAGCATTATCACTGCCAGCTAATGAAATGAAAATACAGACTCCAGGTAGTATTAAATGTACAATACACCTCGGGGAGTCTGTTTTGCCTTTAATTCTTAATGTATTAATTTAAGGTCGAAATGTGAACTTGTATGTAACCATGCTGATTGACGATCGAATCCCTGATGACCCTCCGAGTCATCTGTAGAAATGTGACATTTTGTCACCCCTGGGCCTAGTCGGCTCGGACTGTAGCTAGCAGTCGGGATGTGGGAGTGTCTGTCCCGTATAGATCTATACACGTAATGCCCGCTCTCCCTCCAGGAGACTCTGGTTACGTGGTGATAGCACAAAGACGTGTCGTATCGAGAAATAGTATGTCACATTCAATTTTAGTAAGTTCTCTTGTGTAATGTATAATGTACTTTCTAGTATAATGTATAGATTGTTCTCTTGCATAATGTATAGTATTCTCTTTGTATATAGTATTTAACATGTATTAACTCATAACCGCACTGACTCTGGTAGTCGTCATGGCAATAGTAGTATTGAGTAGTAATCCTTAACTATACATATTATAGTTATGTAGTAATGTTGATTGCATGCCTTTGATACCCAAAGGCATTGAAACTGATATGAAAACTTTTATATCTGACACAAATATATAAGATATATAACTAAGAATTCAACGAGAGTCGGACTAATAACAAAATACCCTAAGCCCACAATCAAACAAGAACAGGAAATAAGATGAGCTATTAGTCCTAAGTCCTTCAAATCTTACTTATATAAATATATTAGTGTAGACATTGTTTGAGAATAAAAAGAGTTTGGAAATAGTTTTATAACAATTTAACATACAAATGAATTTGATAATCATTTGAAACAGTTTGGTTGACAAAGCAGTTGCAAATATAGAGAATCCTTTTTGATTGCAAGTTATAAATCACATGTGATTGATACTATAACTTATTTGATTCAGCTTGTATTCCCCCCCCCATAAAAGCATTTAAAAACATTTAAAAGGTTAATTAAGGGGTATGAACTCACCTGCTATGAGTGAAGTGGATGGAAGTGTCGGGTAGGATGCTAGGTGTCAAGTGAGGACTTGAACACACACACGGATCCTATGTAACATGTAGTGATACATAAATGTATCTAATTAGTTATTTAATCACTAATTAGGTAAGTAAAGACACTCTAATGCATGAAGACACTTTGTTTCAAGTGCAAGGAGTGCTAAAGGTTGCATCTAAGGAGTGTATGGCCTCACTATGGAGTTTACACTTCAATTGGTTACACTTAAGTGTGTTTAAGGTTTCTGGACCATTGTCCCCATGAGTTTACGGCCGTAAACTCATGGTAATGGTGCCATTGGGTGTTCAAAGGTCTTTAACTACTCAAGGAATTATGCTAGACTCGAATCCATGGCTTAGGAAGTGATTGGGGCTAGAAATGGACACTTCTTGGAGTTTACGGTCCTTGGACCACTCCCTTGGGAGTTTACGGCCGTAAACACATGAGTTTACGGTCGTAAACTCATGTTGGTTCATTTCTCTTGTGTTTTGGTGGTTCTAGGCTATGCATGCAAGGTTCTAGTAACTTACACAAGCATAGGAAGGTTTTTAAGGCACTTAAACATTCTTAGAAGGTGTTTACGGTTTTGGGAGGCCTTCCCAAACCGTAAACTCATGTTTGTCTCATACTTACACGTTTTTGGGGTTCCTAGTTCATGCATGTAAGTCCTTAGTTCATTACTCAAGCATTGGAAGGAGTTTGGAGCTTCAAAACCCTTCTTTGGGGTGTTTACGGTTTTGGAATGTTCCAAAACCGTAAACCCATGTTCTTGGGGTTTTTGGGTGTTTAATCCATGAATACTAAGCCAATAACTAGTTAGATGAAGTATACTTACTTATAGGAAGCTTGTAGAGGTGTTTTAGGACCGAAAAACGCAAATGTGTTCTTGGTGTTCTTGAAGATTTGAAGATTCTTTGAAGATCTAAGTAAAAATCGGAATCCTTTGGATGAGAAGGTGTAGAAACACTAGATTAAGTGTTGTTTAAAAGGATCTAGGAAGAAAACTTACATTTTTGGGCGGATTTGGAAGAAGAAGATGATGATACTTGAGAGAAAAACTTGTGTTCTTGAGTGGAAGGTGGTAAAAAGTGAGGGCAAAGGGGTAAACCCATGTTATAAGCATGAGTGCATGGGGAAAGGGTGTTTATGGCCCAAACACCCCATGTTTGGCCGTGAACACCTAGCTAAGGTGTCGGGTTGCCCGGTTTATTAAACGCCACTAATTACGTCACTTCCATTTATTAAATCGTTTGACGAAAACTAAAATAAAACACCAAACGGGTTTAAATCCGGCCAAAAATGTACTGAAATGTTTTTATCTAATATTTGAAGTGTTTGAATGTGGAAATTATACAAATGAAAATTTCGGGTTGTCACAGAAATAAAGTTTCCATAAATAGAAATATATTGCACAAATGAGTAAATAAGTTTGCATAAACAAAGTTTGTTGTCATCATGAGAGATAAAGCATGTTGCCCAAATGAGATGCAACGTTCATATTCTCATGGGAAATAAAGTTTCCATAAAGAGAAATATATTGCAAAAATGAGTAAATATGTTTGCATAAACAAAGTTCGTTGTCATCATGAGAGATAAAGTATGTTGCCCAAATGAGATGCAACGTTCATATTCTCATGGGAAATAAAGTTTCCATAAATAGAAATATATTGCAAAAATGAGTAAATAAGTTTTCATAAGCAAAGTTCGTTGTCATCATGAGAGATAAAGTATGTTGCCCAAATGAGATGCAACGTTCATATTCTCATGGGAAATAAAGTTTCCATAAATATAAATATATTGCAAAAACGAGTAAATAAGTTTGCATAAACAAAGTTCGTTGTCATCATAAGAGATAAATTATGTTGCCCAAATGAGATGCAACGTTCATATTCTCATGGGAAATAAAGTTTGTTGCTAAAACGAGATACAAGGTTCGTATGTGCATCAAGTTTCCATAAATAAAAGTACATTGCTAAAATAAGTAAATAAGTTTGCATAAACAAAGTTCGTTGTCATCATGAGAAATAATGTACATTGCCAAAATGAGATGCCAAGTTCATATTCTCATGGGAAATAAGTTCGTTGTCATCATGAGAAATAAAGTACATTGCCAAAATGAGATGCAAAGTTCATATTTTCATGGGAATAAAGTTCGCTGCTAAAACGAGATACAAAATCCGTATTTTCATAATGATTATACCATGAGTTCAGAACCCAAGCCTAATGACCGAGGGTGCCCTCTTCTATGTCTATCGCTAATATAGGGTAATATGGTAAAATGCACTCAAGCCTAATAACCGAGGGTGCCCTCCTAATAGCGCTATCCATAATGACCATGGGCTCAAATGAGTTAATGAGTTGTGTGAACTGATTCCAAGGACTTAAACGCGATAAGGCCTCATGAATTAACAATAACATACATATACAGATCAAAATGTAGCAACCAAGTTTGATACAAGTCAAATTAAATACAACGAACAATAAACAGTTTTTGGACATGCTTTTCCACCCCAAAACGTAAAAACCGAAAATAGGGAGAGTCGTGAATACTCACAATGCATTGAGATGATGGAAATGATGTCTTGAACTACATTCCAGTTGTACCACTATCGATTCCTACAATGATGTTGCACACTAATGAGTCTCTAATCGAAATCTAATACTAGTATACTTACTACTACAATAGAATTATGCCAATATTGTGTCAAAATTTAATATTGTTAATTTACAAACATTTTTCTGTGAAATTTAGATTTATATGAATCAATTTGTTGTATAACAAATTTAAGTGAAAAATCTCGTTTTTGGCAATGTTAATTGAAGTGTAACTATAACATTTTGGAAAGTGTTTCAAATGGTAAATATTTAAAACTAAATCAAAAAAGTTATAAAATTTTCTAAACTTAGTATTTCAGTTTTAATTGAAGTCAAAGTCATTAAAATAAATTTTCTTAAATTTTTGATTTCTCTAACTATTTTTGACCAATTTAATTTCTTGAAAACATCATAAAATTTGGGGAAAATAGTAAATCATCATGGAAAATTATTATATTTGTTGTGTAACTGCTTCATAACGTCCTTAAACTGGGAAAATTCATAATTGCGAATTTTAATCAATAAAACCCAGTTTTATAATTTAATAATCTCTTGTACCAAGAAATTTTAATTAAATACAAAAAAGTAGTGAAAAATAACCAAACTTTTTATACGTGTTTCAACTGAAGTTAAGGACTTCCATTAAATCTTCCATAAATTTTATATATGTATAGATAGTTTTCCTTTATTTAAATGCTCAAATCAACACAAATTCGAAATAAATAGGGAACAGTTTATAAAATTCACCAAACATTTTGTGCCACTGTTATTTAACATATCTAAGCTGGGAAAAATATCAAAGTTGGTTTTCAAACAATTTAACTATTTGTCTATATTTTATTCGTTTAAATAAGCATTAATTCGTGAATAATCATCAAACAGTTAAGGAAATTGCCAAACTTTTTTTAAACTTCATATACAGTGTACGTAGCTGGGAAAAATACCAAATTTGATTTTCATAATCTGGAGTCCGATTTTTGGATTTATGTGTATGTAATCTTAGGAAAATAGATACAAAATAGCATACAGAAGAGAAAAATCATCCAACTTTTTATATAGCATCCGAATGTCATATAAGATGTTCTGGTAAAGTTTCATAATTTGTGGATAAGTGTAGCTATTTTTCATCAATTTAATCTCTTAAACATTCATTAAATCGGTATAAATAAGAAATTATCTTGGAAAAATCGGGTAACTTTTTCATGGAGTCCCTATGATGTCTAGAATATGCAAAAATCATGAAATATGGATTTGGACATACATAACTGTATTTTGTTTATTTATTTCCCTTCAAAAACAAAAATTAGAATTCAATAGAAAACAGCCTTAGAAATGCACGAAACTTCATGAAACGTCTTTAATCAGTGCATAGGTTATATGCGAAATTTACCAGAATTTATTGACCATCAAAAGTTTTTTATATGAATTATCGCTCTATTTTATTGCAAAAATAACAATAAATCGAGAAAAATGATTTATTTTCTGAAAATTTCCAGGTCATCTTGTTTTGTTGTCTAGATTATGGGAAAAATCGGATTTGAGCAGAAACGAAGGTTTAGATATTTATTTGTGAATAAATCTTTTATGACATATTTGAAAGCTTTTTAACAACATACTTTGATCATCAAGCATCTAAGCTTGAAGATCATCACATGCATGTTGGTTTTTGGGTGAAATACTACCACCATCATTATAAAAATCATGGTTATGAACATATGATTCATAATCCATCCATAGAATGGTGTAGAAGAAGAAGATATGCAAGAAAACGTGAGATTTTGAAGGAAGATTGAAGGGGGAGTGGAGGATTTTCGTTTTTACCTCAAGAACAACTTCAAATGTTGAAGTTTTTGAGTAGAAATGGCTGAACTTCGCTGAGATTTTTGTGGTTTGAGAGAGGGTGATAGAGAATTTGGGTGGTGGTGATTATGGAAAATGAAAGAAAGTGAGAGAAAGAGTGTAAGAGTAGCTTAAATGATTTCTACTTTGGAAAGAGAGATAGTGGGAGAGAGAGAACGAAATTTAGGGGATATAATGCCCTGTCTCTCTCTCTCTCTCTCTCTCTCTCTCTCTCTCTTTTATTTTTATAAAATTCAACCTTTCTATAAATATATCTAAGTTATTTTTATAAATTGTGCATCATAACCTAGTTTTTACTCATAAAACCTTGATTTTTGGCTTACAAATTAAGGGTAAATGTTAATGATTTAATTTTTATTTTCCTTGCTTATAATTTCCTGAATTTAATTATTTTAAATTGATATTGTAAGGTTCATAACAATTTTATGGAGTTTTAGGTGTTAAAGTTTATAAATTTGAGAATTTAGGGCTTTTAGTGTTTTTCGGATTTTGCTAAACTTTAGATATCAAGATAGATTGAATTTTGGAGGCATCAAATTATTTTTGAGTCTTATAACTCTTTTATAGTTATAAATAATGTTTGTAATTCCTTTTTGTCGGTTTATTGGCATTTCTATGTAGTGGTTCCGAGATTTAAGTGAAATGGAGGAACTAAGTATACTAGTCATAGTTTTCAACTTTGACTTAAGTTTCTATGAGACTTTTACCTAATTTATACTACTAGGTCAAGTGCATGATGAGTCTACATGATTCATTCAAGGATTTTCACTTCAAGGAATGAACCGAATATGGATAGTCATTACAGTTAAGTTGTGGTAGAATTCACATATCAATGTGAAATCTAAGTATACTATCCTTCAGTTCTACTTATTTCTAAGTTTCTAGTAGGTTATAACTTAGCTTCTAGTTACAAAGTCTAGAATGTGTCGTGCCTACACGTGCAACTAAGTTTATCAATTCTAGAACCCACTCGAATTTTGATGGTTGTCACAGTCTACCTCGGTTGAAAGAATTTCGTCCCGAATTCAATTCGTGACGTATTCTATTAGAACTTAGCCGAATACATTTGTATAGATGGAGACTTGGCGACCTTAAGAACCTTGGATTAACTCCTCAAGGGAGAGTCAAATCCTTTAGTTATAATCAGGTTAGTGTTTCCCTAATTCGAGTTCTGCCGTCTAGATTGTGGGTAATTAGGATCATGGAAATCATGACCCACCCATGGCGACCTAGTCGAAAAAGATTATCTAGTTAGATATGATCTAAATTAAAGAGCATTATAAGTTTTTCTGAAGCGTCGACTGCATTGGGCGTTAAGTCCGCATTGATCCTTAGGTCGCGTTCTAAATCAACACTAAGTGTAAATTCGACATCTATTAAGGAAGAGGTTAGAGACAATTTGCTTACTTCCGGGTTGCTTACTAGATCTGGAAATGATATATTCCGAAATAAGAAGGGGTAGCACGAATGAAAGAGAAACAATCGAGGTTAAGTTCCTAATGATACGTGCTAAGGGTAAGCAACAAAACTTTGGTACATCTCAAGTGTAAAGACTATTTAAGTGTCGTCTACAAAATAAATTACGAAATGTCCAAGGATTTCCAAAGAAATATTTACTACTACTGTTACTCTTGCTATAATAGAACCATAGTTGAATAATATAGTTACAAAGTCGTTGTTTCTAATGAAGACGGTGAAAGTTTATGATATTTTAAATCATAATATCTAGATAGCATTTTGAGTATTTAGAAATGATAATTAATCTCACTGTTATCAACATGTGTAATAATTTCAACAAAATGAAGATACATGTGTGACAATCAAACAAAGTAGTAAAAAAAATAAAGAGATTAATTAATGTTAAAGGTTTAAGTCGTCGATGAGGGACTTTATATAGAAATATTTATATTACAATTTTTGAAGAATTGTCCAATTGTTTAAGTCATGAATTTTTTTTTCAAGATTACTAGGAGTCAGAATATTTATGAAAACAAGTTTGAGAGTTTAGGAACTCACTGAAAATTGCAAAGTAGAATGCTATTTTAAGAAAGGTGTAAAAATGTCGATCTTTGAAAATAGTTCATTCTTAATTTAGTGATTCTACCAAAAACAATCAATAGAAGGATAGATAATCGTAATTTTTAAAACTTTTTATGTTTTTAAGAAGAAGAAACATAAGAAAATATATCCTTCACATATACTTTCCGTTCCTAGAAAAATGATAAGCACAAAGGTATTCATCTTGTGTATTAATTGTAAGGAAAATACAATGAAAATTGCACTTTAAATCAAGTTTCCGAATTTAGAATGAATGAGAAAATGTAAATAAGGATTACTTGTTTATAGTAGATTTCAAAATAAAAACAAAATGTATATGATAAAAGGCGTAATTGAATATATCAAAGTTGACTAAATCAAAATTATGTCTCACGACTATACACGTATTAATCGCTCAAAACGAAAGGGTAGACTTCTAGTCTGCATGTGTACGAACATGGTACCAAGAGAAGCAAAATGGACAAAACAAGGTTAGACAATGTATTATGTTATTATTATGGGTGTGCGAGATCTAAAATCAGAAGGAGAGCAAGAAATCAAGTTCGGGGGAAAGAAAAGAAAGGTAGCAACAATGATTGCTATTGATAAAATTTTAAGAGCAATACAGATTGGTAGATTTAAAACCAGGTCGAGATATATTTAAAACTTCACTCTTTAATGTATGTTGATGGTTACATAGACATGAAGAAGTTTTAAAGTGTTTGCTAAAGTTTGCTAAAAATTCATGAGTTATCTATAAAGTTAAACTCCATTTGTGAAAAAGAAGAAGCACTTCAACTGGTAACTGAAAATCTGACAATTTTGACTTTTTAGACTGAAGTCCAAAAATGGTTAAAATGGATAAGGTAAAGACTCAGTATACTTAGAACAATAATGTGACAACCCGAAATTTCCATCTTGTAAGTCAATTCAATCAATCAAAAGTCAGACTTGTTTCTATTACCTTTATGCTGTGTTAAGGGTCTGTTTAAGAGTTTCTAAGCCTAGTACACTCAAGGATTGTGTGTTATGAAGTGTTAGCTTGAGATCATTGAGTTTTAATCGAGCCGGAAACACCCTCACAAGTAGTTCACGGCCACAAACTAGGTTCATAGCCGTGAACCCATCTTGGGTCGTGAACTCATGCCTTATACATGAGTTTTGGCCATTTTTCTCTTCACTTCTCACATTCCAGCCGTGAATACATCACTTCTCTCTCAAGTACCGTCCTAGAAAGGGTCTCTTTTCACCTCAAAATCGTAAGTATCTCATCCCTTTTCTTGTGTATACTTAGAAACCCCTTTGATTCCATATTGATTCATCACTTTTCATCAAGATCTTCAAAGTGTTCATAGGGCCGTGAACCACTCTAAGGCCGTGAACCCATCTTCATTGGCCGTGAACCCTCCTTAGATCCAAGCTAGGGCCGTGAACACATCTTGTTTTCTTGGGTCGTGAACCCTCCAAGGGCCGTGAACACCCCTTGTTTGGCCGTGAACCTCTTTCAGCCTCCTACTTTCGATTCTAACACTTCATTGTATGTGTTTCCTAGATACTAAGGTTATTTCCCTTGCACTTTAGTTGTTATAAACACTAATTGTATGCCTATATATGTTAATATATGTTAAATAGGATCCGTTTGTGCTCGGGACTTCACTTGGCATACTTAGCATCCTATATCGATCTTTCATTCGAATTACTCACAACAAGTGAGTTCATACCCCTAAAATCTATATTTTAAATGTTTTTAAATGCTTTTAAGGGGGGGGGGATACAAGTTGAACACAATAATAATTGTGTTAATATTTACCTGTGATAACCATCACATTAAAGAATTTCTTATGCTTTTGTAAGTGATTAAATCAATTCAAAAAGTCTTTTAAAAAGATGTTAGATTGTTCTTTATAAAACTCCATTTTTAATGTACATGTTTAACTCAGTAGCTAATTGAGTCTTTCCTGCACATCAGTAACAGTTCAAGCAAACATACTAGTAAACTATAATAGGTATAGTTTAGGATTCAGTACATACTATATTCTAGAACAGATGAACAAATCATGATTTACATACATATACTTTACACTCCCAGTAACCTAGGAAGGGAACGTATCATTACTTCATTTGTTTAAAACAAAATATGATAATACACATGGTATATGGATATATATATATATATATATATATATATATATATATATATATATATATATATATATATATATATATATATATATATATATATATATATATATATATATATATATATGTGGGGTACATCTACAAAGTACCGGGTTATATATGGGGCACATCTACAAAGTACCATGTTTTATTTAAAAAGGGTACATCTATAAAGTACCGGACAATAATAAATAAAACATAGCAATATATAAAACTCACAAGAGTATCGATCGAGGCATTTAGAGTACATGATTTCATTACTTCTAGTAGTCTTCCTAACCAAAAGAACAACGCCATATAACTTCCTAGTAACATGAACATTCAGTTAGAAAGGGGCCTATAATGCTAACTTTATGATTCCTTTGTGGATACATTAGGGATATATATTAATCGGATGCGACAGGCAGTAGGATGTTTGCTTTCCGCTTCATTTCCTGTTCCTTGTTTGGATGTGGGCTTAGAGCAGATTCACACAGTCTACTATTTATTCGATCTTGATATATATATATATATATATATATATATATATATATATATATATATATATATTGTTGGATTAGGTGTCTAAGCCCATAACTATTATTGGTATGTATTCGACCCGAGAGTAGCATGGTCCATTTGGGTTGCATATCATCAGGACAATTTGTTAGGATGGACTTTTGAGAGAAGGTTATTTATGGTTTATTAATATATTATAAGTAATAATATATTAATATGAAATCATATGTTTTAATTAGTAGTGATCAAGAATTAATTTGGAATTAATTTAGTGGTCGAAAGAGACTAATTAAATCTATGGGGACTAATTATGATAATTAGTTATATTTATATGTGTTGGGCTTATGATCCATGTTGGACCAAGTTTATGTATGGATACATAAAGAGTTGGGCCACATGAACCATGGATCATAAAACCCATGGGTATGGATTTGGGTTATATCCATGACCCTAGAAATCCCACATATAAATAGATACTTCATTGCCCAAAATTGCCACTTGTATCTTTTTAGAGTTCATGGTGTCTTTTGTGTGCATGGAATTCTCTCTTAAGTTCATCCTTTGTCCATGGTGTGTTGTGATTCCATTTGAGGCTTCCACACTATTGGGGCTAAGCTCTTTAAGGCCAAATACACCAAGTATTCAAGCTCCATCAAAAGGTATGTCATGCTAACTAGTATATTATAATTTTATGTTAAATGCATGCTAGTTGTAAGATTAATACCTTGGAAACCATTTGCATGTATAATTAGTAAAAACATAGATCCAAGGTATTTAGGGTTGTATGTGCACCATAGGATGTTGTAGTATACCAAAACCCAACAGTGGTATCAGAGCCATGGGTTGTTTTCAATTATACTTGATGCAAGTTGCTGAAAAAAAAACTGAAAAAAATCAAATTTTTTGCTGTCGGGACAGCAGACTCGACGAGTCCAGTGATGGACTCGACGAGTCCATGAATAAATTCATCCAACTCGTCGAGTTGGTTCATGCACTCGACGAGTTGGACCCCCTGACAGCTTATCTTCGAGTTTTTTGGCCTGTTTTGGATTAGAATCATTACCGCAAAGTGTTTTTGTTCATAAAATTTGTTTTTTGATACTATGGTAATGTTTATTCTCATCCAAATAAAGGATAATAATCAAAGTTTCAAGTTTTATACAGGTTTATATGATGCTTGAAAAATGTTGATTATGAATGTTCATGTTTATGAGTTTGTTTAGATTAATAGGAAAAATTATGAGATAGTTGTTTTCAATCCAAATTAATCTTGAAGTTGTTCATAATATGTGTTTTTGTAACTTGTCCTCAAGTTACATGAAAAATCACATTTATGAATTTTAAAACCCATAAAAATTCCATAAGTTATGAAAAAATGAAGAGTCACATTTTTAATGCTTTTAAAGTCTTCCATAACTTGTCTACAAGTTATGGAACTTGAAGGGTTTTTTCCATTAAATCACTTTAAAATTCATAAGTTATGGAAACCATAAGTTTTTTGAATTCTTCAAAACTTGTCCTCAAGTTTTGGAATTTGTAAAGTCAAACCCCATATACACTTTAATTCCAAACCCAAGAATTTTAAAAGTTAAAGTTCAAACTTTATGGACTTCATTAAATTAATTAAAGTGTCTAATTAAAAGAGTTAATAATTCCATAAAGACATGGTTTAAGTTTAATTAAATTAAGAGTATAGTTTAATTAATAGATTAAACCACCAAGTATTTTAAATGTTTAAAATACACCCTTATACTATTATAATATTAATAGTTAATACTTATATATATATATATATATATATATATATATATATATATATATATATATATATATATATATATGTATAAGAACAAAGTCAGTCTTACCGTTAGTAGGCCTCATTCACGAAGCCGGTCTATAAGAGGGGTATAAGGTTACTGCCTATAAAATGGCAGTTTAATGGGTGTCCACTCTCACCCACCGCTTCCTTGACCGGTGGAGGGTCGTTAGCCGAACGGGTAGGACAAGGACTATAATTCTCCCTTCATTAAAAGTATTAATGATAAATACTAAGTAACTAAACCTTTTATAAATACCCAATCTTAGTTACTTAGGAAAAAGTGAATAAGGTGCTAATCCATGAAATTACACTTTGCACTTTGTTTAAGTCGGTTAGTGGAGCGTGTGTGGTTAACCGGCACACTAACTCGTATTTAACAAGGTAGGCAAAGGGTAACCTAATGTTTATCATAGTATCGATGGAGCATGTGTGGTTAACCGGCACATCGATTGAGGGGTAAACACTTAAGGGTACCAAGTAATTTGCATGGTTACTTCACACCTTGTTTTGTGATCCTCGGCATCCCAGTCACAAAACCTGAAGGGCACACTCGAGATTGAAACATGCCATTGAACAGTTCAATGAATCTCAAAGATCTAGGAGTTTCAAAAACCAATTAAAACCTAATAATATATATTTCGTTTTCATGGTGGAAATTGGTGAATCGTCATTCGCCTACCTTCAAATATTTTATAGCTTGGATTACGGCATCCCTCTTCCAAGTTATAAAAGTATTGTGTTGGGTCCTAGCCTTAATATTTCATATTGGGTGTTATATTAAGGACTTTAAATCAACTATCTTGAGTATCTCCCAAAAGATGTCTGGTTTAGACATTTATGATCTTCCCAAATCTCTTGAAACAAGCTTTCCTAAATGAAGATGATGTCCCATGGAAATTTTACTTCTTTCACCTCCTCCAATTATTCTCCTAACCCACAAGTTCCTGAAAAGTTTAAGGTCACTCAAGCCCTATTGGCAAGCAAAGGTCTATGTGTGATCACATCTTGGAGATGTAGTCACATATTGACAAGCCGGGAGAGTTGGGTGTCAAAGTCTTGAGAAAGTTGGTGGCTCAACTACTTTCTAAGTCACATAGTGAGTTCTTTTGGAACACCTATGAAACAGACTATGACAAGACCCTTAATGATCTTATCTTTTTGCTAAGATCAACTTCCTAAAAACTTTATGGACATTGACAATGATGACACTGGGAATCCAAAAAAGCATTCTCTTCCCAATGGAAATGGATCGGCCATAGTCAACTCGGTTGACCAAATGGTAAAGAGAAAAACTAAGTCTGAGATAGTCCCATTACCAAAGGGTCCATATGTTTATATTGCCAAAGAAAGGGGCATTGGTTGCGAAGCTGCCAAATTTACCTAAGGATGTTAAAGTCAATAAGTTTGACTCTACTTCAGGTAAAGTCCACTATCTAACTCTGCTAAGTTTCTATTCTGAGATTCTTGATACATGATGTGACTGGGTCACATGTTGATGTTTTAAGAATCAAAGAAAAGTGAAGAAACTTAAAGAAAGAATATGCTGAATCTGATCGCGTAGATGGATTTCTATCGCATAGTTTGAAGATCGGATTCTTGAGCTACTTCTTAGGAGTTATGATATTTTGCTTAGGAATAGATAACAACAAGTTTTCATATGGATTGTAAGGATAAGTTTTTCCGCAAAGTTTTAAAATAAAAGGTAAATCTTTTGATTTTATTTATTTTAAAATATCCTTACAATGGCATTTGTGAAAATCTGTGTTGCTTATAAGATTCCATTAAGAGCAAGAGTGGAAATATGAATTTGATTCTTTCATTTGTGGTAGTGTCTAAATTTACCAAATAAGGAAAGATTCTCATCACCCAAGTTTCAGTTGGATAGAAACTTGGAATCATGCAAGTTGTATAGCATGATGAATGAGAACTTTCGAGCATTGGAAAAATTAAGACTAACTACTTGTTCACATGGGTGTGTGAGTCAAGTGAAGGACTAAGGGATCGGGTACACATTCTTGTGCACTGGTCAGAGTCCACCACAAAAGATCGATAAGACTATTCGTCATAATTTACTATAGCTCAGTAAATATGGTTATACTTACAAGCTTAAGTGTAATTCTGAGACATTGGAAAAGGTTCCAATGTATGGCAGAGCGAATAAGAAGAATCAATTTAGGTAGAAAGATAAAAGTTTCTCAAATCTGAAAAGATGAGAGAGTACTTTAGTATCATGTTTTAAGACCATCTTAATGATTTTGAGACCTTATCATAATTCACCCTCTAAGTGCATTCTGATAGTTAAGAAGAGGAGTTATGAATTATTGAAGTGGTTAAATCAAGAAGATGATTCATACTTCGTTCCAAAAACAATTCTTAGAGTTATACTCTAAGATTGTAACTTGAGTGACATGTCTTAAAGAAGGTTTAAAACACTTATCAAATGTAAGAGTAAAAGTTTTCTACTCTTGTACATTTGAAATTGGTAAGTTGTGATGTTTTGGATAAAACAAAGACCAACTAAGGCCAATTGTGTGAAGTGTTTGTCTTGATTAGAATCCACACTATCTCTTGAATATCTGACAAGAAAGTCTTATATGTCAAGAGGACAGTGGGAGTCTTAAAGATCTTGAAAGTCTCAAGAACTAATCAAGAATAAAACCTGAAGTTCTTCACTAGCACACGACTTGAGGTTTATAACCTATCGTGTTGACATATTCTGTGCCCATTCCAGTTAAAGTTGGCTTTGCATATGAGTTCTTAGAGTTCTCAATTGGTTGCACAACAACTTGGAAGCAATGGCAGGCCCTTGAGCTGCCAGGTGGCAAGAAATTAAGATTGAGTTCAGTCCATATGAGTTTGGATTTGTCATTATCCTTGTCTTGTGACTATGGTTTTGACAATTCACATGGATAAGAACACATACACCATTAAATCTAAGGGTCATAAGGTTTCTCTCCGATTCATGAAAATGATGGTGAGGAAACACTTCCACCAAGTAGATTTGAAGTAGATAGCAATTGTGATATTTGCATTCTCAAAGTTGTTAGTGGAGCTGTGTGGTTAACCGGCACACTAACATGGACTTGTGAGAAGTGGCAAAGGTCTAAACAATTGAGACTATGATTACGACATCCCTTTTCATAGTTCTGAAATTGTTTAGACACACCTGTGAGCTATCTAAGATAATGTGTATGATATTGATAAAGATTTATCAAAGCAATCTAGTATCAGAAATCTGAACTTTGGTAAGAAAGTCAATAAAGTATTGTTTTTTCTAGAAGTTCAACTGATTTCTGAGTACATGTCAAAGCTAGTGGGTGCATAAGTGTTATGCTAATAATCATCATGTTAGTGGGAGCATGATAATTATGATAAAGGTTGCAAGTTAGCAATGTTAATTATAGAAAACAAAAGGTTTCAATTGGGAAAAAGTTGTTTTGCTATAATTAAGGGAGAGGAAATTATACTTCATCTCAAATCTAAAAGCTTAGATTGAGGTTTTAATCGTATTTAGTCAAGTATATATATGAATGTTATGTTGGAATGGCTCAACATAAGAAAATTCTAATATAGGGTCCATTATTTGCGTTCTAAAATTCGATTATGATTACGACATCCCTTTTCATAATCTGAATTATGAGAACTTGGCAAATTGAAAGGGAAATATTATAGCAAAAGACTGGTTTAGTCTTTATGTGATACATCATGAATCGTGTCCCATATGCTTCGGATATAGGATCGATTTCATGTGCTATATTCATCCTTTCTAAAATTTTCCAAATGCTTGGGGCATTAAGAAGGGAAAAGGTCTAGAATTGGATATGACTAAAAGGATTAAACAATTGTCGAGGACAATCTAAGGTTTACCAAAGATTGGTTGCTCAAGGACAGTTGGAAGTATAATGATAATTCTGGAAGGACCATATTGACATAATCTGTCAGGAGGAAACTCTTGTTCAGAAGTGATAGTCAAAATGGAATATGGAAATGTTTCAAAGTTAGAAATTATTCAATCTGTGTAAGATTAGGAAACTTAATGCAAGAAGGATGTTTCCAAGGAGTTGATCTCCTTTGGAATGCTCTGTAATGTTTGTTGTCAAGTCTATCTGACTTTGTGCATAATCATTACAAGAGGATCAATGCATATAAGTTTAGAATCTAACATATTTCAGTAAATGGCATGAATTTGGAATTCTTGCATTTGCAGTAAGGATTTGGGACTATGAAAAGAGGATCATTGGAGTTATGTTCAATTGATCTATTTCACAAAGTAAAGATCATAGACAAACATAGTATGCATACTTGGTGTATGGCATGACTAGTGTTTAGAAAACATAGTGTACATGCTTGGAGCATGGGACAACTATTGTTTTAAATTCAAGAAAAAAGTTGATAGCTGAAACAGTATACAATGAATAATGTGTAATCATATGGTGATAAATAAAAGGTGTTTTATTTATGTTCATAGGTTTTGATACCATATTTGATTCAATTATTCTTGTGTTTCATTTTGCATGTTTTGACTTCCAGAATAAACTAGGTCATTGTTCTGGATGACTAAGTTATTCAAACCATCCACAGTCGGTCATATGTTGGAAGTAGATATGAATTAAGACTGTCATGGGTTGGCTTGTAGAGGTCTAAGATGTTGGACAAAGGGCTACAACACTCATGAGTGCTCATAAGTTCCGAGTATTGGATTCAACCAGCGCTCATTGGAATCACTTCATGGATTTTATCACGAGTGATCATGAGACGATAATATCTTATATTCTTCAAACCTAGAGATATGAGTTGTTACTATGAGTTGGTTATACATTGATTGCACGAAAACGCATTGGTAACTCGATGTTATAAAACGTGCCTTTGTGTATGATTCATCAAGTAGTAGAACAAGCCATATGAGTCGAAGTTTATCCATTCCTTTTACCTTTGGGTTAAAAGCGATATCTGTGGGCCCCTCGATGATTTGGTGATGACAAACGTAAGTGCTCGGCCGAGCCTGGACTGATTTGATTTGTTCAATTAGTCAGTCGTCATAAATCGGAAATCGGGAAACAACAAATGGACAGAGAGAATGATTATAATCCATGTCTCAGTCCATATGATATCTAGACTGGAGGAATATATGATCCCTTATCTAATGGACATGTCATTTGATTTGTTCAGAGTTTGACAGCAACTTTAAGAGCTACGATTGCTAGTCGGGATCTTGGAGTCATACTTGAATAATAGTTTTAGACTTATCCAAGTGGGAGACTGTTGGATTAGGTGTCTAAGCCCATAACTATTATTGGTATGTATTCGACCCGAGAGTAGCATGGTCCATTTGGGTTGCATATCATCAGGACAATTTGTTAGGATGGACTTTTGAGAGAAGGTTATTTATGGTTTATTAATATATTATAAGTAATAATATATTAATATGAAATCATATGTTTTAATTAGTAGTGATCAAGAATTAATTTGGAATTAATTTAGTGGTCGAAAGAGACTAATTAAATCTATAGGGACTAATTATGATAATTAGTTATATTTATATGTGTTGGGCTTATGATCCATGTTGGACCAAGTTTATGTATGGATACATAAAGAGTTGGGCCACATGAACCATGGATCATAAAACCCATGGGTATGGATTTGGGTTATATCCATGACCCTAGAAATCCCACATATAAATAGATACTTCATTGCCCAAAATCGCCACTTGTATCTTTTTAGAGTTCATGGTGTCTTTTGTGTGCATGGAATTCTCTCTCAAGTTCATCCTTTGTCCATGGTGTGTTGTGATTCCATTTGAGGCTTCCACACTATTGGGGCTAAGCTCTTTAAGGCCAAATACACCAAGAATTCAAGCTCCATCAAAAGGTATGTCATGCTAACTAGTATATTATAATTTTATGTTAAATGCATGCTAGTTGTAAGATTAATACCTTGGAAACCATTTGCATGTATAATTAGTAAAAACATAGATCCAAGGTATTTAGGGTTGTATGTGCACCATAGGATGTTGTAGCATACCAAAACCCAACATATATATATATATATATATATATATATATATATATATATATATATATATATCCTGTATACACCAAGTAATCATAGGGAGTAACAGGTATGGGTCAGGTCACATCATACAAATTCAGTATACCACTTTCTAGTACAAAAACATACTTTTCGGATAGAACATTAAGTAGGTGAAACTAGAAGGAACTATTGTGGTTACCATTTTTACTAAAGGAAATATATGATTTTCTTAAAGAATGTTTTCATCAAATTTAAAAGAACTATTACAGTTAACTCCGTAAGTACCAAATGAATACGCCAGGGTTATATACAATGAAGATCTAAGAAACAATGGGATGTGTGACTTCCGCCTCATTTCCTGTTCCTTGTTTAGTTGTGGGCTTAGGGCAGATTCACACATTCGATTTTCTGTTTACTCTGGATTGTGTATAACTTGTATCCATTTAGTACTCATAGAAGGAATTGTAGAGTCATTTTTACTTATCATTCATCACATCAGAAAATATAGGATTTTCTGGAGGAACATGCGAACTTTTCTAAAGAACTTATAGTTTACTTTTCATAACTAAAATACTTATGAACTCACCAGCTTAAATGCTTTTCTACTCTTTCAAAATAACTTGTATACTAAGGAAACTAGTAGACATGTACGCGCTTAGGGATTCAGAAGATGGAGCATTGTAGCTTCATGTCTTGTTTTGTTATTTACATTGGTGTAAATCTTTTGTGAATCTAATACATTGTAAACACTTTAATATTAATGCAATGATTGTTTGTTACTTTGATTAATTACTATGATGCATGTGTAGTGATACTAAGCATGACGTCCTCCGCCCCCGAACATTTCCGCCGTTCCAGTTTGGGGGTGTGACAGATTGGTATCAGATACACTACTATAAATACAATGGGGCCGAAGTGCTCTGACTAAAAGTATATTTTTAAAATATAACAATATCTTTATAAAAGTATACATACCTGCATACATATATACATACTAGAACAAGTATCACAGGAAGAACACAACATAAGTATTTAAATGTTGGACACTACGGTCAAACCTGGACAGTTATGTAATCATATCTGGGATCAATATAGTCTGATCAACTATATTTATTTGAGATATGACCAACATGTGTTTGGGAGTGATGTGGTGTTGCAACAGACTTAAAACTTACCTAACTCTATATACGAAGGTTTTCTAGATCAGAACATAAAGTTAAAATACTATAGGAGTATTTTTTGATACTATAAGATAACAACAAGTTTAAAACTTACCAAGTTCATTACATTAAAATACTATAGGAGTATTTTAGGCCCTATGAATAACTTATGTGAAAATTTAAAAGACTCTTCTGGTAGGTCTATAATTTCAGAGTGTATACTCCCAAGGTTTTATATAATTGAGATTTTATAGACTTAAAATTTATGATCTATGCTCTACTTCCTGTTTCTTTGTTTGGTTGTGGTTTTAGAGTAGGATCACTTATTCGAAGGTCTATTTAATCTTAAATTATATACAACTTGTATACACTGCGCAATTATAGGAGGACCCGGTAAGGATCACCCCATAATGTTTCACTTAATCTCATAGATTCTTTAGACACTTCCATTCTTGCACGACAAACCTATATAGATGTAACCACTCCATCATAGTAGTCAACAGAGAAGTCAAGGAGGAACGAAAAGAGATTCAAGAGGAGTTTTCCAAGGAGGGATCAGCCGAAGAAACCAAACGTCCTATGCGTCACACTAATAAATAATAACCTTAAATGACTTAGTGAGCTAGTGAATACACTACTCAGACTATGTGTTAGAATTATTTTTTTTTATTTATTATTTTTTTTGTACAGCCGGTAACAGATATCCAATTCACAGAAATTCATTCGAGGATAGCCACTTCCGATTCATAAAGTTTATTTTATATAGACTCCTATTATGAATTGTTTTTCAGAATCTTATGAAAGTCAGAACCGGATACACTTAGAACTAGGATAGCTTAGTCGTTCAACATTCGGCTTATAACCACTGCTATAGACTTATCTCCGTTTCACTTTGTATTAATTTTAGCAAAAAGATGCCTCACGGTAGACCTGTAAGGCGTGTAGTCAATAGCACAATAGAGAATCCACCACCACAATACGACCTTGCTGCTCTCCAAGCAGCGGTAACAGCCGTAGTAACAGCTGCTATAACTCACATCCGCGTAAGTGGTACTAGTGGATCTGGTAGCGATACCCACCTAACTAACCCCGGAGTTACCCACGGACACCCACGGGAGTGTTCGTACAAGGACTTCATGAACTGCAAACCCAAATCCTTTAATGGAAATGGGGGAGTCATTGCTCTGATGCGATGGTTCGAGAAAACAGATTCGGTCTTGGAAATCTGTCTGTGCCCAGAGGGAAGCAAAGTGAAGTTTGCTGCCTTCACTTTCTCCGACAGAGCCCTAACATGGTGGAATGACCATGTTAAGTCACTGACCCTACCAGTGGCTAACTCAGTGGGCTGGGAGAACCTGAAAGAGATGATGTTGGAAGAATATTGCCCAAGGGGCGAAGTTCAAAAACTGGAACAAGAGCTATGGGAGCATACCATGGTCGGCTCACACACACAAGAATGAGAAAATGAGGCAATATAGGGTTTTTCTGAGGTTTAGAGGCTGGTAAGGAGGCCAAATCTTGAGTCATAATGTTGTTTATATAGGTCCTAAACCCTAAAATTTAGGGTTTGAATTCAGCGCGGGAACGCAACGCGTTCCTCAGAATACATTGTCGAGCACACTCGGGATACACCATCGTATAACAAACGTTTCTTTCAAATCGGCCTAACATTTTATTTCTATAAAGAGTCTGTCGTCATCATTCGTCGTGGATTGGCGTGGTCCTCACCATACCAAATTCATGTGTTTCAAAAAATCCATCGCCTTAACCGACAGATTAACGAAACCTTCATCACACGTAACGACAACCCAAACCAGACCTCAGATATGTCTCTTGTCTTCTAAACCCCGAACTACCACTCGTCTAACAGATCAAGTTCAAGCACAGAGGCTAAGGACGAATACGACCCACCTATCACTATTGACGGTATACGCAAGGGTGGTATATAATTATGATTATGTGGATTTAGTATGTGTGCTTCCGCCCTATCTCCTATTCCTTGTTTGGTTATGGACTTGGGGCAGAGTCGCACATCCGACCGTCTTACTAATCTTAATTATATACGACTTGTATACACAAGGTAATGATAGATGGACCAGGTATGAATCCTAACATGAACTTCAGGGCAAAGTTGCCCAGGTCTACGAGTGGGTATTCTGCCATTTAGAGGAGCACGACCCCAGGAGTACTGCTAAGAAAGCTAATTTCGGGACGAAATTCGATATAACGGGGGATGATGTGACAACCCGAAATTTCTATCTTGTAAGTCAAATCAATTAATCAAAAGTCAGACTTGTTTCTGTTACCTTTATGCTATGTTAAGGGTTTGTTTAAGAGTTTCTAAGCCTAGTACACTCAAGGATTGTGTGTTAGGAAGTGTTAGCTTGAGATCATTGAGTTGCAATCGAGCCGGAAACACCCTCACAAGTAGTTCACGGCCGTGAACCCATCTTGGGCCGTGAACTCATGCCTTATACATGAGTTTTGGCCATTTTTCTCTTCACTTCTCACATTCCAGCTGTTAATACATCACTTCTCTCTCAAGTACCATCCTAGAAAGGGTCTCTTTTCACCTCAAAATCGTAAGTATCTCATCCCTTTTCTTGTGTATACTTAGAAACCCCTTTGATTCCATATTGATTCATCACTTTTCATCAAGATCTTCAAAGTGTTCATAGGGTCGTGAACCAATCTAAGGTTGTGAACCCATCTTCATTGGTCATGAACCCTCCTTAGATCCAAGCTAGGGCCGTGAACACATCTTGTTTTCTTGGGCCGTGAACCCTCCAAGGGCCATGAACACCCCTTGTTTGGCCGTGAACCTCTTTCCGCCTCCTACTTTCGATTCTAACACTTCATTGTAAGTGTTTCCTAGATCCTAAGGTTTCTTCCCTTGCACTTTAGTTGTTATAAACACTAATTGTATGCCTATATATGTTAATATATGTTAAATAGGATCCGTTTGTGCTAGAGACTTCACTTGGCGTACTTAGCATCCTATATCGATCTTTCATTCGAATCACTCACTACAGGTGAGTTCATACCCCTAAAATCTATCTTTTAAATGTTTTTAAATGCTTTTAAAGGGGGGGGGGGAATACAAGTTGAGCACAATAATAATTGTGTTAATATTTACATGTGATAACCATCACATCAAAGAATTTTGTGACAACCCGAAATTTCTATCTTGTAAAGTCATTCCATTCAATCAAATGTCAGACTCGTTTCTGCTATCTTTTAGCATTGTTAAGGGTCTATTTGAGAGTTTCTGAGCCTAGTGTAATGTATAAATGGATGCTGGGATTAGTTAGCTTGAGATCGGGAGGTTAAATTCGAACCAGAAAATCACACACAAGGTGTCACGACCGCAAACTAGGTTCACGGCCGTGAACCACCTCCTATATATATTAGAGTGACCCCATTTTCTTCTCTTTTCTCCTCCTCCCAACCGTGAACACATCCATTCTCTCTCAAAAAGCTTCAACATTGAACACTCTAAAGCCTAAAAAACGTAAGTGTTTCATCCTTAATCTTGTCATACTTGAAGAGCTACTAGATGATGGGTTTTCAGCATTCTAACACTCCTATGGTGTACATGCAACCCTAGAAACCTTGGATCTATGTTTGACTAAGATACATGCAAATAATTATTTTTCCAAGGTTCTTATCCTAACTAGCATGGCATGGGGTACTTGAATCAAATAAAACTAGTAGAATTACTTACCTTGTAGTTGTAGTTGATTGCTTGGAGTTTTAGAGCCTAGCACCAATAGTGTGGATGCCTCAACTGGAAATCACAAATCACCACAAACTTGGAACTTTGAGAGAATAGTAATCACCTTCTTGAAATCGGCCCTCTTACTTTACTCACCACAACTTGTGTGATTTCAAGAACCAAAGCCTCCTTTATATAGTGTGGTGGATTAGGGTTACATCCATGTAAACCCTAATACCCATGTCTTTTCATTTCCATGAGATCCATGGGTTAAAGCTCCATGGAGTATCCATGGACTTTCCATGCAAGCCTAGCCCATTCCAAATAAGCATTAGCCCACACTATATAAATACAAGAGCCCATATTTAATTAGTCATACTTTTGATCTCTAAATTAATTCTAAATTAATTATAGATCAATACTAATTAAATAATATGATTTTATATTAATATATTAGGACTTATAATATATTAATAAATCATAACTTATACTATTCTCAAATGATTATCCATAAATTATTCGGGTGAAGTGCAACCCAAATGGACCATGACGGGTCGGGTCAAGTACATAACAAATATAGTTATGGACTTAGACACTATATCCAACAGTCTCCCACTTGGATAAGTCTAATAACTATAGTTGCAAGTATGACTTCAGGAACCGATCAGCAATCGTAGCTCTTTAAACTCTGTTGAACTATGAAGCGCCATTTTAGATAAGTGATCATATAATCCTCTGTTCTAGATATCAGCCGGACAAATACATGGAACATGGTCTTGCTTATTGTCCAACATTTGTTTCCCGATTTCTGATTTGTTTGACATAGAACTTAACTGAACACATCAATTTAGTTCTGACCAGGCCCGGTATATAGGTTAAAACAAAATCATCGAGGGGCCCAGATATTGCTTCTAATCCTAGAAGGAACAGATAAACTTCGACTCATATGTTTGCTCTACTACTTGTTGAATTACACACAAAAGCACAGTTTATAACATCGAGTTACCAATGCGTTTTCGTGCAATCAATGCATAACCAACTCATAGGCAACAAATCATATCTCTAGGTTTGAAGACTTATATGATATTACCGTCTCACGATCACTCGAGATAAATTCCATGAAGTGATACATGTGAGCGTGGGTTGAATCCAATACTCAGAACTTATGAGCACTCATGAGTGCTGTAGCCCCGCTTTGTCTAACATCTTAGACCTCTACAAGCCAACCCATGACAATATTGATTCATATCTACTTCCAACATATGACCGACTGTGGAGAGTTTGAATAATATGATATAAACCATAACATAATTATTCTGGAAGTCAAAACATGCAAAAAGAAATAATAGTAAACGATTGACAAGAGATAGCAACACTTTACTCATAAATAACAGCTTTTATTTATCATCAAATGTCAATTACATTTTACAAATTTCAATATTATCTAACTACTAAAACTAATATCATCCTTCAGCCCTATGCTCCGAGCATGCTGGAGATGCTTAGCCCGAGTCAGTCCCTTCGTGAGGGGATCTGATGGGTTCTCATCCGATGATACCCTCTTTGCCACGAGGATTCCTTCTTCTATTCGATGTCTGATGAAGTGATATTTTCTGTCAATGTGTCTGGATCTCCCATGATCTCTTGGTTCCTTGGCTAAGGCAACCGCACTATTGCTGTCACAGAAAATCTCCATTGGCTCCTTTATAGCTGGTACAACTCCAAGGTCTCCGATGAAGTTCTTTAGCCATATAGCCTCCTTTGCTGCCTCGCTTGCTGTTATATACTCTGATTCACAAGTGGAATCAGCCACTGTCTCCTGCTTGGAACTTTTCCAAGTAATTGCCCCTCCGTTTAGAGTAAAGACCCAGCCCGACTGAGAGCGGAAATTATCCCTGTCAGTCTGAAAGCTAGCATCACTGTACCCTACAACTCTCAAGTCCTCACTGCCACCGAGGGTAAGGACCCGGTCCTTAGTCCTCCATAGGTACTTGAGGATATTCTTTACCGCAGTCCAGTGTGCCTTGCCAGGGTTCCCCTGATACCTGCTAACCATGCTCAAAGCAAAGGCTACATCAGGTCGAGTACACGTCATAGCATACATGATCGATCCTACAGCTGAAGCATAAGGTATTCGACTCATTTCTGCTATCTCAGCCTCAGTACTAGGGCTTTATGTCTTACTCAATCTGGCGTTACTCTGGATGGGTAACTCTCCTTTCTTGGAGTTATGCATGTTGAACCTTTTCAACACTTTGTCCACATAGGTGCTTTGACTAAGTCCAATTAGTCTTTTACTCATGTTTCTCAAAATCCTTATCCCTAGGATATAGGCAACTTCTCCAAGGTCCTTCATATCGAAACACTTCCCAAGCCAGGACTTTACTTCCTGTAGGGTTGGGATGTCATCCACATACAGTACCAAAAAGCTGACTATACTCCCACTAGCCTTGATATAGACACAAGATTCATCTTCACTCCTTGAAAAGCCAAATTCTTTGACTTTCTCATCAAAGCAAAGATTCCATCTGCGAGGTGCCTGTTTTAATCCATAAATGGATTTCTCGAGCTTACACACTCTACTGGGGTACTCTGTACTGACAAAACCCTCTGGCTGAACCATGTAAACATCTTCAGCCAACTTTCCATTAAGGAAAGCGGTTTTGACATCCATTTGCCATATTTCATAATCATGAAATGCAACAATGGCTAACAGAGCCCTAATAGACTTAATCTTGGCCACTGGTGAAAAGGTCTCATCATAATCAACTCCCGGAGTTTGAGAATAACCCTTTGCAACCTGTCGTGCCTTATAAGTGTGTACATTACCATCCATGTCGGTCTTCTTCTTGAAGATCCATTTGCACCCAACTATCTTACGATCAGGTACATTGTCAACCAAGTTCCAAACTTGATTGTCATACATGGACTGTATCTCGCTATCCATAGCCTCTTTCCATTTAGCAGCCTCAGGGCCTGCCATGGCATTCGTGTAGCTGTTAGGCTCATCCAGATTTACCAGTGTGTTATCACTGATAAGTGTCTCACCTTCTGCAGTAATATGAAAACCATAATAATGCTCAGGTGCATTCCTAACTCTGGTGGAACGCCTCAGAGGTATAGATTCTTCAGTCGGCTCAACAGGAGTTTCCTCCTCAGGTTGAGGGCTAGGGTTTGAGGTTCCTTCATCACTTGACTCTTGAATTTCCTCAAGGTCAATTTGCCTCCCACTGTCTCTTTGGCTCATGAATTCTCTCTCTCGAAAGAATCCTCTTCTTGCTACAAAGACCACATTATCACTGGGTCTGTAGAAGATGTAACCAAAGGATTTCTGTGGGTAGCCGATGAAAATACACCTTTCGCTTCGGGTTTCGAGCTTATCGTGAGTCTCGCGTCTCACGAAAGCCTCGCAACCCCAAATCTTGACGTGGTCTAGATTGGGAACTTTTCCAGTTCACACCTCGTGAGGTGTTTTGGCAACCTTCTTTGTAGGGACTAGATTAAGGATATGGGCGGCAGTCTCTAAGGCATACCCCCAAAATGAGATTGGTAGCGAAGCTCGACTCATCATGGAACGAACCATGTCCAACAAGGTCTGATTGCGCCTCTCAGCTACACCATTCAACTGTAGTGTCCTAGGAGGTGTCAATTGTGAGACAATCCCACATTCCTTAAGATAGTCAAGGAACTCAATACTAAGATACTCACCACCACGATCGGATCGAAGCATCTTAATGTTCCTGCCCAACTGATTCTCCACTTCTTGCTTAAACTCTTTGAATTTCTCAAAGGTTTCTGACTTATGCTTGATTAGGTAGACATATCCATATCTACTAAAATCATCAGTAAAAGTCACATAGAACCGATTAGCATCTCTTGTGGCGGTTGTGAAGGGTCCACACACATCCGTGTGTATGAGGTCCAACAAACCTTCACCCCTAGCACAAGTGCGAGTAAAAGGTGGCTTTGTCATTTTACCAAGCAAACAAGATTCACAACTATCATCTGACTTTAGGTCAATTGACTCCAAGACTCCATCCTTTTGGAGTTGGCCTATGCGTTTCTTGCTTACATGTCCAAGACGACAATGCCATAAGGATGCTTTATCTAAGCTAGTGGAAGAGTTAATACACAATACATTATTTCCTAGATTATCTACAACAGATACAGTTTCATACACGCCATCACAAGGTAATGCTTTAAAATAAAGAACATTATTAAAGAAAGCATCAATACTACCATTATTATCATCAAAATAAAAGGTAAAACCTTGTTTATACAATGCATGAAAGGAAATAACATTTCTTGCCATTTCTGGCGAATAATAACATTTATTCAAATCTAATGTAAACCCACTATTTAGCACTAAGGAATAAACTCCTATCTTGGTGACAGGTGAAGCTTTCTTGTTTCCCATGATCAAGTTTATCTTTCCCTGCTCCACATTCTCACTTCTTTTTAGTCCCTGCAAATCACAACATATGTGAATACCACAACCTGTATCAAGGACCCAAGACTTAGAATGAGGTGAGTTATTAGACAATATAGTGTATATACCTGCATGGTTGGGTTTTACTTTCCCATCCTTCAAATCTTGCTGGTACTTTGGGCAGTTTCGCTTCCAGTGCGACTTTTCATGGCAATAGAAGCATTCAGCCTCATTAGGGTTAGCAGAAGGAGTGACAAAACCTTTCTTGGTTTTGCTTGAAGAGGAGCCTTCAAGGGTCTTACCCTTGGTACCCTTAGAAGGGTTCTTTCTCTTCTTCCCTTTGCCATGCCCGATTGCCAAGACGTTGGCCGCAGTTGGAGTAGGAGTAGGAGTAGTAACAACCGACTTACCCTTTAGGCCACTTTCGGCGGTCTTCAAGAGTCCTTGAAGTTTGCTGAGGGTGAATTCTTCCTTGTTCATGTGATATGTCATGCGGAATTGATCATAACACGATGGCAAGGAGTGCAAAATGATGTCTATTGCTAACTCCTTAGGGAAGTTCACATTCAGCTTCAGTAAACGGTCCACATACCTTTGCATTTTTTGCATGTGGCCCGTGATGGGTTCACCATCCTTCATTCAGGTTGTTATCATGGAGGAGATTATTTCATATCGCTCTTGACGAGCACTTTGATGGTAGCGGTCCATCAAGTCCTGGTGCATCTCAAAAGGATAATAGTCCTCAAAGGACTTTTAGAGCTCGGCTGTCATGGTGGCCATCATGATGCATGCCACTTTTGTAGCATCTCTTTCATGTACCTCATATTCAGCAAACTCTTCAGGAGTAGCAGTTGGCTCGGGTACCTTCAGCTCCTTGTCGAGAACATATTCTTTGTTCTCATACCGAGTGACCATCCTGATGTTTCTGATCCAATCTGTAAAGTTAGACCCATCAAAGATGACTCTCCCACAAAGATTCATGAGAGAGAAGGAGCTAGTAGGGTTTGAGCCAGAAGCATTGTTATTGGAAGACATCTGAAAAGAAGAGGGAATAAATTAGATTAGATATAGAGATAGTCCATAACAAAACACCCAAATGTAATATTAAGGCTAGGACCCAACACAATATTTTATAACTTAGAAGAGGGATGCCTGTAATCTAAGCTATAAGATATTTGAAGGTAGGTGAATGACGATTCACCAATTTCCACCATGAAAAACGAAATATTTAATTAGGTTTTAATTGGTTTAGAAACTCCTAGATTCTTTGAGATTCATTGAACTTTCTTTAATGGCATGTTTCAATCTCGAGTGTGCCCTTCAAGTTTTGTGACTGGGATGCCGAGGATCACAAAACAAGGTGTGAAGTAATCATGCAAATTACTTGGTACCCTTAATGTATTACCCCTCAATCGATGTGCCGGTTAACCACACACGCTCCATCGATACTATGATAAACATTAATTCACCCTTTACCTACCTTGTTAAGTTCAAGTTAGTGTGCCGGTTAACCACACACGCTCCACTAACGACTTAAACAAAGTGTAAAGTGTAATTTCATGGATTAGCACCTTATTCACATTTTCCTAAAATAACTAAGATTGGGAATTTAATAAAGTTTAGTTACTTTAGTATTATCATTATACTTTTAATGAGAGTTTATAAGTCCTTGTCCTACCCGTTCGGCTAACGACCCTCCACCGATCAAGGAAGCGGTGGGTGAGAGTGGACACCCATTAAGTTGCCATTTTATAGGCAACAACCTTATACCCCCCTTATAGACCGACTTCGTGAATGAGGCGTACTAGCGGTAAGACGACTTGATCTTATACATATATAAATATTATTAAACTTATAATATTATAAAGTATAAGGGTTGAATTTTAACTTTTAAAATTCTAGGGGTTGGAACTAAAGTTTTTAATATGACTTTACATGTTCCAAAACTTGAGGGCAGGTTTTGTAAACTTTCAAAACTTTTCATTTCTCATAACTTATGAGTTAATGGTTATTAAAAATGAAGACTCTTCATTTTTTGTAACCTATGTGTTCTTTTAATGGTTATTTATAAATGTGACTTTTGGTTATCCATAACTTAAGAACTAGTTATGGACTCCATTAAAACACATAATGATCAAGAATTAATCTAATCAATTATTAGCACATAATTTCTATGATCTTCTAAACTCATATGTTTATGAATGTTCCTATCAAAAATTTCAAGAATCGTAAGTACATATACAAAACTTGAAATTTTGATACGAGCTTTTGAACAAAACTTCGATTTTTAAGTTTTTTTTTTTTTTTTTTGCATCAAGTATCAAATAAACAAACCAGGCTCTGATACCACTGATGGGTTTTCAGCATTCTAACACTCCTATGGTGTACATGCAACCCTAGAAACCTTGGATCTATGTTTGACTAAGATACATGCAAATAATTATTTTTCCAAGGTTCTTATCCTAACTAGCATGGCATGGGGTACTTGAATCAAATAAAACTAGTAGAATTACTTACCTTGTAGTTGTAGTTGATTGCTTGGAGTTTTAGAGCCTAGAACCAATAGTGTGGATGCCTCAAATGGAAATCACAAATCACCACAAACTTGGAACTTTGAGAGAATAGTAATCACCTTCTTGAAATCGGCCCTCTTACTTTACTCACCACAACTCGTGTGATTTCAAGAACCAAAGCCTCCTTTATATAGTGTGGTGGATTAGGGTTACATCCATGTAAACCCTAATACCCATGTCTTTTCATTTCCATGAGATCCATGGGTTAAAGCTCCGTGGAGTATCAAAGGTGTTCAAACATAATCAGTCATTCAAACAATAGTACTAGTAAACTATAATAGGTATAGTTTAGGAAGTTACTACTTACTATTTGTAGAACAATGAAACATACAAGAGTCAGTTCATACATAAGTCAGTTCAAACATACTATAATGAGAAATAGAGAGAACATACTATACCACTAGGACAGAGAGAACATACTATACACTAGAACAGAGAGAACATACTATACAAATACAATAACAAAGATAACATTAATGTGAGCCACTACTTCATGGCATGGCAATATACTGCTGTGTCACGTTTTGTAACCAGAGTCTCCTGGAGGGAGAGCGTGAATTTGTGTATAGATCTATACGTGATTGACCATCCTACACCTTGCTGCTAGCTACTGTGGGACCTGCAGGTCTACGGGTGACGAATGTCATACCATTTCGACGTCTTTGATCGTCGTGTTTTTCTAGTCAATCAAGTATGGTTATAATCTCATCACATTTTACCTTAATTAAACAAACTGGTTTAAGGTAGTTAGTACATCGGTAGTTACTTATATACAATACTACAGTACATCCTTATTTTTCCATTACATTCATATTGTGATCTTCTCACATAAACGGTAATGTAAACTATATTTTGGTAATGATAGTCATACTTGGGAAAAACACTCACTTTTACAAACGAACAAACTTACAAAACAGTCGGGTCTTGGTAGAAGACTACTTTAGTAGAAAATATAGGATTTTCTAGGAAGTATACAAACATTTACAAAAAACACTTACAAACTTTTACGTCAAACATTTACAAACACTTTCATCAAACTTATACAAACAATGACACTAAAATACTTATGAACTCACCAGCTTTAATGCTGATCTATGCTTTCAAAATAACTTGTATTCTCAGGTCACCAGTAGACAGGTACCGATGACCAGGTTTTGGGAAGACGAAGCATGTTCAAGACTCATCTTTTATTTTGATTCATATTTTGGTGTCTTTCAAACTATACATAACACACTTGTATTGAATTATATTATTAATGCCATGGATGATGTTGTTGCTTGTTTTACTATTATGCATTGTTATAATACTGTACATGACGTCCTCCACCCCCGAATGTTTCCGCCGTTCTGGTTTGGGGGTGTGACAGATTGGTATCAGAACATTGTTTATAGTGAATTGAGTATATCAACCGATAAAAGATATACAACTATAAACACATCGGGATTAAAATACTCTGACCAAGAGTTTATACTTTTAAATAATAAAATATTTAACTAAAAGTATACATACAAGAATTCATACTAGGATCAGTGTCATACTAGAATAGAACAAAAGTATTGCGGTTGTTGGACAACGCAAGTACAGGCAGCACGAGAGTCCCTAACACTGATGGGATCTCGCAAAAGATAAGACTCTAGTTGCACTAGTTTTTAAAACTTTAGGAGTCTAACATAAACGCTACTGAACGTAATAGATTTTTAACGTGGGTCCGGAGTAGTCTCTCCTGCGGCGATGATCGTTAGCATCCTTCCGTCTGTGCCAACATTCGCTGTCCCCGGGCAGTTTCTTTTGTAGTGACCCACCTCGCCACAACCGTAGCAAGCCTGGCCCACACCAGCGTTGGGTACTTGGTTGATCGGTCTTGCTGAATTCTTGCAGTAACGGATGGTGTGTCCCTTTTTGTTGTAGTTTATAGTGAATTGAGTATATCAACCGATAAAAGATATACAACTATAAACACATCGGGATTAAAATACTCTGACCAAGAGTTTATACTTTTAAATAATAAAATATTTAACTAAAAGTATACATAAAAGAATTCATACTAGGATCAGTGTCATACTAGAATAGAACAAAAGTATTGCGGTTGTTGGACAACGCAAGTAGGCTTGGGGACATATAATCAGTTCTGGGAATGATATAGCGTGATCAACTATATCTTTCCGAGAAGCGGTTAGCATGTGCCTAGGAATGGTTGTGGTGTTGCAGCAAGTCTAAAAATTTACCAACACTACTATAATGAAAACTTTAGAACAGAACATAAACTTAAAATACTATAGGAGTATTTTGTCACACCCCAAAACCAAGAACGGCGGAAACGTTCTGGGGCGGAGGACGTCATGTATAGTATCACAACAATGCAAAGTAGTAAACAAGCAACAACATCATCCATTACATTAATAGTATAATTTTAATTACAAGCGTGTTCTTTCATAGTATAAAACAACATAATGAATAATCAAAATAAAAGACGAGTCTTGACTGCTCCGTCTTCACAAAACCTGGTCGTCGTACCTGTCTATTGGTGACCTGAGAATACCAGTTATTTTGAAAGCGTAGATCAGCATAAAGCTGGTGAATTCATAAGTATTTAATGTCATTATTTATATAAGTATCAATGAAAAGGTTTGTAAGTAAAAGTGTAAACGTTTGAACTTCCTAGAAAATCCCATATTTCCTACTAGTATAAAAAGTAGTCTTCTACCAAGACCCGAATGAAAGTAAGTAAATAGTCTTCTAACGAGACTCGCTGAAAGTAAGTAAGTAAGTAAGTAGTCTTCTCACGAGACCCGCTGTAAGTAAGTAGTCTTCTCACGAGACCCGCTGTAAGTAAGTAGTCTTCTCACGAGACCCGCTGAAAGTAAGTAATAATGTGATTGATGGTCCCCATACTAAAAGTTCTCCTTAGAAGAGATTCTGGAAATTAAAGGTGACTTCCGCAACGAATCGCTAGGTTGAAATCCACATTTATATTACGTAAACATATATATACCCAAAACTATACCTATAATAGCTTACTAGATATATATGAACGTATACCTTTGGTACCCAAAGGTACTGAACTGACTGACTAGAACTTTTATGTCTATATATGTATACATAATATATAACTAATATTTAGATGACCTTCGGACAAATAACTGGATACCCTAAGTCCACAACCAAACAAGGAACAGTAAATAAGGCGGGTTAGCAGTCCTAAGTCCTTTAAACATTACTTATATAACTATACATATATAGGCATGCTTTTAACAATTGTACTAGAAATAGTAAATAGTATCTCCTAACTATGCCTATTATAGTTACCTGTAAGGTATGTGAATAACCGAAAGTATGCCTTTGCTACCCAAAGGTACTGAACTGACTGATAGAACTTTTATGTCTATATATGTATACATAATATATAACTAATATTTAGATGACCTTCGGACAAATAAATGGATACCCTAAGTCCACAACCAAACAAGGAACAGGAAATAAGGCGGGTTAGCAGTCCTAAGTCCTTTAAACATTACTTATATAACTATACATATATAGGCATGCTTTTAACAATATAAAAGTATAAAATAAGTTTTGGTAAAACCCTTGAAAAGTTTAATAAATAAGAAATCGATGACTTGATGTCAGTTTATAAAATGATTCGAAAGCAGTTTGTTTGATAAGAACATTTTAAAGTGTAAGAAATCATTTAGAAGTAGTTTACTTGGTAAAACAGCTAAAAGTGTAGTAAATCTATAGTTTGATAGTTATTAATCACATGTGATTGATATGATAACTATCATGATTCAACTTGTATTCCCCCCATAAAAGAATTTAAAAACATTTAAAAAGGTTAATTAAGGGGTATGAACTCACCTGTAGTGAGTGGATCGGATGGAACTGTCGGACAAGTGCTAGGTGTCAAGTGAAGACTTGAACACACACAAAGATCCTAGTTAACATATAATGAAACACATATGTATCCAATTAGTTATTTAACAACTAATTAACCAAGTTAAGACACCCTAGGACATGGAAACACTTTGATTCAAGTGCTATAGGTACCGAAGGGTTGCTTCTAAAGGTTGTATGGCATGGTATTGGAGTTTATGGCCCAAGGACCACTCCTTATGGAGTTTACGACCTAAGGTCAATTCCCCCATGAGTTTACGGCCGTAAACTCATGGTACTAAGTGCCATAGGGTGTTTTGAGGTCTTATAAGTCAAGATTGAGCATCCAATGATCAAGTCCAAGCCTTAGGAAGCATTAGGGGCACAATATCACCCCTTTGTAGAGTTTACGGCCTAAGGACCATTTCCTTATGAGTGTACGGCCGTAAAATCCATGTGGACATGTTTTCTTTGATGTTTAAGGTCTTTAACACTTCAAGGATGTGATCTAGGCTAGGTTCTAGGCATAAGGAAGGAAATTAGGGCAACATTGCACCCTTATAGGGAGTTTACGGCCTTGGGAGATCCTTGGCCGTAAACTTTCATTCATCCATTGATTCCTGATGTTTCTAAGGCCTAAACATGTTAGACCTAGTGTACAACGAGTTAGAACAAGAGTACTTACGATCTAGGGGCTTGAATGGTCGGTTTTGACCAAGAACACTAGTGTGTGTTCTTGGTGAAACTTGAAGATCTACACAAATGAAATGATTTCACGGATGAAATCATGTAAGATCACTAGATCAAGTAAGATATCAACTAGTTAGGACAAGAAACTTACGAGTTTTGAAGATCGGGGACGAAGATCGGGGTGATAGTTGAGAGGATTTCAGCCAAGGGAAAGGAAGGAATGAACAAATGGCCAACATTTCACCATATAAGGTGAGTTTACGGCCCACATGGAGTTTACGGCCGTAAACTCCATTGTAGTGGCCGTGAACTCATGGTTAATGTGTTTTAGGCTTGTTCTTTGTGCTATAGCTTCAGCAGATAAACCCCGACACTTATCCCTTAAGTGTACAAGGCTCAGAACATTTAAACAGGTTCCAAATTGTGCTAAAAGTTAGCAGGAATGAGTTTGACTTTCAATGAAGTGTTTGACTGTATAGGATAGAAAATTTCGGGTTGTCACATATTTTGTGTTACTATAATTACTTATGTGCAAACTAAAAGGTCTTTACTAGTATGTCAATAGTTGCTGAGTGGATACGCTAAGGTTATATGTGGCTAAGGTGTCATAGACTGAGAATCTGTGATCTTTGCTTTACTTCCTGTTCCTTGTTTGGTTGTCGGCTTAGAGTTAGGGTCACTTATTCAAAGGTCTATCCTGTTTTGGTTACATATGACTGGTATGCACTACGCAAATATTGGAGTAACTGGTAAGGATCATCTTATAATTATCTTAAGTAGTACGTCTATTAACTATTTCTTTTACCCCTATTCTCGCGTAGATAACATGGCTGGATTCCATCCCCACGGCGGCCCGTACTTTCCCAACCAAGGAAATGGTGGATGGCTCGATGAAGAGCCAGAAGCGAATCATGCAATTCCATTGGATGATGATTTCGCAGAGAAATTCCCGGAGGATTCTGACTCCAAGCCACAAGTCAATGATCTACCCCTGGTAGCTCCAATCCCAAATCCTAACCCTCGTCCGGCTTTCAAGGCCTGACGCCTCTGTGGGCGGAAAACTTGGGAACATGGAGTCAGGAGCAGGGTCAACCCATGCCATACAACGGAGACAGAAGCTTCTACAACCTGAGCGAGGGAGGCTCAGCAAATAGAATCCTGCCTATTTTGGTTCGTAGGGTTGCTCGAAATGAAGAGCAGGGTAGGTCAGCCATCAACCGAGTCATGGAGGTTGATGCTAATACGGGAGTTAATATAGTCCGCATTCTCCGTCTTGAAGATGCTCTTGAGAGAGCTATGAGAAACAATGAGGCTCTGCTGCAAGAACTAGCGGTAACCCGAGCCGAAGTCATAGACCTCCGAGCACGCCAGACAGTGTATGAGCGACACCTTCTTGATGTGGAGCGTCAGCTGGCTGAATTGAGGGTTCGTCCGAGGGGTGCCCATCGCCAGTAGGAGATGCTCTGCTCATCCTTTCTTTTGGTTAAAGGAATAGCCTTCTTATCTATGCTCTAAGTAGCACTTTTCCCTGTAATTTCCTCTTTATCTTAAAGACCTTGAACTTTCAGTGTGTTAGGTCTTTATGCTGTCAAAATTTTCTTATTCTGGTTTGATGTAAGACCTACTCCAAGGTCATTTTCCCGAACTTGTTACATCTTTAATACTAGTATTAGTGACAGATATCTAATCTCGTGGGAAATCTTTATCCAAATGCTTTTATCCTTCTATTGCTAGATCTCCATTTCAATCATACTCTCATCTATTTTGTTGGGCTATGGAGAGTTAGTCCATGATTCACCTCATCATACTCTCTATTGAATGCTTACCAATATCTTCATCTTTATGAACTTACTGCTACAAGATGCCTCCTCGTAGATCAAACAGGCGCACTACTCCGATAACTCCAAATCAACAACCACTACCACCTCATCCACAATACAATTCCACAGCTGTCCAAGCTGCAGTGAATACGGCTGTTACGATAGCCTAGCTCAGTTCAGTGCTAGTGGTACTAGCAGAAGTGGAACAACTGTTCATTCCACTCAAGGTGATGCTCTAGTATGCTCTAAAGAGTGCTCGTATAAGGACTTCACCAACTGCAAACCCAGGACCTTCAACGGGACTGGCGGAATCATTGCCCTCTTGCAATGGTTCGACAAAACGGAGTCGATCTTCGAGATCTGCTCCTGTCTGGAAGGGAGCAAAGTTAAATTTGCTGCCTGCACCTTCGCGGACAGAGCCCTAACGTGGTGGAATAGCCATGTCAAGTCACTAACTCTAATAGTGGCTAATGCTATGGGTTGGGAAGCTCTGAAGGAGCTCATGATCGAGGAATACTGCCCAAGAGGCGAGGTTCAGAAACTTGAACAGGAACTGTGGAGCCTAACCATGAAGGGCTCCGATATAGTCTCCTACACTTCCAGATTCAGCGATCTGGTGGCACTATGTCCGGGAATGGTCCCTTCTGAGGGAAAAAAGATAGAGAGGTATATCTGGGGGTTGGTGCCTCCATTTCAGGGGAATGTATTAGCTTCAAACCCCACTACCTTCGATAGTCCCAAGCGATTGGCACAGCGACTCATTGATCACGGGGTCCGAACCCCGACAACCACAACAACCCTGGCCATCCCAGAACCCTCCAAAGCCGCTGACAACAAGCGGAAGTTTTGGGACAACAAGAAAAAGAACACGACGCAGAACGCTGCCAAAAAGCAGCTGGTCGTGGCTATTCATGCTGTAATAACACCAACTGCTACTGCGCCGATGAAGCAATATGCTGGGAGCTTGCCCAAGTGCAACAAGTGAAGCTTCCACCATAATGGACCCTGCCGGGAAATACAGTGCGCTAACTGCAACAGGAAGGGGCACACTGCCCGTTTCTGCAAGGCTCCGACAAGGCCAATCACCCAAGTCCCCGACATTGGTGTGGGCCAGGCTTGCTACGGATGTGGCGAGGTGGGTCACTACAAAAGAAACTGCCCGAAGGCTGGGAACGCGGGCGGTGTAGGAAGAGTTTTGGCTATAGACCACGAGGAAGCAGTAGCCGACCCCACAGTGGTCACTGGTACGTTTCTCCTCGATAACTCTTATGCATGCATACTGTTTGATAGTGGAGCGGTGAGGAGTTTCGTGAACCAGAAATTTGCTCACTTACTAAAACAACAATCGAATGCACTTAAAGAGCCGTTCACTGTAGAAATGGCTAACGGAAAGACAGAGAGCACTAGCTGTATATACTTAGCTTGTACACTAACTCTAGATAGCCATTCATTCCCAATCGATCTCATGCCGGTCTCAATTAAAAGTTTCGACGTCATTATCGGCATGGATTGGTTGAGTGCTCATCGTGCCGACATCATTTGTTACAAGAAGGCCGTTTATCTTAATCTGTCGTCTAACGAAACCCTAGTGATCTACGGTGACAAACCAGGCACAAACCTTCGTATCATCTCGAGCATACAAGCCCAGAAGTACTTACGAAAGGAATGTCATGCATTCCTTACTCATGTAGTCGATATGAGCCAAGAGATAAAAGACATAAAGAACATCCCAGAAGTACGCGACTTTCCCGACATCTTCCCAGAAGAACTACCAGGATTACCTCCACAACGTCAAGTCGAGTTCAGAATCGACTTAGTTCCAGGGGCTACCCCAGTAGCCAAATCGCCCTATCGTCTAGCACCAACGGAGATGCAGGAGCTATCCGGTCAACTGAACGAACTGCTCAGCAAGGGCTTTATTAGGCCAAGCTTCTCAACCTGGGGAGCACCGGTCTTGTTCGTGAAGAAGAAAGACGGATCGTTCCGTATGTGCATCCACTACAGATAACTAAACAAGCTTACCGTCAAAAATCATTACCCTCTGCCTCGCATAGACGATTTGTTCGACCAACTGCAAGGGGCGAATTACTTTTCAAAGATAGATCTAAGATCTGGGTATCACCAGTTACGAGTGTTAGAGGAGGATGTTCCCAAGACATCCTTCTGAACTCGTTATGGACACTACGAGTTTGTAGTGATGCCATTCGGATTGACCAATACGCCCGCAATATTCATGGATTTAATGAATAGGGTGTGCCGTCCTTACTTGGATCAGTTCGTCATTGTGTTCATCGATGACATACTAATCTACTCTCGAAGTAAGGAGGAGCATAGTCAACATCTAGGACAGGTCTTCGAAACGTTACGATCAGAGTAGCTCTACGTGAAGTTCTCTAAATGCGAATTTTGGATTCGAAGAGTCAAATTCTTGGGTCACATTGTTAGCGAAGAAGGAATTCACGTGGACCCTTCCAAAATCAAAGCCATTGAGAACTAGTCAGCACCGAAGACGCCTACATAAAGTCGTCAATTTCTAGGCCTCGCTGGCTACTATCGCAGGTTCATCCAGAACTTCTCTCGGATCGCGAAACCGCTTACAACATTGACCTAGAAGGGCGTGGCCTTTGACTGGGAAGAGAAGCAAGAGAAGGCGTTTCAAAAGCTAAAGCGAGCCTTATGCAGCGCATAGATACTATCCCTCCCTGAAGGGATAGAAGACTTCGTGGTTTATTGTGATGCATCCAACCAAGGGCTTGGCTGTGTTCTGATGCAACGAGGTAAGGTCATCGCCTATGCCTCAAGACTGCTAAAGACAAACGAGGTCAACTACACCACACATGACCTTGAGTTAGGAGCAGTGGTATTTGCTCTGAAGATCTGGAGACACTACCTGTACGGTACAAAAAGCACTATCTTTACAGACCACAAAAGCCTTCAGCATATATTCGACCAGAAGGAGATCAACATGAGACAACGACGGTGGGTCGATCTACTCAGTGATTATGAATGTGAAATTCGTTATCATCCCGGTAAAGCCAACATAGTATCTGACGCCCTAAGTCGAAAAGAATACTCTGGTCGTAGAGTCAAATCATTGACTATGACTATCCATTCACATCTGTCCACACAAATTAAGGAGGCTCAGCTCGAAGCCTTGAAACCCGAAAATGCGGCGGGTGAATCCATGAGAGGGATGGATAAGAACTTGGAAGTCAGCGGTGGCGGAGCCTTATATCTCATGAGTCAGATCTGGACACCGAGGCACGATGGTTTCAGAGACTTGGTCATGACCGAAGCGCACAACACTCGATATTTCGTCCACCCAGGTTCAAATAAGATGTATCTGGATCTTAAAAAGTTATACTGGTGGCCTAACATGAAAGCAGAGATTGCTACCTTCATGAGCAAGTGCCTTACTTGCGCCAAGGTTAAGGTAGAATACCAGCAACCCTCGGGTATGCTTCAACAACCGGAGATACCTGAATGGAAGTGGGAGCCGATTACAATGGACTTCATAACCAAGTTGCCCAAGACATCGGATGGTCTCGATACCATTTAGGAGATCGTAGACAGGTTAACAAAAGTCTGCACACTTCCTGCCTATCAAAGAGACTGGCAAAATAGAGAAACTAACAAGAACCTACATTAGGGAGATTGTACGACTGCATGGTGTTCCCATATCCACTATCTCTGATAGAGATAGTAGATTCACTTCAAGGTTCTGGCAGTCGCTACAAAGTTCCCTGGGAATTAGGCTGGACATGAGTACAGCCTACCATCCTCAAACCGACGGACAAAGTGAGAGGACTATTCAAACTTTGGAAGATATGTTGCGAGCCTGTGTGATAGTGTGACAACCCGAAATTTCTATTCTGTACAACCATTCACTTCAATAGAAGTCATAACTGTTTCTGCTAATTGTTAAGCTTTTTGGAGTCAGTTTGAGTGTTTTAAAGCTTAGTACTTCAAGAGTTAACAGGAGAGAGGATACCCTAGGGTTTATTGTGCATCAATAAAGTCTCAAAACTCCAAGAGTTTGGAGTTTACGGCCCAAACATGGTGTTTACGGCCGTAAACTGTAAGGAGTATAAATATGACACTTAGTCATTTTTATCACTTCACATTTTCAAGACTAGAACTCGAAATCCTCTCAAGTATCATCCGATTTTCCTTCTTGATCTTCAACTTTGTAAGTGTTTCTTGCCTTAATTAGTTGATATCCTTCATCATCTAGTGATCTTACATGATTTCATCCATGAAATCATTCCATTTGTGTAGATCTTCAAGTGTTCTTCATTTCACCAAGAACACCAAGAACACATACTAGTGTTCTTGGACTTTAAACACCCTTACAAGCTTCTATATTGTAAGTACTCTTACCTTATCTTGTTATAGGCTTGATACACTTGTTAAACAACTAGAAAACCACAAAGAAACTCAAGATCAAAGGTGTTTATGGTCAAGACATGTTCTTGAACCGTAAACCATAATGAAAGGGCCATTGTGAGCCCTAGTCCCTTACCAAGCCTTGGATACTAGTCTAGATCACTTCCTTGAAGTGTTTAGGACCTTAAACATCAAAAATACCAAGAACTCATAGAGTTTACGGCCGTAAACTCATGGAGAAATGGTCCATAGGTCGTAAACTCTATAAAGTGGTGCATTGGTGCCACAATCACTTCCTAAGGCTTAGACTTGAAGTTAGGATACTTCTTTATGACTTATAAGACCTCAAAACACAAAATGGTAGAGGTTACCATGGGTTTACGGCCGTAAACCCATTGGGACCGTAAACCCAAAACCGTAAACTCATGAAGAGTTTACCCTTGGACCATAAACTCAAAAGCAAAGCCCTACAACCCTTAGATACAATCCTTGGTACTTATAGCACTTGAATCAAAGTGTTTTCATGTCCTAGGGTGTCTTAACTTGGTTAATTAGTTGTTTAATGACTAATTGGATACATATATGTCTTATTATATGTTAACTAGGATCCTTGTGTGTGCTCAATTCTTCACTTGCAACTTAGCATCCTATAACATCCGTTCATCCAAACCACTCACTACAGGTGAGTTCATACCCCGTAATCAACCTTTTAATTGATTTTAAATGCTTTTATGGGGGGGAATACAAGTTGAACTATTATAGTTATTATATTAATCACATGTGATTAATAACTACCAAACAAGTGGATTCTTACTTTTCAAACTATGTTATCAAACAAACTACTTCAAACTGTTTTACAAACTCTTTTACATGATTAAATACTTTTATTGAACTCTTTTAAACTTATATTTTGTTAAATGTGTATCCATATAGATATAGTTATATAAGTAGGATTGAAAGGACTTAGGACTGATAGCTCACCTTACCTCCTGTTCCTTGTTTGGTTGTGGACTTAGGGTATCGGTTGTTTGTCCGAAGGTCGTTTAAATCCTAGTTATATATTATGTATATGTATATAGATATAAAAGTTCCTATTTCTATTCAATACCTTTGGGTAGCAAGGGTATACAAACATGTTCAAACATACAAACAACATTGCTAGTAAACTATAATAGGTATAGTTTAGGAAGTTACTAATACTATTACTAGAACAATGAGACATACAAGGAGTCAGTTCATACATACATACTAGACAAAGAGAGAACATACAGTACAGCTAGTACATACTATACATTACAATACATCTAGTACATACTATACCTTACAATACAGCTAGTACATACTATACATTATACAAGGGAACGTACTATCATGAAAAACAGAGAGAACATACATACATACTAGACAGGGAGGGAACACACAATATAGCTAGTACACACAATACATATACAAGAACACTACTACAGTTATGTGAGCCACGTAACGGGGCATGGCATCACCTGTCATGGCTCGTTTCGTATCCAAAATCTCTTTAAGTGGGGAGCGTTGAGTTTGTGTATAAATCTATACTGGATTGACTATCCTACACCTTGCTGCTCACTACAGTGGGACTTGCAAGTCTACGGGTGCCAAATATCATTTCTTCCAACGTCTTACATCGTCGTGTTTCTAGTCGGTAGTTTGGTACAGGCCGATCACATAGTACTTAAAATAACAATTGGTTTAAGGTAGTTAGTACAGCAGTAGTTACTTAACACAAAACTACAGTATTATTTTATTTTCCCATTGCATTCACTTTGTGATCTTCACACAATGAACAGTAATGTAAAAACTTTATTTTTGGTTAATGATAGTCAGATTTGGGAAAATACATACTCTTACAAGAGACTTACATACAAACACTTGATGCCTTGGTAGAAGGCTACTTTTAGTAGAAAACATAGGGTTTTCTAGGGGAGTTCAAACAATTACAAACATTTACAAACATTTATACACTTATACATTACATACTTACAAACACTTTCATACAAACACAGACACTAAAATACTTATGATCTCACCAGCTTTAAAGCTGATCAACTCTTTCAAAATAACTTGTATTCTCAGGTCACCAGCAGACAGGTACCGGTGCCAGGTTTTGAGAAGATGGAGCTCGTTCAAGACTCATGTTTTATTTTGATTCATATTTTTGGTGTCTATTAACTTGACAGAACACACTTGTATTAAATTATATTATTAATGCAATGGATGATGTTGTTGCTTGTTTACTACTATGCATTGTTGTGATACTATACATGACGTCCTCCACCCCCGAACGATTCCGCCGTTCCGGTTTTGGGGTGTGACAGATTGGTATCAGAGCATTGTTTATAGTGAATCGAGTATATCAACCCATAAAAGATATACGAACTATAAACACAGCGGGATTTAAAAATTCTCTGATAAAGAGTTTATACTGTTAAATAATATAATATTTAACCAAGTATACATACCTGCATTCATACTAAAATCAATGTCACTAGGACAGAACAAAAGTATTACGATTGTTGGGCAGCACAATCAGACTTAGAGACATATGGTCAACCCTGGGAAGATATAGCCTGATCAACTATATTATCCGAGGAGTGACTAGCATGTGCCTAAGGGTGGTTGTGAGGTTGCAACAAGTCTAAAAACTTACCAACAATACTACAACGAAAACATTAGAACAAAACATAAACTTAAAATACTATAGGAGTATTTTGTGTTACTATAAATCACTTATGTTCTTATTTCTTATATCCCTTTTCTCGCATAGATATCATGGCTGGATTCCATCTTCCCGGAGACCCGTACTATCCCAACCACGACAATGCTGGATGGCTTGGAGAAGAGCCAGAAGATGATCATCCAATCCCTTTGGATGATCACTATGTTGAGGATTTTTCTGATGGTTCTGACTCAGAGCCAGAAGTCAACAACCTACCCCCAGCTGCTCAAAACCCAAACCCGAACCCTCGTCCAACATTTCAAGGACTCACACCTCTGTGGGCCACAAACTTGAACAGATGGAGTCAGGAACAGGGTCAACCCATTCCCTACAACGGGGACAGAAGCTTTTACAACCTTAGCGAGGGAGGTTCAGCTGACAGGGTCCTACCCATCATGGTTCGTAGGATTTCTCGGAACACCGAGCAAGGACGAGCAGCTATCGACCGAGTCGTGGAGATTGACGCCAACTCTGGCGTTAACACAGTCCGCATTCGTCAGCTGGAGTCTGCTCATGAAATGACTCAGGTCCATAATGCAGCTCTGCAGAGAGAACTTGCTGAAACCCAAGCTGAAGTCAGGGAACTTCGAGCTCAGCAAGCAAGATCTGAAAGGCGTATGAGGGACATAGAACGCCTTCTGTCAGAATTGAGGACTCACTCTAGTAGTTCTCGTCGCCGATAGAGTCTCCTCGACTTCTCTTTTGGATATAAATTAGTTTATGTAAAAAATCTAGTCTAATTTCCTACCTTTGTTAGAACTTGGACCTGTTAGGTCTTGATTAGGTCGTAGATCTGTCAAAATTTTCCCATCTTGGTTTGATGTAAGACCTACTTCTAGGTCATTTTTCCCGAACTAGTTACATCTATAATACCAGTATTATTGACAGATATCTAATCTCATGGAAATTATTATCCAAATGCTATCATCTGTTAGTACTAGATCTACATTCAATCGTGGTATTCAATTGTGCTGTTGGACAATGGAGAGTTAGTCCATGAGGCATTCTCATCAAATTCTCCCTATTAAATTCTTATCAATATCTTCATCTTTGTAAACTTATAGTTGAAAGATGCCTCCACGTCGATCAACGAGACGCAATCCTCCGATAACTGCAACACCACCTGCTCCTTAAATCGATACGGCAGCTCTAAATGCTGCAGTAGCTGCGGCTGTGGCAACAGCCATGGCTCAATATCATTCTTCAGGTTCCACTGGAGGAGGAACACCTGTTCAATCTACTCATGGTGAAATCCCTGTGCGCTTGAGAGAGTGCTCCTACAAGGACTTCACCAGCTGCAAGCCACTGTCCTTTAAAGGGACTGGCGGAGTCATTGCCCTCTCGCAATGGTTCGAAAAGACAGAGTCGATCTTCGAGATCTGCTCATGCCCGGAGGGAAGCAAAGTCAAATTTGCTGCATGCACCTTCGAGGCAAAAGCCCTGACATGGTGGAATAGCCATGTCAAGTCACTATCTCTAATAGTGGCAAATGCTATGGGCTGGGAAGCTTTGAAAGAGCTAATGATTGAAGAGTACTGCCCGAGGGGCGAAATTCAAAAGCTGGAACAGGAACTGTGGAGCCTAACCATGAAAGGCTTCGACATAGTCTCCTACACCGCCAGGTTCTGTGAACTAGTGGCCCTCTGTCCCAACATGGTTCATACAGAGGGAAAGAAGATAGAGAGATACATATGGGGGCTGGTGCCTCCATTTCAGGGGAATGTGTTAGCTTTAAACCCCACTACATTCGATAGTGCCAAGCGGTTGGCACAGTGGCTCATTGACCATGGGGTTCGTACCCCGGCCGCAACAACAACCCTGGCCATCTCAGAACCCGCCAAAACCGCTGAGTCCAAGCGGAAGTTCTGGGATGACAAAAAGAGGAAGAAGGCTGCCAAAAAGCAGCAGGTCGTGGCAGTACATGCTGCGATAGCACCTGCCGCTGCTGCTCCGGTAAGGCAGTATGCTGGAAGTTTGCCTAAGTGCAACCAGTGCAACTTCCACCACATAGGAGCCTGTCGTGAAATGCAGTGCTCTAACTGCAGCAGGAAGGGGCACACTGCCCGCTTTTGCAAGGCTCCAACAAAACCAATCACCCAAGTCCCCGACGCTGGTGTGGGCCAAACTTGCTACGGTTGTGGCGAGGTGGGCCACTACAAGAGGAACTGCCCGAAGGCAGGGAATGCCGGTGGAGTGGGAAGGGTTCTGGCCATAGGCCACGAGGAGGCAGTTGCCGACCCCACAGTGGTCACTGGTACGTTTCTCCTCGATAACTCTTATGCATGCATACTGTTTGATAGTGGAGCGGAGAGGAGTTTTGTGAACCAAAAATTTGCTCATTTACTTAAGCAAAAATCACGAGCACTTAAAGAACCGTTCACTGTAAAAATGGCTAATAGAAAGACGGAGAGCACTAGCAGTATATTCATAGGGTGTACCCTAACGCTAGATAGCCATTCATTTTCGATCGACCTCATGTCGGTCTCAATTAAAAGTTTCGACGTCATTATCGGCATGGATTGGTTGAGTCTTCATCGTGCCGACATCATGTGTTATGAAAAGGTTGTTCGCCTTAATCTGCCGTCTAACGAAACTCTAGTAATCTATGGCGACAAACCCAGCACTAACCTTCGTATCATATCAAGCATTCAAGCCTAGAAATTCTTGCGAAAGGAATGTCGCGCATTCCTTGCTCATGTGGTCGATGTGAGCCAAGAAACGAAAGACATCCAGAACATTTCAGTAGTACGCGACTTTCCCGACATCTTTCCGGAAGAACTCCCAGGATTACCTCCGCAACGTCAAGTCGAGTTCAGAATCAACTTAGTTCCAGGGGCTACCCCCGTAGCCAAATCGCCCTACCGTCTAGCACCTGCAGAGATGCAAGAACTGTCCGGTCAACTTAACGAACTGCTCAGCAAGGGCTTTATAAGACCAAGCTTCTCACCCTGGGGAGCTCCAGTCTTGTTCGTCAAGAAGAAAGACGGATCGTTTCGTATGTGCATCGACTATAGGGAGCTCAACAAGCTAACCATCAAAAATCGTTATCCTCTGCCTCGTATAGACGATTTATTTGATCAACTGCAAGGGGCGAACTTCTTTTCAAAAATCGATCTAAGATCCGGATATCACCAACTACGAGTGCTAGGGGAGGATGTTCCAAAGACAGCCTTCCGAACTCGTTATGGGCACTACGAATTCGTAGTGATGCCGTTCGGATTAACAAACGCGCCCGCAGTATTCATGGATTTAATGAATAGGGTATGTCGTCCTTACTTGGATCAGTTCGTTATCGTCTTCATCGATGACATACTTATCTACTCTCGTAGTAAGGAGGAGCATAGTCAACATCTGCGACAGGTCTTAGAAACACTGCGTTCGGAGAAGCTCTATGCGAAGTTCTCGAAATGCAAATTTTGGATCCGAAGAGTCGAATTCTTAGGGCACGTTGTTAGCGAAGAGGGAATACACGTGGACCCTTCCAAAATCAAAGCCATTGAGAGTTGGTCAGCACCGAAAACGCCTACCGAAATTTGTCAATTTCTAGGCCTCGCTGGCTACAATCGCAGGTTCATTCAGAACTTCTCACGAATTGCAAAACCTCTTACAGCACTGACCCAGAAGGGCATGGCCTTTGACTGGGAAGAGAAGCAGGAGAGAGCGTTCCAAACACTCAAGCGAGCCTTGTGCACCGCACCAATACTATCCCTCCCCGAAGGGATAGAAGACTTCGTTGTCTATTGCGATGCTTCCAATCAAGGGCTCGGCTGTGTTCTGATGCAACGAGGTAAGGTCATCGCCTATGCCTCGAGGCAGCTGAAGACACACGAGGTCAACTACACCACTCACGATCTTGATCTAGGAGCAGTTGTGTTTGCTCTAAAGATCTGGAGACACTACCTGTATGGTACAAAAATCACTATCTTTACAGACCACAAAAGCCTACAACATATATTCGACCAGAAGGAGCTCAACATGAGACAACGACGGTGGGTCGAGCTACTCAGTGACTACGAATGCGAAATTCGTTATCATCCGGGTAAAGCCAAGGTAGTAGCTGACGCCCTAAGTTGGAAAGAATACTCTGGTCGTAGAGTCAAATCATTGACCATGACTATCCATTCACACTTGTCCATGCAAATTAAGGAGGCTCAGCTCGACGCTTTGAAACCTGAAAATGTGGCGGGTGAATCCCTACAAGGGATGGATAAGAACTTGGAAGTCAAGGGTGGCGGAGCTTATTATCTCATGGATCGGATATGGACACCGAAACACGGTGGTTTCAGAGACTTGGTCATGATGGAGGCACACAACACTCGTTATTCCATCCACCCAGGTTCAGATAAGATGTATCTGGATCTTAAAAAGCTATACTGGTGGCCTAACATGAAAGCAGAGATTGCTACCTTCGTGAGTAAATGCCTTACTTGCGCCAAGGTCAAGGTCGAATACCAGAAACCCTCAGGTCTACTACAACAGCCGGAGATACCGAAATGGAAGTGGGAGCGGATCACTATGGACTTCATAACCAAGTTGCCCAAGACAATGGGTGGACTTGATACCATATGGGTCATCGTCGACAGATTGACCAAATCCGCACACTTCCTGCCTATCAAAGAAACAGACAAGATGGAGAAGCTTACAAGAGCCTACATTCGGGAGATTGTACGACTGCACGGTGTTCCCATATCCATTATCTCGGACAGAGATAGTAGATTCACCTCGAGGTTCTGGCAGTCGCTACAAAGTTCCCTAGGAACTAGGCTAGACATGAGTACAGCCTACCATCCTCAGACTGACGGCAAAGTGAGAGGACTCTCCAAACCTTGGAAGATATGTTGGGAGCCTGTGTGATCGACTTTGGGAAAGCATGGGATACTCATTTACCCCTTGTCGAATTTTCCTACAACAACAGTTATCACACGAGCATAAAGGCTGCTCCATTCGAGGCCCTCTATGGCCGAAAGTGCAGATCCCCTATGTGCTGGGCTGAGGTGGGTGATACCCAGTTAGCTAAAGGACGAGTTCCTGACAGCACTCTCACAGGTCCGGAGATCATACGGGAAACGACAGAGAAAATCGTTCATATTCGTGAACGATTGAAAGCCTCTAGAGACCGACAGAAAAGCTACGCAGATAAACGAAGGAAACCGTTGGAATTCCAGGTGGGCGACCGTGTTCTATTAAAGGTCTCACCCTGGAAAGGCTTGATACGCTTCGGAAAGCGTGGAGAGCTAAATCCAAGATACATAGGGCCTTTCGAGATTCTCGCGAGAATCGGCCCTGTGGCTTACAAACTTAACTTACCCCGCGAGCTCAGTAACGTACATTCTACTTTCCACGTCTCGAACTTGAAAAAGTGTTTGTCCGACGAGACTCTTGTAATCCCACTCGATGAAATCGAGATCAACGAGAGCCTCAACTTCGTGGAAGAACCTGTAGAGATCATGGACCGGGAGGTCAAGCAAATGAAACAAAGCCGTATCCCGATAGTGAAGGTTCGCTGGAACGCCAAGCGAGGACCGAATTCACTTGGGAGCGAGATGATCAGATGAAACTGAAATATCCTCATCTTTTTACTTACTTATTTGTAACTACTTATTTTCTTAAACTCTAATTTCGGGACGAAATTCCTTCTAACGGGGGGATGATGTGACAACCCGAAATTTCTATTCTGTACAACAATTCACTTCAATAGAAGTCAGAACTGTTTCTGCTAATTGTTAAGATTTTTGGAGTAAGTTTGAGTGTTTTAAAGCTTAGTACTTCAAGAGTTAACAGGAGAGAGGATACCCTAGGGTTTATTGTGCATCAATAAAGTCTCAAAACTCTAAGAGTTTGGAGTTTACGGCCCAAACATGGTGTTTACGGCCGTAAACTGTAAGGAGTATAAATATGACACTTAGTCATTTTTATCACTTCACATTTTCAAGACTAGAACTCGAAATCCTCTCAAGTATCATCCGATTTTCCTTCTTGATCTTCAACTTTGTAAGTGTTTCTTGCCTTAATTAGTTGATATCCTTCATCATCTAGTGATCTTACATGATTTCATCCATGAAATCATTCCATTTGTGTAGATCTTCAAGTGTTCTTCATTTCACCAAGAACACCAAGAACACATACTAGTGTTCTTGGACTTTAAACACCCTTACAAGCTTCTATATTGTAAGTACTCTTACCTTATCTTGTTATAGGCTTGATACACTTGTTAAACAACTAGAAAACCACAAAGAAACTCAAGATCAAAGGTGTTTACGGTCAAGACATGTTCTTGAACCGTAAACCCTAATGAAAGGGCCATTGTGAGCCCTAGTCCCTTACCAAGCCTTGGATACTAGTCTAGATCACTTCCTTGAAGTGTTTAGGACCTTAAACATCAAAAATACCAAGAACTCATAGAGTTTACGGCCGTAAACTCATGGAGAAATGGTCCATAGGTCGTAAACTCTATAAAGTGGTGCATTGGTGCCACAATCACTTCCTAAGGCTTAGACTTGAAGTTAGGATACTTCTTTATGACTTATAAGACCTCAAAACACAAAATGGTAGAAGTTACCATGGGTTTACGGCCGTAAACCCATTGGGACCGTAAACCCAAAACCGTAAACTCATGAAGAGTTTACCCTTGGACCATAAACTCAAAAGCAAAGCCCTACAACCCTTAGATACAATCCTTGGTACTTATAGCACTTGAATCAAAGTGTTTTCATGTCCTAGGGTGTCTTAACTTGGTTAATTAGTTGTTTAATGACTAATTGGATACATATATGTCTTATTATATGTTAACTAGGATCCTTGTGTGTGCTCAAGTCTTCACTTGCAACTTAGCATCCTATAACATCCGTTCATCCAAACCACTCACTACAGGTGAGTTCATACCCCGTAATCAACCTTTTAATTGATTTTAAATGCTTTGATGGGGGAGAATACAAGTTGAACTATTATAGTTATTATATTAATCACATGTGATTAATAACTACCAAACAAGTGGATTCTTACTTTTCAAACTATGTTATCAAACAAACTACTTCAAACTGTTTTACAAACTCTGTTACATGATTAAATACTTTTATTGAACTCTTTTAAACTTATATTTTGTTAAATGTGTATCTATATAGATATAGTTATATAAGTAGGATTGAAAGGACTTAGGACTGATAGCTCACCTTACCTCCTGTTCCTTGTTTCGTTGTGGACTTAGGGTATCGGTTGTTTGTCCAAAGGTCGTTTAAATCCTAGTTATATATTATGTATATGTATATAGATATAAAAGTTCCTATTTCTATTCAATACCTTTGGGTAGCAAGGTATACAAACATGTTCAAACATACAAACAACATTGCTAGTAAACTATAATAGGTATAGTTTAGGAAGTTACTAATACTATTACTAGAACAATGAGACATACAAGGAGTCAGTTCATACATACATACTAGACAGAGAGAGAACATACAGTACAGCTAGTACATACTATACATTACAATACAGCTAGTACATACTATACCTTACAATACAGCTAGTAGATACTATACATTATACAAGGGAACATACTATCATGAAAAACAGAGAGAACATACATACATACTAGACAGGGAGGGAGCACACAATATAGCTAGTACACACAATACATATATAAGAACACCACTACAGTTATGTGAGCCACGTAACGGGGCATGGCATCACCTATCATGGCTCGTTTTGTATCCAGAATCTCTTTAAGTGGGGAGTGTTGAGTTTATGTATAAATCTATACTGGATTGACTATCCTACACCTTGCTGCTCGCTACAGTGGGACTTGCAAGTCTACGGGTGCCAAACATCATTTCTTCCGACGTCTTACATCGTCGTGTTTCTAGTCGGTAGTATGGTACAGGCCGATCACATAGTACTTTAAATAACAATTGGTTTAAGGTAGTTAGTACAGTAGTAGTTACTTAACACAAAACTACAGTACTTTTTTATTTCCCCATTGCATTCACTTTGTGATCTTCACACAATGAACAATAATGTAAAAACTATATTTTTGGTTAATGATAGTCAAATTTGGGAAAATACATACTCTTACAAGAGACTTACATACAAACACTTGATGCCTTGGTAGAAGGCTACTTTTAGTAGAAAACATAGGGTTTTCTAGGGGAGTTCAAACAATTACAAACATTTACAAACATTTATAAACTTATACATTACATACTTACAAACACTTTCATACAAACACAGACACTAAAATACTTATGATCTCACCAGCTTTAAAGCTGATCAACTCTTTCAAAATAACTTGTATTCTCAGGTCACCACTAGACAGGTACCGGTGCCAGGTTTTGAGAAGATGGAGCTCGTTCAAGACTCATCTTTTATTTTGATTCATATTTTTGGTGTCTATTAACTTGACAGAACACACTTGTATTAAATTATATTATTAATGCAATGGATGATGTTGTTGCTTGTTTACTACTATGCATTGTTGTGATACTGTACATGACGTCCTCCACCCCCGAACGATTCTGCCGTTCCGGTTTTGGGGTGTGACAAATAGATTTCGGAAAGGCATGGGATAGTCATCTGCCCCTTATCGAGCTTTCCTACAATAACAGTTATCACACGAGCATAAAGGCTGCTCCATTTGAAGCCCTCTATGGCCGAAAGTGCAGATCCCCAATCTGCTGGGCTGAAGTGGGTGACACACAGTTAGCTAAAGGACTAGTTCCTGACAGCACTCTCACAGGTCCAAAGATCATTCGGGAAATGACAGAGAAGATCGTTCAGATTCGTGAATGATTGAAAGCCTCTAGAGACCGATAGAAAAGCTACGCGGACAAGAGAAGGAAATCATTGGAATTCCAGGTTGGCGACAGTGTTCTATTGAAGGTCTCACCCTGGAAGGGCTTGATATGCTTCAGAAAGCGTGGAAAGCTAAATCCAAGGTACATAGGGCCTTTCAAGATTATCGCTAGAATCGGCTCTGTAGCTTACAAACTCAAACTACCTCGCGAACTTAGTAACGTGCACCCTACTTTCCACGTCTCGAACTTGAAAAAGTGTCTGTCCGACGAGACTCTTGTAATCACACTCGACGAGATCGAGATCAATGAGAGTCTCAACTTCGTGGAAGAACCAATAGAGATCATGGACCGAGAGGTCAAGCAAACGAAGCAAAGCCGTATCCCGATAGTGAAGGTTCGCTGGAATGCCAAGCGAGGACCTGAATTCACTTGGGAGCGCAAGGATCAGATGAAACTGAAATATCCTCATCTTTTTACTTAGTTATTTGTAATTTTTTAATTGCTTAAACTCTAATTTCGGGACGAAATTCTCTCTAACAGGGGGATGATGTGACAACCCAAAATTTCTATCTTGTAGAGTCATTCCATTCAATCAAATGTCAGACTCGTTTCTGCTATCTTTTAGCATTGTTAAGGGTATGTTTGAGAGTTTCTGAGCCTAGTGTAATGTATGAATGGATGCTGGGATTAGTTAGCTTGAGATCGGGAGATTAAATTCGAACTAGAAAGTCACACACAAGGTGTTCACGACCGGAAACTATGTTCACGGCCGTGAACCACCTCCTATATATATTAGAGTGACCCCATTTTCTTCTATTTTCTCCTCCTCCCAACCATGAACACATCCATTCTCTGTCAAAAAGCTTCAACCGTGAACACTCTAAAGCCTAAAAAACGTAAGTGTTTCATCCTTAATCTTGTCATACTTGGAGAGCTACTTGATCCTATCCATGAATTGTCAAGTTTCATCATCACCTTCATGAGCTTGAAGGGATCACGACCGTGAACCCTTCATAAGGGCCGTGAACCCCTCATAAGTTCATAGGGCCGTGAACATCTCATGAGGCCGTCAACCTCATGAGGTCGTGAACTCATTAAGGCCGCAAACCCATCCATGGGTGGCCGTAAACCCCTTCCATGCTTTCATTTGTGAGCCTAACACTTCATTTAGGGTGTTTCCTATAATCCTAGGTGGTTTCCTATGCTACTTGGTTTCCTATACTTGTTAGTAGTTATAACTACTAATTGAATACATATATATGTGAATATATGCCTTATAGGATCCAACTGTGCTTCGGAACTTCATTTGTGAACTCAAGCATCCTATATCTATCTCAGCTTCCAGATCACTCACTACAGGTGAGTTCATACCCCTAACTTATCTTTTAAATGATTTTAAATGCTATTATAGGGGGAATACAAGTAGAAAACATTGTAGTTATTATATCAATCACATGTGATTAATAACTGCCAATCAAGTAGATTTCTTATTTTTCAAAACTGTGTTATCAAACAAACTATTTCAAAACCTTTTATAAACTGACATCAAGTCATCAATAGCCATTCAAATGGTTAAAACTCTTTTATATGTTAAATTCTTTATCAAACTCTTTTAAACTTATATATTGTCAAAATCATGTCTATATGGATATACTTATATAAATAAGGTTGAAAGGGCTTAGGACTGATAACTCGCTTTATTTACTGTTCCTTGTTTGGTTGTGGACTTAGGGTATCGGTTGTTTGTCCGAATGTCATTTGAATCTTAGTTATATATTATGTATATGTGTATAGATATAAAAGTTCTTTCATTCATTCAATACCTTTGGGTAGCAAAGGTGTTCAAACATAATCAACCATTCAAACAACATTGCTAGTAAACTATAATAGGTATAGTTTAGGAAGTTACTACTTACTATTTCTAGAACAATGACACATACAAGAGTTAGTTCATACATAAGTCAGTTCAAACATACTATAATGAGAAACAGAGAGAACATACTATACACTAGGACAGAGAGAACATACTATATACTAGAACAGAGAGAACATACTATCCAAATACAATAACAAAGATAACATTAATGTGAGCCACTACTTCATGGCATGGCAATATACTGCTGTGTCACGTTTTGTAACCAGAGTCTCCTGGAGGGAGAGCACGAATTTGTGTATAGATCTATATGGGATTGACCATCCTACACCTTGCGGCTAACTACAGTGGGACCTGCAGGTCTACGGGTGACGAATGTCATACCATTTCGACGTCTTTGATCATCGTGTTTTTCTAGTCAATCAAGTATAGTTATAATCTCATCACATTTTACCTTAATTAAACAAACTGGTTTAAGGTAGTTAGTACATCGGTAGTTACTTATATACAATACTACAGTACATCCTTATTTTTCCATTACATTCATATTGTGATCTTCTCACATAAACGGTAATGTAAACTATATTTTGGTAATGATAGTCATACTTGGTAAAAACACTAACTTTTACGAAAGAACAAACTTACAAAACAGTCGGGTCTTGGTAGAAGACTACTTTAGTAGAAAATATAGGATTTTCTAGGAAGTATACAAACATTTACAACAAATACTTACAAACTTTTACATCAAACATTTACAAACACTTTCATCAAACTTATACAAACAATGACACTAAATACTTATGAACTCACCAACTTTAATGCTGATCTACGCTTTCAAAATAACTTGTATTCTCAGGTCACCAGTAGACAGGTACCGATGACCAAGTTTTGAGAAGACGGAGCATGTTCAAGACCCGTCTTTTATTTTGATTCATATTTTGGTGTCTTTCAAACTATACAGAACACACTTGTATTGAATTATATTATTAATGCAATGGATGATGTTGTTGCGTGTTTTACTATTATGCATTGTTATGATACTGTACATGAAGTCCTCCGCCCCCGAACGTTTCTGCCATTTTGGTTTGGGGGTGTGACAAATTTCTTATGCTTTTGTAAGTGATTAAATCAATTCAAAAAGTCTTTTAAAAAGATGTTAGATTGTTGTTTATAAAACTCCATTTTTAAAGTACATGTTTAACTCAGTAGCTAATTGAGTCTTTCCTGCACATCAGTAACAGTTCAAGCAAACATACTAGTAAACTATAATAGGTATAGTTTAGGATTCAGTACATACTATATTCTAGAACAGAGGAACAAATCATGATTTACGTACATATACTTTACACTCCCAGTAACCTAGGAAGGGAACGTATCATTAATTCATTTGTTTAAAACAAAATATGATAATACACATGGTATATGGATATATATATATATATATATATATATATATATATATATATATATGGGGTACATCTACAAAGTACCGGGTTATATATATATGGGGCACATCTACAAAGTACCGTGTTTTATTTAAAAAGGGTACATCTACAAAGTACCAGACAATAATAAATAAAACATAGCAATATATAAAACTCACAACAATATCGATCGAGGCGTTTAGAGTACAAGATTTCATTACTTCTAGTAGTCTTCCTAACTAAAAGAACAGAGCCACATAACTTCCTAGTAACATGAACATTCAGTTAGAAGGGGGCCAATAATGCTAACTTTATGATTCCTTTGTGGATACATCAGGGATATATATTAATCGGATCCGACAGGCAGTAGGATGTGTGCTTTCCGCTTCATTTCCTGTTCCTTGTTTGGTTGTGGGCTTAGAGCAGATTCACACAGTCTAGTATCTATTTGATCTTGATATATATATATATATATATATATATATATATATATATATATATATATATATATCCTGTATACACCAAGTAATCATAGGGAGTAACATGTATGGGTCAGGTCACATCATACAAATTCAGTATACCACTTTCTAGTACAAAAACATACTTTTCGGATAGAACACTAAAAAGGTGAAACTAGAAACTTATCTGTAAAAGGTTTGATACGCATTATTAAACCAATATAACTTAAAGTACCTTAGGTGGTTAATTCTATAATACCTTAGTTTATACATCAGGGTTATATATAATTAATATCCGATAGGCAGTTGAATGTGTGTTTTCCGCCACATTTCCTGTTCCTTGTTTGGTTGTGGACTTAGGGCAGATTCGTACATTTAACTGTCCGTTCGATATTAGATTATATATAGCTAGTATAAACTAAGTGATTATAGAAGGAACTATCGTGGTTACCATTTTTACAAAAGAAATATATGATTTTCTTAAAGAATGTTTTCATAAAATATAAAAGAACTATTACATTTAACTCCGTAAGTACCAAATGAATACGTCAGGGTTATATACAATGAAGATCTAACAGACAATGGGATGTGTGACTTCCGCCTCATTTTCTGTTCCTTGTTTGGTTGTGGTCTTAGGGCAGATTCACACAATCGATTGTCTGTTTACTCTGGATTGTATATAACTTGTATCCATTTAGTACTCGTAGAAGGAATTGTAGAGTCATTTTTACTTATCATTCATCACATCAGAAAATATAGGATTTTCTGGAGGAACATGCAAACTTTTCTAAAGAACTTATAGTTTACTTTTCATAACTAAAATACTTATGAACTCACCAGCTTAAATGCTGATCTACTCTTTCAAAATAACTTGTATTCTCAGGAAACTAGTAGACAGGTACGCGCTCAGGGATTCAGAAGATGGAGCATTGTAGCTTCATGTCTTGTTTTGTTATTTACTTTGGAGTAAATATTTTGTGAATCTAATACATTGTAAACACTTTAATATTAATGCAATTGTTGTTTGTTACTTTGATTACTATGATGCATGTGTTGTGATACTAAGCATGACGTCCTCCGCCCCCGAACGTTTCCGCCGTTCCGGTTTGGGGTGTGACAAATAATTATACATTGTTGAGAGTGTATCACTGGAAATATAAAAGTGAACACTATGTTTTACAATGTGGTAAAATATAGAAACTTTATAGATTATATAACTAATTTGTAATGAAATATACAATTAAGGCGTGTTTTGAAACGTAGGTATAGGTGATGTATTGTAAACACGTTTGGAGTAAAAAGTTGTAAAAATATCATGTTGGGTTTCATGAAAACACATTTAAGTAAAGTATAATTCCTAATTGAGAAAGTGGTCAAAAGAGTCAAAACAAAAGTGTTTTGAAGATTCGATAAAGCTTTTACACATAATATGAACTTCAATGTCATATGTTCAAGTTTTATATCATATAGTTTAAACACTTTTTACAAAAGAAAATGTTTTTAAGTTTTTCGAATACGTGCCAAAATGGTAAGCTAAGTTTAAAATGGTTTATATGCCCTTAAAAAGCACATCTATCCATTGAAATGGATTTGAAATGAAATTGAAATAGCAAGGTTAAAACCAATATTTATTATATTGAGTTTTGAAGAAAAGTGTTAAGCTAAAGCAAGTTGTCAAAAGATTTTAGCGAGAATATGGCTTACATTGTTAGGAAATGTCTAGTAAGTTGTATGAAGTGGTTATAAAGTATTTTATCGATGATAAATAAAACCGATGAAGTGAAATGACTTTTCGACGGAAGATGAAGAAGTAAGGAATAAGTAGATTAGTGTAGCTAATCATACCTAAATACTAAGGAGAGTAAAAGGCGAGTACCGATGTCTTTTCCCCAAGATAAAGGACAAGAAAAATTGTTTGTAGAACGTTTATGGTGTAAATGCAGTTTCGTGGACTTTTATAGAGGTCAAAGGTTAAGTTATAGGTTTGGCGTTTGGCTCACGGCGTAAGAGGATGTAATCCTTTATAATGATAGGAATGTCAGTAATGTCGATAAGGCTTAAATGAATGTATGAAAATAATAAGGTTCGAAGGAGGATTCGAAATTTTTAGGAAGGATTCGTACAACAATATAGTGCGATGTTTGATCGGGCAGAAAAATTTAAGGTTGGGTGTAAAACTAGTTAGTAATTTTGAAAGTGTAAGACAATGGTATACTTGAGATAATCACTAGTGTATCTGGGGGTCTCAAACTAAGACTTGTAAGTTTTTCCATAAGCGGGTATGGTTTGTGCTTTAATACAAGGTAAAGATGGTAGGTTAAGAACTACCTGGAAACAACCTAAAGCTAAATTCGTAGCGTAAAAGAGAAGTTTCATGTATCAGTAGCAATGGGTTGAGCTTTCGTGCCTCCTCGTGAGGTCTTATTTTGGATTCTCTCCAATGGCATCCATGTGCTATTTGTGGCGACTCATCTACCATCTAACACGATGCTCCAATTGTCACCCGTGTCGGTATCATAACGCTTTTCCTATTGGTAACTCTAGTACAAAGACGATGAAGATGTATTGAGGTATAATTGGTATTGGTTTCGACGTAGGATTATTATTAGCAGCTATCTAGCTACTAACCTTACGGATAGAGTCAATAGCTACCGAGGACTACTCATTCTCATTACTAAGCGGATCGCTCCTAGAGTGGCTAGTGATATAACCTAACTGGTTAACCTAGCACTTGATAAGGGATAAGAACATTTCTAAATAAGGCATTGTGATAAAAGTGCACTTAGTTTCTAAGTGTACCTAGATGAATGCCTATAATATGCAATGCCCATACGCACACCGAAAAATTTTGTTTTTCAAAAGTTCGAGTTGAAAATTGTTTTGAACATAATTCTACTATAACCGTTTCCAGCCTCCCATTAGTTTTCCTTAATTAAGCATAGTTGGCCAGGCTATACTTACTTAAAGTCCAATAATGCATACTCGAATTAGTTATACCAGTAGTATGTTCAATATTTTAAAAACATTTTGAAATTTTTTGGCTATAGTTGTGGTTCTACAAAAGAAAACCGGTATTCTCTATAACCTTCAACTCTGATACCATTTCTGTCACACCCCGCTAAAGCGGAAATTCGGGGCGTGGCAATACAAAGGGTTTCATAACAAAAGTTAAAAGACAACACCAACCATAGATGTCACACCCCCAAACCGGAACGGCGGAAACGTTCGGGGGTGGAGGACGTCATGTTAAGTATCACAACACATGCATCATAGTAATCAAAGTAACAACAAACATCGTATTGATAATATAATATTTACATTATGTTCAAAACATTACTTGAAATACATAAAAAGTACAACAAAAGTTAAGACGTAAACCTCCGTCTTCGCAACACCTGGGAGAGTGTACCTGTCTACTAACGACCCTGAGAATACAAGTGGTTTGAAAAAGTGTCAATATTAAAGTTGGTGAGTTCATAAGTATTTTTGTTATAGAAAGTATATTTTTTATCCTTTTGAAAAGTTCGCCAGTTCCTCCAGAAAATCCTTTATTTTCTGATGATATGTGATAAGTAAAACAATTCATGATTTTTCCTTCTACGAGTACTTAGTGAATACAAGTCATATACATTTAGATCGAACAGACAGTCGACTGTGTGGTTATGCCCCAAGCCCATAACCAAACAAGGAACAGGAAATGAGGCAGATTCCACACATCCCACTATCTGTTGGATCCTCATGTATCTAACCCTGACGTATTCTCTAAGTACTTTTAACATTAAGTTTAATGATCCTTTATATTGAAAACGTCCCTTAAGAAAATCCTATATTTTCTCAATAAGTAAGATGATTGTAGTTAATCCTTCTGTAATCATTCAGTGAATACTAATTATATATAATACATATCAATTAGACAATTGAATGTGTGAATCTGCCCTAAGGTCACAACCAAACAAGGAACAGGAAATGAGGCGGAAGTCACACATTTCACTGTCTACCGGATCTTAATTATATATAATCCTAATGTATTCCTCAAGTAATTACATAATTAACATTAACGAATCTCTGGTAAAATGGTAACCACAATAGTTCCTTCTATAATCACTTAGTTTATACTAACTATATATAACCAAATATCGAACAGAGAGTTGAATGTGTGAATCTGCCCTAAGCCCACAACCAAACAAGGAACAAGAAATGAGGCAGAAGTCACACATTTCACTGCCTATCAGATATTATTTATATATAATTTGAATGTATAAACTAAGGAATTATAGAATTAACCATATAGGTCCTTTATGTAATACTAGTTTAATAATAAAATATTAAACCTTTTGAAATTAAGTTTATCTTCCAAAATAATGATGTAAACCATAGAAAATCCTATATTTTCTATAAAACCGATTTGTAGTCTTTAACGCTCCAAGACCGAGAAGTACAAGTATAATTACCATACTTAACTTAATGATACCCAGTTTTGTTTATCATTAACCTTATCTAAACATGTAATTACCCTGAAAACTCGACGTGACAATACTACCCTCCTATGATCACTTAGTACACACGAGTTGTATAATACCGAAATCGAATAGACAGTTGAATGGGTGAATCTGCCCTAAGCCCACAACCAAACAAGGAACATGAAATGAGGCGGAAGTCACCTATTGTATATACTGAGAAATCATATAGTTAGTACTCCTTGGGAAAGTTTAGGAAAAGCATATCTTTATGTAAATAATTAGTTAATACTATTGTGAATATTCATTATAACCATACTAATACAAAGTTAGTCCCGTATAGATCTATACACCAACTCGCGCTCTCCCTTAAGAAGGCTCTGGTTATAAATAAGATTCTAACGGGTACCCTGAGTGGTACATCAAGTGGTTCACAATCCTGTATTAATTATTTACATAAAATGTAAAACCTTTTTATAATTAACAAGTAATTTTGTAAAAAGATTTCCTTTTGTTTCATAAATTATACTTATTATGGTTTATAAGTTCATTTCCATGTTTTAACCATGATTTTTGTAAAATAGTTCCTATGATTCATAAACCATACCTATTATAGTTTATAAGTTGATTTCTATAATTTTAACAAGTTTCAAGTTCAAATACATTTAAACAGTAAGAAAACATAATAAGTAAATTATGTTTTTAAACACAAGCAATCTTGTGTTTTATTTGTATCCCCCCCCCCCTTAAAACATTAAAAAGCTTGGAAAAATATGGGGGTATGAACTCAGCTTATTTGAGGGATTCAAATAGAAGATTTGGTATAGATTGGTAAGTTTCCCGAGTGAAATCCCGAAGCACAAACGAGTCCTATTTAGCATATTATGATACATATAGGCATAAAATTAGTGAATCTAACTACAAAGGCGATTGGGAAACAACCTATGATGCAAGAATAACTCACCAAAAGAGTGCTAGAAGCAAGTTAGAAGGCTGAAATGGTGTTCGAGGCCCTAAGGAGGGTTCACGACCCAAGAACACATGAGTGTTCACGGCCCATGTTGAAGGGTTCACGGCCCAAAAATGGTGAAGAACACTTGAAGATCTTGTTGTTTGGTGAGTGTTTAAAGGCCCTTTGATGTATTCCAAGAAGATGGTAATGAAAAGGGATGAAAAAGAGTGAAAGATGAAGCTCTTGTGGATGATACTTGAGAGAGAGTTCTTGATGTTCACGGCCAGAAGTGTGGAATGAGGAATAATTCAGTCAATTATATATATAAGGAGGAGTTCACGGTCGAAGTGTTCACGGCCGAAGGCGGTTTGCGAGGGTTCACGACCTGCGAAGGGGTTCACGGTCGTGAACCGTTTGCGGTCCGAGGTTGGTTCACGACTCCGAAGTTGTTCACGGCCGTGAAGGGTTTGCGGCCATGCGAAGGTTCTAGATTCCTAAGGCTTTTCCCTTCCAACTATAACACAGTTAGCTACAAGGCTTTAAAATTTATAAATCGATAATCCATCTAATTTAAGATAATGAAAGGAATAAGTTTGACCAAAGTTGACTTTACGAGAATAAAATTTTCAGGTTGTCACAATAGAATTAAAAATCATTACAAATTTACAATGAGTTTGAACAAATTTTTAAAAGAAATTACAATGTATTTAAAAGTCAACACATACAAATGCTCCTACAAGTGTTGTGCCTCTACGTGCCTCTTACTAGATGATTCGTGAAAAAGCACGTAAAACGAGCGTTAACTATAAAAATAGTTGGTGAGTACTCACAGGTTTATAACATAATATAGTTAGAAGTCATGATAATCAAAATATTGATAACAGTTTCCATAAACAAATGTTCATTGCTAAAATAAGTAAATAAGTTTTCATGAATAGAAGTTCGTTGCTAAAGCGAGTAATAAATTTTCAATAAATAGAAATATATTGCAAAAATGAGTAAATAAGTTTTCATAAAAAAAGTTCATTGTCATCATGAGAGATAATGTATGTTGCCCAAATGAGATGCAACATTCATATTTTCATGGGAAATAAAGTTTCCATAAATAGAAATATATTGCAAAAATAAGTAAATAAGTTTGCATAAACAAAGTTCGTTGTCATCATGAGAGATAAAGTAAGTTGCCCAAATGAGATGCAATGTTCATATTCTCATAGGAAATAAAGTTTCCATAAATAGAAATATATTGCAAAAATGAGTAAATAAGTTTGCATAAACAAAGTTCGTTGTCATCATGAGAGAGAAAATATGTTGCCCAAATGAGATGCAACGTTCATATTCTCATGGGAAATAAAGTTTCCATAAATAGAAATATATTGCAAAAATGAGTAAATAAGTTTGCATACACAAAGTTTGTTGTCATCATGAGAGATAAAGTATGTTGGCCAAATGAGATGCAACCTTCATATTCTCATGGGAAATAAAGTTTTCATAAATAGAAATATATTGCAAAAATGAGTAAATAAGTTTGCATAAACAAAGTTCGTTGTCATCATGAGAGATAAAGTATGTTGCCCAAATGAGATGCAACCTTCATATTCTCATGGGAAATAAAGTTTCCATAATAGAAATATATTGCAAAAATGAGTAAATAAGTTTGCATAAACAAAGTTCGTTGTCATCATGAGAGATAAAGTATGTTGCCCAAATGAGATGCAACGTTCATATTCTCATAGGAAATAAAGTTTGTAGCTAAAACGATATACAAGGTTCGTATGTGCATCACGTTTCCATAAAGAAAACTACATTGCTAAAATAAGTAAATAAGTTTGCATAAACAAAATTCGTTGTCATTATGAGAAATCATTTACATTACCAAAATGAGATGAAAAGTTCATATTCTCATGGGAAATAAGTTCGTTGTCTCATGAGAAATAAAGTACATTGCCAAAATGAGATGCAAAGTTCATATTCTCATGGGAATAAAGTTCGATGCTAAAACGAGATACAAAATCCGTATGTGCATAATGATTATACCATGAGTTCACAACCCAAGCCTAATAACCAAGGGTGCCCTCTTCTATGTCTATCGCTAACATAGGGAAATATGGTAAAATGTACTCAATCGAATCGTACGAGTGAGGAGTTGTCTACCTCCTAATTGCGCTATCCATAATGACTATGGGCTCAAATGAGTAAAAGAGTTGTGTGAACTGATTCCGGGGACTTAAACGCGATAAGGCCTCATGAATTAACAATAACATACACATATACAACAAAAGGTAGCAACCAAGTGTTGGATTAGTGTCTAAGTCCATAACTATATTTGGTATGTACTTGATCCGGTTGTGCTTGGTCCTTTTGGGTTGCCTTCACCAAAGCAACTTGACTGGAGGAATAATATAGAAAGAGGTGATTATGGTTTATTAATATATTATAAGACTAATATATTAAAAGAAAAATCATATTTGTTTAATTAACATTGGTCAATAATTAATTAAGAATTAGTTTTGTGATCAAAAGAAGTTAACTGAACATAAGGGGCTGAACTGTAGTTATGTGATAGTTACAAAGTTGGGCAAGGAAACCCTAATAGATAGGGTGGACGAATTCTAGGGATAAAGCCTTAAGAATTCGTCCATGATAGGGATTCAAGAATTATCCTTGGGCTGCTTGGTGGCTAAGTAATCAGATAAGGATAACCATTGAAACCCTAATTCCTACACCTATATAAAGGACCCCTAGGCATGGGAATTTTGACCAATTGAACCCTAGAAGTCCTAGAGCCAAAATTCTCCTCTCCCCTCTCTCTCTTGTTTCCTCCAATTGCTATTGGTGTTTGTGATTCATTAGAGGAACAACACTTGAGGTGCTAAAGTTCTCAAGGCTTCAATATATTCAATCAACAACAAGGTAAACATCTAGATCTGATTTGTGATGTTAATTTCGATTATATACACTAGATCTAGGGTTAGAAAGTCTTGGATGAATTGCATGTACAATAGAGAAACCTAGATCCAAGCATTAGGGTTTGCATGAGGACATAGGATGTTCTTTTGGCTCAAACCCATCAGTGGTATCAGAGCATTGTTTGGTTTCTATTGTATTGATGCCTTGTATGTTCATCTTGCTGAAAAAATTGTTTTTTGGCCTTCTGCTCGACCTGACTCGGCGAGTCACTAGCTGCACTCGGCAAGTCCAGTTAGTGACTCGGCGAGTCGGAGCGTCAAACAGAGGGATTTTCGGGATTTCTTGCTGTTTTTCTTAAGGATAATTGCCTAAATCATTTTTTACTAATAAAATCCGAATTTCATTACTGTTTTATGATTATCCTTACCAAATCAAAAGATAATTACCAATTGTTTGAATAATAAATTCCTTATTTGATAATATTTGATTATTTGAATTAATTGTTGAATTATCTTGTAAATAAAATTGATTAGGTCAAATTTAGATAATCATTAAATTAATTGTTTAATTTAAATTATTTGCTATTTGATCCTTTGTGTTTTGAAAAGTTCAAAACTTGTCCTCAAGTTTTGAAATTTAAATTTTATGATTAAAAGTTTAATTTGAACTATTTAAATTTTAAACCCTAGAATTTTACAAGTTTAAAATTCACCCTATACTATTATAATATTACAAGATTAATATATATATATATATATATATATATATATATATATATATATATATATGTATATGTATAACTTAAATGCTAGTCTTACCGTTAGTAGGCCTCATTCACGAAGCCGATCTATAAGGGGTGTATAAGGTTATGGCCTATAAAATGGCCGTTTAATGGGTGTCCACTCTCACCCACCGCTTCCTTGATTGGTGGAGGGTCGTTAGCCGAACGGGTAGGATGGGGCAACCCTTTCCTCATTAATAAGTATAATGAATTATAAAAGTAACTAAATGTTTTTTCAAAAAATTCCCAATCTTAGTTACTTTAGGCAAAAGTGAATTGATGCAATTCCATGAAATTACACTTTGTACCCTTGCTAAGACGTTAGTGGAGCGTGTGTGGTTAACCAGCACACTAATCGGTTCTAAGCAAAGGTGGCAAAGGGTGACTCATCGTTTGTCATAGTTCGATGGAGCGTGTGTGGTTAACCGACACATCGAATAGGTGACTGTAACAATGAGGGCACCGTGTATATTTTCATGGTTATTCACACCCGCTTTGTGATCCTCGGCATCCTAGTCACAAATTAGAGGGGCATATCGAGATATAAACATGCCATTGAAAAGTTCAATGAATCTCAAAAGATCTAGGAGTTTTCAATACATTTAAAACTTAATCTCGTTTTCGTTTTTCATGGTGGAGAATTAGTGAATCGTCATTCACTTACCTTCAAATTATTTACTTGTTAGATTACGGCATCCCTTTTCTAATTTGTAAATGATGTTGTTGGATCCTAGCCCTAATTTCTCATTTGGGTGTTTAATTGGGGATTCATTTCTAATCAAACTTTGTTCTTTGTTCTTTTCAGATGTCGAACGTAAACAACAACGCTTCTGGTTCAACTTCCTCTGGCTCGTTCTCACTCATGAACTTGTGTGGGAGAGTGATCTTTGACGGGTCCAATTTCAATGATTGGATCCACAACATTCGAATGGTCACTCGTTACGAGGACAAAGAGTATGTCCTCGATGAGAAGCTAAAGGAGATTGACATCAACACGGCCTCTGCTAAAGAAATTGCGGCCTTTGAGGCCCACGAGCATGATGCCATGAAAGTCCATTGCATCATGTTGGCGACTATGACTGCAGAACTCCAGAAGTCCTATGAGGACATGTACCCCTATGAGATGCATCAAGATCTGCTGGACCGCTACTACTAGAGCGCTAGGCAAGAAAGGTACGAGATCATCAATTCGATGATCACTACCAAAATGGGTAATTGAGAGTTCCTTACCGCTCATCTGCAGAAGATGCAGAGATATGTCGATCGCCTGCTAAAGTTGAATGTGAACTTTGTTGAGGAGATGGCAATTGATATCATCCTTCATTCCTTGCCTCCCTGCTGTAGCCAGTTCTGCATGACCTACCACATGAACAAGGAGGAGGTCTCTTTGAGCAAGCTTCAGGGCTTGTTGAGGACTACTGAGAGCAACCTCAAGGATAAATCTGTTGCATCAACTCCAACTCCCGCTGCTGCCCCTGTCTTGGCAATAGGGAAAGGAAAGGGTAAGAAGAGGAAGGCTCCCTCAAAGATCCAGTCCATAGATAGTACCTCTTCTAGTGGAACCAAAGTTGGTTCTGCTAAACCCAACTATAACCCTAAGGAGTCAGAGTGCCACCACTGCCACAAGATAGGGCATTGGAAAAGAAGTTGCCCATAATATCTGCAAGCTATCAAGGATGGCAAGATCAAGCCGTCCTTCGCAGGTATTTACACTATTAAATCTAATGATTCATCGGATGCTATTTCTTGGGTTCTTGATACAGGATGTGGTTTTCACATATGTTCTGATTTGCAGGGACTAAGAAGAAATAGGGATGTGGAGCGTGGAAGGATAAACCTAATCATGGGAAACAGAAGATCATCACCTGTCACCAAGATTGGAGTATATTCCTTAGTGCTTAGTAATGGATTAGGTTTAGATTTAAATAACTATTGTTATTCGCCATATATGGCAAGAAACATCATTTCATTTCATGGTTTATATAGACAACGATTTAGATATCATTTGATAATGAAAAAGGGTTCTATTTATGCTTATCTTAATAGTGTTTTATATTTTGAAGCATTGCCTTGTAATGAAATATATGAGACTGTGATGGTTGTAGATAACTTAGGAAATGATGTGTTGTGTGTTGATTTGTCCAATAGTATGGATAAGTGTTAGGTGCATTTCATGCATTCATTTTGTAGTTTTAATCCATAAAAGTGCATTGCATTTAGGTTTAAACTCATGCATTTTGCATATTTTTCGGGATTTTTCATGATGCAATTCCATTCACACACTTTTGTGATATTTCAGGGACTTTTGAAGGTAGGATCTTAGTTGAGGTGATGAATAAGAGATATGGACGAAGTTTCGGGACTATTGGAGCATCGAGGAGGAAGTTATGAAGAAAATGAAGATTTTGGCTTTATAGGAGTTTACACGGCCGTGTAAATGTAAACCTTGAGTTTACACGGGTCGTGTAAACGCATGTTGAACAACAGTGTACTTCGAAGGCCTGGCAGATTTGAGCATTTTACTTCTAGAGTTTACACGGCCATGTAAATGGTCAGTGTTAGTTTACATGGGCCGTGTAAACGTGTCGTTAGTTTTAAAACAGTTTCATCCTTTGTAAAAGAGAGACAGCCAGTTCCAGAGGAAGTTAATTCGTATTTTGGGAGAAGAGAAAGGATTTTGGGAGATTTTGGAAGTTGATTAACATTTGGAAACACTTTAATTTGCATTTTGTAAGTCAAATTGAGGATATAAACTTGTTGAATTTGTAGTTTAATTTAGACATGTGTGGCTGATTTCTTTATCATTTATGATTCTGAATTCTTAAGTATTTGTTGTTGGGTTGTAATTTACACTTGACTTATGTTTAACATCTAGTAATCTTTGATTTGATCTTAATTATGTGTTTGATTGGTTCTCTTTTTTCACTTGATCAATGAATTAGGGTTCTTATCAATCTAGTTAATCAAATTATAAAATTCGTATATGTTTTATGATTTGATGTTAGTAACATGCACTTGATTGGTTGTATTTAGATCAAAATAAGTGTAATCAAAGATTAAATGTTCACAATCCTAAGCTTAAGAGGAATGTTGAACATTGTTGGTAATTGTTGCAAGAACTCAATGTCATTTAATGATTTGATGCAAGAACTTATTTGAATTGAATCAATTAAATGAAGTTTTATTTGAAGAACATGTTTTGAATAAAACACTTTTGTCAACTTAGATATTAGAATTTATTAATATCTAAATTACCAACCTAGATTAAACATGAGTCATAACTATATTACATCTTTCAACATAATACATATATAGGAATCAGAATCAGAAATGTATTTCTTTTACTGAATTTTGTTTTCAATCTTATTTCTTCATGAATTTCAATTTTAGTTTAAACATAATCCCCCATTTTAATATTGTTTGTATAATGTGTGAGAATATGGCTAAATAAGGAGTCTCGTATTCCTGTGGACCGACCCTGCTTACTCTATACTATCTTTAGTGTATGAAGTAGCAGTGATTTGAGTTTTATTGTTATTATTTTATCCCATTATTTGTTGGTTTGACAGCCAAACAATAAGGCATGCTTGTGGCATTGTCGTCTTGGACATGTCAACAAGAAACGTATAGCCCAACTCCAAAAGGATGGAGTATTGGAGTCATTCAACCTTAGGGACGATGACGAGTGCAAGTTTTGTTTACTTGGAAAGATGACCAAGTCACCCTTCACTGGCACTTGTGCGAGGGGTGAGGGTTTATTGGATCTCATACATACAGATGTATGTGGACCTTTTAGATCCACCACAAGGGATGCGTGCCGCTTCTACGTGACTTTTACCGACGATTATAGCAGATATGGCTATATCTACTTAATCAGGCATAAGTCAGAATCCTTTGAAAAGTTCAAAGAGTTCAAGCAAGAAGTGGAGAATCAGTTGGGCAGGAAAATCAAGATGCTTCGATCTGATCGAGGTGGAGAGTACCTAAGTCTTGAATTCCACGACTACCTCAAGGAATGCGGGATTGTTTCGCAATTAATGCCACCTAGGACACCACAGTTGAATGGTGTGGCTGAGAGGCGTAATCGAACCTTGCTAGACATTGTTCATTCCATGATGAGTCGTGCTTCGCTACCTATCTCATTCTGGGGGTATGTCTTAGAGACTGCCGCCCATATCCTTAACTTAGTCCCTACGAAGAAGGTTGCCAAAACACCTCACGAGATGTGGACAGGGAAAGCTCCCTCATTGGCACATATCAAGGTTTGGGGTTGCGAGGCTTTCGTAAGACGAGAGACTCATGACAAGCTCGAACCTCGCAGTGAGCGATGGATTTTCATCGGCTACCCGCAGAAGTCCTTTGGATATCTCTTCTATAGACCAAGTGACAATGTTGTCTTCGTTGCAAGGAGAAGGGTTTTTCGAGAGCGAGAACTCATAAGCCAAGGGGACAGTGGGAGGCAAATCGATCTTGAAGAGATTCAAGAGTCGAGCGATGAAGGAACCTCTAACACTGGCGCTCAACCCGAGGAGGAAACTCCGGTTGAACCGATTGACGAGTCATTACTTCTTAGACGTTCCGAAAGGGTTAGGGTTTAACCCCAGTTATATGGTTTTCATATTACTACAGAAGGAGATACGTATATTAGTGATAGTACACTAATAAATTTGGACGAACCTAACAACTATAAGGAAGCCATGGCAGGCCCGAAGTCTGCAAAGTGGAAAGAGGCGATGGACAGCGAGATTCAGTCCATGTATGACAACCAAGTTTGGAATTTGGTTGACAATGTACCAGGTCGTAAGACAGTCGGGTGCAAATGGATATTTAAGAAGAAGACCGACATGGATGGAAATGTGCACACTTATAAGGCGCGATTGGTCGCGAAGGGTTTCACTCAAACTCCCGGAGTTGACTATGATGAAACCTTCTCATCAGTTGCAAAGATAAAGTCTATTAGGGTGATGCTGGCCATTGCTGCATTTCATGACTATGAAATATGGCAAATGGATGTCAAAATCGCTTTCCTTAATGGGAAGTTGGTTGAGGATGTTTACATGGCTCAGCCAAAGGGTTTTGTCAATGAAAAACATCCCAATAGAGTGTGTAAGCTTGAGAAGTCCATCTATGGACTAAAACAAGCATCTCGTAGATGGAATCTTTGTTTCGATGAGAAAGTCAAAGAGTTTGGTTTTCTGCAAAGCGAGGATGAATCATGTGTATATGTCAAAGCCAGTGGGAGTATAGTAAGCTTTCTCGTATTGTATGTCGATGATATACTACTCATAGGAAACGACATCCCGACGTTGTAGGAAGTCAAGTCCTGGCTCGGGAAGTGCTTCACTATGAAGGATCTCAGAGAGGCTGCCTATATTTTGGGAATAAGGATAGCGAGAAACAGAAGTAAGAGACTAATAGGACTTATTCAGAATACTTGGACAAGGTACTAAAATGTTTTAGTATGGAGAATTCAAAGAAGGGAGAGTTACCAATCCAAAGTAATGCCAAATTGAGTAAGACTCAAAGCCCGAGTACCGAAGTCGAGATAGCAGAAATGAGTTGAGTACCATACGCTTCCGCAGTTGGCTCAATCATGTACGCTATGACTTGTACTCGCCCTGATGTGGCCTTCGCTTTGAGCATGGTCAACAGATATCAAGGGAACCATGGCAAAGCGCATTGGACCGCAGTTAAGAATATTCTTAAGTACCTTCGGAGGACCAAGGAATGGTTTCTAGTCCTCGGTGGGAGTGATGACTTAAGGGTGCGAGGGTATAGTGACGCCAGTTTTCAGACCGACATGGACAACTACCGTTCGCAGTCGGGCTGCGTCTTTACCCTAAATGGAGGGGAAGTGACTTGGAAAAGTTCCAAACAGGAGACCGTATCTGATTCAACGTGCGAATCAGAGTATATAGCGGCGAGCGAAGCGTCAAAGGAGGCGATATGGTTGAAGAACTTCATCGGAGACCTTGGAGTTGTGCCGGCCATACAAGAGCCTATGGAAATTTTATGTGATAATGAAGGAGCGGTTGCTTTGACCAAGGAATCGAGGGATCATGGCAGATCTCGACATATCGATAGAAAATATCACTTTATTCGACATCGGGTGGAAGAAGGACTCCTTGTAGTAAAGAGGGTATCGTCGAAGGATAACCCAGCAGATCCCCTTACGAAGGGACTGAGTAGGGTTAAGCACTTGCAACACGCTAGGAGCATCGGGCTGAAGAACGATATTAGTTTAGATTAAATAGTTTAGAAACGTGTAATAGATATATTGTAATTAACATTCGATGATTAAATAAAAGAGTATTATTTATTAGTAATGTTACTGTCTTATGTTAATTGTTTACCTATTGTTTCATTTTTGCATGTTTTGACTTCCTGAATAACAAGATTATTCGAACGGTCCACAGTCGTTCATATGTTGGAAGTAGGTATGAATGAAGACTATCATGAATTGGTGTGTAGATTGTCTAAAGAGTATTAGACATAGCAAAAGTTTTCTACAACGTTCATGAGTGCTTATGAACTTGATTTGAGCATTGGAATAAACCCACTCTTGCTGGAATCACTTAATGGAATTTATCACGAGTGATCGCAAGACGATAATATCATATGGTCTTAAAACCTAGATATATGGTTTATTGTTTGCTAATTAGTTTTGCATTGATAATGCGTAAACGCATCAGTAACTTGATGTTATAAAACGCATTGTTGTGCATGATTTGGTTAGTTGATAGTAAATGCATATAAGTCGAAGTTTATCTGTTCCTTTTATCCTAAGAGGGTAAAAGCGATATCAGGGCCCCTCGATGATTTGGTTTGACTTATGTGCCGGGCCCGGTCAGGATTGAATTGATGTGTTCAATTAAGTTCTATGTCAAATGAATCAGATATCGAGAAACAAACTGCTGGACAATAAGTATGACTATGTTCCATGTAATTGTCCGCACGATATCTAGAACAGAGGATTATACGATCCCTTATCTAAAGGACAGGATATTGATAAGATCAAGAGTTTTGAGAACTGCGATTGCTAATCGGATTCAGAAGGTGCATTTGCATTTATAGTTATTAGACTTATCCAAGTGGGAGACTGTTGGATTAGTGTCTAAGTCCATAACTATATTTGGTATGTACTTGATCCGGTTGTGCATGGTCCTTTTGGGTTGCCTTCACCAAAGCAACTTGACTGAAGGAATAATATAGAAATAGGTGATTATGGTTTATTAATATATTATAAGACTAATATATTAAAAGAGAAATCATATTTGTTTAATTAACATTGGTCAATAATTAATTAAGAATTAGTTTTGTGATCAAAAGAAGTTAATTGAACTTAAGGGGCTGAACTGTAGTTATGTGATAGTTACAAAGTTGGGAAAGGAAACCCTAATAGATAGGGTGGACGAATTCTATGGATAAAGCCTTAAGAATTTGTCCATGATAGGGATTCTAGAATTATCCGTGGGCTGCTTGGTGGCTAAATAATCAAATAAGGATAACCATTGAAACCCTAATTCCTACACCTATATAAAGGACCCCTAGACATAGGATTTCGGCCAATTGAACCCTAGAAGTCCTAGAGCCGAAATTATCCTCTCCCCTCTCTCTCTTGTTTCCTCCAATTGCTATTGGTGTTTGTGATTCATTAGAGGCACAACACTTGAGGTGTTAAAGTTCTCAAGGCTTCAAGATCTTCAATCAACAACAAGGTAAACATCTAGATGTGATTTGTGATGTTAATTTCGATTATATACACTAGATCTAGGGTTAGAAAGTCTTGGATGAATTGCATGTACAATAGAGAAACCTAGATCAAAGCATTAGGGTTTGCATGAGCACATAGGATGTTCTTTTGGCTAAAACCCATCATAGAAAATTACTATGTTTGTTGTGTTACTGCTTTATAATGTCCTTAAACTGGGAAAATTCATAATTGCCAATTTTGATCAATAAAACCCAGTTTTATAATTTAATAATCTTTTGCACCAAGAAATTTTAATTAAATACAAAAAGGTAGTGAAAAATCACAAAAATTTTTATTTGTGTTCCAACTGAAGTTAAGGAATTCCATAAAATCTTCCATGAATTTTATATATGTATATATATTTTTCCTTTATTTAAATGCTCAAATCAACACAAATTCGAAATAAATCGGAAAAAGTTTATAAAATTCACCAAACATTTTGTGCCACTGGTATTTAATATATATAAGCTGGGAAAAAAATATCAAAGTTGGTTTTCAAACAATTTAACTATTTGTATTTGTTTTATTCATTTAAATAAGCATTAATTCGTGAATAGTCATCAAATAGTTAAGGAAAATTACCAAACTTTTTTTAAACTTCATATACAGTGTACATAAGCTGGGAAAAATACCAAATTTAATTTTTATATACTGGAGTCCGATTTTTGGATTTATGTGTATTTAATCTTAGGAAAATAGAAACAAAATAGCATACAGAAGAGAAAATTCATCCAACTTTTTATATAGCATCCTAATGTCATATAATATGTTCTGGTAAAGTTTGATAATTTTTGGATAAGTGTAGCTATTTCTCATCAATTTAATCTCTTAAACATTCATTAAATCGGAAAAAATAAGTAATTGTCTTGGAAAAATCAAGAAACTTTTTCATGTAGTCCCTATGATGTCTAGAAGATGCGAAAATTATAAAATATGGATTTGGACATTCACAACTGTATTTATTTTTTTTATTTCCTTCAAAAAACATAAATTAGAATTCAACAAAAAACAGCCTTAGAAATGGATACAACTTCATGAAACGTATTTAATCAGTGCATAGGTGATATCCAAAATTTTCCAGAATTTATTCACCATCAAAAGTATTTTATATGAATTATTGCTCTATTTTATTGCAAAAAAAAAACAATAAATCGAGAAAAATGAATTATTTTCTGAAAATTTTCAGATCATCTTTTTTTGTTGTCTAGATTCTGGGAAAAATCGGATTTGAGCAGAAAAGAAGGTTTAGATATTTATTTGTGAATAAATCTTGTATGACATATTTGAAAGCTTTTTAACAACTCCATGGTGTAGAAGAAGAAGATATGCAAGAAAAAAACTTGAGATTTTGAAGGAAGATTGGAGGGGAGTGGAGGATTTTTGTTTTTACCTCAAGAACAACTTCAAATGTTGAAGTTTTTGAGTAGAAATGGTTGAACTTTGTTGAGATTTTCGTGGTTTGAGAGAGGGTGAGAGAGAATTTGGGTGGTGGTGATGATGGAAAATGAAAGAAAGTGAGAGAAAGAGTGTAAGAGTAGCTTAAATGATTTCTACTTTGGAAAGAGAGATAGTGGGAGAGAGAGAACGAATTTTAGGGGATATAATTCCCTCTCTCTCTCTTTTATTTTTTTTATAGAATTCAACCTTTTCTATAAATATATCTGAGTTGTTTTTATAAATTGTGCATCATAACCTAGTTTTTACTCATAAAACCTTGATTTTTGGCTTAAAATTTAAGGGTAAATGTTAATGATTTAATTTTTATTTTCCTTGCTTATAATTTCCTGAATTTAATTATTTTAAATTGATATTGTAAGGTTCATAACAATTTTATGGAGTTTTAGGTGTTAAAGTTTATAAATTTGAGAATTTAGGGCTTTTAGGGTTTTTCAGATTTTGCTAAACTTTAGATATCAAGATAGATTGAATTTTGGAGGCATGAAATTATTTTTGAGTCTTATAACTCTTTTATAGTTATAAATAATGTTTGTAATTCCTTTTTGTCGGTTTATTGGCATTCCTATGTAGTGGTTCCGAGATTCAAGAGAAATGGAGGAACCAAGTATACTAGTCATAGTTTTCAACTTTGACTTAAGTTTCTATGAGACTTTGACCTAATTTATACTACTAGGTCAAGTGCATGATGAGTCTGCATGATTCATTCAAGGAATGACCCGAATATGGATAGTCATTACAGTTAAGTAGTGGTAGAATTCACATATCAATGTGAAATCTAAGTACACTATCCTTCAATTCTACTTGTTTCCAAGTTTCTAGTAGGTTATAACTTAGATTCGAGTTACAAATTCTAGAATGTGTCGTGCCTACACGTGCAACTAAGTTTATCATTTCTAGAACCGAATCGAATTTTGACGGTTGTCACAGTCTCCCCTGGTTGAAAGAATTTCGTCCCGAATTTCAATTCGTGACGTATTCTATTAGAACTTACCCGAATACATTTGTAGATGGAGACTTGGTGACCTTAAGAACCTTGGATTAACTCTTCCAGGGAGACTCAAATCCTTTAGTTATAATCAGGTTAGTGTTTCCCTAATTCGAGTTCTACCGTCTAGATTGTGGGAAATTAGGATCATGGAAATCATGACCCACCCATGGCGACCTAGTCGAAAAAGATTATCTAATTAGATATGATCTAAATTAAAGAGCGTTATAAGTTTTTCTAAAGCATCAACTGCTTTGGGCGTTTAGTCCGCATTGATCCTTAGGTCGCGTTCTAAATCAACACTAAGTGTAAATTCGACATCTATTAAGGAAGAGGTTAGGCACAATTTTCTCACTTCCGGGTTGCTTACTAGATCTGGAAATGATATATTCCGAAATAAGAAGGGGTAGCACGAATGAAAGAGAAACAATCGAGGTTAAGTTCCTAATGATACGTGCCAAGGGTAAGCAACGAAGCTTTGGTACATATCAAGTGTAAAGAGTATTTAAGTGTCATCTACAAAATAAATTACGAAATGACCAAGGATTTCCGAAGCTATATTTACTACTACTGTTACTCTTGCTATTATAGAATCATAATTGAAGAATATTGTAACATCCATAAAAATCATGCCAAATTTAACTTTTTGAAACATTTCAAACCAATGATTATTACAAAACTTGCTTTCAAAATAGTATAATGTCAGAGTATCCCTGAATCAAATCATAAAATCATGAAACATGAGGAGTTGTACGATCACGCCTTCGCCTTCCCACCATCATCAGAAGTACCTGAAACAATAATCGATACATGTAAGCTCGAAGGCTTAGTGAGTTACCCCCAAAATACCAACGCCATATAACATATCAATAACACATAAGCAAACAACATGCATAATGAGCCTTCAGCCTGACTGGACGGCCTCGCAGGCCTTCAGCCTATCTGGACCGCTCTCCGTGCCTTCGGCACGCCTGGACAGTCTCGCAGGGCCTACAACCTATTCAGACCGCTCTCCAGGACTTCGGTCTGACTAACATGCCCTCCTGGGCCTATAGTCTATCCGGACCGCCCTGTGTATGTTGGCCTTCAGCACAAAGCAGGACCGCCTCAACCTAACCCCCAATCAAAAAAACATGTGCACATAATATCATACGCTAGCATATATAACAGTCAACTGCTCTAACAGATCATCAATCATAGCAACATCCTATAACCAGGATACATACCTAACCGATCACTAACATAGCATCATCCTACATACCAGGATATCGACCTAACCATGTCACTAAGCATATCACCTTCCTAACTACCAGGATGTGTATTAATAAGCATATCATGCAATAACCCGAATACAAATCCGAAAAGGGCCGGCATTGGTGCCTTAGACCCTGTTGATATAGTGAGGAGAACTCACCTCGCAAGTAGCTCGAAGTGATAAAGTCAAACCCCACCAACTGTAGCTCCAAGTCCAACACCTACATCCACCGATGATTCACTTCCATAAATTCCCAAATTACCAAAATACCCCCAGAAGTCAAATTGGTCAACCCTTGGTCAAAGTCAAAGTCAATGGTCAAAGTCAACAGTCCATGTTGACCCTACTCGTCGAGTGTAGCTAGCAACTCGTCGAGTTCCTTAAGAACTCAGAAAGTCATAAAACCCTAACTGACTCGCCGAGTCCTCTTACTGACTCGTCGAGTTCATGCAGAATCAATTACGGGCAATCTTCATCTGACTCGCCGATTCGGCTAAGCTACTCGTCGAGTTCATGTAGTCTATTTCTTAAACAGATGTCTTTAAGCCACCCAAAGCTCCATATTGCAGATCCAACCTCCTAGGGCATGCTTTCCACGTAAAGTTGCAAACTTTACGTACATGCATGGTCCTAAATGCCAAAACTAGACTAAGGGAAAGGTTAACTGAAAGGGAAGGACCCAAGATTGCCAAATCTCATAACTTTATGGCTATAGGGACCAAGGGGAGTCCAGATCTGAAGTTACAACTTCAGATTTTGTCCCAATACCCGAAATGACTCCCAAATATGCTAAGGATGGCCCTAAACCCAAACATGAAGAGATCTGACTAGAGATAAGTCATGGTAACGACTTGATACCTCCAAAATGATGCCAAGATGAAGTAGAGTCAGATCCACAAGCTCCTCTTTGCTCCAGGCTTCTTATACTTCACACCTTCTTCACAAAATGAACCAAAATCACTCTTTAAGCCTCACAAACACTCAAGAACAAGGTTACTGATAAGGGACTGGAGGAAAGGACTTAAGGTCCTTTAAATAGGGTGCAAACCCTAAAAATTAGGTTATCTTCTCCCAGATCCTACTCGTCGAGTCTGGGTCCTCCAACTCGTCGAGTAGATTCTAGAATCCACGTGGGCTGACCAGGTTCTACACGACGAGTTGGGGCCGCAAACTCGTCGAGTTCCCATATTAATATGAATATAAAAGCTTTAAAATATGCACCTGGGAGTCGGGATGTTACAATTCTCCCCCACTTGAACTAGACTTCGTCCTGTAAGTGTGCTGCGTCAAACACTCCTAGATAGTGCTCTCGCATATCTGCCTCCGGCTCCCGCGTCTACTCGGATCCCCTCCTGTGCTCCCACTGTACCTTTACTAAAGGTACTTCCTTGTTTCGTAGAACCTTCACCTTCCTCTCAAGAATAACCACCAGCGTCTCCACGTAATTCAGGCGCTCATCGACCTGAATATCATCTAATGACGGTACTGCCTCCTCGTCCAGAATACACTTCCGCAACTGTGAAACATGGAAAGTGTTGTGGATCAGACTAAGCTCCTCTGGAAAATCTAATCTATACGCCACCTTGCCAACTCTAGAAACGATCCTGAATGGCCTGATATATCGGGGACCCAATTTCCCCTCTTCCTGAAGTGAATCACACATTTCCAAGGTGAGACCTTCAGGAGGACCATGTCACCGACATGAAATTCTAACTCAGATCGGCGGCGGTCGACGTAACTCTTTTGCCGACTCTGTGGGGTCTGCAACCGCTGTCTGATCTGCTGAATCATATCAGTAGTCTAACGAACTACCTCAGTCCGACCCATCACCCTGTGACCAACCTCGTCCCAACAGACTGGGGTGCGGCATCTCTGTCCATACAACAGCTCATAAGGTGGAGCACAATTCCTGGAGTGAAAGTTGTTGTTATAGGAGAACTCTGCAAGGGGTAGGTAGGAGTCCCAACTCCCATCGAAGTCGATAACGCAGGCTCTGAGCATATCCTCGAGAGTCTGTATGGTCCGCTCACTCTGGCCGTCTGTCTGCGGATGATAGGTTGTATTGAAATGCAGCCACCTGCCCAGCGCCTCGTGGAACTTTTGCCAGAAACGGGTGGTGAACCGAACATCGCGGTCTGAGACGATAGAGACCGGCACTCCACGGCGAGCAACGATCTTGCGGATATACAAGTCGGCCAGCTTCTCGGCCGATGAACTTTCCCGTATTGCTAGAAAGTGGGTGCTCTTGGTCAATCGATCCACGATGACCCAATTAGCGTCGAAGCTCTTCGCCGTCCTCGACAACTTGGTATTAAAATCCATTGTGATCTGTTCCCACTTCCACATGGGAACCTCTAGAGGTTGCAGCTTGCCATGCGGCCTCTGGTGCTCGGCCTTGACCATCTTGCAGGTCAGGCACCTCTCCACGTACCAAGCGATTTCTCGCTTCATGCACGGCCACCAGTAACTCAATCGCAAATCTTGGTACATCTTGGTGGCCCCTGGGTGAACAGAGAAGCGAGACTTATGAGCCTCCTCCAAAATAGTCTGTCTGACCTCACATGAGATCGGAACCCAGACCTGACTGCAACGGTTCAATAATCCCCGTCTGACCTACACAAACCAGGTGTTCTCACCCCTAATCCTCTCAAGTTTCCAGTTCTCCTGACGCATACCCTAAGCATGGGCTTCCTTGATCAAGCCCACAAGTGGAGAATCCACTGAAATCTTCATGTACATCACTGGAGTAGAGGATCCAGCTGACTTGCGGCTCAGAGCGTCCGCAACCACGTTCGCTTTACCGGGATGATAAAGGATCTCACAGTCATAATCCTTGACTACGTCAAGCCACCTGCGCTGTCTCATGTTTAGGTTTGGCTGATCCATGATGTGCCTCAGACTCTTATGGTCCGTGTAAATGGTGTTGGATTTAGTTTCTAAGCCCATAACTATAATTGGTATGTACTTGACCTGAGAGTAGCATGGTCCATTTGGGTTGCATGTCACCAGAACAATTTGTAAGGATGGACTTATGAGGAGAGGATATTTATGATTTATTAATATATTATAAGTTCTAATATATTAATATGAAATCATATTATTTAATTAGTATTGATCAAGAATTAATTTGGAATTAATTTTGTGATCAAAAGAGACTAATTAAATAAATGGGGATTGATTGTGTAAATCATTCATTCTTATAAAGTGGGCTTATGATCCATAATCTTTTATGTTGGGCTAAACCCATGTGGTAACCCATGGATACTCCATGGAGGTTAAAACCCATGGAGCATGAGGAATGTGGAAAGTCATGCATATTAGGGTTTGCATGGTGTAACCATAGTTGTGTCACACTATATAAAGGACCCCATAGCTACCAAAATCGGCACTTTAAGTGTAAGGAAAGAGGGCTAGCCGATTTTGATTGCATGTAAACTTCTCTCAAGTTCTTCCAATTGTTGGTAGTGTTGTGTGAAGCATTTGAGGCATCAGACTTGGGACGATAGGCTCTTAAAGGCTTAAGGAATCAAGCTATAAGAAAAGGTATGTCATTCTATTGGATTTTTGTATTACATATACTTCATAGTATGCTAGTTAGGATGAAACCTTGGAAAAATGAAAGTTTGCATGTATAATAGAGAAAACATAGATCCAAGGTTTCTAGGGTTGCATGCACACCTTAGGAGTGTTAGAATGCTCAAAACCCTTCAGTGGTATCAGAGCTTAGGCTTGTTTTCAATTATACTTGATGCTACTTGCTTTCAAATGCTTCAAAAATCGATTTTCTGCTTTTTAGGCAGTGGACTCGCCGAGTCCACTGGGGAACTCGCCGAGTCCCCTCACAAATCTGACCAACTCGCTGAGTTTGTTCATGCACTCAACGAGTTGGTGCTCCTGGATGCAGAATTTCGAGTTTTAAAGCTGGAATTGGACTAGGATCATTACCCTAAACTGTTTTTGAACAAATAAACCTGTTTTTGATGTGGTAATGATTATGCTTATCCAATTTCAAAGATAATTGTCAAAGTTTCAAGTTTTATATTAGTTTATATGATTCTTGAAAATTATTGATGTGAATTATCCTTGCTTATGAGTTTTGCTAGATCATAGATATTATTTGACATTTCTTGTTAGTTTAATTATTGATCTAAATGCCTTTTAATGAACTCCATAATTTGTACTCAAGTTATGGAATTCCAAAAGTCTTTTCCTTAAAAGTCATTAAAACTCATATGTTATAGAAATGAAAGGTTTTGAATAGTTTCAAAACTTGCCCTCAAGTTTTGGAATTTGTAAAGTCACTTTAGAATACTTTAATTCCAAACCCTAGAATTTTAAAAGTTTAAAATTCAACCCTTATACTTTATAGTATTACAAGTTAATAATATATATATATATATATATATATATATATATATATATATATATATATATATATATAAGATAAAGTCAGTCTTACCGTTAGTAGGCCTCATTCACGAGGCCGATCTATAAGGGGGGGTATAAGGTTACTGCTTATAAAATGGCAGTTTAATGGGTGTCCACTCTCACCCACCGCTTCCTTGACTAGTGGAGGGTCGTTAGCCGAACGGGTAGGATAGGACTATAATTATCATTAAGTATAATGATAATAAAGTAACTAAACTTTTTATTAAATTCCCAACCTTAGTTACTTTAGGAAAATGTGAAATTGATGCTAATCCATGAAAATTGCACTTTGCACCTTACCAAGTCGTTGATGGAGCGTGTGTGGTTAACCGGCACATTAGCTTGGACTAGTAAGGGTGGCAAAGGGTGGCTCGATGTTTATCATAAGATCAATGGAGCGTATGTGGTTTACCGGCACATTGATTGGGTGATAAAGTCGAGAGTACCAAGCACATTTTGCATGGTTATTCACACCTTGTTTGTGATCCTCGATATCCCAGTCACAAACCTGAAGGGCATAATCGAGATTTAAACATGCCATTGAATTGTTCAATGAATCTCAATGGATCTAGGAATTTCAATCCAATTAAAACTTAAAAACTATTTCGTTTTTTATTGTGGAAATTTGTAAATCGTCATTTACCTAGCTTCAAATATTTTGCAAGTTGGATTACGGCATCCCTCTTCCAATTTGTAAAATATTGTGTTGGGTCCTAGCCTTAATATTTCATTTGGGTGTTTTATTAAGGACTCATTATCTAATCTAAACTTGTCTTTCTTTCTTTTCAGATGTCTTCCAACACTGCTTCTGGCTCAAACCCTACTGGCTCCTTCTCTCTCATGAACCTTTGTGGGAGAGTCATCTTTGATGGTTCCAAGTTCAATGATTGGATTAGGAACATCAGGATGGTCACTCGCTATGAGGACAAGGAAAATGTCCTAGACAAGGAGCTTAAGGATATCGATGAGTCTTCTACTACTCCTCAGGAGATTGCTGATTTCAGGGTACATGAGAAAGATGTTACCAAGGTAGCTTGTATCATGCTTGCCACCATGTTTCCTAAACTCCAAAAGTCCTATGAGGACTTCTACCCTTTTGAGATGCACCAGGACCTGATGGAAAGATACCATCAGAGTGCTCGTCAAGAGCGGTATGAAATCATCTGCTCCATGATTACAACAAAGATGAAGGATGGTGAACCCATCACGGGCCACTTGCAGAAAATGCAAAGGTTTGTGGACCGTTTGCTCAAATTGAATGTGAACTTTGATGAGGAGTTGGCTATAGATATTATTCTACACTCCTTACCTCCATGTTATGATCAGTTCCACATGACCTATCATATGAACAAGGAGGAGGTCACACTTAGCAAACTTCAAGGGCTTTTAAGGACTGCCGAAAGTGGTCTCAAAAGTAAATCTGTTGTAACCACTCCTACTGCTAATGCCCCTGTTCTGGAAATTGGGCAAGGTAAGGGGAAGAAGAGGAAGGCTCCTTCCAAGAGTCGCAAGGAAAAGTCTCTTGATGGATCCTCTTCAAGTGGAACCAAAGGAGGTTCTGCTACTCCCTCAACCATCCCGAAAGAAGCGGAGTGTTTCTATTGCCATGAAAAGGGGCACTAGAAGCGAAGCTGCCACAAGTACTTGCAGGATGTTAAGGATGGGAAGGTTAAACCCACCCATGTAAGTATTTATACTATTCTATCTAAAAACTCATCACATTCTAACTCTTGGGTTCTTGACACAGGTTATGGAATTCACATTTGTTCTGATGTGCGGGGCCTAAAAGGAAGTAAGGATGTGGAGCATGGGAAGATAAACTTGATCATGAGGAATAGGAAGGTTTCACCTGTCACCAAGATTGGAGTTTACTCTTTATTGCTTAGTAGTGGGTTAGAAATAGATTTGAATAATTGTTGCTACTCGCCTAAAATGGCAAGATATGTTATTTCCTTTCATGGTTTGTACAAACAAGGGTTTAGTTTTTCATTTGATAATGAAATTGGTGCTATTAATGCTTATTATAATGGTGTTTTTTATTTTAAAGCATTACCTTGTAATGGTGTATATGAAACTGTGAATGTTGTAGACAACTTAGGAAATGATGTGTTGCATATCGATTCTTCCAATGAATTGGATAAAGCATGCTTGTGGCATTGTCGTCTTGGACATGTCAGCAAGAAGCGCACAGGCCAACTCCAAAAGGCTGGAGTTTTGGAGTCATTCGACTTAAGGTCGGATGACACTTGCGAATCTTGCTTACTTGGAAAGATGACCAAGTCACCCTTTACTGGTACTTGTGAAAGGGGTGAAGGTTTGTTGGATCTCATACACACCGATGTGTGTAGGCCCTTCAGAACCGCCACAAGGGATGCTAACCGCTTCTATGTGACTTTTACTGATGATTACAGTAGATATGGCTATATCTACTTAATCAAGTGGATATTCAAGAAGAAGACTGACATGGATGGGAAAGTACACACTTATAAGGCGCGACTGCTTGCAAAGGGCTTTACTCAAACTTCGGGAGTTGAGTATGATGAGACCTTCTCACTAGTAGCAAAGATTAAGTCTATTAGGGTTATGCTAGCCATTGCTGCATTTCGTGATTATGAAATATGGAAAATGGATGTCAAAACCGCTTTCCTTAATGGAAAGTTGGCTGAGGATGTATACATGAGTCAGGCATAGGGTTTTGTCGATGCAAAGTACCCTAATAGAGTGTGTAAGCTTGAGAATTCCATTTATGGATTGAAACAAACATCTCGCAGATGGAATCTTTGTTTCGATGAGAAAGTCAAAGTGTTTGGCTTTTCGATAAGCGAGGATGAGTCATGTGTATATGTCAAGGCTAGTGGGAGCATAGTTAGCTTTTTGGTATTGTATGTGGATAACATAGTACTAATAGTAATCCCATCCCAACCTTGCAGGAGGTTAAGTCCTGGCTTGGGAAGTGTTTCGCTATGAAGGACCTTGAAGAAGTTGCTTACATCCTTGGGATAAGGATATTGAGAGACATGAGTAAGAGACTAATTGGACTTAGTCAAAGTACCTACTTGGATAAGGTGTTGAAAAGATTCAGCATGCATGATTCCAAGAAAGGTGACTTACCGATCTAGAGCAATGCCAAACAGAGTAAAACTCAGAGTACGAGTACAGAGGCTGCGATAGCTGAGATGAGTCGAATACCATATGCTTCCGTTGTTGGCTTGATCATGTATGCTATGACTTGTACTCGCCCTGATGTGGCCTTTGCTTTAAGCATGGTCAACAAATATCAGGGGAATCCAGGCAAGGCTCACTGGACTGCGGTAAAGAACATTCTTAAATACCTGCGGAGGAATAAGGACTGGGTCCTTACCCTCGGTGGGAGTGAGGACTTTAGAGTGGTCGGGTATAGCGACGCTATCTTTCAAAATGACCGGGATAATTTCCGCTCTCAGTCGGGCTGGGTCTTTACCCTGAATGGAGGAGCTATAACTTGGAAAAGTTCCAAGCAGGAGACAATAGCTGATTCAACTTGTGAATCAGAGTATATAGCAGTAAGCGAGACGGCGAAGGAGGCAATATGGCTGAAGAACTTCATTGGAGACCTTGGAGTTGTACCAGCTATAAAGGAGCCTATGGAGATTTTCTGTGACAACGAGAGTGTCGTTGCCTTAGCCAAGGAACCAAGGGATCATGGCAGATCCAAGCACAATGACAGAAAATATCACTTCATAAGACATCGAATAGAAGAAGGACTCCTCGTGGCAAAGAGGGTATCATCAGATGAGAACCCAGCAGATCCCCTCACGAAGGGACTGAGTAGGGTTAAGCATTTACAGCAGGTGAGGCGCATTGGGCTGAAGGATGATATTAGTTTTAATGATTAGATAGCTTTTGAAACTTGTAATAGTTGAAATGTAATTGACATTTGATGTTTAAATAAAATGTGTTTTTTATTTACTAGTATGGTACTGTCTTGTGTCAATCATTTACTATTGTTTCACTTTGCATGTTTTGAATTCTAGAATAATTATATTATTCAAGCTATCCACAGTCGATCATACGTTGGAAGTAGGTATTGAATCAAGACTGTCATGAATTTGGCTTGTAGATTTGTCTGAATTGTATTAGACGTAGCAATGGTTGCTGCAACATTCATGAGTGCTCATAAGGTCTGAGTATTGGATTAAACTCGCGCTCACTTGTATCACTTCATGGAATTTATCTCGAGTGACCGTGAGACAATAATATCATATAAGTCTTCAAACTTAGATATATGGGTTGTTGATTATGAGTTTGTTGTGCATTGATAGTACGAAAACGCATCGGTAACTCGATGCTATAAAACGTGCTGTTGTGTATGATTTAATGAATGGTTAGTACAAGCATATACTATCGAAGTTTATCTGTTCCTTTTAGTCCTTGGAGGATTAAAAGCGATATCGTGGGCCCCTCGATGATTTTGCTTTGACTTATGTGTCTGGCCTGGTCAGAACTAAATTGATGTGTTCGATTAAGTTCTATGTCAAACAAATCAGAAATCGAGAAACAAACTGCTGGACAATAACTATGACGTTGTTCCATGTATTTGTCCGACTGATATCTTGAACATAGGATTTTATTATCAGTTATCTAAAATGGAGCGTCTCGTTATAGAGGCTTTTAAGAGCTACGATTGCTAGTCGGTGTTTTAAGTCGTACTTACAGTTATAGTTATTAGACTTATCCAAGTGGGAGACTGTTGGATTTAGTGTCTAAGCCCATAACTATAATTGATATGTACTTGACCCGAGAGTAGCATGATCCATTTGGGTTGCATGGCACCGGAACAATTTGTAATGATGGATTTATGAGGAGAGGATATTTATGATTTATTAATATATTATAAGTTCTAATATATTAATATGAAATCATATTATTTAATTAGTATTGATCAAGAATTAATTTGGAATTAATTTTGTGATCAAAAGAGACTAATTAAATAAATGGGGATTGATTGTGTAAATCATTCATTCTTATAAAGTGGGCTTATGATCCATAATCTTTTATGTTGGGCTAAACCCATGTGGTAACCCATGGATACTCCATGGAGGTTAAAATCCATGGAGCATGAGGAATGTGGAAAGTCATGCACATTAGGGTTTGCATGGTGTAACCATAGTTGTGTCACACTATATAAAGGACCCCATAGCTACCAAAATCGGCACTTTAAGTGTAAGGAAAGAGGGCTAGCCGATTTTGAGTGCATGTAAACTTCTCTCAAGTTCTTCCAATTGTTGGTGGTGTTGTGTGAAGCATTTGAGGCATCACACTTGGGACGATAGGCTCTTAAAGGCTTAAGGAATCAAGCTATAAGAAAAGGTATGTCATTCTATTGGATTTTTGTATTACATATACTTCATAGTATGCTAGTTAGGATGAAACCTTGGAAAAATGAAAGTTTGCATGTATAATAGAGAAAACATAGATCCATGGTTTCTAGGGTTGCATTCACACCTTAGGAGTGTTAGAATGCTCAAAACCCTTCAAATGGTACATCGTACCCCATAGAGGTAATGTCTCCAAATCTTGAGAGTGAATACCACCGCTCCCAACTCCAGATCATGAGTAGGGTATCCCGTCTCATGCGGCTTCAACTTCCGCGATGCGTAGGCTATCACCCATCCTCTCTGCATTAGGACCGCTCCCAGTCCCGTGATGGATGCATCACAGAACACCACAAAATCCTAAAGTCCCTCCAGGAGAGTCAAGACTGGAGCCTCGCATAGTCGCTGTCGGAGGGTCTCAAATGCCCTCTGCTGCCCGGGGCCCCACCGGAAATCCACCCCTTCCTCATCAGACAAGTGAGGGGTACTGCAATCTTGGAGAAATCCTGTATGAATCTCCGGTAGTACCCTGCCAATCCCAAAAAGCTCCTGATATCCGAGGGAGACTTCGGAACCTCCAACTGCATCACCGCCTCGATTTTGGCCAAATCGACCAAAATCCCCTCCTAGTTAACGAGATGTCCCAGGAAATGAACCTCACGTAACCAAAACTCGCACTTTGAGAACTTGGCATACAACCTTTCTCGCCTTAAAACTCCCAATAGCTCCCGAAGATGCTCCTCATGCTGCTCTCGGGTCTTGGAGTACACCAAGATATCGTCTATGAACACGATGACCGAGCGATCGAGCATCGGTCTGCAGACCAAATTCATCAGGTCCATGAATATTGCTGGCATGTTAGTGAGCCCAAACGACATCACCACGAACTCGTAGTGTCCATAGAGATTCCGGAATGCGGTCTTTTCCACGTCCTCTTCCCTAACCCTGACCTGATGGTATCCGGACCTCAGGTCTATCTTGGAGAACCTTGCAACTGATCGAAAAGATCATATATCCTCGGGAGTGGATAACAGTTTTTCACCGTCAACTTGTTCAACTCCCGGTAATCAATGCACATCCGGTGCGAACCATCCTTCATCCTGACGAAGAGAATCGACGCTCCCGATGGAGAACTGCTTGCCCAGAAGTTCCTGTAACTGTGACGACAGCTCCTGCATCTCTGGTGGTGCCAACCGATATGGCGCCTTGGCGATAGGGGCCACACCTGGCACTAGGTCGATCCTAAAGTCGACCTGTCTCTCCGGAGGCACTCCGGGTAACTCCTCCGGAAACATGTCAGCAAACTCTCTGACCACTGGAACCTCTGATACTAAACCCTGATCCCTGACCCATGTATCCACTCAAAACGTTTGATAATCCGCACACCCGTGCTGAATGTACTGTCGAGCCCTGGCAGCCGATCAAAACCCTGATCCCAATCTGGTTCCCTCTCCGTAGACAATCATTTCTCCCCCACTTGGGCTTCGAAATACCACTCGCTGACCCTCGCAGTCGATCATGGCACCGAAGCGACTAAGTCAGTCCATACCCACAATCACACATACGTCCCCCATGAGAATCGGGATCAGGTCTACCGGCCCTGCTGTCCCCCTAACCTAGAATCAGTGGTCGTAGACCGCTTTGACGCCGACTATGACTGTGTCGGGGGCTGTTGTTGCTCCCTCAATTGCAGATCAATCTCCAACTCATGCCGCCTAGCGACCTCCTGTAAGTCCAGAAGTGTATCACAACGTTGGGTCGCCACAAACTGTCGAATATCAGTCTTGAGCATGCTTAGATAACGTGTCATTTGAGCCTACTCGGAATCAAACTTCGGGCAGAACATCGCCCTCTCTGTGAACATGCGGGTGATCTCTGTCACCGTCTCACCATCTTGTCTCAGATCCAGAAACTCCTAAGCTAACCATTCCCGCTCGACTCGTGGAATGTAGCGAGCGCGGAACATATCCCTGAACTCCTCCCAAGTAATCCCAACTCTCTGATCATCCGATTAAGATCCAGTCATCAATCTCCACCAGTCCTTTGCCCCAGACCTAGGGATGAAAGTTGGTCCAAACCTGGACTGGATGGATCCGGACCCGGAAAACCCAGAACCGGTTAACGGGATTTTATAGAATCGGAAACCGGACCGGTATATAGGAATCGGTTCCGGTTCGGTTCCGGATACGGTAGCGGGTAAAGTGGGTCTAGAACTGGAAAAACTGGAAACATCAAAGTGGGTAGGTTGGAGCCGGATAAAGTGGGTTTATAACCAGAAAAACCGGAAAAACCGGAATTTGTTGGTATTTACTTACTACTTAGTGGGTTGAACTTTGAAAATTGTTATATTGATATCCCGACTTTGGGGGAATGTTACTTATTGAATATGAAACCAAAATTGACAAAATTATAGTCTAAAATCATGTACAAACTCTAATCTACACTCTAGAAAAAACCTCATGTCAATCCGACTTTAAACGAATGAGATATACATGTGTTAACATTTTCACATAATACAAAGTACAAAAACAAATAGCTGAAAAGTTGAAAATTTTCAGTTTTGATATCCCGACTTCGGGGGACTGTAAATCATTGAATATTAAACCAACAATGACAAAATTATAGTCTAAACTCATGTACAAACTCTAAACTACAAGTTGGAAAAAACCACATGTCAATCTGATTTCAAACGAATTAGATATGCATGTTTTAAAACTTTCATAGAATACAAAAAAACTAAAAAACTAAAAACTTTCAGCTTTGATATCTCGACTTTGGGGTACTGTAACTCAATGAATATAAAACTAAAAATGTCAAACTTATAGTCTAAAATCATGTAAAAACTCTAAAATATATGTTAGAAAAAACTGCATGTCAATCGGAGTAGAAACGAATGAGATATGCATCATTTAAACTTTTCACAAAAACTGGTTCCGACCCTAAAAGTGGTTTCGGTTCCTAACACCGGTTCCGATTTTTAGACCCGGTTTACCCGGACCCGATAGACCCAAACCCGGATTACCCAGAACCCGGATAAAGCCAATTTTTAAACCCGGAACTAGAACCGGTTCTATATATTCTGGTTCTAACGGTTCCGGTTCCGGTCCGATTCCGGTTCAGGTCCGGTTTTCCGGTTCTAAATCTCATCCCTAACCAGACCTCAGCAGGTTCAGGGCACATCTGACCTTCTGGTCAGTAGGACATGAACAAGTGAAGAAACACCCCTCCATGTCAGATAGCCACCTCATGGACTTGATGGGGTCCTGGGTCCCATCAAAAGTAGGGGGCTTCGTGTTGTCGAAGTCCCGATACCGAAAAGCCCGACTGGCTCCTACCCCTGCCGCCGATACAGCTGCTGCAACAGTCGCCTCAGTGAGGGATGCATAGTGATCATCGAAATACTCCACTATGGCGGTCTTGACAGTCCCAAACATCTCTGGTAACTGAGCCCGGAACATCGCAACAACCTTATCATGCAGGATCTCCCGGATCCTGGTGTCCATCTCGTCTGGCCCCATCTGGCCGATAGTCTCGGGCACTGTCCGTGCCTCCTGTCCGCCATCTCCTGATCCTGACCCAGATCCAGTCACAAATCGTCGAGTAACCACCATGCTGAAAAATATACCAGGAAGATAATAGATATCCTACATAACAATCCGAGAACCAACTTCCAACAAAACCCTAGGGGTTGTGACTTCCTTATTACGCGTATGGGTCCTGTGCTTTTAGTAGTACGGGCCCATAATACCTTGCACACCTATCCATATTTGTCTCAAGTATCATCACAACGCCCTAAAACTATATGTAAGCATGGAATGCATTCAATCCTCACTCCTAGAGGAAGGCTATATATCTCATAACTGGCGGACTCATCCCAAACAACCCATCCATGAAACTTCCACCAACCCTGCAGCACTCGTGTATGCTAACCATATATAAGGCTGCACCCTATATACTTTCGAATACCTGATCCTACCCTAAGCCCTTCATCAAACAAGAACAGGAAATAAGGCTAAACCAAACATTCTCAGGCTATAAGATCTTAATTATGTACGGTCGTGATGCATACACTAAGCAACTACAGTAATGATGTCAATTTCATATACGGAAAAACCCTAGGCTATCAGGCATCATATAATCAGGCAATTATATCATGCAATTCCTGAAGATCCCTATCCTAGTACTAGCATGTTGTTCTAACATATCACATAAATCAAATAATCAGGAAGGTATTTTGGGGTCTATCCGCGAGCTCCGGCTGATCGTACACTTGCATCCTCCTTTATTATTTTGAAAACATTTTAAGAAAATCATTTTAAAATCTTGTCCTCAGTTCGAGACTGGAGACATGCGAGTGTTTCCTCCAATTCACTCAAACCAAGGCTCTGATACCAACTTGTAACATCCATAAAAATCATGCCAAATTTTGAACTTTTTAAAACATTTCAAACCAATGATTATTACAAAACTTGTTTTCAAAATAGTATAATGTCAGAGTATCCCAGAATCAAATCATAAAATCATGAAATATGAGGAGTTGTACGATCACGCCTTCGCCTTCCCGCGATCATCAGAAGTACCTGAAACAATAATCGATAAATGTAAGCTCGAAGGCTTTGTGAGTTACCCCCAAAATACCAACGCCATATAACATATCAATAACACATAAGCAAACAACATGCATAATGGGCCTTCAGCCTGACTGGACCGCCTCGCAGGACTTCAGCCTATCTGGACCGCTCTCCGAGCCTTCGACACGTCTGGACCCCCTCGTAGGGCCTACAGCCTATCCGGACCGCTTGCTGGGCCTTCGGTCTGACTAACATGCCCTCATGGGCCTGTAGTCTATCCGGACCGCCCTGGGTATGTTGGCATTCAGCACAAAGCGGGACCGCCTCAACCCAACCCAACCCCCAATCAAACAAATAGCATCATCCTACATACCAGGATATCGACCTAACCAGGTCACTAAGCATATCACCATCCTAACTACCAGGATGTATAGCAGTAAGCATATCATGCAATAACCTGAATACAATTCCGAAAAGGGCCGGCATTGGTGCCTTAGACCCTGTTGATATAGTGAGGAGAACTCGCCTCGCAAGTAGCTCTAAGTGATAAAGTCAAACCCCACCAACTGTAGCTCCAAGTCCAACACCTACATCCACCGATGATTCACTTCCATAAATTCCCAAATTACCAAAATACCCCCAGAAGTCAAATTGGTCAACCCTTGGTCAAAGTCAAAGTCAATGGTCAAAGTCAACAGTCCATGTTGACCCTACTCATCGAGTGTAGCTAGCAACTCGTCGAGTTCCTTAAGAACTCAGAAAATCATAAAACCCTAACTGACTCACCGAGTCCTCTTACTGACTCGTCAAGTTCATGCAGAATCAATTACGGGCAACCTTCATCCGACTCGCCGAGTCGGCTAAGAGAGTCGTCGAGTTCATGCAGTCCATTTCTTAAACAAATGTCTTTAAGCCACCCCAAAGCTCCATATTGCAGATCCAACCTCCTTGGGCATGCTTTCCACGTAAAGTTGCAAACTTTACGTACATGCGTGGTCCTAAATGCCAAAACTAGACTAAGGGAAAGGCTAACTGAAAGGGAAGGACCCAAGATTGCCAAATCTCATAACTTTATGGCTATAGGGACCAAGGGGAGTCCAGATCTGAAGTTACAACTTCAGATCTTGTCCCAATACCCGAAATGACTCCCAAATATGCTAAGGATGGCCCTAAACCCAAACATGAAGAGATCTAACTAGATATAAGTCATGGTAACGACTTGATACCTCCAAAATGATGCCAAGATAAAGTAGAGTAAGATCCACAAGCTCCTCTTTGCTCCAGGCTTCTTATACTTCACATCTTCTTCACAAAATGAACCAAAATCACTCTTTAAGCCCCACAAACACTCAAGAACAAGGTTACTGGAGATTAGGGTTTCTTATGGCCGTCGAGGGGTGATAAGGGACTGGAGGAAAGGACTTAAGGTCCTTTAAATAGGGTGCAAACCCTAAAAATTAGGGTATCATCTCCCAGCTCCTACTCATCGAGTCCGGGTCCTCCGACTCGTCGAGTAGATTCTAGAATCCAAGCAGGCTGACCAGGTTCTACACGACGAGTTGGGGCCACAAACTCGTCGAGTTCCCATATTAATATGAATATAAAAGCTTTAAAATATGGACCTGGGAGTCGGGATGTTACAATTCTCCCCCACTTGAACTAGACTTCGTCCTCGAAGTGTGCTGTGTCGAACACTCCTGGATAGTGCTCTCGCATCTCTTCCTACGGCTCCCACGTCCACTTGGATCCCCTCTTGTGCTCCCACTGTACCTTTACCAAAGGTACTTCCTTGTTCCATAGAATCTTCACCTTCCTCTCAAGAATAGGCACCGACCTCTCCATGTAATTCAGGCGCTCATCGACCTGAATATCATCTAATGAAACAACTGCCTCCTCATCCAGAATGCACTTCCGTAACTGTGAAACATGGAAGATGTTGTGGATCAGACTAAGCTCCTCTGGAAGATCTAATCTATACGCCACCTTGCCAACCCTGGCAATAATCCTGATTGGCCCGATATACCGGGGACCTAATTTCCCCCTCTTCCTGAAGCGAATCACACCTTTCCAAGGTGAGACCTTCAGGAGGACCATGTCACCGACCTGAAATTCTAACTCAGATCGGTGCCGATCGGCGTAACTCTTTTACCGACTCTGTGCGGTCTGCAACTGCTGTTTGATATGCTGAATCATCTTGGTAGTCTACAGAATTACCTCGGTTCGACCCATCACCCTGTGACCAACCTCACCCCAACAGACTGGGGTGCAGCATCTCCGTCCATACAACAGCTCATAACGTGGAGCACCAATGCTGGAGTGAAAGTTGTTGTTATAGGAGAACTCTGCAAGGGGTAGGTAGGAGTCCCAGCTCCCACCGAAGTCGATAACGCAGGCTCTCAGCATATCCTCGAGAGTCTGTATGGTCCGCGCACTCTGGTTGTCTGCCTGCGGATGATAAGCTGTACTAAAATGCAGCCGCATGCCCAGTTCCTCGTGGAACTTTTGCCAGAAACTGGAGGTGAACCGAACATCGCGGTTTGAGACAATAGAGAGCACTCCACGACGAGCAACGATCTCGCAGATATACAAGTCGGCCAGCTTCTCGGCCGATGAACTCTCCCGTATCGCTAGAAAGTGGGCGCTCTTGGTCAATCGATCCACGATGACCCAAATAGCGTCGAATCCCTTCGCCGTCCTCGTCAACTTGGTAATAAAATCCATTGCATTCCGTTCCCACTTCCACATGGGAACCTCTAGGGTTTGTAGCTTGCCATGCGGCCTCTGGTGCTCGGCCTTGACCATCCTGCAGGTCAGACACCTCTCCACGTACCAAGCGATTTCTCGCTTCATGCATGGCCACCAGTAAATCAATCGCAAATCTCGGTACATCTTGGTGGCCCTCGGGTGAACAGAGAAGCGAGACTTATGAGCCTCCTCCAAAATAGTCTGCCTGACCCCACCAGACATCGGAACCCAGACCCGACCGCAACGGGTCAATAATCCCCGGCTGACCAGTCTGACCTCACCAAACAAACATTTTCTCACTTCCGGGTTGCTTACTAGATCTGGAAATGATATATTCCGAAATAAGAAGGGGTAGCATGAATGAAAGAGTAAGCAACGGAGCAACGGAGCTTTGGTACATCTCAAGTGTAAAGACTATTTAAGTGTCGTCTACAAAATAAATTACGAAATGGCCAAGGATTTCTGAAGAAATATTTACTACTACTGTTACTCTTGCTATAATAGAACCATAGTTGAAGAATATAGTAACAAAAGTCGTTGTTTCTAATGAAGACGGTGAAAGTTTATGATATTTTAAATCACATTATCTAGATAGCATTTTGAGTGTTTAGAAATGATAATTAATCTCACTGTTATCAAAATGTGTAATAATCCCAAGAAAATGAAGATACATGTGTGGCAATCAAACAAAGTAGTAAAAAAATAAAGAGATTAATTAATGTTAAAGGTTTAAGTCGCCGATGAGCGACTTTATATAGAAATATTCATATTACAATTTGTGAAGAATTGTCCATTTGTTTAAGTCATGAAATTTTTTTTCAAGATTACTAGGAGTCAGCATATTTATGAAAACAAGTTTGAAAGTTTAGGAACTGACTGAAAATTGCAAAGTAGAATGCTATTTTAAGAAAGATGTAAAAATGTCGATCTTTGAAAACAGTGCATTCTTAATTCAGTGATTTTACAAAAAACAATCATTTGAAGGATAGATAATCGTAATATTTAAAACTTTTTATGTTTTTAAGAAGAAGAAACATAAGAAAATATATCCTTCACATATACTTTCCGGTCCTAGAAAAATGATAAGCACAAGGGTATTCATCTTGTGTATTAATTGTAAGGAAAATACAATGAAAATTGCACTTTAAATCAAGTTTCCAAATTTAGAATGAAAGAGCAAATGTAAATAAGGATTACTTGTTTACAGTAGATTTCAAAATAAAAACAAAATGTATATGATAAAAAGGCGTAATTGAATATATCAAAGTTGACTAAATCAAAATTATGTCTCACGACTATACACGTATTAATCGCTCAAAATGAAAGGGTAGACTTCTAGTCTGTATGTGTACGAACATGGTACCAAGAGAAGCAAAATAGATAGAAACAAGGTTAGACAATGTATTATGTTATTATTATTGGTGCGCGAGATCTAAAATCAGAAGGAGAGCAAGAAATCAAGTTCAGGGGGATGAAAAGAAAGGTACCAACAATGATTGCTATTGATAAAATTTTAAGAGCAATACATATAGGTAGATTTAAAACCAGGTCGAGATATATTTCAAGCTTCACTCTTTGATGTTTGTTGATGGTTACATAGACATGAAGAAGTTTTAAAGTGTTTGCTAAGGTTTGCTAAAAATTCATGAGTTATATATTAAGTTAAACTCCATTTGTGAAAAAGAAGAAGCACTTCAACTGGTAACTGAAAATTTGACAATTTTGACTTTTTAGACTGAAGTCCAACAATGGTTAAAATGGATAAGGAAAAGACTCAGTATATTTAGAAGAATAATTATACATTGTTGAGAGTGTATCACTGGAAATATAAAAGTGAACACTATGTTTTACAATGTGGTAAAATCTAGAAACTTTATTGATTATATAACTAATTTATAATGAAATATACAATTAAGGTGTGTTTTTAAACGTAGGTATAGGTGATGTCTTGTAAACACGTTTGGAGTAAAAAGTTGTAAAAATATCATGTTGGGTTTCATGAAAACACATTTAAGTAAAGTAGAATTCCTAATTGAGAAAGTGGTCAAAAGAGTCAAAACAAAAGTGTTTTGAAGATTCGATGAAGCTTTTACACATAATATGAACTTCAATGTCATATGTTTAAGTTTTATATCATAGAGTTTAAACACTTTTTATAAAAGAAAATGTTTTTAAGTTTTTCGAATACGTGCCAAAATGGTAAGCAAGGTTTAAAACGGTTTATATGCCCTTAAAAAGCACATCTATCCATTGAAATGGATTTGAAATGAAATTGAAATAGCAAGGTTAAAACCAATATTTGTTATATTGAGTTTTGAAGAAAAGTGTCAAGTTAAAGCAAGTTGTCAAAAGATTTTAGCGAGAATATGGCTTACATTGTTAGGAAATGTCTAGTAAGTTGTACGAAGTGGTTATAAAGTATTTTATCAATGATAAATAAAACCGATGAAGCGAAATGACTTTTCGATGGAAGATGAAGAAGTAAGGAATAAGTAGATTAGTGTAGCTGATCATACCTAAATACTAAGGCGATACAAGGCGAGTACCGATGTCTTTTCCCCAAGATAAAGGACAAGAAAAATTGTTTGTAGAACGTTTATGGTGTCAATGCAGTTTCGTGGACTTTTATAGAGGTCAAAGGTTAAGTTATAGGTTTGCGTTTGGCTCACGGCGTAAGAGGATGTAATCCTTTATAATGATAGGAATGTCAGTAATGTCGATAAGGCTTAAACGAATGTATGAAAATAATAATGTTCGAAGGAGGATTCGAAATTTGTAGGAAGGATTCGTACAACAATGTAGTGCGATGTTTGATCGGTCATAAAAATTTAAGGTTGGGTGTGAAACATGTTAGTAGTTTTGAAAGTGTATGACGATGGTATACTTGAGATAATCACTAGTGTATCTGGGGGTCTCAAACTAAGACTTGTAAGTTTTTCCATGAGCGGGTATGGTTTGTGCTTTAATACAAGGTAAAGATGGTAGGGTAAGAACTACCTAATGAAAAGCTTTTGGGTTAAAGGGATATTCTATGTTAGGTTTTAAGCTCAAGGTGGAAACAACCTAAAGCTAAATTCGTAGCGTAGAAGAGAAGTTTCACGTATCAGTAGCACTGGGTTGAGCTTTCGTGCCTCCTCGTGAGTCATATGATGGATTCTCGCCAATGGCATCCAGGTGACTACTTGTGGCGACTCATCTACCATCTAACGCGATGCTCCAATTGTCACCCGTGTCGGTATCGAAACGCTTTTCCTATTTGTAACTCTAGTACAAAGACGATGAAGAGGTATTGAGGTATAATTGGTATTGGTTTCGACGTAGGATTATTATTAGAAGCTATATAGCTACTAACCTTACGAATAGAGTTAATAGCTACTGAGGACTACTCATTCTCAGTACTAAGCGGATTGCTCCTAGAGTGGCTAGTGATATAACCTAATGAGATGCAACATTCATATTCTCATGGGAAATAAATTTCCATAAATAGAAATATATTGCAAAAATGAGTAAATAAGTTTGCATAAACAAAGTTCGTTGTCATCATGAGAGATAAAGTATGTTGCCCAAATGAGATGCAACGTTCATATTCTCATGGGAAATAAAGTTTCCATAAATAGAAATATATTGCAAAAAATGAGTAAATAAGTTTGCATAAACAAAGTTCGTTGTCATCATGAGAGTTAAAGTATGTTGCCCAAATGAGATGCAACCTTCATATTTTCATGGGAAATAATGTTTCCATAAATAGAAATATATTACAAAAATGAGTAAATAATTTTGCATAAACAACGTTCGTTGTCATCATGAGAGATAAAGTATGTTGCCCAAATGAGATTCAACCTTCATATTCTCATGGGAAATAAAGTTTCCATAAATAGAAATATATTACAAAAATGAGTAAATAAGGTTGAAAAAACAAAGTTTGTTGTCATCATGAGAGATAACGTATGTTGCCCAAATGAGATGTAACGTTCATATTCTCATGGGAAATAAAGTTTGTTGCTAAAACGAGATACAAGGTTCGTAGGTGCATCAAGTTTCCATAAATAAAAGTACATTGCTAAAATAATTAAATAAGTTTGCATAAATAAAGTTCGTTGTCATCATGAGAAATAATGTAAATTGCCAAAATGAGATGCCAAGTTCATATTCTCATGGGAAATAAGTTCGTTCTCATCATGAGAAATAAAGTACATTGCCAAAATGAGATGCAAAGTTCATTTTCTCATGGGAATAAAGTTCGATGCTAAAACGCGATACAAAATCCGTATGTGCATAATGATTATACCATGAGTTCACAACCCAAGCCTAATGACCGAGGGTGCCCTCTTCTATGTCTATCGCTAACATAGGGAAATATGGTAAAATGCACTCAAGAGAATCGTGCGAGTAAGGAGTTGTCTACTTCCTAATAGCGCTATCCATAATGACCATGGGCTCAAATGAGTTAATGAGTTGTATGAACTGATTCCAGGGACTTAAATGCGATAAGGCCTCATGAATTAACAATAACATACACATACACAGAAAAATGTAGCAACCAAGTTTGATACAAGTCAAATTAAATACAACGAACAATAAACAGTTTTTGGACATGCTTTTCCACGCCAAAACGTAAAAACCGAAAATAGGGGGAGTCGTGAATATTCACAATGTATTGAGATGATGCAAATGATGTCTTGAACTACGTTCTAGTTGTACCACTATCGATTCCTACAACGATGTTACACACTAATGAGTCTCTAATCGAAATCTAATACTAGTATACTTACTACTACAATAGAATTATGTCAATATTGTGTCAAAATTTAATATTGTTAACTTACAAACATTTTTCTGTGAAATTTAGATTTATATGATTCAATTTGTTGTATAACAATTTTAAGTGAAAAATTCTGTTTTTGGCAATGTTAATTGAAGTGTAACTATAACATTTTGGAAAGTGTTTCAAATGGTTAAATATTGAAAACTAAATCAAATAAGTTATAAAATTTCCCAAACTTTGTATTTCAGTTTTAGCTGAAGTCAAAGACATTAAAATAAATTTTCTTGAATTTTTGATTTGTCTAACTATTTTTGACCAATTTAATTACTTGAAAACATCATAAAATTTGGAGAAAATAGTAAATGATCATGAAAAATTATTATATTTGTTGTGTAACTGCTTCATAATGTCCTTAAACTGGGAAAATTCATAATTGTCAATTTTGATCAATAAAACCCAATTTTATAATTTAATAATCTTTTGCACCAAGAAATTTTAACTAAATACAAAAAAGTAGTGAAAAATCACCAAACTTTTTATTTTTGTTCCAACTGAAGTTAAGGACTTCCATGAAATCTTCCATGAATTTTATATATGTATAGATATTTTTCCTTTATTTAAATGCTCAAATCAACACAAATTCAAAATAAATCGGAAAAAGTTTAAAAAAATCACCAAACGTTTTGTGCCACTGGTATTTAATATATCTAATCTGGGAAAAATATCAAAGTTAGTTTTAAAACAATTTAACGATTTTTCATTGTTTTATTCATTTAAATAAACATTAATTCGTGAATAATCATCAAACATTTAAGGAAAACTACCAAACTTTTTGTAAACTTCATATACAATGTACATAAGCTGGGAAAAATACCAAATTTGATTTTTATATACTGGAATCCGATTTTTGGATTTATGTTTATTTAATCTTAGGAAAATAGAAACAAAATAGCATACAGAAGAAAAAAATAATCCAAATTTTTATATGGCATCCTACTGTCATATACAATGTTCTGGTAAAGTTTCATAATTTTTGAATAAGTGTAGCTATTTTTGATGAATTTAATCTCTTAAACAATCATTAAATCGGGAAAAATAAGAAATAGTCTTGGAAAAACCGGGAAACTTTTTCATGGAGTCCCTATGATGTATAGAAGATTCGAAATTTATGAAATATGGCTTTGGACATTCATAACGGTATTTAGTTTATTTATTTTCCTTCAAAACAAATTAATTAGAATTCAACACAAACCAGCCTTAGAAATACATACAACTTCATGAAACGTCTTTACTTATGGCATAGGTGATATCTGAATTTTACCAGAATTTATTGACCATCAAAAGTATTTTATATGAATTATTGCTCTATTTTCTTGCAAAAATAACAATAAATCGAGAAAAATGATTTATTTTCTGAAAATTTCCAGATCATTTTGTTTTGTTGTCTAGATTCTGGGAAAAATCGGATTTGAGCAGAAAAGAAGGTTTTTATATTTATTTGTGAATAAATCTTTTATGACATATTTGAAAGCTTTTTTAACAACATACTTTGATGATCAAGCATCTAAGCTTGAAGATCATCACATTCATGTTGCTTTTTGGGTGAAATACTACCACCATCATTATAAAAATCATGGTTATGAACATATGATTCATAATCCATCCATAGAATGGTGTAGAAGAAGAAGATATGCAAGAAAACTTGAGATTTTGAAGGAAGATTGAAAGGGGAGTGGATGATTTTTCGTTTTTACCTCAAGAACAGCTTCAAATATTGACGTTTTTGAGTAGAAATGGCTGAAATTTACTGAGATTTTTGTGGTTTGAGAAAGGATGAGAGAGAATTTGGGTGGTAGTGATAATGGAAAATGAAAGAAAGTGAGAGAAAGAGTGTAAGAGTAGCTTAAATGATTTCTACTTTCGAAAGAGAGATAGTGGGAGAGAGATAGAACGAAGTTTGGGAGATATAATGCTCTCTGTCTCTGTCTCTCTCTCTCTCTGTCTCTCTCTCTCTCTCTCTCTCTTTCTCTCTCTCTCTCTCTCTCTCTCTCTCTCTTTTATTTTTATAAAATTCAACCTTTTATAAATATATCTAAGTTGTTTTTATAAATTGTGCATCATAACCTAGTTTTTACTCATAAAACCTTGATTTTTGGCTTATAAATTAAGGGTAAATGTTAATGATTTAATTTTTATTTTCCTGAATTTAATTATTTTAAATTGATATTGTAAGGTTCGTAACAATTTTTTGGAGTTTTAGGTGTTAAAGTTTATAAATTTGAGAATTTAGGGCTTTTAGGGTTTTTCGGATTTTGCTAAACTTTAGATATCAAGATAGATTGAATTTTGGATGCATCCAATTATTTTTGAGTCTTATAACTCTTTTATAGTTATAAATAATGTTTGTAATTCCTTTTTGTCGGTTTATTGGCATTTCTATGTAGTGGTTACAAGATTCAAGTGAAATGGAGGAACCAGGTACACTAGTCATAGTTTTCAACTTTGACGTAAGTTTCTATGAGACTTGGACCTAATTTATACTACTAGGTAAAGTGCATGTTGAGTCTACATGATTCATGCAAGAATTTTCAATTCAAGGAATGACCCGAATATGGATAGTCATTACAGTTAAGTAATGGTAGAATTCACATATCAATGTGAAATCTAAGTACACTATCCTTCAATTCTACTTGTTTCCAAGTTTCTAGTGGTTATAGCTTAGCTTCTAGTTACAAAGTCTGGAATGTGTTGTGCCTAGACGTGCAACTAAGTTTATTAATTCTAGAACCGACTCGAATTTTGACGGTTGCCACATGTAGTGACCCTCCTGACCACACCTGAAACACCTACAAATAGCACGCGGCAACTACCCCCGACTAAATGCTCGTCACCCGAGCCCTCTTGGATGTTGCTGCAAATGCATGAACCTGATCCTACCTCCTCTTTCGTTTATGGGTTTCCAACTCCATCTATCTCTCTCTGGCTGCCTCCACCAAATTGGGAAGAGTCTTATGGCTCGAGATACTCACATGCTCCTAGATGTCCGTCCTCAACATGTCATGGTAACAAATCATCCTCATCTCCTCCGAAGCCACATATTTAGGGAAAACATTACTCGCTCTCTAAACTTGGCGGTGATCTCAACAACCATCTTTATAGTCCGCTCAAGTGCCAGAAACTCACGTGCCAACTGTTGAACTTCAAATATCGGCACAAACTCCCTCTTGAATCTGATGACGAAATCTTCCCATGACATGGACTCGACCACATCCGACTCGAGGCTCTGGATGACCTCACACCACTAATCCCTAGCTCTGTCGTGTAAAACACATGTCATAAATGTGAGCTTGGCCACTACCAGATAGAAGCTTACATGAAAGGAACTCTCTACATCGGAAATCCAATGTATATTGATGATCGGATCCCTAATCCTAAAGAAACAAGGAGCTCCACAAGCATCAAATTCTCTGAAGGAGACCTCCCGAGCCCTGAGTTGTCCGGTCCCCAAATCAGCATGAAGAACCCCTACGCACTCATCATTTTTTGAAATCAACTCATCCTTGACAGGGATGATCAAACCAGACAAATCTTCTATCATGAACCTCGAAAGCTTTGCTGCTACGATGTCGCAAATACCCCCCCTCACTCAGCTCCGAATTACCCAAACAGAAAGTTAACATCATGAATCTGAAAGATAATGGAAACCATCAAAATAATGCACAATGCAAATCCCACACTATGCATACCCACCTACCAGTTCCTCAGTAATCCTGGAAGACTCCCTGACCCAAGTATAGATCTTGTGCTTTTAGTAGTACGAGCCCAATACTACCTTCCACACCATCCATACCTGTCCCAAGGACTATTCCGAGACTCCCAAGTAACTTCACAACACACCTCTAAACTCCTCCATGCATGCATAGGTCTAACAATATGCATAAAACTATATCCTAACTTCTCCCTCTAAGATCCTCATCTCCCTCGCTTCCGCACTGCTAGACCCCTATCAACACCGCTGGTTTCCTCGTGCATGCAAGTTATACACAATACATGATCAAATAGAATGTCGAATAAGTGATTCTACCCAAACCCAGCAAACAGACAAGGAATAGGAATTAAGGCTAAATCAATCATTCTAAGGCTATGAATCCTGATCATATACAACTCTAAAACATACACCCAACAAATAACATTACCAATCAAGACTTCAAGCAGCACATAAAAAATAATTCTCTAGCCTATAGGGAATCACATATATCAGGAAAGTTTATCATGTAATTCCTGAGCAGATCTACACCCTATACGTCATAGCTCGATACAAGATCATATGAGTATATTTGGAATTACTTACTTCCTGAGCTCTGGCCGACTGTATTTTCAAAACTTGTTTAGAAAATCTCTTAATCCTCAGTTTGAGTAAGACACGTTGTAAGACGCACCCGAATCCTTCAAACCAAAGCTCTGTTACCAACTTGTAACATCCCAAATATTACAAAGATATTTTTCAATTTTAAAATATAATAACCAAATTAATTTTGTTTCAAAAACCATCAAGTAACATCTTCAATGCGTGTGTACACCGAGCTCTTCTCACAAACGACCTGCAAAATGGTTTAATCCACAACTGTAAGAATAAAGCTTAGTGAGTTCCCCAATATACCACATATTCCTCACATATACAATGCATCCACACAAGATCCTAGCTATAGCCACAAGCAATCAAATATCCTATCCACACACACACACACATACATATATATATATATATATATATATATATATACACACATTGTTGGGTTTTGAGCACTATAACACTCCTATGGTGCACATGCAACCCTAAATGCTTTGGATCTATGTTTTCTCTAATTATACATGCATTTTGTTTTTCCAAAGCATTCACCCTAGCTAGCATACAATTGAAGCTATATAATAAAAACATAGTTTGGATGCTTACCTCTTGAGTAGGGTAGAGTCCTTGACCTTTGAAAGCTTGAGCACCTCAAGTGTGATGCCTCTATTGGTTCACAAACACCAAATGCAAGAGGAGGCTTTAAGAGAATAAGATACTTGACTCCAAAGAGTGTGTAACCGATTTTGGCTTATGGGGTCACTATTTATAACGTGGCAAATGCTAGGGTTACACTTTGTAAGCCCTAATGCTCCATGACTTTCCACATTCTTATGCTCCATGGGTTTAACCTCCATGGATTAGTTTAGCCCATCTACATAATCATGGATCGTTAGCCCACACTACAAGAATCATTGATTTACATAATCAATCCCCATATATTTAATTAGTCTCTTTTGACCACAAAATTAATTCCAAATTAATTCTTGATCAATACTAGTTAAATAATTTCATATTAATATATTATACTTGTAATACACTAATAAACCATAAATAACCTTATTCTCAAAATTCATCCTATCAAATTGCACTAGTGAAGGCAACCCAAAAAGGAACATGCTACAATTGGGTCAAGTACATCCCAGTTATAGTTATGGGCTTAGACACCAAATCCAACATATATATCATGCGTAACGGGCCCATTACTAGAGAGTATACGGGCCCAACCCTGACTCCATTGCGCTCCATTTCCAGGAGCGGAACCCTGGTCTTCCATGCAGTTGATGTGATCCAACCACAATCTTTCCTATCAATGTCGTGATCCAATCACAGTCATTCATATCATTGATGTGATATAACCACAATCTTTCCTATCAGTGCTCTGATCTAACCACAGTCTTTCCTATAGTGTTGTGATCCAACCACAATATTTCCTATCAGTATTGTGATCAAACCAAAGTCTTTACTATTAGTGCTGTGACCCAACCACAATCATTCCTATCAGTGTTGTGATCTAATCATAGTCTTTCCTATCAATGTTGTGCTCCAACCACAATCTTTCCTATCAGTGTTGTGATCCAATCATAATCTTTTCAAATAATCCATAAAGTCATATGTAGTTAGGGATCAGATTTACATTCGATTATATCACCCACCCAGGAGCGAACAATCAGGCGAGAACATCACAATCAGATATCAGGCCAAGAGTTCTCAGGCTATCCAAACTAAACCACATAGAACCCAACTATCACTATCACACAATCATGTAACATAAACACATAGCAAGATGCCAACATGTCCATACCCTTAACAATTATCCTTCCCTAGTTACCCTGCCATTGACCACTTCTCAATTAAGTCCTTCACTGTTCAGCGATACGTAACCCTGATTACTGGCCTACCCCAGTTAGCCTAACCAATCATAGCTCCTAATAGTACCATACAATTAATAGGCAAGACCCTCTACCAATCTAGCTTACTAAGACACCAAGTGTCCTAAACTTCACATACATACAAGGAGTTATCCTATCCACTAACATACTTGTACTCTAACAACACCTCTATCCTACAATGCAAAGAATATACAATGTGATACATGGCATAGTGAGAAACTCATCCGAACAACAAAACTAGAGAAGCATATCAGTTCTCTAACTCCTTGCACTGATCAATCCCTCGAATCGATTAATACTACGATAGATAAAACCTCAATTAACAACCTAATTCCTCCATGTTTGACCCCAAGTCAAACTGGTCAAAATTCAACGGTCAACCCAGTCAAAGTCAACGCCACGTCATGATCATTCCTTGGTCACATCATGGGAATGCAAATACAAAACAGTTGGGATGGCGGGTCTTGCCACATCATGACCCTTCCTTGGTCATGTCTCTCCTCATAACTAGGTAAGAAAGGGGTAATAAATGGAGTCAAAACTCCATGCATTGCACCAAACAACATGAGAATCTAGATCTGGAACATATGATAATCAAGGGACCTACAAGAGTGATAAAGTTGCCAAATTTATCTAAACCAACCAATCATAACCATACATCATGAAGGAAAAAGGGCTCAAAACTTAGATCCACAAGAGATGAACCGAAAAGATGGTAACTTTAAGACTTACCCAAGTCTATAAGGTTCACCAAGAGATAAAAGGCAAGAAGAGAGTCTAGGGTTTCGTTTAAGGGGAATGGAGGCTAAAGGTCATGGTGTAACCCTAAATTTAAGGCTCTTAAATACGAAGGAAACCCTAAAAACTCATGGGCTTAGGCTGTAGTTGCTGTTACGTCGTGACACACCATTTGTCACATCGTGACACCTAAGCCAGATATACGATCTTCATTTTGTATGCCACTTTGTGACACCCTTCATGTCACATCATGTCATATTGTTTACCTCAAAAACCATGCCTTTTACTCTTGTATACTATCCATCGATCCGTTATGGGAAATAGGTGTTACATTCTTTTTCTATTGTGTCAAGAGAAGAGTCTAATAAAAAATGGCTCTGTCTTTAGTATTTCAAATAAAAGTCATTTTTTTGCCTTTGTTGGAAAATGTAATGAGCCTAAAAGATTCAAAGGTAGAAATCAAAAACTTCAATGTAAACACTGTGGTCTTAAGGGTCATACCATTGAAAAGTGCTATAAGACTGTTAGATATCCAAACGATTTTAAACCAAAGAATGAATTTAACAAATCTTCTATGAGTGTTCCCGTTGTTGTTTCTCATGTCAGTGATATGTCAGTTCATCCTCAACTACTTCTGATAAATTAGATCAACATATTTTTAACAAGTGAACAATATTCCAAAATTATCTCACTTTTGAATGACAAGAGAACACATGAGGAGATTTCTGGTACTGCGAACATGACATATATCAGTTCTAACAATGGTTTTTTTATAGTAAAGATAATCAATAGGTTATTGATGCTGGAGCTGGTCAACATATGACTGCAAATGAATCAAAACTCTATGACATTGTTGATGTCTCCAAACTTAACCTTAGAGTTGATCATCCAAATGGATCAACTGCTAAAGTTGATAAGATAGGAAACATGAACATGTCAGGGTCTATATCTCTTCAGGATGTGTTTGTTATTCCTGATTTTCATGTGAGTTTGTTATCTGTTCATAATATTTATAGACACAATAAATGTGAATTTGTTTTTGATGAACATAATTGTGTTATCTAGGATTCACTATCGAAGGAGACTGTGGAGATTGGTAATGAATCTAGAGGTTTATACTATCTTAACCGTAATCTTTTAGGTAGGTCCACTTGTTTGGCTAAATCTTCTCTTTGTTATGTGTAAAAAATCACTTTGCATAATAGACTTAGGTATCTTGCTAATAAGGCTTTGAATGCTCTTAAACCATCTTGAAATTTTGATAATGAGTCTATTCCACCACGTGAGGTTTGTCATAAAGAAAAAAAAAACTAGAGATCCTTTTTAAGTGAACATAAAACAAGTAAACTTGGTGAATTGATTCATTTAGATGTCCGTGGTCCTTATAGAGTTGTTGCTTCTGGAGGATTTAGATATTTATTAACTATTGTGGATGATTTTACAAGGGCTACCTGGGTTTATTTAATGAAATTTAAAGAAGTATTTTCTTGTTTTAATAGTTTTCTTTGTTTTTTAGAAAATCATTTTAATATTAAAATTAAAATTGTAAGGTCTGATAATGACACTGAGTTTGTACTACAGATCATAGAATTAAAAGATTTTTTTTATAATAATAAAGGGATTTTGTATCAAACTACTTGTGTTCATACTCCACAACAGAATGGTGTTATGGAGAGAAAGCATATGCATCTTTTAAATGTGTCTAGATCCTTGTTATTTCAGTATGGTTTACCTAAAAGGTTTTGGGGTGAGGCTGTACTTGATGGGTTTTCTAGATTACTTCTATGTACTTGAGGAATTTCACATAACTAACTTATGGACACATGCAACCAAGAAATTCTATGGCTTTTCTTATAATAGCAACATACTTTGAAACTTCTAAATAACCCTAGACAAAATCAAAAATCACAAAAGTTTTAACCACATAACTTGTTGATTTTATCGAAAATAGCAATGTACTTGAAGAACCCTTCTTGGTATGCTAGCCCCGATATTGTGGAAGCCTCTAATGAATCACACCCAAACCTTAAGAAAACCCTAGGATCGAAATAAGAAAGAGGAGAGAGGGATTTTGAAATTCCTTGTATTTGTGCAGAGTTTATTAGTCTTATGGAGGTCCCTATTTATAGTTATAGAAAACCCTAATTTTAATTCAAAATAATTATATTATATTGCAACTCAAATTTACTTTCCTTATCAACCAAGGAGACTACTAGAAGCCTTAGAAGGGCACCCCAAAACCGTCCCCTCCTAGGGAGGTTCTAAAATGTTTCCTTGCTTGACTTTTGAACAATTACACTCTAACCCTTAGACCCATTAATTAATTCTAATTAATCCAGAACAATTATCTAAATTAAATCTAATTAATTCTTAATTTACTAGTTCTATTTATAACTAATATACTAATCCAATAATATATTAACAAATTATTTATGTCTCTCTTAATATCAATCCAGGCCATTTCTATTTATGAGGGCAACCCAAAAAGGACATTACTATTATTCACTCAATATACCAATTTAGTTAAGACTTTAGACACCCTAATCCAACATTCTCCCTCTTGGGTAAGTTTTCAACTATAGTTGCAAGTTTAGTTCTCTGAATAACTAGTAAAGAGTGCATTCCAAGCCATTGCCAGAATCTGATTAAATTAGACGTCAACCCTAAGATAAGTGATCAGCTATTCCTCTGTTCTTCCTAATATCGTATGGACATGAGACATGGATTAGAATCAATATCATGGTCCAATATTTTGTTTCTCGATTTCTCGATTTGTGATGACGTCATCAGACTAAGAATTGAACACATCAATTTAGTCTTGTTGGGCCCAACACTATAAAGTCAACATCAAATCACCGAGGGGACCAAAGATATCGTTTTCCCTAAATTGGAAAAATGAATGAATAAACTTTGACTGTATAATCATATATTTTACTTGTCATGTCATACATGGAAATACACTTTATGACATCCAGTTATGTATGCGTTGATGCAAACCATTGTATAACAGATTCGCAAACAATGACTTACATATCTCCATTTGAAGAATAGAAAATATTATCGTCTTAAAATTACCCGTGATTAAAATCAATGAAGCAATCTCTAAGCGCGGGTTTAACCAATACTCAAAATTCCCATTTTCTAAGTACTCATGAATATTGCAGGAATCCCCATGCAATGCCCAATCGCTATGGAAAATATATAAACAATTCATGAAATTCTTAAATTAATTCTAACTCCCTAGAAGTATGACTGTCTGTGGCATTTTGAATAAATAAATATTAGGAAGAAAAACATGCAAAGTGAAACAAAAGAATAAATTAATTGACAAATGGTATCATACACTTTGAACATAAATAATTCTCCATTAATTAATCACCGCTCAATTACAATTTATTGTTGTGATATTGCTTCAAAGCTATCAACTAACTACTAAAATCTAAAATCTAACATCATCTCTTAGCCTAATGCTCCTAGAATGATCGAACTGCTTGATCTTGCTTAATCCCTTTGTGAGAGGATCAATAGGATTATCCTCTGATGATAATTGACTCACCATGATTTTTCCTTATACTACCTGATTTTGATATAATGGTATTTTCTGTCTATGTGCCTTTATCTACCATGATCCTTTGGTTCTTTGGTCAAAGTAACCACACTTTTGCTGTCACATAAAATGTACATTGGTTCTTAGATTGAAGGAATAACTCCAAGATCTCCAATAAAGTTTGTCAACCATGCCACTTCCTTCGCTGCATCACTTGCTACGATGTACTCTGATTCACAAGTAGAATCATACACTGTCTGTTGCTTGGAACTCTTCTAAGTAAACGCTCCACCATTCTATAGAAAAACCCATCTGGATTGCGAATAACTGTTATCTCGATCCGTTTGGAAGCTGGCGTGACTTTAGCCACTCACTTTAAGTTCATATTTTCCACCAAAGACTAAGATCATATAATTTGTCTTTCACAAATACTTAAGTATATTCTTCACTACTTTCCAATGAGCCATGCCAGGATTTCCCTGATATCTGCTAACCATGCTCAAAGCAAAAGCTACATGAGGTTGAGTACATGTCATATCATACATGATCGATCCTACAGCCGAAGCATATGGGACTTGACTCATCATATCTATTTCCTTATCACTATTGGGACATTGAGTCTTATAAGGAATATGTCATCAATATACAAAACTAGAAAGGTCACTACATTCCCACTAGCTTTGACATTTACGCAAGGTTCATCTTCACTTCTAGAAAATCCAAACTCCTTGACCTTTTCATGGAAGCAAAGATTCCAACTTCATGATGCATGTTTCAGCACAAAGGGATTAAGCAAGATCAAGCAGTTCGATCATTCTAGGAGCATTAGGCTAAGAGATGATGTTAGATTCTAGATTTTAGTAGTTAGTTGATAGTTTTGAAGCAATATCACAACAATAAATTGTAATTGAGCGGTGATTAATTAATGGAGAATTATTTATGTTTAAAGTGTATGATACCATTTGTCAATTAATTTATTCTTTTGTTTCACTTTGCATGTTTTTCTTCCTAATATTTATTTATTCGAAATGCCACAGACAGTCATACTTCTAGGGAGTTGGTATTAATTTAAGAATTTCATGAATTGTTTATAGATTTTCCATAGGGATTGGACATTGCATGGGGATTGCTGCAATATTCATGAGTACTTAGAAAATGGGAATTTTGAGTATTGGTTAAACCCGCGCTTAGAGATTGCTTCATGGATTTTAATCACGGTTAATTTTAAGACGATAATATTTTCTATTCTTAAAATGGAGATATGTAAGTCATTGTTTACGAATCTGTTGTACAATGGTTTGCATCAACGCATATGTAACTGGATGTCATAAAGTGTATTTCCATGTATGACATGACAAGTAAAATGTATGATTATATAGTCAAAGTTTATTCATTCATTTTTCCTATTTAG